>NC_092719.1:170014912-170614912 GCF_047496885.1 Scyliorhinus torazame
GATCATTTAAGGTTTTCAAAGTAAAACCAGTTTCTGTAGAAAATTTAAACCTGCTGTCTTTCTGTAAAAAGGTCTTTTGGATGTTGTTAGGAAAGTTATGAAGGGTTAATATTGTATCTGTGGGGATTATTGGTGTTGATAGCTGTCAAGATGTTTACTGCGGGTTTATAAAGTGTTAACTGGATTCATAAATAAACATGGTTTTGTTTTAAAAGTACTTTAGATCTTGGTTGCATCACACCTGTAAAATAGGCCCTTGTGCTCCCCATAACCACAATCTATTAAAAGTAGTGGGCCAGGTGCACTCCATGAGTTACTTTGGAGGTTTCTAAATCCTGGCCCACAACACAAGTGAAAAGTAAAATGGGTCAGGAGCACAGACTGGAGGCATCAGGATAAATTTGGACAAATTGTTAAAGTGACTTTGAAAATCCATTGCATCAGATTGCTGTAATTAGACTGGAACAGAGATGCATTTTCGGCAACATTGGCACCTTTTGAGGAGCTTCCGGTGACGGCGGGCAGGAGGCGGCCGCAAAATGGAGGGCTCCCGTTCGGCAACGGCATTTTCAGGGCTTTAAGCCCAGTCCTAGGGTCCGCAGAAGCAGGGAGAAGGCACGGAGGAGGCACAGTGAAGACACAGGAGGAAAAAAAGAACAAAGAAAAATGACAAGGGTGAGCAAGAAAACTGCCGGGAAAAAAAACAGCTGGAGGTCCGTCAGGGAGTGGAATGGTCACCGCGGGGTCACCAGGAAAAATGGAGGCTGGAGCATCAGGGAAGGCCGCACTGCTTATGGCTGAAGAAATAACTATGGTGATGGCTGGGGAATTTGAAAAGCAGTTGGTGCAGATTGCGAAATGTACGGAGACGGTGAGGAAGGAGAGGAGGGAGTTTGAGTGTGCTGGTGGAGGAAGCGGTTTCCCCGGTGAGGATGGAGGTGGCGAGCGCAGTGGCGGAGGTGGGAGGCAAGGGGAGGCGCTGAAGGAAGTGGAGGAGACGTTATTGCAGCACGGTGATCAACTTGCCTCGATGGGGAAAGAGATGCGGAAGGTGATGGATACTAACAAGGATCTGCGAGGAAAAATGGAAGACCTGGAAAACAGATCCAGGCGACAGAATTTGAGGATTGTGGGGCTACCCGAAGGATTGAAGGACCGAGGCTGACTGAGTATTTTGCCGTGATGCTGGCAAAACTATTGGGGGAGGATCCCTCCCGATATGAACTGGATCGGGCTCATCGGTCGTGGAGGCCTGTACCAAAGGCGAGTGAGCCGCCAAGGGCAGTGACTCTGTGCTTCTGTAAGTTCAGGGTGAAGAAGGTCCTGAGCTGGGCTAAGCAGAAGCGGGTGGTGCAGTGGGCTGGAGCTGGTATACATGGAGACCAGGACTTTACGGTGGAGCTGGCAAGGAGGCGGGCTGCCTTCAACCGGGTAAAGAGGGCACTGTACATTAGCAAGGTGCGGTGCGGCATTGTATATCCAGCGAAGCTGAGGGTGACTTACAAGCTCAGGGACTTTTATTTTGGAACGGCGGAAGCGTTTGTGAAGGCAGAAGGACTGTGGCAGAACTGACAAATTGAGGAATGGTCATGTGCCGATGTAACCTCATGACTGTATTTTCTTCTTTTTTGTATCACTGCGCGCGGGTGTAGAGACTAAAGGAGCCAATGTTGCATATATTTGGACAAGGGAAGTGATGGGACTTTCACTCGAATGAGTTCTTTGGGGTGTAGGTGGATATGCGGGGTTTGTGCGCTAAAAGGGGATCTTTGGGCTTTCCTAGGGCCGGGCAAATGGAAAGGGACCCAGGCGGGGACCTCCACATAAACCGGCCAGTGAACGGGAGGGAGGTGGGGGAGGGGCTGCGGCCACCGGAGCCTGGCAGAACAGGGTCCGAGTGGTCTAGCCAGGGGAGGGGGGGGGAAAAAAAGGAACCGAGGTTGGGAGGAGGAATTTTACAAGAGGCAGTGGACGGGAGGAGCTGGAGACCTGCCGGGGGGGGGGGGGGGGGGGGGGGGGGGGGGGGGGGGGGGGGGGGAGCGGTATAGATAAGGGTGACTACGGGTAATCCCCGATTCCTTTTTGTCATTTGTTTACGTAAACATGCGGGTTGATGTTCGGGGGTTGGTGGGTAGATGGGATCGTTATTATGGAGACTGACATCTTGCTGATTATTGTTTATTGTTGATGGATGTAAATGTGGGAGAAAATGTGAAAAAAGGAGAACAACTTTTTTTTAAAAAACATTGGCACCTTTTTTGTTTAGTACTGAAGTCACAAACCAAGCCTCTATTAAACTGCAACAACCTGCTCCTACATGGGGAAAAAAGTGAAGTCTGGACAAATAAGTTAATTTTACACCCCCTTGCCCCACAAAACTGAAATTAAGCTGCCCCAGCCAATGTCAAATGGAGAGGAAGAAAATTTCAATAGCATTGGAAAGATTTCCATTCATAGTCTAAACAGGTTACCAATACAGGTCTTCAAGCATTCAGGTCTGTGGCATGCCACAGCATCTGTGATGCACTACCACCCCATAGTTTTCTTCAGTCAAATATTCATCCAATTTTTCTTGAAAATCAGTCTGCCTCAATTATTCCATACTGAGTGAAGCAATTTCTACCAACCTCTGACTTAAAGTTTTAATTTCAAAATAGGGCAGCATGGTAGCATGGTGGTTAGCACTGTGGCTTCACAGCGCCAGGGTCCCTGGTTCGATTCCTGCTTGGGTCACTGTCTGTGCGGAGTCTGCACGTTCTCCCAGTGTCTGCGTGGGTTTCCTCCGGGTGCTCCGGTTTCCTCCCACAGTCCAAAGATGTGCAGGTTAGGTGGATTGGCCATGATAAATTGCCCTTGGTGCTGGGTTGGGTTACGGGGGTTATGGGGATAGGGTGCTCTTTCCAAGAGCCAGTGCAGACTCGATGGGCCGAATGGCCTCCTTCTGCACTGTAAATTCTATGTAATTCAGCAGCAAGACAAAAACAGCAATAAATTCTACTTTATGCTGATACTTCAGGTTGTCCATTTGATTCCTTCTCCAAAAGGAATCACTCGCTTCCTCTTGCACACCCCAGGTGGTATGGGGAAAAAATGCTACTGGACAGGAATATTGAAGGACTCCAAGAGCACAGACGACCAAGAGATGAGTTTTAACTGCAGCTATTTTAAACAGCAAACCATCCAGGAGTAACACAAACACTTTTAAAATAAAACTGGAGACAAGAATGGAGTTTAATACTCAGAAATACACTACCTCATTTCCTTTAGGCTATCATCTGCTCAGTTAATATTTAAACGGTAATTGGAGTCACCTTCGTGTTGCACTGCATGGTTTTATATTTCCATTGGAAACTAGACTTTGCCCAACGTAGAGAAAAAAAAAAATAGGTTTATTACAACTACAAGCTGAAGTCTCAAGGTGTTCAGGGCACTGGCTTTAAATGCACGACTGATTGCACTATTGATCATGTGACATCTGGAGTAGCAAAGCTTTTCATTCGCCACTGTTTAAAAAATTGCATTCAATAGCTGTTGAAAAACCGAATCACTGGTCAATGTACCTATTCCAGTTATATTTTGCTCAATTCGCTAGTGGTAAAAACCCGAGAGCAGGGTAGGTAGAATACAAAAGGGGCTCAGGTTTGCACAAGAGAATTCTGCTCCTGAAGACTTTTGGATGAAAATGTCAGTATTTAAGTATCCTCAATGCTGATTACCAAGTTTCAATACATGTCTTATAAATAAGATTGTGTTATACCACAAAGTAATGGAACTAAAGGGCAGGGCGATGAAAGAGGTAATATATCAAAATGGAAAAATTCAGTAGCGTTTAATGAAGAGTTTCTATTGTAGAAACAAATACTGCAATTTAAAATCGTATCCATTCCAAAAAAAAAAACCATCTTCAACTAATTATACCCCATTCTATGATTGAACACTTTTCAACCACAAGGGGCACAAAGTAATAGCAGTTCTTAAATCCAGATGTTAGGCAATGTGTTTGCATTCAAAGCATAAGCAAAATGAGTTTGAATGGATGAGCTAGTGATTGCTGGCATAGCCCTGACATTTCCAAAAACAACCTAGTTTATAAGTTTAATAGCTGCATGGTTAAGAGTTATCAGAAGTTGGTCATTTATACAAAATTTGCTTTGTGGGTACACAAATCCTGCTCATATATACACACACCTCAAAACAACTGCTGACTGGAGTCATGGGCAGACATGAAAATAAGCATTTAAATTATCTATTCACACAACACAAATCCATACTGGAGACCTGGTTATTTACTAGCAGGACAATAGAAAATGACACCAACTGTCATGATCTAAACCATTTAACAGCAAAAAGGGAAATAATGCAGCAAGGAAGAAACCAAAACCACATGCAATTCTTAAAAAAGTTAGTGGATTTAACTATCCATTTCAAAATGAATGTTTCCAGTCTTTGACAAAAATACTTCATTCAATGCTATCTCTCAAATAGCTGAAGCATGCACTGCAAGATACGGAACGAGTGCAACTTAAAGGGTGATAGAAAATTATACCTTCCTTCCCACTTGCCTTCACCTAGGTTGAGAATGCAGTGCCCTCCAGACCATATTTTACAAGCACACCACAGTGCAAGGAAGCTAGAGGTTCCAGATTTGTTAATGGCATCTTCCAAAAAACAACACGAAGGATCTCCTCAACACAAATATTGAATCGCATCCCATCCCACAAATCTTAATACAGAAACATCTTTACAGTTAAAAAGGCAATGAAGGGGTGGCACAGTCGTCATTAGCACTGCTGTTTCATGGCACAGAGGACCAGAGTTTGATCCCGGCCAATGTCAGTGTGGAGTTTGCAGCCCCCCCGCCCCCCAAACCAACCTAAACCTACAGGTGTGCAGGGGAGGTGGATTGGCCACACTAAAAAAGGCGATGAATGAGAGTCTAGCCAATATCTCAATGATTTAAGAAATAGCTCAGAATTTAAAACTATAAGCTGTGGGTCATACAGCTTCATACCATCAGGTATGTGCAAGACTACCACTACCCTGGGGAGAGTGTAGAAATGTTGATCTAAAATGTTTTTTTTAAATCTGCATTCTTTTTAGCAATGATCAAGCCCGCCAAATGAGGTACACGCTAGTCAAACTGGAATGGTTCCTCCTGGGCATATGAAACACCCAAGTCTTGCAGTACATTTATCCTTCCAATGCTCAAAGAACAAGAGCTAAATAAAAACAGGTACGCTTTTATACTGGTTGCAGAAATTGAGACAAGACAGGGGTATAAGCTGCAATTGGGCATAACATGTGGTCTTTATTCTGTCAGGTGCATGTAGTTGCAGGTTGTAAAAACACATCATAATAATATAGCTTCTTGGAGTGGTTTGCCAAGATGGCAAATGTCAGCACAGGACACATTCCCAATTCACACAGATGAGACAAATAACCATAAAATACTTCATGCAGGTGGTAATTGCTATGCAGAGAACCATGGAAGCAAATAGTACCAAAGTGTCAATACATTAAAGAGAATGTGAAGTAACATCCACACAGCTGAAAGGGACTGAAGTGAAGTTCAGAAAAATGGAACAAGAAATCAGTTGGTCTGTAGCATTTTGATAACTCCACAATTACCTGGATTAGGAGGGGAGGTTGTCTTCCTCCCCAAAATCCTCAAGACAGTTAAGGTAGAGAGTGTAATGTCAAGCTGGCTCCTGACATGTGAGCAGTGACAGCAATTCTGGACTCAGTTTAAACACAAAACAGGTCGCAGGTCATTAGTTACCAACCAGGAAGGCTGGTGGGTAAATACTGCAGCATGGAAGCGCAAGATCAGCTAAAGTATCCATTTGTCTCCAACTTCATGCCAAGACAAAGTGTAAAACTTCATGTAGCAGAAAACAGGACAAAAAAACAAAACAATTTGATTTTGCTCTAAGTCATCAAGTCTGAAATAATATCAATGTTTTACCAGTTAGCATATATATCATTGTGGATCCCTGGGCTACTTTGTAGAAAAAAGTTGTTCCAGAGTAGGGAGCAGAGTGTGACTAAATTAAGCAAACTACAGTAGTCCCCTTGATACAAACTTTCTTTAAGCAAGACGGGTAGCTCCATTTCCCAAAATAAACTCGCCCAGTAAATCATTCATTTAAAGGAGCTTTGTTCTAGCAAGAGAGAGTGGGAAAAGATTATTGTACGTCGGTTATTTATTATTCTACTACTCAACAGAAAATTCTCACCAGTATCAACTGGTGTAGCTTTCCCTTCTTATCAGAGCATTCAGCGTGGGTGGAGCAGAAGGACACGTTACTTCCTGAAATGGCAAAATTGGCAATACTTGCCAGCCACACCTCTACAAGCGTAAAGATTTTCAGCAGCAGATTGTGTTTTTTTTTTTAAAACAGCAATAATGCAACAAGGTCATTTGCACACCAGGTCTTGCATATGTATTTTCTCAAGCAGAACTTGGGAGTGAGTGGTCTTTAAAATAAAATCTATTGCAGCTGGTTGCAACTTTAATAACCTTTAGTGTTTAAGAAAGCTTTTACCAGCAAATGGAACAGTTCAGCAGCTCAACAAATGCAGAGGTTAATTGCCTACAGAATACACTATGGTGTCACATCAGAATATTGACAGTAACAATAAAACCCACATTTTGCCACCAAAGAACGAGCAAGTACATCCAGGCGAGTGTTTTACAAACAAGTTTCATTTTGGAATACAGCAAAAGCACACAAAATTAATCAGAGTTGTTGCGTGGGGTAGGGGGGAGTGCTGGAAGTTGCTATGCAGGTTGCCTGGGCTGGATCTTGGTGCATAACACTACTGCCAACCATTCAACAAAAACAGCTGTGAGTGAAGCTCTTTGTACCTAGCTAAACGCATTCCATGCTAGTGAAATCACTTTTTCTGCAAATGGGAAATAAAGTTCAGGTCAGCAAGAACAGACACGCAATCCAACTGCTTGCAATTTGTCCTCCATCCATGGAGTTCATGCTGCAGGAAGGGCTGAACCCTTCCACAGATACATTCAGCAACTCCTTTAAAACATAGCATCCAAGCTACAGACTTCAAATCATAGAATCACGACAGTGCAGAAGGAGGCCATTCGGCCCATAGAGTCTGCAATCATTTCCTAATGGTATATTCTACATTCTATCCACTTAAGAAAAGACATTTCATTTCCACATGTTTTGATTAAGGAAATAATTTAAAAACCCAAACTGTTCAATAAATTGAATCCTATTAGTTAGTCAGCATTAATAGCTTTATCAATTTGCAATGCAGCTTTTAATGATTTCTTCATCTGTATACAGAGATCAATTTGCTCCATCCCAGTCCCACCTCAATTAAATATTAAAGTTCATTGCCACTTTTACTGCCCAGTCTGAGTTTATAATGTCTTCTTGCATTACGTTACATTTTCCCCATGCCCTCCACCTCACAGATCAAGTTTTAATGGCAGATGGGTTGAGGCAGGTGCTATGAAGAGGTGGTTGAAATCACTATTTCCACCAACAAAAAAAAGCAAGCTGTAAACAGCCTATCCAGAAAGTATCAATCTATACCAAGAAGATGGAACTGATTGGCTAATTAAAACACACAACTGATGTCATAGCTTAATGTTCAAAAAGTGCCAGTCTGGTTAGAGAAGTAATCCTTCACTGCATACCATTTGATCAACAACATAATGCAAGATCTTGAAGGGTTGGTGCGAGCTAGGTTTCTCCCAGGTAAATGTAACCCATATTCTACTAATTAGTTTGAAAGTATTCAGGGTCTGGTATAAGGATTAATCAGAAAAAGACAGAAGTTAGGATTACATGGTTGAGGCAAAGTTTTACAGCCATTCATTGCCAAGTGAGAATTCAGAAGAAATAATTTTACTTGTACTTGCCATTGGGTGGGTGGAGAATGCACAAGATTTTAATCAAGTCATTAGGGCAATTACTCAGTGCCATTTTGACTCAAACTACATTTGCGCTCAAAAATCCCACCCAAACGACTGGTGTTAATTTAAAACTACGCCAAAACTGTCAAGGTAGGTGGGGCATGTGTTAACATTCCAAGGAGTTACCTATCTCTGCAGATTGATGGCCAATTCCCTTTTAGTTACATGTTTTAAAATGTAACCTATGCTGGTGTTTTCCAGTTGTAATGTGGCCCAGAAAAGATAACGTGGTAACTGACAAGTTTAATTTATTAATTTTCAGGATTATGGCGTTGCTCGTTGGGCCAGTATTTTCTCGGACCATCTCCAATTGCCCTTGAAAAGATGGCGGCGAGCTACTGCCTTGAACCCCTGAAGTCAGTGTGATATAGGTCCACCCACAATGCTGTTTGCGAGGGAAATCCAGGATTTTAGAACATAAGACCTAGGAGCAGAATTAGGCCATTCAATCATGGCGGATATTTTTCTCATCCCCATAACCACCGATTCCCCTTAGCAAGAACCTTTCGATCTTAAAAACACTGAATTGGCCTCCACAGCCTTTTGCGGCAATGAATTCCAGATTCACCACCCTCTGGTTGAAGAAATTCTTCCTCATCTCAGTTTATGACCATCCTTTCAGTCGGAGGCTGTGCCTTTGGGTTTAGTTTCTCCTACTAGTGAAAACATCTCTTCACTTCTCATTCAATCTAGGCCTCCGTATTCTGGAGATACCCACTCATCCTTCTAAACTCCAATGAGTACAGACCCCAGAGTCCTCAATTACTCCATATAATAAGTCCTTCATTCCAGGATCATTCTGGTGAACCTCCTCTGGACCCTCTTCCTTGGACATGGGGACCAAAATGCTCAATATTCCAATGGGGTCTGACCAGAGCTTTATATAGCCTCAACACCACATCCGTGCTCTTGTATTCTAGCCCTTCTGCTAATAAACCAATCCTCTACCCATTCCAGTACCTTGCCCCCAACACCTTGAACTCTTGTATGGCACCTGGTCATAGGCCTTCTGGAAATCCAAATAGATCATGTCCACTGGTTCTCCATTACCTCCTCAAAAGAATTAGGTGTGACCATCCCTTGACAAATCAGTGTTGACAAACCAGTACTCTGCAATCTCACCCTTAATAATAGGCCAAATAACCAAAGTCAGGCTAACTGGCCTATAATTTCCTGTCTTCGGTCTCCCTCCCTTCTTAAACAAGTGTTACATTAGCCACTTTCCAGTCCTCTGAGACCCAGTGATCATGAAGCGATATTAGCTCCAAGTCAAGACGGGGCAGCATTCCCATGCATCTGCTGCATCTGTCCTTCTAGGTAGTGGAGGTTCAGGCAGTGGAGGTTCAGCCAACCAGGCAGGTTTGAATATTAAATCTCAACATACATGCAAGTGCAGCAAGGCTGTGACACCAGACTGGTCGGTATTCAATGGAGCAAACCAACTAAGAAAAAATTCCAACTCGTTATGCAGTAATTTACAAAATTCAAGTTTATACCGATAGAACCTATAGACAACTAACTGCTTCAATTCCCCCTCCCCCAAGCAACGACTGAAGTGATCCTTTCCCTCTGAAAATTCTTGCCTAATCCTGTGAAGTTTAATGGGCTGAAACAATTTCAGCTGCATTTAGATTATATTTATTTTAGCATAAAAATTCAAGCCTGCTTTTATTGTGTAAAGTATTGCAGGTCATTTATCCACACCTATTATTCAACCCATCAAGCTTCACTGCACCACTCATCACTCACCAGTCAAATTCAAAACAGTACCAAAAAAAAAAAATAAGTGTTCAACAACAAGAAAAAAAAAAATGTTTTTGCCTAGTTGCAATGTCAGTGCACCCAAAAGAAGTGGCTGGTTACACAGACGCTCTTCCCGACATAAACACAATATGCAAAGCAAGCATCAACATGAGAAAAGAAAACAAGATAGAGGTAGGAGTTGGTAGCCTACCAAATTCAGGAGAAAATGCCAGGGAAGATAAGATTTATCATGATGGATGGTGGAAGTTCAGAGGCTCTCCTCCCCTCAACTCCAAGATATGGTGTTTGCCCATTCATCCTGTATAGAACCAATGAGATGCTGTAAATGTTGCCACTTTAAAAACCACTATAGGCCAATAAAAGTGTCAATCATTCAGATCCTCTTGTCTGAGCCCAGTCCAGGTGTTTGATTGACAGATGTTTCACTTATGTCAATGTCACAACGTTTATTTACACGATGAGGTGCTTGCAGTTTCAGCGGTTGATAAATGGTCCAGAATGTGGAAAACTTGACAAATATTTCAACATCTTGTTGACACTATAGGGTTCATATGCAATGTGTAGTGAGTGGGTGCATGGGCATTAAGCACCAAACGACCTTTGAACTAGTCTTTCAGAAAAAGTTCATTCATGCAGACTATGGTTCATGGCACCTTGAACCACAACTTGGAGCACAAGGATATGTCTAATGCTGCAATGGAGTCAGCCTGGTCAGGTATGCAGGCTCACAGATCTCACCATTAAAGGCACACATCATTAAAGGCACACTTAAAAATTGGAAACTCAGGAGAGGGGTGTGCACACAAAAAAAAAAAAAAAAAAAAAAAGGTTCTGGCTGCATTTTTCACCCCTCCACCAGATTTTCTGCCTGATAATCTAACCCAGCCCACAAGGATAATTCACCCTGAAAAATATGGATTACTCTTTTAAAAAAAAAACACATCCATACGAGTCAGATAGATTATGATCAAGAGGGGAAAATAAAACTAAAAAATTGAACAGTTACATCAGGACTGATTTGAGATATAAATTAGCTGATGGCAGCCATAAACAACCGCTTGGATGCTGCTGACATTGTATTTATACATATTTCTGCCTAGGCAATGAGTATTAGAGAATTATTCAATGCTCTTTCTGGATAGTTTAACAGACTTCCAGTGGAGAGGGTGTGCTGAACAGTCACAAAAATAGGTGATTCTCCTCAAGGAAAACAGGCACTTTTAGCCCCCCAAATCAAAGTCTGAAAGTTAACCAACCCCCCCCCCTTCTCCAAAACCATCATGGCCTTCAAATCCACAAAAGGGGCAAAAGATGTTTAATTAGTACAAAACATATTTTTAAATTGTTTATCTGTTTGGGGGGGGGGGGGGGGGGGAGAAAGAGGCGAAATCTGCGAGGACGCACTCCTGAAGTAAGATGTTGTCGAAGGATTGTTAGCTAATCGTTTAGATAAAGCTAGCTTAGATTCACCTTTCATTTCAAAATATTGAAAGTGATTTGTCTACACTTCTCATTCAGCCCCTTTTCTAATGTAGCCAATCACCAAATTATCCTTCAGTATAATGTAATTGGTTACAATTTGGAGGCCCAGGTGGAAATGCAGACAACAGAATCTTATTGGTTAATTGCCCTTCCACTCCAAGATGCAGGTATTGTGCAATATTTATGATAATTGTTCAAAGGTGAAGGTTGGGCCAGTGGTCAGCATTCTGATCTTTGAGCCAGAAGGTCTTGGGTTCAAGTCCTGCTCCAACCACTGAAGCATTGTATCGATAAGGTCAAATGGCTGCATCAGAAGGATGGGTAGTCATAAAGGAAAAGATTAGACAATGCTTAAAAAGAGACACAAGAGTGCAGATGTTGGGGGAAATCGCAACCCCAATGAAGTCTGAGACAGAGCTTAAAATAAATATTTGCAAAAATTTGGAAGCTTCTGCAGCAAGTTCTTTTTAATTCTGAATGAATGAAAAATGAAAAGAAAATCGCTTATTGTCACAAGTAGGCTTCAAATGAAGTTACTGTGAAAAGCCCCTCGTCGCCACATTCCAGCACCTGTTTGGGGAGGCTAGTACAGGAATTGAACAGTGCTGCTGGCCTGCCTTGGTCTGCTTTAAAAGCCAGCGATTTAGCCCTGTGCTAAACGAGCCCAAATTACAGGCAAGATCTGGCTTCACACTGGAAGATCATCCAGTCCCACCGATGGTGCACTTCTGCCACAGGTTTCCAGCAAAGGGGGGGGGAAAGAGGAGAGGAGAGCTAACCCCATCAGCTGCAGCAACCAGAAGATCCTGCCAGCACTGAATGGCAGGCCATCTCCCACCAAGAAATACATGGGTGAGGTGAAGCCAGAGAATCTGCCCCCCCTCCACAAAACCATGAATGTCTACCTGTAATGCTGTAAATAAAGTACCTTTGTTTCTAGAAAGCTTATGTCACGTTTCAGACAAATTCTAGTTGCTGTCCACAGTTCATTTAAAGTATTAACAGAACTTTAAAAGTTAACACAAATTAACTTGAACCATTTCACGTACTCTTGGGGGTAATGAACACTGCTAGTCAATCTAAATGGAAATTAAGTATGTTGAAACTGCAGCAGTGCTCAGGAAAACAGTTATTCTATATGGAGATGGGACTTTTAGTGTGGCCAATCCACCTAACCCTGCACATCTTTGGGGTTGTGGGGGTGAAACCCATGCAGACATGGGAAGAATGTGCAAACTCCACACAGACATGACCCAGGACCTCAGTGCAGAACTCAACAATTACATTTCACACAAGTTGGAGACCAATAAATTAGACAGAAATGGTCGCTTGTTCCATTTATCCATCTGCTGCATCAAGACAGGTCTTCAGCAACAAATTACAGTCTCTAGTTATCATTCTCTTGAGACATCAAGACACTGCAACAGTGAAGTGGATCATAGTTATAAAAATCAGTGTGATACAAGAAATAGGTACATTGTATTTATATCTGTTGCAGCAAGGTTTTATCAGCCTGGGTTAAGGTATATATTTATTGCAGTAATATTAACGAACTTAGGTTAAGGTATCCAGATGGTGTGCTTGCTAAAGCTGTATAGAAGGAGTTGTAAAAAGGTGAGATCAAAAGGGCTAATGGGATATTAGGATTGCTGGAAATTTCCTTCAGATAATTTATATGAAGGGTTGTATTAAGCAGGTCAAGTGTCATTTTTGTGGGATACAGGTGTAATTAATGGAGGAGCAAGTTCTGTCTGCAGTTTGCCTTGGATTGGAGTCTGACAAGGCAAAAGGATTTTTAAGTTGAACAGCAGTTTTGCCACATGCTACTAGGTTGAATGGAAGTGTACAGAATCTGCTCCGGAAAGGGGTTTCTCCACAACTAAGCAATCTGTTTGTTAACTTAGCTGGCATTTGAAGTGTATAGGGGTTGCTTAACTGGAGTTAGTAGCAGGTAACTTTCCATGTTTAATAGATAATTGTAAAGCTATTTCTTGGATGTTAATCTTCAGTGTTTAAATTAAAGTTTGGTTTTAACAAAGAAACTTATTGGTCAGACTCCCTGGGGTGAAGTATCATTTCCTCAGTTTGGGGTTCTTGCTCCATGTCCCAACACCAGCCAAAATGATATAACTATCCGTTTGTTATGGTTGAGTAAGGACACGTCAGTGATTGGAATAACTCTGGGCTACTTTGAATAGTGTCATCTGATCTGGTGTAGCTGGACTAGATCTCGACTCACCATTTGTTCAATGCAATATTACTGCATTGAACAAATCTAGGTCATCAAGACTAGTCCCTTCAAAAAAGGTGAAAACTACCAATCACTAAAAATTAATGTTGAGTTCCTAACGTTCGGAGTTTAGAAAAATGAAAAATTATCTTCAATTCTAAATCAGAAGCGACCTTCACAATTGATTTGTCTAATGTCCCCCAAGTTTCATGACCTTCCTTTTGTACCAATTTTAAGCCACCCACCCATTGGCTTCATTTCTCAACATGATTGCCATAATATCCTTTCTATAGAAAGTAACAGTAGCCACAAAGAACAAAAAAGTAAGATGGATGAGGAAGGCGCCAATCTCAAAAAGGAGGAAATAATAAATTCAGCAAAGTGTAGTGATAAAAAAGTGAAACCAAACTAGGAAACTCATGTTGACATCAGACCATTGTTCTAAAATTCAGTGACCTTGAATGTGGTCTTTAGTGGAATATGCACTGGTAACAAAATTATTCGAGGACTTGGTTCACCATTTATTTGCTAACCAAAGAAAAACACAGCAAGCTTGTAACAGAAGTGGTTGTTTATTTCATCATGAAAGAGTAATAGTTCTGACAGGTCCAGATCACAAATCACAACTAGCAGAAAGACAGGAATGAGCCAGTGAGCTGCAGCCAACAACTCTATTCAGTTTCACTCCCAAGACCAACTAATTTCAAGGGAAGTTATTTGAGGTGCTGTTATTCAATGCAGACAAATAGTTTTTCATTAAAAAACTTTAAATGATTTCAACTGAATAAATGGAATATCACATTTAATATAAATAACCTAGAAACCATCAGGTGGCAAGTTCAAATTCTGACAAGTGCAATCACGGATCATAAATTTAATAGTTTGAGGCTTGTTGGGCATGCATTTGTTCATTTATTCTGAAGGCTAGTCTGATGGAATGTGAAACAGGATTTACTGAAGTTATGACTAATTCTGGTGAGTAACTTCAGTAAGAAATCCTTTTGCCTTAGTATAATGCTTTTTAGAAGTACCATCCTTATAGGAGGCTATGAATGTACAACTGGTACAAATGTATTCAGGATTTTTGAACTACAAGAAACCATTACCTTCCAATACCAGAGGCATTTTTAAATTGGTACATTACCCAACATTAACCATCATTGATATTATTGATTTAGTATTCAGTGAAATGTAGCTTGTGAAAATCTTTACACTCCTTATGCATCCAATTTATAATTTAATCTGCTTTTAGGGTCCTAATTTGTCCAGGGCAATAAACTACACAAATTCGAAGCGATGATACAAATGAACCTCAAAGTGAATATTAGAATAAGCAACAGAGGCAAGTATCACCATTAACCCATGCTCAAGTAGTTCATTACCATTTACTTCTGCAACCATTTAAAAAATATATACAGTTTGCTGAAGGGAACAAAACTACCATTGCAGCTTCAACATTTGCCAAAGTAGCTGCATAATTCAGGACAACAGGACTAGTGATATGGCAAGAGAGAGCATGCACAATATAGTGCAACTGGTGTAGGCAATGGAATATATTGTATTTCTTCCATGCCCAAGAGAAAGCATTTCATGCAATTAGACCAAAGCTAGACAGGCAAGGCAAAAAACTGGTTTATCCAATTTAATTAATTTTAAGGAACTATGAAAGCCAAAGTTAAAAGACTGCAGTTGAAAAAAAAAGCAAGCATGTAGTTACCCCCATTTAGTAGAATTGATACACAAGGGATTTGAGAAACATGATAACAGATGCACTCCACAGACATGTTGGGTGGGGTTACTGGGTTATGGGGATAGGGTGGAAGTGTTGACCTTGGGTAGGGTGCTCTTTCCAAGAGCTGGCGCAGACTCGATGGGCCGAATGGCCTCCTTCTGCACTGTAAATGCTATGACATGTCAATATATAAACAGGTGATCAACAAAACATTTTAAAATATTAAATATTTTCTCATATGCAATTTTACATTAGAAACTACAGGACTTAACTGTGAGACCGCTACCCCCCCCCCACCTTTTTGTTTATTTAACATGTTAAAATGCTTTTGGTTGTAGTTTTTGTGATTTGCATCAGAAAATCTATAGAGAAAGTGGACCAGCCTGCTCAGAAGCAGAAAATACTGCAGGAACATTATAGTTTGAGGTTTGTAGTACATGCCTTCAGAATGTATTAACAATGCATGTGAAACAGGAGTGGACATCTTGCCAGTCACTCCCTTATGCTACTGCAACCTATAGTAATGCAAAATGCTTATTAGAAAGATTTGACAATGTTAAACATGAATTTACTAATCTGATATTATCGCATGTACTGCACCAATTTATGATTTCCAATGACTAGGATACTCTTGACATAGCTATGTTTAATATTGTATTTGTGTGTTTTGTTTAATCCTCATGATCTATTGCAGGGTTCTTCAAAGTACAGGGCATGGAGCAGTCAGCCACGGTGTTCCCGATCACGGGAGAAGCACCCAACCGCTGCTACTGGCATTTTTGTGAATGGTGCCTGCTGTCCTGTTTGAAATTAGAAGAAAATTAGGCGGTGTGCAGTCTTCCAGGCCATGTGCAGCAGCAGTGAGCAGGTCATGTGCCCTGCACATTTGATGCCAAGTACCCTCTTACGTACGTGCTTTTGCCACCAAATCAGAGGAGAGCTTCTACCATTTTCTAAGCAAGGTGACTGAAAATGAGATGGCCAGTGGCAAATAGGCAGCATACCTGCTGGCCAGGATCTTAACAGTGCACTTCAGAGCAGTATTACCTCTGTAGAGCTCAGGACCTCTGATAAACAGCCTACGAAAGTGAACAAAGCAGTGCAAAGATTATTTCTGGAGGTATAGTTGTGTCAATTATGGCACACAATAAGGTTGCAAATCCATGTGTGTTACATGAAGCCTACAGAAGGGAACAAAGCAGTACAAAGATTATTTCTTGATGTATAGTTTTGTCAATTATGGCACACAAATCCATGTGTGTTACATGAAGAAGTATTGGCAAAGAGATTTTGAAAGAAGTAGTGGGTGAAAAATTCCTTGGAGATTAGAGTCAGTTATTAATTTACAGCGGACTTCAAATTTTAAATAAAAAAAAAAAAGTATGCTGCTGTACCCGACCTGTGACAGCACAATACAAACACATCAAAAGCCCATGAGACTGTCAGCATGCTGGAGCAGCATCTCCTAGGAGTATCCAATGCTGAGTAAAACAAGTATTTTGTTGCTGTTGCGCTTCACAACAGCCTACATGATAGGTTGGATTTTCCAACCTCAAAGAAACTGGCTGAAGTCTGCACCCGATATGCGTATTGCTCTCGCCTTCTGTGAGCCTAATTGGAATGAGATTGTGAGGATCGAATAGGCTTCCCTTTGCATTAAAGGAAAGCGAACGGGGTTTGGGTCCAGAAGGTCGACCAGTTGGCAAAAGTGGGTCCCAGAAGTTTGAAAAACACTGGTCTATTGGAAAAGTCTTAAAGTTGAGCATGAATATAATTATTTTGGTATCTGAAATTTATAATAATTAGATTGTGAAGCTAGGTTTACTAGTGGCAGCAGGAGCCAATTTGCCTTCTGAAAGAGTCAATAGATGGTATGAACTCTTAGATGCACATTATTAAGCTATGCAAAGCAGCAAGGTTCAAGGCTTGTCCCAAGATACCAATCCATCCAAGGGTAACAATGATCTCAACGTCTTACCAAAGCTTCATCCTCACCAATGTCCCACCAGCCATGGTCCCAGATTCAGTTTTTAAAATTTTTTATAAACTGTGCCAGCTCAAAATTGATACAAACAAAAGGGGTACAAACTGTTAACAGGAAACTCAGACAATGCTCGGTTCTCGGATATGGATTTGTGTCCTAGCACCTCCCAAAAGGATGCACTTACCAAAATATCCATTAGCTGCCAGATAGGGCAGAGGCCACCCACAGGCAGGTAGCTTGGGAAATCCTTGAGAGCAAGTGTCTCCACCATGAATGAGTCAAAGAGGGTGCTTAGTAACGTGAATTGTAATTGGAAACAGATATATAAATAAGGAAATGTACTCCACCTTCATTGATTATGTTTAAACCGAATGTTGCTGCAATAGCCATCATCTACTTTCACTTAAGAGCTCCTGTCATCACAGGATCAGACTTTTTCAACATAAAAAGCATACAATATTTACATTAATCAGGTTGTTTTCCATGGTTCTCTTATTCCATTAAAAGTCACCTAAGCAACAGTTTAGATGCTTTTCAAATATTTAACCCCCCTGCTGAAAACTAAAAATGTTTTCCAGAAAGGTCCAACTTCGATCAGGAGAACCCTTCAACATTTCCCCCAATTAGTCACAAACTGGAGCCCAGCAGAAGCAAACATTGCTGTAGAATGTTAAGTGGCAGATATATTGAAACTGTTATGTATTCAACAACTAAGTTAGCTGGAGGCAAACGGCCAACCATTTCTCATGCAGCAGCTAGTACATTTACAGACTGGGCTCCCTTTCACCCTCAAATTGAAAAGGAGCCAAGAAATAATTTACAGATATTCACCACAAGTCACACCTCGGAGATTTCAGTGCTACCACTAAGGGATCTTAATATTTGGATCACTCAGCATTGTCAACAGCTTTAATTTCTGATGCTTTTTTTGAACCAGGAATAAAAATTCTCTTCCTCATCCCAGCACCACAAATAAAGGGAAGACCAAAACACAACTAAAAACTGAAAACTTGTCGAACTATCTAGGTTATTCCTAAAGGAGATACCTAAAGGAACATCAGTTCACACAGCAGGGAAAGTGATCTCAGAGTCTATTGTCACTATTAAAATAACATCAGGTCACAAAGTAGAGTTAAAAGCAATTGTTCCTCCTCCCCAAGAGAAAGATTTGGGGCACCTACATTATCTTCCCTCCTGTTTGGAAAACATAGGTAGTTTATGGGATTCATATTTGTTTTGGTAAACATTAGAATTAAGGTATAGTTGTTTAATTTAATGTTTCTGTGCCTGGAAGGGTAAAACTTATTTATAGATTCATGCTGGACAAAGTATGTGTGGTTAAATGTATGAGTTGCACAAGGGGAACAGCTTTAGGTATCTGCAGGCGAGAGATTTTGTGAGGAGAGGGATGCTGTCCTTCCCAAGGCTGCTGCCTACAGTGTTGCAGGAAAATTTGTCGGAGGGCGACATCAGGAAGGGGAGGGTGTTGTTTATTTACAAGGAACTGATGGCGAGGGAGGGCGCTCCAGTGGAGATCAAGTGCAAATGGGGGGAAATGAGGTGCAGGCCAGGACACGGGTAGAGGGTGAACGTGTTCTCAGTGGGCAAGATTGAGCCTCATTCAGTTTAACGTGGTGCATAGAGCCCACAGTGGAGGGGATGATCAGCTTCTTGCAGGAGTGGAAGACAGGTGTGGGTGGTGGCACGAATCACGTCCACATATTTTGGGGGAGTCCAAAAGTGAGGTGTTTTTGGCAGGGGTGCACAGATGTTGTGTCAGAGGTTCTGGTTGAGGGGGTGGCCCCAAGTCCAGAGGTGGCAATATTCAGTGTATCGGAAGATCCGGGAGTTCAGGTGGGGAGAGAGGCCGATGTATTGGCCTTTGCCTCACTGATAGCCTGGAGGCAGATTTTGTTGTGTTGGTGGAAATGGGAGAGAAACCTGTCAGAATTTCTGTGGTTGGAGAGGGTCAAATTCGCTTTGCAGGGTTGGTAGAGGGGTTCACCCAGAGGTATTTCTTCAGGGAGGCTTGAGGGGTTAGCAGGTGCCTTTGGGGGGGGGGGGGGGGGGCAAAGACTGGGAAGGCAGGCTGTTGGGGGATTTGTGGTGGTTTGCTCAGCTTGTGATATTTGTGGGTATGTAAAAAGCCTGGAATTAATTGGTTTAACGTTACAAAAATTTGGATTCTATTGTGTAGAGGGGGCTAGGGTGCGTAAAATAAATAAAAGGCATAAGCATGTAGCTGTTGCTTAGAAACTGGATATTCTTGTAAGGTAAAAAGCTTAGGTAATTTGAGAAAAAGATTTCAGAGTGAACATCTCAACTCTGCCAGAAGACAGACTTTCTTTCTCTCTTCCCCCCCCCCCCATTTGAGGGGCAATTTAGCATGGC
This sequence comes from Scyliorhinus torazame, assembly GCF_047496885.1. Lineage (NCBI taxonomy): Eukaryota > Metazoa > Chordata > Chondrichthyes > Carcharhiniformes > Scyliorhinidae > Scyliorhinus > Scyliorhinus torazame. The sequence goes on from NC_092719.1 coordinate 170,034,444, forward strand.
AAATCCACCTAAACTGCACATCTTTGGGTTGGAGGCGAGAGCCCACACAGACACAGGGAAAAATGTGTAAATGCTACACGGACAGTGACCCAGGGCCCTGATGGAACCCAAGTCCTCGGTGCGGCGAGGCAGCAGTGCTAGCCACTGTCACCCCTGCCAGAAGACAGGACCAGCAGAGGTGCAGGCTCTCTTTTTTTTTAAAGAATATTTTATTGAAAATTTTTGGTCAACCATCACAGTACATTGTGTATCCTTTACACAATAATATAACAGTATAAATAACAATGACCTGTTTTTATAAACAAAGAATAAATAATATATAACAAAAACTAAAAGGCAACTGCCTTGTCTCAGATAAACACTCTCCAAAAACATGGTTTAACAATCCAATATACAATTATTTATAGCAACGACCTATACATACATATTAATAACCGAGACTCCTTCTGGTTCCTCCCCCCCCCCCCCCCCCCCTCACCCTCCCTCCCCCCTGGGCTGCTGCTGCTGCCTTCTTCTTTTCCATTCCCTCTATCTTTCTGGGAGGTATTCGACGAACGGTTGCCACCGCCTGGTGAACCCTTGAGCCGATCCCCTTAGGACGAACTTAATCCGTTCCAGCTTTATAAACCCTGCCATGTCATTTATCCAGGTCTCCACCCCCGGGGGCTTGGCTTCCTTCCACATCAACAGTATCCTGCGCCGGGCTACTAGGGACGCAAAGGCCAAAACATCGGCCTCTTTCGCCTCCTGCACTCCCGGCTCTTGTGCAACCCCAAATACAGCCAACCCCCAGCTTGGTTCGACCTGGACCCCCACTACTTTCGAAAGCACCTTTGTCACCCTCACCCAGAACCCCTGTAGTGCCGGACATGACCAGAACATGTGGGTGTGATTCGCTGGGCTTCTCGAGCATCTCGCACACCTATCCTCTACCCCAAAAAATTTACTGAGCCGTGCTCCAGTCATATGCGCCCTGTGTAACACCTTAAATTGAATCAGGCTTAGCCTGACACACGAGGACGATGAGTTTACCCTACTAAGGGCATCCGCCCACAGCCCCTCCTCAATCTCCTCCCCCAGCTCTTCTTCCCATTTCCCTTTCAGCTCATCTACCATAATCTCCCCCTCGTCCCTCATTTCAAAGTCGCCACCACCACCGGGCTTGTGGTGTATTTCTTCGGTGAGAACGGCAATGGGGCCGTCACCATAGCTTGTAGGCTAGTCCCCCTACAGGATGCCCTCTCCAATCTCTTCCACGCCGCTCCCTCCTCTTCCCCATCCACTTACTCACCATTGAGATATTGGCAGCCCAATAATACTCACTTAGGCTCGGTAGTGCCAGCCCCCCCCTATCCCTACTACGCTGTAAGAATCCCTTCCTCACTCTCGGGGTCTTCCCAGCCCACACAACTCAATACTCTTCGCGATCCTTTTGAAAAAAGCCTTCGTGATCACCACCGGGAGGCACTGAAACACAAAGAGGAATCTCGGGAGGACTACCATTTTAACTGCCTGCACCCTCCCTGCCAGTGACAGGGATACCATGTCCCATCTCTTGAAGTCCTCCTCCATTTGTTCCACCAATCGCGTTAAATTTAACCTATGCAATGTACCCCAATTCTTGGCTATCTGGATCCCCAAGTAACGAAAGTCCCTTGTTACCTTCCTCAGCGGAAAGTCCTCTATTTCTCTGCTCTGCTCCCCTGGATGCACCACAAACAACTCACTTTTCCCCATGTTCAGTTTATATCCTGAGAATTCTCCAAACTCCCGAAGTGTCCGCATTATCTCTGGCATCCCCTCCGCCGGGTCCGCTACATATAACAACAAATCATCCGCATACAGAGATACCCGGTGTTCTTCTCCTCCTCCTCTAAGTACTCCCCTCCACTTCTTGGCACCCCTCAATGCTATTGCCAGGGGTTCAATCGCCAGTGCAAACAGTAATGGGGACAGAGGGCATCCCTGCCTTGTCCCTCTATCGAGCCGAAAGTATGCAGATCCCCGTCCATTCGTGACCACACTCGCCCCTGGGGCCCTATACAACAGCTGCACCCATCCAACATACTCATCTCCAAAACCAAATCGCCTCAGCACCTCCCACAAATAATCCCACTCCACCAAATGCCTTCTCAGCATTCATCGCCACCACTATCTCCGCTTCCCCCTCTGGTGGGGGCATCATCATTACCCCTAACAGCCTCCGTATATTCATATTCAGCTGTCTCCCCTTCACAAACCCAGTTTGGTCCTCATGGACCACCCTCGGGACACAATCCTCTATCCTCATTGCCATTACCTTGGCCAGAATCTTTAGAAGCGATATCATTGCCTCAGACATTAGTCGGGGGCAGCTGTCCCCTTTCCTTTGCCTCATTAAAGGTCCTCATCAGTAGCAGGGTGAGCAAGTCCACATATTTCCTGTAAAATTCAACTGGGAATCCATCCGGTCCCGGAGCGTTCCCCGCCTGCATGCTCCTAATTCCTTTCACTACTTCCTCTATTTCAATCTGTGCTCCCAGTCCCACCCTTTCCTGCTCCTCCACCTTGGGAAATTCCAGCCGGTCCAGAAAGCCCATCATTCTCTCCCTCCCATCCAGGGGTTGAGCTTCGTATAATTTTTTATAAAATGCCTTGAACACTCCATTCACTCTCTCCGCTCCATCTCTCCTTCCTCATCCCTCACTCCCCCTATTTCCCCAATTGGTGGGCCAGCAACCTGCTCGCCTTCTCCCCATATTCGTACTGTACACCCTGTGCCTTCCTCCACTGTGCCTCTGCAGTACCCGTTGTCAGCAAGTCAAATTCTACGTGTAGCCTTTGCCTTTCCCTGTACAGTCCCTCCTCCGGTGCCTCTGCATATTGCCTGTCCACCCTCAGAAGTTCTTGCAGCAACCGCTCCCGTTCCCTACTCTCCTGTTTTCCTTTATGTGCCCTTATTGATATCAGCTCCCCTCTAACCACTGCCTTCAGCACCTCCCAGACCACTCCCACCTGGACCTCCCCATTGTCATTGAGTTCCAAGTACTTTTCAATGCACCCCCTCACCCTTAGACACACCCCCTCATCTGCCATTAGTCCCATGTCCATTCTCCAGGGTGGGCGCCCTTCTGTTTCCTCCCCGATCTCCAAGTCCACCCAATGTGGAGCGTGATCCGAAATGGCTATAGCCGTATACTCCGTTCCCCTCACCTTCGGGATCAACGCCCTTCCTTCGCGAATAGACTTTGTGGACATAGGAGAAAAACAAAAACTCCTTACTCCTAGGTCTGCTAAATCTCCACGGGTCTACTCCTCCCATCTGCTCCATAAAATCTTTAAGCACCTTGGCTGCTGCCGGCCTCCTTCCAGTCCTGGACCTCGACCTGTCCAGCCCTGGTTCCAACACAGTATTGAAATCTCCCCTCATTACCAACTTTCCCACCTCTAGGTCCAGGATGCGTCCTAGCATACGCCTCATAAAATTGGCATCATCCCAGTTCGGGGCATATACGTTTACCAAAACCACCGTCTCCCCCTGTAGTTTGCCACTCACCATCACGTATCTGCCCCAGCTATCCGCCACTATAGTCTTTGCCTCATACATTACCCGCTTCCCCACTAATATAGCCACCCCCCTGTTTTTCGCATCTAGCCCAGAATGGAACTGCCCCACCCAACCTTTGCGTAGTCTCACCTGGTCTATCAGTTTCAAGTGCATTTCCTGTAACATAAGGCAGACGTGATTAAGTTTCTTAAGGTGTGCGAGTACCCGTGCCCTCTTTATCGGCCCGTTCAGTCCTCTCACGTTCCACGTGATCAGCCGGGTTGGCGGGCTTTTTACCCCCCCCCCCCCTTGTCGATTAGCCATCCCCTTTTTCCAGCTCCTCACCCGGTTCCCACGCAGCTGTGTCCCCCCCAGGCGGTGCCACCCCCGCCCATCCCAGCTCCCCCCTCTCCCCAGCAGCAGCCCAATAATTCCCCCCTCCCACTAGATCCCCCACTAGCGTAGTTACACCCCCATGTTGCTCCCAGAAGGCAGCAAACTCTGGCCGACCTCGGCTTCCCCCCGTGACCTCAGCTCGCGCGACGCCCCCTCCTTCCTGCTTCCCTATTCCCGCCATGATTATCATAGCGCGGGAACAGAGCCCGCGCTTCCCCCTTGGCCCCGCCCCCAATGGCAATCTCTTCCACCTCCTTTCCTCTCCCCACCACCTCCTGTGGAAGAGAGAAAAGTTACCACATCGCAGGATTAATAACATAAAACTCCTCTTTCCCCCCTTCTTTGTCCACCACTTTGTTTCAAACGTTCTTTTTTTTTTTTAATAACCCGCTCATTCCAATTTTTCTTCCACGATAAAAGTCCACGCCTCATCCGCCGTCTCAAAGTAGTGGTGCCTCCCTCGATATGTGACCCACAGTCTTGCCGGTTGCAGCATTCCGAATGTTCTCTTCTTTTTGTGAAGCACCGCCTTGGCCCGATTAAAGCTCGCCCTCCTTCTCGCCACCTCCGCACTCCAGTCTTGGTATACGCGGATCACCGCGTTCTCCCACTTGCTGCTCCGGGTTTTCTTTGCCCATCTAAGGACCAACTCTCTGTCCTTAAAAACGGAGGAATCTCACCACTATGGCTCTCGGAATTTATCCTGCTCTCGGTCCTCGCGCCATCACTCGGTATGCTCCCTCCACCTCCAGCGGACCCGCCGGGGCCTCCGCTCCCATTAACAAGTGCAGCATAGTGCTCACATTATGCCCCGACGTCCGCTCCCTCCGCACCTTCAGGAAGGCCAAGAATCCTTAGGTTGTTCCTCCTCGCGTTGTTCTCCAGCGCCTCCAGCCTTTCCACACATCGTTTATGGTGTGCCTCGTGCATCTCCGTCTTCACCACCAGGCCCTGTATGTCGTCCTCATTCTCGGCAGCCTTTGCCTTCACGACCCGAAGCTCCCGCTCCTGGGTATTTTGCTCCTCCTTTAGCCCTTCGATCGCCTGTAATATCGGGGCCAACAGCTCCTTCTTCATTTCCTTTTTGATCTCTTCCACACAGCATTGCAAGAACTCTTGTTGTTCAGGGCCCCATGTTAAACTGCCACCTTCCGACGCCATCTTGGTTTTTGCTTGCCTTCCTTGCCGCTGCTCTAAAGGATCCACTGCAATCCGGCCACCTTCCTCTCCTTTTTCCATCCGTATCCAGGGGGGATTCCCTTCTGGTTCACCGCACAGTACTTTTAGCCATTAAAATTGCCGTTGGGGCTCTTAAGAGCCCAAAAGTCCATTACACCGGGAGCTGCCGAAACGTGTGACTCAGCTGGTCATCACCGCACCCGGAAGTCAGGTGCAGGCTTTCTAAGCTCCATGTTACAGTCCAGATAACCAGGAACTGGAGCAGAAGAACGCGCAATATACATGAAGTTAAGAGAACAGAAACCAATAGAAGAGCAACAAGGTGTTCAGAATTAGAGACAATTGCAGTGACTGGATTTAAAGTGGGACGGCAGACTTCAGAAGTAGATGAAACATATGTAATTTTAATACCGTCTAGGAATGAAAAGTTCAAGCAATTATGAGAAGTCTGCACACAGCAGTCAACTCAAAGAACTCGTAATGGGGTTGGTGTGAAATCCTGGACAGGATTTGATATTATAAGTAGAGCAGAAGCTCTGTTTGAAAGTGACATTTGCGAAACCTAGGCTGGATTTTGGAATGCAAACCACCAAGGGAAAACATTATAGAATCATAGAAAGGTTTGGCACAGGCGGTGGTAATTCAGCTCATCTTGTCCATGCCAGCACATCTAATCCCATCTTCCTGCACCTGATTCATAACCCTGTAGCAAAGAGCACTCCAGGTGCAGATTCAGGTACTTTATTTTAAAAAAAAAAGTCAAGGGGCAGAATTCTCTCCTCTCTCGCCCCCCCCCCCCCCCCCACGCCATGCGAGTCCCACCATGTCGCCCCGACGCGATTCTCCCATCCCCCCAAACTGGCGCAGCAAGAATCACAGCTGGCCGCTGGGAGAATCGCCGCTTGTAACGGGCGAGCGGCGATTCTCTGGCCCGGACAGCCTTCCCAACACCTGGTCACTGCCGGCAGGAGCAGCACGGGACTGCTTGGGGGGGGGGGGGGGGGGGGGGGGGGGGGGGCACCTGTGGGGGGAGGAGGGGTTCCTGCACCAGGGGAGCCTCAAAAGGGGTCTGACCCGCGATCAATGCCCACCGATCGGCAGGCCGGCCTCTCTGAAGGAGGACCTCCTTTCCTCCGCCGCCCCGCAAGATCCATCCGACATCTTCTTGCGGGGAGGACAGCAACCACGCATGCGCGGGTGACGGCATTTACATGGCACCGCTTTTACATGGTGCCCAGGTCCGGCGCGCGTAAATGATGCGGCGCCGCTCCTAGCCTCCCGGGGGCGGGAGAATAGGGGGCTGGGAGCGGCCTCCGACACCAGAGTGAAACACTCCGGTGTTCACTCCAGCATCAGGCCACCACCAACTCAGGCAGCGAATTACAGGCTATCCTCTGCGAAAAAGGTTATTTTCTCATGTCCCCTCGACACCTTCTGCCATTTATCTGGAATCTTATGTCCCCTGGTCGTAGAATTCTCCAACAGGGGAAACAATTTTATCCTGTATACCCTCTCTTCCCCTCAATTAAGTCAGCCCACATCAGATGTGGTACAGTTGTTAGCACTGCTGCCTCACAGCACCAAGGACCTGGACTCGATCCCAGCCCCGGGTCACTGTCCATGTGGATTTTGCACATTCTCCGGTGTCTGTGTGGGTCTCACCCCCCCACAACCCAAACAAGTGCAGGGTAGATGGACTGGCCACAATAAATTGCCCCTTAATTGGAAAAAAGGAATTTTAAATTACCTCTCAGCCTTCTTTGTTCTAAGGCAAATAATCCCACCTCATAACTACACTTTTGTAGTCCTGGCAACATTCTTGTAAACCTCTGCACTCTCTCCAGAGCAATAACATCCTCCCTGTAAGGTGGCAACCAGAACTGCATATGATATTGCAGTTGTGGCCAGTGTTTTGTACAATTCGAACATTATATCCTTACTTTTATATTCAATACTCTGCAAATGAAGGAGAGTATTCCATATGCGTTCTTAACAACCTGGTCTACTTGAACTGTTGCCTTTAGGGACCTGTTTACATGTACACCAAGATCTCTCACTTCATTTACCCCACCAAGTATATTCCCATTTATTGTGTACTCCCGATAACTGATCTCCCTAAATGCATGGCCTCCCACTGGCAGAGTGAAAATCCATCTGCTACTTTATCGGACAATCCATCAATGCAATTGAAATTATAGCTATCCTCTAAACTGTCCACCTGTGGAACACCACTTGAAACCACTTTCCAATTGCAAGTGCAGCAATCGACCATTACCCTTTGTTTTGTTCGGTGTATCCCATTATTCCACAAATTTAACATTTTTACAATTTGCAAAAATCCCACAAACTCCCTAACCCACCAAGCCCACCAACTCCAGCCCCCCCCCCCAAATTGCAGAAACCCCAACAATTGTAGAACCCATCACTGGTGTTCTCCCTCCCCCCGCCACCACGAGAATGTCACTCTTTCCAGGGTCAAAAACTCCAACAGGCGCTCCTGCCACTCCGAGGCACAGGGTGAGTGATAGATGCGGGCAGGTTGTTTCCACTGACGGGTGAAAGCAGAACGAGGGGGCATAGCCTCAAAATAAGGCGAAGTAGATTTAGGACTGAGCTTAGGAGGAACTTCTGCACCCAAAGGGTTGTGAATCTATGGAATTCCTTGCCCAGTGAAGCAGTTGAGGCTCCTTCATTAAATGTTTTTAAGATAAAGATAGTTTTTTGAAGAATAAAGGGATTAAGGGTTATGGTGTTCGGGCCGGAAAGTGGAGCGGAGTCCAAAAAAGATCAGCCATGATCTCAGTGAATGGCGGAGCAGGCTCGAGGGGCTTGATGGCCTACTCCTGCTCCTAGTTCTTATGAAGAAGCTGACCTCCACTCTAACAAGACCCATCTGTGAGCAATCAGCGAGGCAAAGGCTAAAAGACGTGCCCTGCACCCACCTGCAGCTCCGGCCAGTCTGACACCCCGAATAAGACTTCCAGGCTCCACATCCTATGTAGAACCCCCGAAATGGTGCTGAACACCATACTCAAAAACCTTTCCAGCTTCGGGCAGGAAAAACAACATATCACATGGTTGCAGGGCTCCTCCCATATCACTCTCAAACATCCTACCCCACCCCTTACAGTTGGCACATCCTAGACTTTGTACAGTACACCTGGTATACTACTTTCAGCTGCATCAGCTCAGCCTCGCACACGAAGCCGAGGCATGTACCCTCCACAGCACCCAACACCACAATCCCTCCTCCAGTGCTGCCCCCAACTATTCTTTGCCCTAGCCCACCCCATCCTCCTCAAAATTCCTCCCATAAATCGCTGAGACAACACCCCTCTCCCAACACTTACAGCACCACCTCCAGCAACGAGGAGGCCGTGCTATCAGAAAGGTTTTCCTCACAAGGTCCTGCACATACCCGAAATTTGGCCTTGCGCTAGCCCAAACTTTTCACCCTGCTCCTCCAGATTGCCCTCCCAGAACCAGATCCTTCATTTTCTTGATACCCCTCTTCCCACCTCTGGAACCTTATCCATCCTCCCTGGCGCAAACCCAAGATTCCCCCTAAACAGCATCACCTCCCTGACCCAGCTCTCCTAAAATGCTGCCGAAACTGCCTCCAGATCTTCAGCATAGCCACCACCACCACTGGACTCGCCCAGTACATCCCTGAGGTATTTAGAGCAGCGCCGTTGCCAGAGCCCATAACCCCTGCAAGAGCCTGCCTCCACCGTCATCCACAAAGCCCCCACTTCCCTATTCCATCCCTGAATCTTCTCTGTATTTGCCATCCAGTAATACATCAAATTTGGGAGGCCTAGCTCCCTCGACCCGCCGGCCCCTCTGCAGGGTCACCTTCCTAACCCTAGCCAGCTTCCCCACCCAAATGAGGTCAGCCTCTCCACTCCCTTAAAGAAACCGTGGGGGAAAAGACCGGCAGGCACTGAAACAAGAATTATGGCAAAGTCACCTTTACTGCCTGTACCCCACCCACCAACAGAGGGAGATAGCCCCACCTCACCTCAACAAGTCAACCTTCACCCTCCCCACCAAGCTCGTGAAATTGAACTTGCAGAGCCCTTCCCAATCCGAGGCCACTTGGGAGAGTTGCTGCCAGACAGAACGGCAGTCCTCTCATCCCTGGGGGGGGGGGGATCCTAAATCTCAGAAGCAACCCCATTATGCTCCCAACCGAAGAGCTTGGCTCGGAAATATACAAGTCATCTGCATACTAGGACACACTGTGCTCCACCCTCCTCCCACTCTCCACCCTCCTCCCACTGTCCCCTTCCACAACCCCAAGTTCCTCAGCACAATGGCCAAGTGCTCTGTAGCCAATGCAAAGAGAAAATGGGACATGGGGCATCACTGCCTTGTACCCTAGTGCAATGCAAAGTACCCCGAATTCATTCCATTAGTGCACACGCTTGCCATCAGCTCCTTATACAAGAAGCACCCATGCCACAAATCAGTCCAATCGCAAACTTCCCCAACACAGCCATCAAATAACTCTGCTCCACCCAATCATACATCTTCTCCACATCCAGCACCACTACCACCGCTGTCCTTTATGAACCCCATCTGATCTTCCCCAATCACCTTTGTATGGCACCCCTCCAACCTCAACACCAGCACCTTTGCCAATATCTTGGCAAAGATATAGGACACACCACCAGATCCTTGTCCTTCAATCTGCCCCTTCATTTGCAGGAAGGCACCCCTGTCCATTGTGTCATTGAACTTTCCCACCATCAACCAGTCCTCAAATCTTTTATAAAATTCAACCGGGAACCCATCTGGCCCCGCCACCTTCCCGGTCTGCATCCTCCTGAATGCCAACTTCACCTCCGTCACTCCTGCCCTCTACCTCCCCAAACCTTGAGCACTAACCCACCCAGAAACATCCTCATCTCCCACTCCTCCTCTGGTGGCAGGAAAAGCAGAGTGAAGAAGGCAGAGTATTCGGCAATTGTGATCTCGGATTATGCTCCACATTGGAGAAGAGGTGGAGGATGGATGTGGATTACGATTTCCAAAACGGAATATTGAAGCAATTTCTTTGGTTAAAGCGATGAATAAAAAAAAGTTTGACAATTTTAGCCTAGTCTAGTTAATTTAAAGACAGGGTAGGAGGACAAATGTATTGTGCCTTGCTGTAGGGGGGACATGTATTACTGCTAATGGCCTTAGTCACATCAGCACAAGAATAGGTTTATGAAATAGTAATGATTCAAGGTACGCCTACAGCCAAGTAGATTTTTTTTTTTTTTTTTTTTTTAAATAGGCAGGTTAACAACCTGCTGTTCTATTGTTGCCAATTAGTCTCCAGTAACCATAACAAGGAATAATTCAGACAGGACAAAGAGACAATTTTATTACAGGTAATGAAGGCATCAGCAAGGAGGGTGGCACATTAAAATACAGCTGTTTATATAATTCTACAGGAATAAGATGTCTGGGGAATTTAATAGCAGAGCTTTATTCTTTAATTTCAGATAGCTTTTTTTTAAAATGCAGGTTCCTGAATGTTAAGTACCCTCAAGACTACAAACAGCAAAGGAAGTTCATATTATAATAGATATCTGGCAGGGCAGTAGTGGCGCAGTGGTTAGCACTGCTGCCTCGTGGCACTGAGGATACGGGTTCGATCCTGGCCCCCTGTCCATGTGGAGTTTGCACATTCTTCCAGTGTCTACATGGGTTGCACCCCCACAACCCAAAGATGTGCAGGGCAGGTGGATTGGCCATGCTAATTTGCCCCTTAATTTGGAAAGAATTATGAATTGGGTAAGGGAAATCCTAGAGCCCAAAAGCTGCAGTATCTACCAATCAGTGGCTGCAATGGTAGTTCTCGGAGGTAATGTTATTTGAGACCCATGGAGTAATGCAGAGCTGCACATGCTTCAGGAGAAAAACCTCTGCATGGTTTTCGAATTGGTTAGTCCCCCCCATAGCAAAATGGAAGCTGTAGATGCCATCTAGGATATTGACTCCAGCTGCAAAGGCATATGCAATAGTATTGGTCTCCATCCCCCACAAGTGCCATTTAGCACATCATTTGAGCAGGATGCAGGTATTTCTGGAAGCACCAACAGTTCACCTTGGCAGACTCAATATCTTGACTAGCAATTGTATCCCCTTTCCACCGTGATGAATGCAAGAAATTGGTAAATATATTGTATTTTACATCTGGTGCAGCAAGGTTTTTAAAAGCCTGGGTTACAGTATATATTTATTGGGTTGCTTTGGACCGGAGTTAGCAGGTATGGATAGTGATTTTTAGAACTGTTTATTTGATGCTTAAATTAAAGTTTGTTTTAAAATAAAAGATACCTATTGGTCAAGAGGCAGTCATCACTCCTGCGAAGAAGTATCCCTTCCTCAGGTGTTACATTTTTTTTTTTAATGTCTAGGGTTCTCATCTAACCGTTGGGTCTGATCCAGTATCCTAACATGATCACAGTTCAGTTATTGTAGCTTTCAACTGCAAGACGATAAGGGACATTAAATGCTGGATTTACCAGTGGCTGGTAATCTTGTTGGCAACTTCAGAAACCATGATTAAAAACCAAGTCATATGTCCCTTTCCTAAAAGCAAAATCCCAATATAATAATGAACTTATTGTCACAAGTAAACTTCAATGAAGTTACTGTGAAAAGCCCCTAGATATAGATCATGAAAAGCAGAGGCCTCCCATAACCTATGAAAATCACCACATCCAAGTAGCAAGATGGATGGGTGGTAAAACACATCAGCCACTAATGCCTTGGACACTGGGGATCCGATTTTAAGCAATTGTCTGGGCTCGCTCAACATAAAATTTGGAAGATTCAAAGTAAGGTAACTGACACAATACAAAAGTGGCTTTTGCAGGTGCCTCACTCAGACAGCTATAGTAAATTACCACCTGGTACATCAAGTATGATTGCCACCTGGGACATCAGGTGTGAATCCACAAGAGAACTGCAACCATTAATGAAGTCTCACAACGGGTGGAATCATGGTTCAAATTAGTCTTTGTGATGTAGTCCAGGGAATGGCGACAGTGTTGCCATTTCCACAATACGTTGCGTTACTCATCATGACACTTACAAACTGTACCTCACCTAAACAAGAACTGGAACCCACATTAATCAGTTACTTATAACCAAGTTAATCCTTCGGTGGAGAGTTGAAAGTGGTCAGTTGATCAAGGTAACATGTCTAATTAAATTCCAAACCAAGTCTATTTTCTGTAATGTGATATCAAGCTTGGTAACTCGGCAGCAATTCATTACATGGTTGAACTCGGTCACAAATAATTAGATTTAAGCAAGTGGACCAGTTGTTCCTACATCCAATTTGGTCAAACACCTTTTGTCTAGCCAACTTGCAATTATATTTTGAACAAACTGCAACTCATTGGACAGTCTGTGTACTCTTTACTCTACGTAAAGATTTCTCAGCACCCGTCACTATTTCATACATATGTTCTTGTGTAAAGCCATGGGTCAATCATTGCCAATTAATTAAAAAGCAAACAACTTGGGTTACTCAGGTTCACTGCCAGAAGGCTAGCTTTCCAGATCACACCCTCCAGCTAATATTTAACCAGAAGCTTGGCTCGTGTGGTTTAACAGCAGCTAAAAGCAAGTTCAAAAAAGCAAATGGTGAAACGACTAAAGTTCAACAGCACATCCATTGAAGTAAAAGTTGCTCAGTATCAGACTTATTTCCCACCAAAGTTTAACATGCCTCACAAAAGTCTACAGGGATATCACTGTTGTGGGTGGGGTCATGAAAAATTCTATGGTTATTCCCCCAGTTCTTTCACGTTATCAGAACTGAAAGCAGATTCAGAGATTGGAAGAGAGGTGGGACCAGGCAGGGAGGGGAGCGACTCAGCCACCGACAGGAGTGGGAGAGAGAGAGAGAGAATCCCAAGTTTGCACCTGAAGGTACCACACCCTATTCTAATAGTTACAGACCAGACAGAATGTCAGTGAACCAGACTATTCCGGATTTAGAGAAGCTATCTTTTTAAAAATGTCTCTTTAATGAAGAACCCAGTTGTTCAAACATCCTGCCTGTTCAAGTGCCCGAGTTCAAAGTGGACCTTCCCTTTGAAACAATTCAACTGGGTCAAGGGTTCGGATTTCCCCACTCCCATAAAAAAGTTAATATTTACACGATCAGGGTGGCATATTGGGAACAACTGAAACTTGGCGGCGACCGAGCATTTCAAACATTTATAAGTAATGCGGCGGTAAGCCATGCCCCCACAGTAAACCCATAAATAAAGCACACGCGTGAGGGGAGAAAGTGACCCAATTTAAAATTCTCATTTAGAAATCGGACTTGGGGAGATTTTTTTTTTTAAATCCACAGTTGCCATGGCGATTATACGAGGATCAGGCTCGCCGAAGGTTACAGCTGCCCGAGAATCAAACAAATGGATCGTAAAGAATGTAATGCGAGGTGTATCTGGTGGAACGGTGAGGGTCTGAGGGAAACTTTTGGTCTAAGTTCACACAGTGAGAAACGCTCCAACGCTCTGCTGGGGGGGGGGGGGGGGGGGAAAGAGAGAGAGAGAAGGGACTCACCGATAGACACCAGCCGGATTTTCTCCCTGTCCAGGAACTCGAGCGCCACGGACACGTTCTCCAGCTGCATCTGCCTGAAGGTGGGTCTCTGGTGGTACTTGCGGTACATTTTCTTCTGGCTCAGTACCTCGAGCAGGGCAATGAGCCGCAGGCCGTCCGCCAGGTCGCTCTGCAGGTTGTGGATGCGCTTGTTGACGCATTTCAGGTGCTCGTTGCACCAGCGGGTGAACGTGTTCTGCTGGATCCGCTTCCAGGGAGCGTCGTCGGCCAAGTCTTTCTCGGTGACCGGCATCTCGGCGTCTTTGTCCCCCTTGTGCTGCTGCTGGAAATGCTGCTCCGGCTCCCTCCTCTGCACATGCGTGCTCATGCTGGCCAGCTCCTCCTTTATAAACCCTCTGTCTGCACTTCCGGGAGTGTCACTGCCCACAGCCTCACCGCCTGGGTGGGAAAGGGAGAGAAAGTGTTAAACCAGCCACTCAGTCAGTCAGGCCAGAGAGCGCCCAGCCCAGCCCGCCTGCACCGCGGGCTCAGTCCCCGGGGGTAAACAACCCATATGTTGCCAGCATCATTTTCGGGTCAACCTGTAGCTGTCGCCACAGCTAAGAGTTCGCCAAGCTTTTATCCCACAGGTATTTTTAACCACTTGGAAAATAAATACGTATAAACTATCAAACGGACACAAAGCAAAGTGTCCCAGCAGTGGGAATCACATCATAATCCGAACATCCAAGCTTTATATGCCTTTTCACTTTTTAATCCTCCTCGCGTCAACATTTTTGAAATGCACGCTAGCATTAAATGAAGTTTTTTAAAGTTTTTTTTTAAACGGGGGTGGGGGTGTTGGCGTTCTAACCCAGGGCTGTGTTTCACCATTGAGGGTTACTTCACAATTCAAGAGGAAATGTCTTTCCTGTCCTGTGAGGGACGGCATTCCAGAGAGGTATGTCATCTATTTTCTTCCGATCGCAGCGACAATTCACTCGACTGCAGTTGACAGACTCCGCCAGACGGTGGTCCGCAGTGCTGTTCGGCTACAAGGGTCGTCACGACCAATTCTGGCCCAGTCCTGCCCTCCTAAGAGCAGTGGTGAACAGGAGTGAGAAGGGCTGCTCTTTCCACACTCCCCAGCGTCAATTTACTGGCAATATACCCACCGCAGTGTCCTTACCCCATCCTGAGCTGAGGATGTTAACTCAGAATCAAATCTAAGAGGTGTGAATCAACACTGCAAACCTCCGATACTTATCCACAAACCAGCTTTTCATTTTTCATCATAAAATTCAAGTTCATTCACGAAACCTGCTCCTACATTTGTACAGGGAAATGGGATGCCGGCTCTTTGGGATGAAGGGTGGAATGTTCTTTCAGAAAGCTGATGTGTTGGGCTTCCTTGTGCACTGTGACATACCCAATTTCTTTGTCTAGTGGACCTTTTAGTGTTTCTGGAAACCGAGACTAGTGGAGGTCCAATAACTACTTGGTGCTGTCAACATAAGAACATAATAAATAGGAGCAAGAGTAAGACACGCAACCCCAGGAGCCTGCTCTGCGATTTAATAATGATGGGCGTTGGTCTGGGGTGAGCACAGTAAGAAGTCTTACAACACCAGGTTAAAGTCCAACAGGTTTGTTTCGAATCACTAGGTTTCGGAGCACTGCTCCTTCCCCAGGTGAATGAAGAGGTGGATTCCAGAAACATATATATAGACAAAGTCAAAGATGCAAGACGATACTTTGAATGCGAGCATTTGCAGGTAATTAAGTCTTTACAGATCCAGAGAGAGGGGTAATCCCAGGTTAAAGAGATGCGAATTGTCTCAAACCAGGAAAGTTGTTAGGATTTCGCAAGCCCAGGCCAGATGGTGGGCGGTGAATGTAATGCGACATGAATCCAAGGTCCCGGTTGAGGCCATACTCATGTGTGCGGAATTTGGCTATAAATTTCTGCTCGGCGATTCTGCGTTGCCGCGCGTCCTGAAGGCTGCCTTGGAGAACGCTTACCCGGAGGTCAGAGACTGAATGCCTCAAACAACCGTGCAACCTCAAACAAACCATTGTTTGCAGCAAACTACCCAGTCTTCAGAACAGCGACTATGACACCACACAACCCTGTCATGGCAATCTCTTGCAACACCAGGTTAAAGTCCAACAGGTTTGTTTCGATGTCACTAGCTTTCGGAGCACTGCTCCTTCCTCAGGTGAAGGAGCCTGAGGAATTCACCTGAGGAAAGAGCAGCGCTCCGAAAGCTAGTGACATCGAAACAAACCTGTTGGACTTTAACCTGGTGTTGTAAGACTTCGTACTGCGCTCACCCCAGTCCAACGCTGGCATCTCCACATCATGGCAATCTCTGCAAGACGTGCCAGATCATCGACATGGATACCGCCATTACACGTGAGAACACACCCACCAGGTATGTGTGTGACTCGGCCAACGTTGTCTACCTCATACGCTGCAGGAAAGGATGTCCCGAAGCGTTGTACTTTGGCGAGACCATGCAGACGCTGCGACAACGGATGAACGGACATCGTGCGACAATCGCCAGGCAGGAATGTTCCCTTCCAATCGGGGAACACTTCAGCAGTCAAGGGCATTCATCCTCTGATTTCCTGGTAAGTGTTCTCCAAGGCAGCCTTCAGGACGCGCGACAACGCAGAATCGCCGAGCAGAAATTTATAGCCAAGTTCCGCACACATGAGTACGGCCTCAACCGGGACCTTGGATTCATGTTGCATTACATTCACCCCCCACTATCTGGCCTGGCCTTGCAAAATCCTACCAACTGCCCTGGTTTGAGGCAATTCACACCTCTTTAACCTGGGATTACCCCTCTCTCTGGATCTGTAAAGACTTAATTACCTGCAAATGCTCGCATTCAAAGTATCGTCTTGCATCTTTGACTTTGTCCATATATATGTTTCTGGAACCTACCTCTTCATGCACCTGAGAAAGGAGCTGTGCTCTGAAAGCTAGTGATTTGAAACAAACCTGTTGGAGTTTAACTTGGTGTTGTATTACTCTGCTATTTAATAAGATCAAGGCTACTCTGCTCCAATGTCACTCTGCTCCTGGCCTCAACTCCACTTTCCTGCCTGTTCCCCATAAGCGTTGAGTCCCTATAGTTGAAGAATCTGTCTGTCTCAGTCTTGAATGTATTCAATGAGTCAGCCTCCACTGCTCTCCAGAGTAGTGAATTCCAAAGATTCACGACCCCCTGAGAGAAGAAATGTAGCAGTTGTGTGAAACCAGTGAAGTGAAATCATGGCACTTGCTCGATCTGAAGGTTAGTGGTCTATCTTTAATCGGGAAATAATCATGTGATCATTCTTTCAAAAAGTTTAATTTGGCTTAGAACTGACATGTCAAGCAAATACTTCCAGAGCTTTTGTTTCTGTGGAAATTTTAATACTGTTTTAAAATAGCTTAGATTTTTATCAAAAATAATATAATTAAGAACTGTGAAGATACTAAATTCAATGACAAATTGTTATTATCCGTGGTATGGAACGCCCCCAAAATATTTGTGCTCGGAGAGTTCTGTAAAATAATGATCCCCTCCCATTCCCACTTCCCTCTCCCCAAGTACAAATCTATCCATCTGAATTTTTTCAGGGCACTAAATAAAGGATTTGCATGGTACCTCCATAGCTCTCATTTATCTAATCTTAGATAAATGAATTATTTGAGAATTCAAAGGCTTGAAATGAAATGAAAGTCACCATAGTCCCAGAGGACAATAGGCTGCTCTCCCCTTTGAGATGGAGAACTGACTGGTGGTGATTTAACCTGAAGGTCATCTCACATAGGTGAGAGACAAGGTTGAGAAGGTGGGGCCTTCATGGTAACTTCAGCCGGTTCGGGAGTTGAGCCGTGCTTTTCTTCCTTTTCCAACGTTTCCTCTGGGTGCTCCGATTTCCTCCCACAAGTCCCGAAAGATAAGCTGTTAGGTGAATTGGACATTCTGAATTCTCCCTCTGTGTACCCGAACAGACGCTGGAATGTGGCGACTAGGGGCGTTTCACAGTAACTTCATTGCAGTGTTAATGTAAGCCTACTTGTGACAATAATAAAGATTATTATTATTAATGCTCTAATTCCCTTTGATTGCCTCAAGAGAGCCTGCTTCCACTACACTCTCAGATAGCACATTCCACCTCTTAGGCACTGGTTGCGTGAAAAAGATTTTCCTCATGTTGCCATTGTTTATTTTACCAATTGCCTTAAATCTGTGCCCTCTTGTTCTCGATCCTTCCACAAGTGGGAACAGTTTTCCCCTATCCACTCATGTCCAGACCGTCATGATTTTCAATACCTCTAACAAACCTCCTTTCAGCCTTCTCTTCTCCAGGGAAAACAGGACCAACTTCTCCAATGCATCTCTGTAACTACGTAAGCATTGTGACTGTTGAGTTGAAATACATTAAATAAGAAGCACAGGTCCCAAATTTAACCCAACTGGCCCAGTAGGGATGTGGCAGATGGGCAATTAGAGTAACCAAACTTAACTTAGTCTTGTGTTCCTGCTGGAAACCGGCACTGGTGGTATACAAACCTGATGGAAACTGGCAGGTCCCCTATTACTAACTGAAAATCAGAGTCCTAGGATGCCCTCATGAAGGGTCACTGACCTGCTGCCAGAGCTGCTGAGTATTTCCAGCATTTGCTGCTTTTATTTCAGATTTTCAGCGTCTGCGGTATTTTACTCTTCGGTTTGGGTGTAATGAAGCCCCTGCGGCAATTTTGATAGGTCAGCAGTCCAGTGACAAACCCATCAAAATCCCACCCAGAACACAGCAAAGGTTGGTTGGCAGGATTTCAATTAAGGTTGAAAGCTAAGCTTCATTTCTGGGGCAGCAAATGAGGTTCTTACTATTCTCACCTGTCCAGAATTAACTAGGAGTTAAAATCGCGACCCTCATGACAGCTCTCTGAAGTCCTTTTCATCATTCTTCTCACCTTATTGCTTTGAACTCCTCCTTCAAAATCCTGCATGAAACACCAGTCGCTGAATATGCTTTTAGTCCCCCACCCCACCCTGAATCTCCCATGCTCCTCACATGTTGAACACTATTTCTGTTGTAAAGCACTTTATGCTTTTATTGACAATAAAAGTGCGATGTAAACATTGTTCTCTACTGTTGTTCAATTCTCACAAAACCAAAATATAGTTCTGCATCCTTTTAAGGATTTTAACCCATGAGGTTAAGGTTAATTTACTAGCTTGGATAGAAGACCCAGCAGAGGGCAGTAGAGCGGAGCTGCTGATTGGCCGTTGTAGGGAAAATTTGCATACGTCCGTGTGCTCACCCTAACTTGGAGGCGTACCTGAACAAGACACGCTAGCTGTTCAAGTGAAGACAAGCATCCAGCAGAGGGCAGTAGAGCAGAGCTGCTGATTGGCTGTTGCAGGGGCAATTTGCATACATCCGTGTGCTGACCCTAACTTGGAGGCGTACCTGAACAAGAGACCCTAGCTGTTCAAGTGAAGACAAGCATCCAGCAGAGGGCAGTAGAGCGGAGCTGCTGATTGGCCGTTGCAGGGGAAATTTGCATACATCCATGTGCTCACCCTAACTTGGGGGCATACCTGAACAAGATACCCTAGCTGTTCAAGTGAAGACAAGCATCTAGCAGAGGGCAATAGAGCAGAGCTGCTGATTGGCCGTTGCAGGGGAAATTTGCATACGTCCGTGTGCTCACCCTAACTTGGAGGTGGTTTGTGGAGGAGCTCTTGTCAAGTGACACTTAAACCTGAAACACTTCTTCAGTGTTTCCCTCCCTACCCCCTCCTCTAACCAAAAAAAACAACCGCTGTAAGGATCAAGAGGAAGGCTCGAGGGCAGGTAGAAGTGGAAAGTTGAACCGTGACATCACAGCCTGCAGGTAAGGTGGTGACTGGTAAGTAGCTTTTATTTATTTTCCCTCAGGTGTTATCGTGCGGGGCGCAGTGGTTGCTGAGTGAGTGCTTGCTGAGAAGGGGAGTGAATAACAGGTAAGCTCTTTCTTTCTTTTTTTTTATCTAGAGGGGATGACAGGGAAGGTAGTGCAATGTTCCTCCTGCAGAATGTTTGAGGTGAGGGACGCCGTCAGTGTCCCTGCTGATTTCATCTGTGGGAAGTGCACCCATCTCCAGCTCCTCAGAAACCGCGTTAGGGAACTGGAGCTGGAGTTGGATGAACTTCAGATCATTCGGGAGGCATAGTTGGTCATAGATAGAAGCTTCAGAGATGTAGTTACTCCGAAGAATAAAGATAGATGGGTGACGGTGAGAGGGGCTGGGAGGAAGCAGTCAGTACAGGGATCCCCTGTGGCCGTTCCTCTTAGTAACAAGTATACCGCTTTGGATACTGTTGGGGGGATGACTTACCAGGTTAAGCCATGGGGTACAGGTCTCTGGCACAGAGTCTGTCCCTGTTGCTCAGAAGAGAAGGGGGGAGAGGAGTAGAGCATTAGTCATTGGAGACTCCATAGTTAGGGGGATAGATAGGAGATTCTGTGGGAACGAGAGAGACTCACGGTTGGTGTGTTGCCTCCCAGGTGCCAGGATGCGTGATGTCTCGGATCGTGTTTTCGGGATCCTTAAGGAGGAGGGGGAGCAGTCCCAAGTCGTGGTCCACATAGGTACCAACGACATAAGTAGGAAAAGGGATGGGGATGTAAGGCAGGAATTCAGAGAGCTAGGGTGGAAACTTAGATCTAGGGTTGTTACCCGTGCCACGCGATAGCGAGACGAGGAATAGGGAGAGAGAGGAGTTGAACACGTGGCTATAGGGATGGTGCAGGAGGGAGGGTTTCAGATTTCTGGATAATTGGGGCTCATTCTGGGGTCGGTGGGACCTCTACAAACGGGATGGTCTGCACCTGGACCAGAGGGGTACCAATATTCTGGGGGGGAAATTTGCGAATGCTCTTCGGGAGGGTTTAAACTAGTTCAGCAGGGGCTTGAGAACCAGAATTGTAGCTCCAGTATACAGGAGGTTGAGAGTAGTGAGGTCATGAGTAGGGTTTCAAAGTTGAAGGAGTGTACTGGCAGGCAGGAGGGTGGTTTAAAGTGTGTCTTCTTCAATACCAGGAGCATCCGGAATAAGGTGGGTGAACTTGCGGCATGGGTTGGTACCTGGGACTTCGATATTGTGGCCATTTCGGAGACATGGATAGAGCAGGGACAGGAATGGTTGTTGCAGGTGCCGGGATTTAGATATTTCAGTAAGCTCAGGGAAGGTGGTAAAAGAGGGGGAGGCATTGTTAGTCAAGGACAGTATTACGGTGTGGCAGGAAGGACGTTTGATGAGGACTCGTCTACTGAGGTAGTATGGGCTGAGGTTAGAAACAGGAAAGGAGAGGTCACCCTGTTAGGGGTTTTCTATAGGCCTCCGAAAAGTTCCAGAGATGTAGAGGAGAGGATTGCAAAGATGATTCTGGATAGGAGCGAAAGCAACAGGGTAGTTATTATGGGGGACTTTAACTTTCTAAATATTGACTGGAAACGCTATAGTTCGAGTACATTAGATGGGTCCGTTTTTGTCCAATGTGTGCAGGAGGGTTTCCTGACACAGAATGTAGATAGGCCAACGAGAGGCGAGGCCATATTGGATTTGGTACTGGGTAATGAACCAGGACAGGTGTTAGATTTGGAGGTAGGTGAGCACTTTGGTGATAGTGACCACAATTCGATTATGTTTACTTTAGTAATGGAAAGGGATAGGTATATATCGCAGGGCAAGAGTTATATCTGGGGGAAAGGCAATTATGATGCGATGAGACAAGACTTAGGATACATCGGATGGAGAGGAAAACTGCAGGGGATGGGCACAATGGAAATGCGGAGCTTGTTCAAGGAACACCTACTGCGTGTCCTTGATAAGTATGTACCTGTCAGGCAGGGAGGAAATGGTCGAGTGAGGGAACCGTGGTTTACTAAAGCAGTCGAAACACTTGTCAAGAGGAAGAAGGAGGCTTATGTAAAGATGAGACATGAAGGTTCAGTTAGGGCGCTCGAGAGTTACAAGTTAGCTAGGAAGGACTTAAGGAGAGAGTTAAGAAGAGCCAGGAGGGGACACGAGAAGTCTTTGGCAGGTAGGATCAAGGATAACCCTAAAGCTTTCTGCAGATATGTCAGGAATAAACGAATGACTAGGGTAAGAGTAGGGCCAGTCAAGGACAGTAGTGGAAAGTTGTGCTTGGAGTCCGAGGAGATAGAAGTGCTAAATGAATATTTTTCGTCAGTATTCACACAGGAAAAAGACAATGTTGTCGAGGAGAATACTGAGATTCAGGCTACTAGACTAGAAGGGCTTGAGGTTCATAAGGAGGAGGTGTTAGCAATTCTGGAAAGTGTGAAAATAGATAAGTCACCTGGGCCGGATGGGATTTATCCGAGGATTCTCTGGGAAGCTAGGGAGGAGATTGCTGAGCCTTTGGCCTTGATCTTTAAGTCATCTTTGTCTACAGGAATAGTGCCAGAAGACTGGAGGATAGCAAATGTTGTCCCCTTGTTCAAGAAGGGGAGTAGAGATAACCCCGGTAACTATAGACCAGTGAGCCTTACTTCTGTTGTGGGAAAAATCTTGGAAAGGTTTATAAGAGATAGGATGTATAGTCATCTGGAAAGGAATAATTTGATTAGAGATAGTCAACACGGCTTTGTGAAGGGTAGGTTGTGCCTCACAAACCTTGTAGAGTTCTTTGAGAAGGTGACCAAACAGGTGGATGAGGTTAAAGCAGTTGATGTGGTGTATATGGATTTCAGTAAAGCATTTGATAAGGTTCCCCATGGTAGGCTACTGCAGAAAATACGGAGGCATGGGATTCAGGGAGATTTAGCAGTTTGGATCAGAAATTGGCTAGCTGGAAGAAGACAAAGGGTGGTGGTTGATGGGAAATGTTCAGACTGGAGTCCAGTTACTAGTGGTGTACCACAAGGATCTGTTTTGGGGCCACTGCTGTTTGTTATTTTTATAAATGACCTGGAGGAGGGCGTAGAAGGATGAGTGAGTAAATTTGCAGATGACACTAAAGTGCGAAAGGATGTTACAAGTTACTGAGGGACATAGATAAGCTGCAATGCTGGGCTGAGAGGTGGCAAATGGAGTTTAATGCAGAAAAGTGTGAGGTGATTCATTTTGGAAGGAATGACAGGAATAATTAGTACTGGGCTAATGGTAAGATTCTTGGCAGTGTGGATGAGCAGAGAGATCTAGGTGTCCATGTACATAGATCCCTGAAAGTTGCCACCCAGGTTGAGAGGGTTGTTAAGAAGGCATACGGTGTGTTAGCTTTTATTGGTAGAGGGATTGAGTTTAGGAGCCATGAGGTCATGTTGCAGCTATACAACACTCTGGTGCAGCCGCATTTGGAGTATTGTGTGCAGTTCTGGTCGCCGCATTATAGGAAGGATGTGGAAGCATTGGAAAGGGTGCAGAGGAGATTTACCAGAATGTTGCCTGGTATGGAGGGAATATCTTATGAGGAAAAGCTGAGGGACTTGAGGCTGTTTTCGTTAGAGAGAAGAAAGTTAAGAGGTGACTTAATTGAGGCACACAAGATGATCAGAGGATTGGATAGGGTGGACAGTGAGAGCCTTTTTCCTCGGATGGTGATGTCTAGCACGAGGGGACATACCTTTAAATTGAGGGGAGATAGATATAAGACAGATGTCAGAGGTAGGTTCTTTACTCAGAGAGTAGTATGGGCGTGGAATGCCCTGCCTGCAACAGTAGTGGACTCGCCAACACTAAGGACATTCAAATGGTCATTGGATAGACATATGGACAATAAGGGAATAGTGTAGATGGGCTTTAGAGTGGTTTCACAGGTCGGCGCAACATCGAGGGTTGAAGGGCCTGTACTGCGCTGTAATGTTCTATGTTCTATGTTCTAAGACTGGCTGACGGACAGAAGGCAGAGAGTTGGGATAAATGGGTCTTTTTGTGGAGGGCAAGGTGTGGGTTGCCACATGGTTCAGTCCTTGGGCCCCAGCTATTTATAATCTAGATTAATTACTTGGATACAGGAATAGAAGGTTCTATAGCCAAATTTGCAGATCACACTAATACGTGGGATCGGAAGTTTTTTTCAAAAAAAATATGTTTATTCAAATTTTAACGTTTTAACAATCACATAACACAACATTTACAACTGAAATAACTCCAAAGCAATCCCACAAACCTCAACACATCCCCTCCCCCTACCCATTAGAGACAACTAGCTCTCCAAAATGTAATATAAACAGACTCCATCTTTTGTGGAACCCCTTACTCATCCCCCTCATGGCGAATATCACCTTTTCCAAACACAGGAACTCCATTAAATCCCCCAGCCACACCGAGGCTGACCTCCAGCCCAGTAGGACATGCCTGCGAGCGATCAGTGAGGTCAAGGCTAACACATCTGCCCCGCTCCCGTCTGCAACTGCGGCAAGTCCGACACCCCGAATATGGCCCCCAGGTGATTGGACTCCAAGTACACATGCAAAATTGCCAACATGGTGCTGAAGAAAGACCCCCAAAACTTCTCCAACTTTGTGCAGGACATATGCACTTGATTGGCTGGGCCCCTCCCACACCGCTCACACATGTCCTCCACCCCTTCAAACAACTGGCTCATCCTTGACTTCGTCAGGTGCGCCCTATGCACCACTTTACTGAACCAGCCCCAGCCTCACACACGAGGTTGAGGCATTTACCCTCCACAGCACTTCATATCTCAGTCCCTCCTCCAGCTCCATCCCCAACTCCTCCTTCACTTGGCTTTGACCTCCTCCAGAGACGCCCTGTTCTCCTCCAATATCCTCCCATAGATCGACGAGACAAACCCCCCCCCCTCCGCCGACAACCCCCCCTCCAACAACGAGGAGGGCGGTGCCACCGGGAAGGTTGGGCAGACTTTTTTTATAAAACCTCGCACCTGCATATACCTGAACCCCTCCCCCCAGTGGACCCCATACCTTGTCTCCAGCTCTTCCAAGGTCGCAAATCAACCGACTATAAACAAATCCTTTACTTCCACCAGCCCTCGTTCCTCCAAACCCCAAAACCTCGCATCCACCCTCCCAGGCTTGAACCTATGGTTCCCTCGGAACGGCAACAATTTCAACCCCACTCCCAATATAAGGTGCTGCCAAAACTGCCTCCAAATCTTTAACGTGGCCACCACCACCGGGCTCCCCGTATCCTTCCTGCGGTAAATGGGAGCCGCAACCCCTTACAGAAACCAGCCTACAACTTCACCCACGATATCTCCGACTCCCTACTCCAACCCCGCACCTTCTCGGCGTTCGCCACCCAATAATAATATAGCAAGTGCGGAAGGGCCAAACCTCCCGACTGTCGCCCTCTGTGGAGCACCATCCTCCTAATCCTTGCCACTTTACCCGCCCATATAAATGATGAAATCAACCTCTCCATCCCCATTAAAAAATGACTTTGGTAGAAAGACCAGTAGGCACTGGAACAAGAATAAGAACCATGGCAAAATGTTCATCTTGACCGCCTGTACCCCGCCAGCCAATGATAGGGGGAGACTGGGACAGTAAGTTGTGACGAGGAAATAAGAACCGTACAAATGGATATAGATAGGTTAGGAGAGTGGGCCAAAATGTGACAAATGGAGTTTAATGTGGATAAGTCTGAGATCATCCATTTTAGTCGGAAAAATGGAAAGGCAACTTATTATCCAAATGGGGAGAGACTTTGGGGTGTTCCGATGCAGAGGGATCTGGGTGTCTTCATGCGTGAGTCACAGAAAACTAGCATGCAGGTACAGCAAGTAATAAAGAAAGCGATTGGAATGTTGGCATTTGTGGCTAAAGGAATGGAGTGTAATGGTAAGTGTTGTTGCAACTGTACAAGGCATTAGTGAAGCCGCACCTGGAGCATTGTGCACAGTTTTGGTCCGCTTATTTGAGGAAAGATGTAGTGGCATTGAAGGCAGTTCAAATCATGGTAGCACAGTGGTTAGCACTGTTGCTTCACAGCGCCAGGTGTTCCAGGTTCGATTCCTGCCTTGGCTCACTATCTGTGCGGAGTCTGAACGTTCTCCCTGTGTCTGACTAGGTTTCTTCCGGGTGCTCCGGTTTCCTCCCAGAATTCCCGAAAGACGTGCTGTTAGGTAATTTGGACATTCTAAATTCTCCCTCTGTGTACCCGAACAGGTGCCAGAATGTGGCGACTAGAGGCTTTTCACAGTATCTTCATTGCAATGTTAATGTAAGCCTACTTGTGACAATAAAGATTAGAATAATAATAAAAAGGAGATTCACCAGATTGATTCCAGAGATCAGGGGCGGGATTCTCCGACCCCCCACCGGGTTGGAGAATTGCCTGGGGTTGGCGTGAATCCCGCCCCAGCCGTCCTACGAATTCTCCGGCCCCCCAAAAATCGCCTCGGCGTGAATCGCGCCGCCCGCCTCGGAGAATGGCGGGGATCAGCACGACGCAATGGGCCCCGGGGCCGCCCGAATTCTCCGGCCCGCAATGGGCCGAAGTCCCGCCCATTTAACGAGGGTCCCGCCAGCGTAAATCAAGGTTGGTTCCTACCGGTGGGACCCAGCTCCGTGGGCGGCCTCCAGGGTCCTCGGGGGGGGGGGGGGGGGGGGGGGCGCGGAGCGATCTGGCCCCGGGGCTGCCCCCACGGTGGCCTGGCCCGCATTTGGGGCCCACCGATCCGTGGGCGGGCCTGTGCCGTGGGGTCACTATTCCTCCGCGTCAGCCTTGTACCAATTCGCGATGGCCGACGCAGAGATGAACCCCCCCCCTGCGCATGCGCGGGGATAACGCCAGCACATGCTGGCTCTCCCGCGCATGCGCCAACTCGCGCCGGCCGGCGGAGGCCTTTTCGGCACCAGTTGGCGTGGCGCCAAGCCCCTTCCTGCCAGCCGGCGCAGCGCAAACCACTCCGGCGCCGTCCTAACCCCTGAATGTGCAGAGGATTCC
Source organism: Scyliorhinus torazame (assembly GCF_047496885.1). Lineage (NCBI taxonomy): Eukaryota > Metazoa > Chordata > Chondrichthyes > Carcharhiniformes > Scyliorhinidae > Scyliorhinus > Scyliorhinus torazame. The sequence goes on from NC_092719.1 coordinate 170,061,061, forward strand.
GTACCTTTGGGGCGGTTCGACGCCAGGGTTTGCGCCGTTTTTTCCCGCCCCCGACGATTTGCGCAGAATCCCACCCATGGGGTTTGTCTTATGAAGAGAGATTGAGCAGTTGAGCCGATACTCTCTAGAGTTTAGAAGAATGAGGGGAGATCAAATTGAGATATATGAGATGATAAAAGGAATGGATAAAATAGACGTGGAGCGGATGCTTCCTCTTGTGGTGCATTCTAGAACGAGAGGTCATAGTCTCAGGATAAGAGGCAATAAATTTAAAACAGGGAGGAGGAGAAATTACTTCGCCGATGGGACGTGTATCAGTGGAATTCACTACCCCAGATTGCGGTGGATGCTGGGACAGTAAGTAAATTTGAGGAGGAGTTAAACAGATTTTTAATTGGTAATGGATTTAAAGGTTATGGAGAACGGGCAGGACAGTGGAGTTAAGGCTGAGATGAGATCAGTCATGATCGAATGGTGGAGCAGACTCGGTTGGCCTAATAGCCTAATTCTGCTCCTATAACTTATGGCCTTAACCCTTCAAGTTAGTTTTCAGGTTTCAAATGACAAAACCATTTCTTATATTTAACACCTGGAAAGCATTATTCTTGCACAGTTCATTGCAGCTGGGTACAGAGGTATGAATTTGGTTTGTGCCTACAATTACTCAATCAACAAATTCCCCAAAGGGTGAAGTTCAGACAGTAGGCAGGCTGCTTTCCACAGAAAGCAAGGGAAATCAAAGGGAACTGTTGCTCCAGGCCTTCTTGTGTACTTTCTTAAGCTGTACATTTTGCATATATTTAGGTCCAGGTCACCAGCTTTCTCTTCCTATTGGATTGGATTTTGGTGAGACATGCAAAAGGGAATAACAAAGAAAAATAACAATTACTGAAAAACTAACAATCAGACAAGAATATGGAATAAGTAATTTGTTTTTTTTTGATGGTCGGCGTGAGCACATTTGAAGGGACAGAATTATCCCAATCGCACTTCTTTGGGTAAGGGAAAACAGAATTTTTACATGTATATTGTGATAAAATTATCGAAGCGCAGAAGGAGGCCATTTGGCCCACCATATCTGTGCCAGGTCTTTGAAAGACCGATTCAATTAGCCCCACTTCCCAATATCTTGCAACAATTTTCTTTTACAGCATATATTCAATTTCTCTTCACAGGTGACAATTGGAACTGCTTCCACTATCCTGGCAATACCTTTCAGATGATAACAACTCACTGCATTAAACAAAACATTCTCAACATTCTCATCATCTTCCCTCTGGTTCTTTTACCAATTATGTTAAATCTGTGCCCTCTTGTTACTGACCCACCCGCCGGTAGGAACAGTAATATTCTTTAAGAAATCCCTTTATTTGAAGTTCTTTTTTCGCATGTTAGTTTTTTTATTGTTCGTATGGCTTGATTAGAGAGTGAGTTAGAGAGCTCTGCATGTGGAAAAGCATCCAAAACCTGAGAGAAGCAGTAGGAACCGGTGCGGACAAATAAGGTGATTCTCAGAAAGCATGGTCCTCTTGCAGCTCTGCTGAGGAGAACGTAGATGAGAAAGAACCGGTAATGAGGAGAAAATGGGGTGATTCCCATGAACAGATATTGGATGGACGCCTGAGGAGTTTCAACAATGTGGCTGGAAGTCGAGAGATGCCTCAGTTTTAAAATTCTCATCCATATTTTCAGTCCCTCTATGGAATCTCCCCTCCCTATCTCTGTACACTTTCCCAGTCCTAAAACCCACTGAGATCTTTGCACTCCTCCATTTCTGCCTTCTTGTGCATCCCATATTTAAATCGCTTCACCATTGGCTGCCAGGTTTTCAGCCGGCTATGCCTAAACTCTGGAATTCCCTCCCTAATCCTCTCCACCTCTTTTTCCTCTTTCCAGATGCTCCTTAAACCCCCTACCTCTTTGATCAAGCTTTTGATTCTCTGTCCTAATATCTCCAAGGCTCAGTGTCAGATTTTGTTTGATAAACACTCCTTTGAGCTGCTTTGGGAAGTTTCACTTGGTTAAAGGTGCCATGTAAATGTAAGATGTTGTCCACTTCCAGTCAGTGTGGTATCAGCCCGCAACACTCCTCAATTCGAAGCCAGGCCCCCCTCAGAGGCTCAAGCAAACGGGAGTCACCAGCATTTCAAGGTCACCGCATAAGTAACAGCAGCTTTGGTGAAGCCACTGGCCGAGCATTTCATCAATGTCTGAGTTCTTTGGCAAACCTGAAAAGCACTATGAGTTGAGCAGTTGACTCTAATAGTGCCATTTTCTACTTGAATGCTTCAGCCAATACCCTCTTGTAACCTTGTACAGCTTCACATGTTCAGCAGCAGCAAAAACCTGTTTAAAGGGATCATCTTTCAGGTTAGTTGCTGATTGATTTCTACTGGCAATTGCTGAGTTAGTGGAACAGTTTAATGGCTTGTGCTGCCATTTTGTGTTGGTGAAGTCTGCAGGAGGGGATTGGTGTGGGACCTGGTCAAAGCCTTTGTTCTCACTTTGAGGATTCTGCTCAAACCATTTGCTCCTAGCCCGGGATGCTTTTAATTTTTAACTTTTAATCCCCTTGCTCTGCAGCATAACAGGCAGATTGAGCATAGTTGACAGAGGAAGATAGGTTGCTAATAGAGGGAGGAGGAGGGGGTGGAAAGCTCTAAGCAGGAGGCCATATCAAGCCAGGGTCTTCAGGGAGCAGGTCTCCTATCTCAAGCTCAGTGAGCAACATGTGTGATGTCTCATGTTTCACTAAGGAGGTGCTCACTGAAATCTACCACCTGTTGCAGGCAGACTCGCAGCCTCAGAGCAAGGTGAGGATGGCACTAAGGATGGCTGTAAGTGTGCCAAGAGCTCCTTCGCATTGGCCTCCTTTCAGACTGGAGCACGAGATATCTTCAAAATTGCAAAGTTCACCATCTACTGCTGTATATGCGAGGTCGCTGAGCTCTGTATACAAGGAGAGAGAAGTACATTGTTTTCTCTCTTTCCAGGGAAAAGCAAGTGGAGCAGGCTTGGCCACGATTGCTGGCTTTGTCATTGCACAGGGTGCCATGTCACTTTGCAAGTGCCACATGTAAATTCAGAGATGAACATCAATGTCTGTCCATGTTCAGCTGGTCTATGACTCTACTCAGTACATCATACAGAGCAATCCTGGTATCCTGGTCACAGTCATAGGCGGCAGAGTAGCATAGTGGTTAGCACTGTTGCTTCATAGCGCCAGGGTCCCGGGTTCAATTCCCGGCTTGGGTCACTGTCTGTGCGGAGGCTACACGTTCTCCCCGTGTCTGCGTTGGTTTCCTCCGGGGGCTCCGGTTTCCTCCCACAAGTCCTGAAAGACTTGCTTGTTAGATGAATTGGACATTCTGAATTCTCCCTCAGTGTACCCGAACAGGTGCCAGAATGTGGCGACTAGGGGACTTTCACAGTAACCTCATTGCAATGTTAATGTAAGCCTACTTGTGACACTAATAAAGATTATTATTGTAATGTTTTAGTCTGTGCCAGTTCACTGCACCATAAGCATTTGAGAGAACATGAGAAACCAGAGGGTGGCTATATTGAAGGTCAAAGGATATCCGTTGACCATCTTGACTCCGGTGCACAATCCACATATATCCAGCATATAAAAAGAGAGATCTGTCACATGAAATGTCATTAAGCAGACAATTGGGGTGCTTTGCAATTTTTCTGTTGCCTGGACTGCTCTGAATCGGCCCTGCAGAACTCTCCAGAATGCATGTCATGATTTGTTGTGGTCTACTTCATCCTTCACAACCTTAGCATCATAGCAGCACAGCCCTTATCACCAAGAATATAACAAGCTGAGGAAGAGGAACAAGAGGAGAAAGAGAGGAGGCCAAAGAACACATCTGTTTCTGTCAGGTTGTCCTTAATTGACTGCTCTGACTGTGCTACTGTAAACACAACCCCAATTACCATTCAACAACAATCCCACACTTTACCTTCCCCTATTACTGTCCATCACAGCAGCCTTGTGTTCGCAATGCTCAAATAAAAGCCACCACAAAACAGACATTCCAAACTAATTTTGTCAATCAACCTTTCCAATAATCCAAAAGTTAACAAACCACCTTTATGCATTCCCTCAGTGCCTGTCTTCTATGTACTTTTTGCCTGTCGTAGTGCTCCCAGTGGCTGGTGATGGATCCTGACTTTCAACAGAGAAGACTGCAGGCGGCCTTTCAGAACATCGTTCAGCCTGGCTTTGGAGGGCCCGACTTCGGACTGCAACAGCTCAGCATAGGTGCCAGCTATCTGGGTTGGCTGGCTGACATGGGAGGACAAATGCTGTCATCTCGCTGTGTGGTGCTATTGCCACTCCTCAGGGAGGAACCTCAGCAATCCTAGTAATGTGTTGAAGGAAGACATTTTGCTGGACTGCTGTGAGATCCTGCATCCTTTTAGGAAAGTGGCATATGCAGCAATGATGACAGTTAGTTGAGCTTACATTACTTTATTCCAAGCTGCTACTGCAGCACTCAGATATTGGGTGGCTTCTGTTTATGTTGTTACGGAAGCTGAGAGATCGACTATCAGAAACTGCTTTATAATTGGGCCCATGTGTGGTAATGGAGTTGTTCACCATTTCCATACTAGAAAGGATGCACTCTAAGCTCTGCACAAAACTATGTGCCAAGTTCATAGGTTCATGCCGGATCTCTCCATGATCCCGGCATTACATGCAGGCTTGCCAATGCACCAAGCATTTCATTGTCCACATCAGTCTTATTCTGTACATCACCCCATCAAAACTAAAAACAGTGTCCTCTGCAGCAAATCTCTTGTCAGATTTTGCCCTTTGGTGAGCTTGTACCCCTTCTCCTCTGCATTGCTTGCCCAGTACTTTATCATATGAAGTTCCTAGTCTCTCAATACAATGGCGGAGTGGTATTGTCACTGGACTAGTAATCCAAAGATCCAGGGAATGCTCTGGGGTCCCAGTTTCGAATCCCACCATGGCAGATTGGCAACGCCCACACCCCAAGAACGAATTTTTAAAAACTCCCTATGAAGTACATGCAGCATTAATATCTGAACTGATGGTTATGAATGTGAGAGTGGGGGCAGCATGGTGGCACAGTGGGTTAGCCCTGCTGCCTCATGGCACCGAGGTCCCAGGTTCGATCCCGGCTCTGGGTCACTGTCCGTGTGGAGCTTGCACATTCTCCCCGTGTTTGCGTGGGTTTCACCCCCACAACCCAAAGATGTGCAGGTTAGGTGGATTGGCCACGCTAAATTGTCCCTTAATTGGAAAATATTAATTGGGTGTTCTAAATTTTTTTTTTAAATGAATGTGAGAGCGAATGATGATGTTTCTTCATCTTCCACTTCTTGCTTCTGTAACATTACCTGATCAGGTGGCATTTCTTGGATATCTGAAAGGAGAACGGCACAAGGGGGCAGTTGTGGTGATTGGGATACATGGGGGGGCATGTTTATTACCACCTACAGCTTGTAAATCAAAAGAGATTATGGGATGAGAGGCAAGTAGGATGTGAGAAGGAGGATTAGGCCTGAGGATACCATCGCCTTCCTTTCAGCCCCACCACTAGCTACAGCCTCAGTTGTAGTTGCTCCAATGATGGCTAGCATTGTCTCTTCCATGGAGGTGAGGGCATGCAGCTGTGACTGGTCCCCACCGGTGCACTGCTGCCTCCAGTTGTGTTCCACATTGTCCTGTATGAGAGGAAAGTGTATCTGAATATGTATCAGTGAATGTGATGCCATGTGTTTGGGTGATGTGTCATGATTGAATAGCTGGCAGTTTGTGAAAACTGTAAGATGTGAGTGTGAGACTAAGTGTGTGAGCATGAGAAAAAGCAATGGATGTGAGGTATTTGCAGTGGTTATTGATTGTGATTGTCGGTGGTCAACTCCATCAATGACTTTCCTTCCCTCCATCATAAGCTAGAAATGTTGGGGTGTTCACTGACGACTGCACTGCGTTCAGTTCCATTCCTGACTTCTCGGATACTGAAGCAGTTTGTCCACATGCAGCAAACCCTGGATATCATTGAGGCCAGGACTGAAAGTGGCAAGTAACGTTTGTGTCACACAAGTGCCAGGCAATGATAATCTACAACAAGAGATAAACCAACCATTGCCACTAGATATTGAACCTTCACCACATCCTCTAGCATCAACATCCTTGGGGTTACCATTGACCAGAAGCTGGATTAGAATTGCCACACAAATACTATGGCTGCAAGAGCAGATCAGAGGCTGGGAATTCTGCAGAGAGTAACCATCTCCTGACTTTCCAAAGCCATTTCACCATCTACAAGGTACAAATCAAGAGAATGATAGACTGTCCATTTGCCTGGATGAGTGCAGCTTCAACAACACTCAAGAAGCTCAACACTGTTATTGTTTGTAAGGGAGAAAAATTGTGTTAAAAAACTTTAATAAATATATATATTTTTAAAAAAGAAGCTCAACACTATTCGGAACAGAGCAATCCATTTTATTGACACCCCATCCATCCATCTTTGATTTCTTTAACAGCGCCTTCCAAACCTACAACCTCCAACTGCTAGACGAACAAAGACAAAGTGCATGGGAAGACCACCACCTGCAAATTCCCCTCCAGCCACACACTTTCCTGACTTAGAAATATATCACAGTTCTTTCACTGTCAATGAGTCAAAATCTTGGAACCCACTCCCTCATAGCACGGTGGGATATCTACGCCACATGGCCTGCAGATGATGAAAAAAGTGGCTTACCACCATCTTCGCAAGGGTAATTAGGAATTGGCAATAAATGCTGATCATCAAAGAAAAATAATGTGAATGAAGGGATGAGGGTGGCAAATTGAACTCTATGTGACACTTGTACGGATATGACATCTAATGATGCATTCACTGATCTTGACCATTTGTGTAATGTCAGTGAACTTCTTACAGCACTGCATTCAGGTCCTGAGCTACAGTATACTGCTCTCATTGACCAGGATAGTTATCCCACTACTTTCAGTGTCTTTCTGGAGGCCTTCCTGGTCTGCTGTGCACAGAGAACCTCCCTCCTCCTGTCATCTCCTCATGTCCATTGTCAATGCTGAGGCCCACAATGGAGTCCACTCTCGCCTGCGTTCTTTCTTCTTGGACACGCTTTCCCAGCCACTTCCAGCACTTGCTCCTGTTAAAATGTACCTCCCTTCAAGAGCTTCAGACTGGTTTTGAATAGGGCAGGCTAGCATTAATAGTGCTGGCATCTCACTTTGCATCCCCTTCTCAAGTGTGAAGTCACCTAACAGTGTGCTTAGCCCTGACTGCACAATATTGTCATGATAATGAGCAGGCAGCACAAAGTTTGGGTCTTATCAAATTTCACAGCCTTTGTTTTTAACGTATTGAGAAAGTGCAAATTCCACAGATAAAGCTACCTGGTTTGTAATTTTACCTTTGTTGGGTTGTGCCCAAATACAATAAATGAAAACAATTGGTGGAGCACTGACTTACTCTGATATAAACTGAAAGGGGTATACATTACAAAGTCACAACCGCAGGAACATATGCTTAAACCTATGTGTGTCAGTAGGTAAAATTTAGGCTCAATTACAAATGTTCGGTTCCTAATTATTTTCTACCTCTCTCCCTGCATTGACTGGCTTGAAAAATAAGCAATTCAGTGCATACAAACCGGGTTACTGTAATGTAAACATTACTAACATGGCAAAGGTTAGTGTGAGTCTGGGATGCAACAGTCAGGAAAGCCCAACAACGTCTCTACTTCCTGCGGAAGCTAAAGAATTTTGGCATGCCTGCATCGACTCTCACAAACATCTACAGATGTGCGATAGAGAGCATCCTATCCGGCTACTTCACAGCCTGGTATGGCAACTGCTCAGTCCAAGATCGCAAGAAACTGCAGATGTGGTGAACTCAGCCCAATGCATCACACAAACTTGCTGATGTGTTGGGTGTTCTGGATCACATACAGGTCATCAACACTTGAAGTAGTGCAACAATATTTTATTAAAAGGTTAACTATTCAAACATACTTGAACTGTGGGTAAATACGATACCAGCATTAACTAAAGACCTTTGCCTTGTCCTAACCAGTTGATGCACTCAGCACATGGTGAATGCCTGTGTTGCAGGCTGTGAGCTCTGTGCTCCTAGCTAGCTGCTACTCGAATGAGCGGGAACTCTGATGTCCCCTGTCTTTATAGTGCATGTGCTGTCACTGGTGATTGGCTGCAGTGTTGTGTATGTTGATTGGTCCCACTGTGTGTCCATCAGTGTGTGTCTGCACCATGATATACTGGTGTATATTATGATATCCCCCCTTTTATATAAAAAAATGTGCCTGCGTGACAATAAATAGTGTGTGGTGAATGTTCATGACTACGTGTGTGCGAAATATTTACAGGACTATGTACATAAAACTAAGCTATTTACATGGGAAGGTGCCTGGTGCAGAAAAAAACAGTGTGTCACACAAATAACGAGATGAACACTATATACAAACCACTTAAGCGATTAAACGGAAGAACAGAACAGACCAGAGAGTCCATTAGTGCAAAGTTCACAAATTAAGTCTCTGAGGTGGGCGAGGAATTCTGGTTGACCGCCTCAAGGGTGGGTCAGGAGTCACCAGCTGAGGAGCGGGCTGGACTGCGTCAGAGTGAGGAGGATGCAGAGTAACCGGAATCTCTGCATAGTCCAGGTCAGGGACAACAGGAAGGCGTGGCACTGGCGGAGGATCACGTAGCGAGCGCGGAACAAGACAAAGGGCATGCCGATTACGGCGCATAATGGAACCATCCGGTAGACGAACCAGGAACGAGCGGGGAGCCACCTGCCGAAGAACCACAGGAGTTGCAGACCAGCCACCATCCGGAAGATGGATGCGGACATTGTCATCTGGAGCCAGAGCAGGGAGATCAGCTGCACGGGTGTCATGAGCCGCCTTGTGCTGTGCACGAGACAATTGCATTTGTTGAAGGACCGGAACGTGGTCGAGGTCTGGGACGTGAATGGACGGCACCATCGTCCTCAGGGTGCGACCCATGAGCAGCTGGGCTGGCGACAGGCCAGTGGACAGTGGGGCTGAGCGATAGGCCAGCAGGGCGAGGTAGAAGTCGGATCCCGCATCGGCAGCCTTGCAGAGGAGCCGTTTGACTATGTGGGCGCCCTTCTCCGCTTTGCCATTGGATTGGGGGTACAGGGGACTGGATGTCACACGCACAAAGCTGTACCTCCTGGCAAAGTTGGACCATTCCTGGCTTGCGAAGCAGGGGCCATTGTCCGACATCACAGTGAGAGGGATGCCGTGACGAGCAAAGGTGTCCTTACAGGCACGGATGACTATCGACGATGTGATGTCGTGCAAACGTACCACCTCCGGGTAATTTGAAAAATAGTCTACAATCAGAACATAGTCCCTGCCCAGCGCGTGGAACAGGTCGATACTGACCTTGGACCAAGGGGACGTGACCAACTCATGGGGCTGTAGGGTCTCACGTGGTTGGGCTGGCTGGAACCGCTGACAGGTGGGGCAGTTGAGCACTGTGTTGGCGATGTTGTCATTGATGCCGGGCCAGTACACTGCCTCTCGGGCCCGTCGGCGGCACTTCTCCATGCCAAGATGGCCCTCATGTAGCTGTTCCAAGACGAGCTGGCGCATGCTGTGCGGGATAACAATGTGGTCCAGCTTCAGGAGGCCACCATCGACTACCGCCATATCGTCTCTGATGTTGTAGAACTGCGGGCATTGGCCCTTGAGCCTCCCGTCTGTTAGGTGGCGCATGACACGCTGTAGCAGGGGGTCAGCCGCAGTCTCGTGGCAAATTTGGACGAGGCATTCATCCGTGGCCGGTAGATTGGAGGCTACGAAGGCCACATGGGCGTCACCCTGGCAAACGAATCCCGCTGGGTCACATGGGGTGTTGACTGCCCTGGACAGAGCGTCGGCTATGATCAGGTCTTTGTCCGGGGTGTATACGAACTGAAAGTCGTATCGCCGGAGTTTGAGCAGAATGCGTTGGAGGCGAGGCGTCATGTCGTTCAAGTATTTTTGTATTATATTGACCAGCGGGTGATGGTCGGTCTCGACGGTGAATTGGGGAAGGCCGTACACATAATCATGAAATTTGACGACACCAGTCAACAGGCCTAGGCACTCCTTTTCTATCTGCGCGTAGCGCTGTTCCGTGGGGGTCATGGTGCGTGACACATATGCAACGGGGGCCCATGATGAGGCCTCATCGCGTTGCAGGAGCACTGCCCCAATGCCAGATTGGCTGGCATCGGTCAAAATTTTTGTCTCTTTTGCTGGATCGAAAAAGGCCAATACCGGGGCTGTGGTAAGTTTGGTTTTAAGTTCTGTCCATTCGCTCTCGTGGGCAGGAAGCCATTGGAAGTCTGTCGTCTTCCTGACCAGGTTCCTGAGAGCTGTGGTATGAGAGGCGAGGTTAGGGATGAACTTCCCTAGGAAGTTAACCATACCCAGACATCGGAGGACCGCCTTCTTGTCCTCTGGCTTTTTCATGGCTGTGATGGCAGCCACCTTGTCCGCATCCGGCCGCACACCCAACTGGGAGATGTGGTCCCCTAGGAACTTGAGTTCCGTCTGGCCGAAGGAGCATTTGGCTCTGTTGAGGCGTAGGCCCTGCTCTCATATGCGTTTGAACACGCGCTGGAGGTGACTGATATGCTCCTGCGGGGAGGTGGACCAAATGATTATGTCGTCAACATAGACGCGAACACCTTCAATGCCTTCCATAATTTGTTCCATGATCCTGTGGAATACTTCTGACGCCGATATGATCCCAACCGGCATCCTGTTGTAACAATATCTGCCAAAAGGGGTGTTAAAGGTACACAGTTTCCTGCTGGATCTGTCTAGTTGAATTTGCCAGAATCCTTTCGAGGCGTCAAGTTTGGTGAAGAGCTTGGTCCAAGCCATCTCGCATGTGATCTCTTCGCACTTGGGGATTGGGTAATGCTCCCTCATTATGTTGCGATTCAGATCCTTTGGATCAATGCAGATTCTGAGCTCGCCGGAAGTCTTCTTTACGCACACCATGGAACTGACCCAGTCAGTTGGTTCCGGAACTCTGGAGATCACTCCTTGGTCTTGGAGGTCCTGCAGCTGCTGCTTGAGGCGGTCCTTGAGGGGTGCTGGGACTCTGCGAGGTGCAGGCACCACAGGCGTGGCGTTCTGTTTGAGTATGATCTTGTAAGTATATGGGAGCGTGCCCATGCCTTCGAAGACGTCGCGGTGCTGGTTGATGGTGGCGTCGAGTTGCGCCCTGAAGTCAGCATCCTGGAAGGCAGACATGTCATCAGGAGAGAGAAAGTGAACTCTTTGAACGAGGTTTAACAATTTGCACGCCTGTGCGCCAAGCAGAGAGTCCTTCGAGGAGCCCATGATCTCGAAAGGAAGGATGGCTTTTTGTGACTTGTGCGTCACTTCGAGTTGGCATGAGTCGGTAGCAGGAATGATGTTGCCATTGTAGTCCAATAGCTGGCAGGCCGAAGGGAAAATGATTGGTTTGACACAAAGGCTTTGGAAAGCAGACCACGCCATGAGATTGGCGGAGGCACCAGTGTCCAGGCGGAATCGTATTTGGGACCGGTTGACCGTCAGGGTGGCACACCACTCATCGTCTGGATCGATGCTGTATACCGACAGCGGCTGGTGTCTTTGCTTCGGTGACAGCCTGTTTTTCATTACGACACCGACTCGAAAAGGTGCCTTCGGGTCCTCGGTGTCACTGCTGTGTGGGAGGTCGGCATCGGACTCGGTGACCGTGGGTTGAATTGCCCGAACATTCCTGCGAGGCTGGCTGAAACGATATGAATTGGAAGGCTGAGCTGCTCGACAGCAGACAGCATTGTGGCCAAGTCTTCCACATCATAGGCATTGTCGAGATTTTGCGGGGCATTGCCGCTTTAAATGGGTGGAGCCACAGTTGCCGCATGTCTTGGCGTCAGCACGTTCGCTGCGCCACCGCGAATGCGCAGTGCGGTCCTGCAAGGTGTGCGCCTGCGCATTACGTTCCTCCACGTCGCCGTCCCCTCGTTTGGTGCATACAAACGCGGGAGTTCGCGAAAAGCGCGCGAAATGGCCGCCCTCATCCAGGCTGAGGCCCTGGAGGTGTTCAATCACTTGGACCCGTTCTGCCTCGTGGGGACCTTGCCGCGCCGTTTCAGCCGCTTGTATATGGGAGTACCGACTGGTGGTATTTTCATGTAGGACACAGGTCTCGATGACGGTCGCTAGGGTGAATTGCTTTACTTTGAGGAGCTGCTGACGTAGGGGGTCCGACTGAACACCGAAAACGATCTGGTCGCGTATCATGGAGTCGGAGGTGGGCCCGTAGCTGCACGATTGCGCAAGGATGCGGAGGTGCGTTAAAAAGCATTGGAAAGGTTCGTCCTTACCTTGCAAACGCTGCTGGAACACGTAGCGTTCGAAACTTTCATTCACCTCTATGTTGCAGTGAGTGTCAAATTTGAGGAGAACCGTCTTGAACTTCGTCTTGTCTTCGTCATCTGCAAAGGTGAGAGAGTTGAAAATATGGATGGCATGGTCCCCGGTCGTGGAGAGGAGAAGAGCAATCTTTCTGGTGTCCGAGGCGCCCGCCCTGTCCGTGGCTTCGAGGTAGAGCTGGAAGCGCTGTTTGAAAATCTTCCAGTTGGTCCCGGCGTTGCGGGCGATGCGGAGCGACGGCAGCGGGCTGATGTTGTCCATGTTGCAGGATGACGGAATGCTGGCGGAAGGCAGATCACTTGCAGGTCGGTCTAAGAAGTGCTAGTATGCAACCACTCCAGGTATCATGATGTGTTGGGTGTTCTGGATCACATACAGGTCACCAACACTTGAAGTAGTGCAACTGGTACCATGATGTGTTGGGTGTTCTGGATCACATACAGGTCACCAACACTTGAAGTAGTGCAACACTATTTTATTAAAAAGTTAACTATTTAAACATACTTGAACTGTGGGTAAATATGATACCAGCTTTAACTAAAGACCTTTGCCTTGTCCTAACCAGTTGATGCACTCAGCACATGGTGAATGTCTGTGTTGCAGGCTGTGAGCTCTGTGCTCCTAGCTAGCTGCTACTCGAATGAGCGGGAACTCTGATGTCCCCTGTCTTTATAGTGCGTGTGCTCTCACGGGTGATTGGCTGCGGTGTTGTGTATGTTGTTTGGTCCCACTGTGTGTCCATCAGTGTGTGTCTGCACCATGATATACTGGTGTATATTATGACACTTGCCATCCCACATTGATTCTGTCTACACCTCCCGCTGCCTCAGGAAGGCAGACAGCATTATCAGAGACCCCTCCCACCCAGGTATTGCCTTCTTCCAGACCCTTCCATCAGGCAGAATGTACAGAAGTCTGAAGACTCGCACATCCAGACTTAGGAACAGCTTCTTCCCCACAGTTACAAGACTCCTCAACGGCTCCCCCTCGGACTGATCTGTTCCCTGTAAGAACACTATTCACGATGCCCTATGCTGCTCTTGCTCATATATTTACTTTGTTTGGCCCCTTGTTCCACACTGTAAGCAATCACTGTTTTGTTGATGTACCATTTGTCAATGTACCCTGTTGATTATTGTTGTGTCTACTATGTACTTACTGTGTACATCCCTCGGCCGCAGAAAAATACTTTTCACTGTACTTCGGTACATGTGACAATAAATCAAATCAACTCAAATTCAAATCAAATGGATGGTAATGCGGGTGTGGCTGTCCTGACTTGCTACAGCCTCCCAGGCCGGAGAGCTGAGGCTGGTAGGTTTTCTTGAGGCATCCCTTGGGTACAGCACATCCCAATATTGGCATACTACTCTTATCAATACCTTGAGGGAGTCGGGGTGAAACCTCAGGGTAGCCTTTTTCTTCTGGTGTGCCAACGACATCTGCACTGCTCCCCTGCAAGACAGCTGGAGGGAGAGAAATGTGTGTGCGCAGGTGGCTTTTAAATATGGCGCCTGGACGTTTGACCCCACTGGATAACTACAGTGCGGACGAATTGGTTCACGATCTGTTATGTGATTCAGAGAGATACTCGCCTTTACATAATTAATTAGCTTCCGAGCGCAAAATCGCTCATGAGTTCCCGCCACTCTGACCAGTGAGAAAGGCACTGTGGAACCCACCCCCCACTGCGCTCAGTTTCAAAAAAGTAAAATTCTGTCCTTAATGATCAACCATACAACACTCCGAACCTCTTTGTAAGACCTACTGAACATAAAACATATAACAGTTCCAGTTGTAATGTTCACATTGGCTCAGAATCTGGACAAGTTACAGTGGCGGCTTTATCAGGTTTGAAGTTATGATATATGAGCTGTATTTATTTTCACTGTGCAGTACCTGCAGTACCTGATGTCAACTATTCCCTTAAGGCTTATATGAAGCATAGAGATCATACTATAAGAGTAAGGACCACACCCTGTTTTGTTGAATGAAACCTGATTGGAGTCTGGAAACTTTCACCAGTGTTTTTTCTTTTCTTTTTTTTAATATGGAACGCTTCACGAATTTGAGTGTCACCCTTGCGCAGGGGCCATGCTAATCTTCTCTGTATCATTCTAATTTTAGTATATGTGCTGCCGAAGTGAGCACAACTTTCACCAGTGTTAAGAGTATTCAGCAATGTTTGGCTCAGTGAAGTAATTCATGTTACACACCCTTTACAAGAAAACCCCTCACCATTCAGGCTGAGAGCCTTTGATGCTGCTTTTAAACTTTCTGTCTGGAGGACTACTTACAAACAGCAGGGAGGAATTTACAAATGTGCGCCCCTGCTGCAAAGCTTCACGTGCCAGTCGTCTAGCAGGTCTCGTTGGATTTTCCGGCCAATAAAATTAACATGACTGAATTTCACTTCACATGTGTTCCTTACTGCGTCTTGACACCTCACCTTTGCTCCAGCCAGTTCTTTGCCCCAGGCATGACACCCTCTTTCTCCCACTCCCAAGCCAGAGAGCACATCTGAAGTGTGGTCATGGAGTCCGTCCCCGAAACCTGAAATAACCCATGCTTTCAGTTGAAGGTCCCCTAGCATCGGAACGCCCAAGTGGCTTTGGCTTGCAAGAACTGTAAAAGCTGTCTGCTACGGGGCCTTCTGGCAGCTCTCCAAAAAGCAGCAGCCAGAAGATCTGCAGCCCAGGATGTAATGTGTTGACCATGTGAAATAAAAGGCATTTAGTGTTTCATGGCGTCAAGGAGTTTGCTTCTCACATCCTCCAATCTGAAGAGGTGGGCTGCACACATTAAAGTCCAAGGGCAGTGGTTACCATCCTGTTTATATCTCCGTCAAGTGGAGATGCAACAAAATGAAACAAGGTGAGTAGTCCTGTCATTCTGTCTGGTTACCATTTCATTTACTTGTTATGCTTGTGCATGCTTTGGATGTCCAGCCCCTCCACCAGAGAACTCTCCTGATGTGTGTGTGGAATACAATGGGAAGAAACACCCAGCATAATGGGTCTCCATACCTTCCTTCTGTTTTTTCCAGGAGCGCGGTACATTCTGGGAGCAAAGCAGAGGAAAATTGACCAGAATGGGCAGGAAGGAGCACACATGAAGTGAAATTCAGTCCTTACTCTGCAGTATACCAGCAAAATACCGGTTCTCTGAAGATGGCTGTATTTCCCTTTTGGAAGCTGACACTGATTTTGCTGCGTGCGAAGAAAGGTTGGAAATTTGAACATAAAGGTCAAATGTCAGTACATCCTATTAATTTTATTGGATGAAGAATCCAGCAAGGCCTACTAGATGACTGGTATGTGAAACTGTGCAGCAGGGCGGGCAGGAAATGGCCCTCCCAGCCATTACCTCATGGGACAAAGGTCCTGGCACCATACTTAAACGGCACCCAGTCAGTCTATCACCCTTCCCTGGATAGTCTCTTAAACATGCCCCCGACTGCCTTGCACCCTTCCCCTTTTGTCCTTCTCCATGTCCCCCCAGTCCTGCCTATGTCTGACTCCTCCCCACTGGTCGTACCTCCTCTGCCCACCCTTGTCGTACCGGCATCCAACATCTAGCAGTGACGGTTTAATAGGATGACCAAGGCAGCATCTACTGACCATGGATGAAGTGACGCTGGCCAGCTGTGCATTACTTATATACAATTGGAAAACAGAACGTTCTAATTACCCACTGGTGGGGAACATAATTTGGAGGGGGAAACTGATTTCAGCGAATTGACCTTTTAATGAACATTTACAGGGTGCTAAAGAAAGCAAACCGGGTTCCCGAAAGTGCTCCTTGGGAAATTCAACCCACCTTTAACCCGCCCTGAAAGTCAGGAGAAAAAAATCCAAATATTTTCCCAATGTCGGAGAACTGAATTTGTGACTTACACCAAATTAACTGCCTCCACTGCCATGATTCCCGCTGCAGACAGGAACAGAAGATTCCACCCAAAATATTCCAGCATTTAAAGACTGGCCTGCATCGTGACAACACTTAGGAAAAATATGTCTTGTGGAATCGTCTGGTAGCTAAACGAAAGGTACCTGTTCAGGTACACCGAGGGAGAATTCAGAATGTCCAATCCACCTAACAAGCACGTCTTTCGGAACTTCGTGGGAGGAAACCGGAGCGCCTAGAGAAAACCCATGGTGTAATGATAATGTGTTAAAGAAACACTGTCGAATGAATGGTCTGGGAACCTGCTACAAAGAGAATTGTCTTTGAATAATTTCTACAGATTGTTGTAAGAATTGGAGCAGTGTTTCTACAAATTATGCTGATTGGAAAGTTAGTGTGGTATTAAGTCAAGGTCGATCATATGACCAACTTAAGCAAGGTTCTTACTCCAATATTTCTCTATTGTCAGGTGGTACATGTATTTTAGGGTTGCTGAAAATTAATATATTCATCACCAAATAGAAGTCCAACACTGTCGGCAATTCAACAAGTAATGCCTCCTCTTAAACAAAGACCATGGGGACAGAAGGGAACGAACCATAAAACCATACAACGTAAGAGCAGTAGCAGGCCATTTGGCCCATCGAGGCTGCTCCACCATTCAATGAGATCAAGACTGATCTGATATAATATTCCTCAACTCCACTTTCCCACCTTATTCCCACAACTCTTCATTTCCTTACTGATTAAAAGTCTGTTTATCCCAGCCTTAATGACCCAGCCTCTACAGCTCTCATCGGTAGAGTGTTCCTCACATTCACTATGCTCTGAGAAAATAAATTCCTGCTCATTTCCATCCTAAGTGGGTGACCCTTTACACTGAGATTATGCCCTTTGGTCCTAGACTCTCCCAGAAAGAGAAACAACCTCTCAGCATTGACACTGTTAAGCCCCCTGAGAATCTTATACGTCTCAGTAAGGTCGCTTCTTATTCTTCAAAACTCCAGAGTGCAGGCCAACCTACTCAACCTCTCCTCAGAAGAAAATCCTTCCATAACTAGGATCAACCTAGTGAACTTTCTCTGGACTGCCTCCAATGCCAATATATCTTTCCTTGTATAAGGTGACTAAAACAGTTCACAGTATTCCAGGTGTGGTCTAAATGGTGCCTTGCATAGTTTTAGCAAGACTTCCTATTTTTGTACTCCATTCCCTTTGAAATAAATGGCAACATTCCATTTGCCTTCCCTATAACCTGCTGAACATGCATGCTAGTTTATTGTTATTTATGCACGAGCAGCCCCAAATCCCTCAGAGCTCGAGCTCTCTGCAATCTTTCTCAATTTAAGTAACACTCAATTCCTTTATTTTTCCAACCAATATGCATAACTTAATAATAATAATCTTTATTAGTGTCACAAGTAGGCTTACATTAACACTGCAAAGAAGTACTGTAAAAATCTCCTAGTCGCCACATTCCAGCACCTGTTCAGGTACACCGAGGGAGAATTCAGAATGTCCAATCCACCTAACAAGCACGTCTTTCGGAACTTCGTGGGAGGAAACCGGAGCGCCTAGAGAAAACCCACGCAGACACGGGGAGAACGTGCAGACTCTGTACAGACAGTGACCCAAGCTGGGAATCGAACCTGGGTCCCTGGCCCTGTAAAGCAATAGTGCTAACCACTGTACTAACTTCACACTTTCCTAATTATATTCCACCTGCCAAGTTCTTGCCCGTTCACTTAACCTGCCTGTATCCTTCTGTAGATTCTTTGTGTCATCCTCACCATTTGCTTTGCCACATACTTTTGTGTCATCCGTAAAGTTGGCAATCGTACATTCACTTCCCTCATCCAAATCATTAATATATATATTGTAAATAATTGTGGCCCTAGTACTGATCCCTTTGGCACTCCACTAGTTACAATTTGCCATCCTCAAAATGACCCTCTTATCCCAACTCCATGTCTTCCATTAGTTAGCCAATCCTCAACCCATATTAATATGCTACTCCCAACACCACTCTCAGCAGCCTTTTGTGCAGTACCCTATTGAACACTATTTGGAAATCCAAGTATAATACATCTATTGTTTCCCCATCATCTATCCTGCTCATTACCACCTCAAAGTATTCCGCTAAATTTGACAGGCATGTTTTTCCATTCATGAAAGCATTCTGACACTGCTTGATTATATTATGTATTTCTAAATACTCACATCCTTTATAATGGACTCTTAACATTTTCCCAATGGCAGATGTTAGGCTAACTGTCCTATAGGTACCTGGTTTTTGTCTCCCTCTCTTTTCGAATATGGGTGTTATATTGGCAGTTTTCCAATCTTCGGGACTTTTCCAGAATTTAAGGATTCTTGGAAAATTGCTACCTGTGCATGTATTATCTCTGTAGCTATTTCCTTTAATATCCTAGGATGCAACCCATTGGGTCCAAGGGACTTATTAGCCTTTAGACCCATTAGTTTCCCTTGTACTTGTCTCTAGTGACAGTTATTGTATTTATTTCCGCTCCACCTCCTTTGCTACTTGATTATTTAGTATCTGTGGAATGCAATTCGTGTCTTCTACCGTGAAGGCTGACACAGTATTTATTTTACTCCTCTACCCTTTCCTGGTTCTCCATTATTATTTCTCCAGTCTCATTCTCTGAGGGGCCTATGTTCACTTTGGCCTCTCTCATCCTTTTTATATATTTAAAGATGCTTTCACTATCCGTTTTTATATTACTTACTAGTTTAGCCTCATATTTATCTTCTCTCTCTTTATTATTTTTTGGTCATCTTTTGTTGGTGTTTAAAACTTTCCCAATGCTCTGGTTTACCACTAATCTTTGCCACATTATATGTTTTTTATTTCAGTTTAATACTATCCTTGACTTTCTTTGTAAACCATGGCTGATTTATCCCTTTCCTAGAATCCTTCCTCCTCACTGGGATATATCTTTGTTGTGAGTCATGAACTATTTTCATAAATGTGTGCCATTGCTGGTCACCTGTCTTTTCTGATAAACTCCAGCCAACTCTGCCCTCACGCCTTTGTAATTACCCTTATTTAAGTTCAGTGCAGTTGTTTCTGACCCAAGTCTCTCACTCTCAAACTGGAAGCTGAATTCTACCATACTATGATCACTCTTTCCAAGAGGATCTTTAACTCCGAGATTGTTTATTAAACCTGCCTCATTACCCATTACCAGATCCAAAATAGCCTGGTCCCTGTTTGCATTCATAACATATTGTTCAAGGAAACAGTCCCAAATGCACTCTATGAATTCTTCCTCATGGCTACCTCTGCCAATTTGAACTTCCCAATCCACATGAAGATTAAAGTCACCCATGATTAACATACTGCCTTTTTTACATGCCATGATTATCTCCTGATTTGTGCTTATACAATAAAGCTACTCTTAGGGGGTCTATAGACTACACCCACCAGTGTCGTTTTCCCTTGTTATTTCTTAGCTCTCCCATCTAGATTCTACATTTTCCGATCCAAGATCTATTCTTCCTAATATATTTATTTAATCTCGTGCTAACAAAGCTACCCCACCACCCATTTCATCCTGCCTGCCCTTATGAAAAGGCCCATACCCCATAATATTTAAGTCCTAGCTTTGATCTCATTGCAGCCACATCTCTGTAATGGCTATAAGATCATACCCATTAACCTCAATTTGTGCCATTTATTCATTTATTTTTGTGCCAAGTACTATGTACTAAGTAAAGAACTATTAATTTTGCACTTTTTGCCATTTTGATTTTACCCCTTTGACCCTATTTACTGTTTTTTTAAATGTTTGTACACTCTGTCACTTCCTTTCACACTCTAGGTATCATTACTTAAATAGCTGCCTTGCAATGCTGTCATATACTATTGCTTTGTAAGCCCATGTATAATAATAATAATCTTTATTGTCACAAATAGGCTTACATTAACACTGCAATGAAGTTACTGTGAAAAGCCCATAGTCGCCACATTCCGGCGCCTGTTCACCTACACAGAGGGAGAATTCAGAATGTCCAATTCACCTAATAGAATGTCTTTTGGGACTTGTGGGAGGAAACAGGAGCACCCGGAGGAAACCCACACAGACACGGGGAGAACGTGCAGACTCCGCACAGACAGTGACCCAAGCCTGGAATCAAATCTGGGACCCTGGCGCTGTGAAGCAACAGTGCTAACCAGTATCCCCTCTCCAGAATCTTCTCTCCCTCTATCTAGTTTAAAGCCCGCTCTGGGAGGCCAGTCTAAAAACGAATATAATTGTAACAAAATTATCTGCAGAACAAGGTAGTGCATAGCTTGTTGTCTGGCATCCTTTGATCTAAGTCCAACACATACATCCAACACATACCTATTTCTTCTATCTTCATGTACCTTAATTATAAGATAGACTGACTATTCCAAGTATTTCTTCAAAGGAAAGTCTTGCCACTTAAGTTAAATCCACACAATTACAAATAGGAAAACAAAGCCTTAAATATACATGTATAAATAACATATCAAATGGCTGTATCCAGCCTTGGCGGTCAAATGATATGTGCAAACTAATGTTCTAATGTTGATAATATTATCTTAAACTTTCAGCCAGATCACATACAAATCTAGAAGGCCTGAGAAGACCTTTGCCTGATTACATTGCTGTGAAATGACAAGGATGTTTTCCTTTATTACAGGCACTTATAAATGCAAGATGTTACAGAAAGATTGCATCAAGTTTCTTCTGAATCAGAATCAAATGTCCAACTTGCCTCATCAGTTCACTTTTTCCCGCTTTCACCCTCGTGATCACTGTCAGAATTACCATAAATGGGCCGGGATTCTCCGCTGGGGTGATTCTCTGTTATGCTGGCCCCGGGGGTTTCCTGACGGCATTGGGCTGCCCCACAATGGGAAACACCATTGACCGGCTGGCGTAACGGAGAATCCCGCCGGCCTGTCGGGGCAAAAATGTGGCGTGCGGCGGGGCGGAGAATCCTGCCCAATATCTCTGGCCAATAATACATCTGAGCAATATACCTATGAGACTGCTACAATTTCATAGAATAGAATAGAATTTACAGTGCAGAAGGAGGCCATTCGGCCCATCGAGTCTGCACCAGCTCTTGGAAAGAGCACCCCACCCAAGGTCAACACCGCCACCCCACCCCCATAACCCAGCAACCCCACCCAACACTAAGGGCAATCTTGGACACTAAGGGCAATTTATCATGGCCAATCCACCTAACCTGCACATCTTTGGACTGTGGGAGGAAACCGGAGCACCCGGAGGAAACCCACGCACACACGGGGAGGATGTGCAGACTCCGCACAGACAGTGACCCAAGCTGGAATCGAACCTGGGACCCTGGAGCTGTGAAGCAATTGTGCTATCCACAAGGCTACCGTGCTGCCCCAATTATGTGTTAAAGCTTTAAGGACTACATAAACATGACAAAGCGCCTCAAATATTAAGGGATTTCTAAAGAATGCAAGTGCTGGCAGGTGGGTTGGTTACCAGAGGACCCAAATTTAGGAGGGGCAAAGAGTAGAATTTTTTGTTTACGTGAAGAGTTATGATCGGGAATGCACTGCAAAGTTGGTGGAAGCAAATTCAATAGTAATTTTCAAAATCAAATTAGACATGTACTTGAAAAGGGAATGTTTGCAGTGCTGTGGAGAATGAGCAAGGGAGTGGGATTAATTGGATAGTTCTTCATAAATCTAGTATGGACACAATGGGCCAAATGGGCTCCATCTGTGCCATAAGATTCCATAGTGATTCAATAAAGATTAGTATTACTGTGCAAGTGACTTCACCCCCAATATCTCATTTCTAGCCACATTTGCTGCTTGGTTGCAGTACGGAGTCTGGTGTCTGGTTACTTGTCACATTTGGTGGAGGCAAAAAATGTCAGATGATTCTTTTGTGCATCTGTGTCGGTGGAAATGGAACTTAAAACAATCCATCCTATACTTTCAATCTTTCAACAATGTTTGTAGTGGGGAATGGATGGTATAGTAGGTCAGAACAATGTTGAATACATTAGAGTAATGTAATTATACTTTAGGGACCAGTGTTTGAACTCAGTCCAGACAGATGGTAAGATGATTGTTGAAAAGTTAAAATGAAACAAGTCAGGGCACGTTCCTGTCACAAGCCTGACCTAGTACACTGATTCACTAATTGGGCAACTTAACTCATAGGGCCTGTAAAAATGACTGATGTAGGATCTTACGTTAATGCAGGTAAGACTTGAGGAACAGAGTACCAAGAGTGGCAACTGCATGTAAACAACTTAACAAATATTCCGAGGGCTTGGATGAGGAAGATGTCTCAACACCTCCCA
Source organism: Scyliorhinus torazame (assembly GCF_047496885.1). NCBI lineage: Eukaryota > Metazoa > Chordata > Chondrichthyes > Carcharhiniformes > Scyliorhinidae > Scyliorhinus > Scyliorhinus torazame. Next base: position 170,083,780 of record NC_092719.1, read on the forward strand.
AAGCATAATTTACCTCGATAAGCATAAATGTATTTATGATGGAACAAAAGTTGTAACACTGGAAAGGGATGGGCAATACAACATTGCTGCAGTGTTTATGGAGTTACAGATTTAAGTCTGAAATCTAACTCTCAGATTTGCTATCCATATGAGTAGTGAGTAAGCCTCTTGTGTTGCACATGGCAATGAGAATAGGTCACTCAGCCCCTTGAGCCAGCCGATTCCCCCATTCAATGAGAGCAAGACTGGTCTGTACTTTATTCATTTCCTTTGGCTCTATTTTCTTTTATACTGTGTCTAACAAAAAGCTATCTATCTCGATTTAAAATAATGAGTTAAGTTAGCATCCACTGCTTTTTGTTCAAAAGTTCCATACTTGTAGCATCTTTTAGGTCAAGAAATATTTTCCAACAGAATGGGACTATCTGTGGGAGATACTGGGACAGTTCGGATTCGGGTGGGGCATTGTCGACTGGGTCAGGTTGCTGTATCAGGCTCCTGTGGCAAGTGTACGGACAACATTGGACTATTTTAGACTGCACCGGGGGACAAGACAGGGATGCCCCTTCTCCCCACTGTTGTTTGCGTGGCTATAGAGCCGTTGGCAATTGCTCTGAGAGCCTCGAGGGGTTGAAGATGACTGGTCCGGGGGGGGGGGGGGGGGGGGGGGGGTGGAGCACTGGATTTCACTCTATGTGGATGACCTGCTTCTGTACGTTTCGGACCCAATAGAAGGGATGGAAGGAGACTTCCGGTGACGGCGGGCGGGAGGCAGCCGCGCGTTGGAGGGCTCCCGTTCAGGAACGGCATTGTCGGGGGTTAACGCCCGGTCCTAGGGCCAGCGAAGGCAGTAAAAGTCGGGAGACAGCACAGAGGAGAAGAATGCCGAAGACCAGCAAAACAACGGCCGTGAAAAAAGCGGCTGAAAGTCCGTTGGGGAGTGGAAAGGTCACCACGGGGTCAGTAAAGAAAATGGAGGCTGGAGCACCAGGGGAGGCTGCAGTGCTTACGGCTGAAGGAATAACTAAGGTGATGGCTGCGGAATTCGAAAAGCAATTTGCGCAGCTTGCGAAATGGATGGAGACGTTGAGGAAAGAGATGAGGGAGGTTTTGAGTGCGCTGGTGGAGGAGGCGATTTCCCCGGTGATGACGGTGATGGCGAGCGCAGTGGCGGAGGTGCGAGAGCAAGGGGAGGCGCTGAAGGAAGTGGAGGAGACATTATTGCAGCACGGTGATCAACTTGCCTCGATGGGGAAGGAGATGCAGAAGGTGATGGACATTAACAAGGATCTGCGAGGAAAAATGGAAGACCTGGAAAACAGATCCAGGTGACAGAATTTCAGGATTGTGGGGCTGCCCGAAGGAGTTGAAGGACCGAAGCCGACTGAGTATTTTGCCGCGATGCTAGCAAAGCTATTGGGGGAGGGGGAGGATCCCTCCCGATATGAACTGGATTGGGCTCATCGGTCGTGGAGGCCTGTACCAAAGGCGAGTGAACAGCCAAGGGCAGTGACTCTGTGCTTCCGTAGGTACAGTGTGAAGGAGAAGGTCCTGAGCTGGGCCAAGCAGAAGTGGGTGGTGCAGTGGGCTGGAGCTGGTATACATGTATACCAGGACTTTACGGTGGAGCTGGCGAGGAGGCGGGCTGCCTTCAACCGGGTGAAGAGGGCACTGTACATTAGCAAGGTGCAGTGCGGCATTGTATATCCAACGAAGCTGAGGGTGACTTATAAGCTCAGGTACTTTTATTTTGGAACGGCGGAAGCAGCGGAGGAGTTTGCGAAGGCAGAAGGACTGTGGCAGAACTGACAAATTGAGAAATGGCCATGTGCCGATGTAACCTCATGACTGTATTTTCTTCTTTTTTGTTTCACTGCGCGCGGGTGTAGGGGCTAAAGGAGCCAATGTTGTATATATCTGGACAAGGGAAGTGATGGGACTTTCACTCGAAATGAGGGCTCTTTGGGGTGCAGATGGATATGTGGCGTTTGTGTGCTAAAAGGGGATCTCTGGGCTTTCCTAGGGCCGGGCAAGGGGGAAAGGGAGCTGGCGCGGGGGCCTCCACGCTGGCCGGTTTAAGCCGGCCAGTGAACGGGAGTGAGGTGGGGGGAGGGGCTGCGGCTATCGGAGCCTGGCAGAACAGGTCCGAGTGGTCTAGCTGGGGTGGAAAGTTGGGGGGAAGGAACCGAGGTTGGGAGGAAGGGTTTTACAAGAGGCAGTGGACGGGAGGGGCTGAAGACTTGCGGGGCGGGTGTACAACGTTTGGGTATCATGTACAGTACTCTTTCAGAGGCTGGATGGCGTTGAGTGTAGGGGGGAGGGGGAGTGGACTCTATAGGTCAATGTTGACCATGGGCGGTCCCGGACTCCTTTTTCTTTTTCTCTTGTGTTTTTTGTTTCCACCGTGGGAGGGTTTGGTTTATTGGATGCATATATTGACAGGTGGGCCGTTGTTTGGGGTGGTGGGAGGATGGGATCATTGGTATTGTTAAGGGGGGTGATTTTGTATTTGTTACCATTTACTGTTTGTGGGTGGGGTGTAAATTTTTGAAGGAAAATGTTTTTCGGGGCGTAAGCTTAATATGGGAAAGATTGAGATGTTTGTGGTCCAGGCAAGGGGACGGGAGAGGCGACTGGGAGAGCTGCCATTTAGGTTAGTAGAGGGAAGCTTTCGGTACCTAGGCATCCAAGTGGCGCGGGAATGGGACCGGCTGCATATATTGAATCTGGCCCGGCTGGTGGACCAAATGAAGGTCGACTTTCAGAGATGGGACGCACTTCCGTTGTCTCTGGCTGGGAGGGTGCAAACGGTGAAGATGACGGTCCTCCCGAGATTCCTATTTGTAATTCAGTGTCTCCCCATTTTTATTCCACGTTCCTTTTTTAAGCAGGTTAACAGAGTGATCACGGGTTTTGTCTGGGCGGGCAAGTCCCCGCGGGTAAGGAAGGTAATGCTTGAGCGGAGTCGGGGAGAGGGCGGGCTGGCGCTGCCAAATTTTAGCAACTATTACTGGGCGGCGAACATAGCCATGATCAGGAAGTGGTGGTGGGGGAGGGGTCAGCATTGGTGCAGATGGAGGCGGCTTCATGTAAGGGCACCAGTTTGGGGGCGTTGGTAACTGCGCCTCTGCCGTTCCCGCCAGCACGGTACTCCACTAGTCCAGTGGTGGTGGCGGCCCTGAGAGTTTGGGGCCAGTGGAGGCGGCATGTGGGAGCATTGGTTTGGACCCCAATCTGTGATAATCACCGGTTTGCCCCGGGGAGTATGGACGGGAGGTTCCGGTTATGGCGGAGAGTGGGGATTGAGAGGATGGGGGATATGTTCATAGTGGGGAGCTTTCCGATTATGAGGGTGTTGGAGGAAAAGTTTGGGTTGGCGAGGGGGAATGAATTCAGGTATCTGCAGGTGCGGGACTTCCTTCGTAAACAGGTGTCAACCTTCCCGGTCCTACCACTAAGGGGGATTCAGGACAGGGTAGTTTCCAGAGGGTGGGTAGGAGAAGGGAGCGTCTCGGACAATAATAAGGAGCGTATGGGGTCGGAGGAGATGCAGACCGAGGAGCTGAAGCGCAAGTGGGAGGAGGAGCTGGGAAGTGAGATATGGATGGTCTATGGGCAGACGCGTTGAGTAGAGTCAACACGTCCACAACATGTGCCAGGCTCAGCCTGATACAATTTTAAGGTTGTTCACCGGGCTCACATGACAATGGCCCGGATGAGCAGATTCTTCGGGATGGAGGGCAGGTGCGCAAAATGTGTGGGAGGACCGGTGAACCACGTCCACATGCTTTGGACATGTCCAAAGCTTAGGAGATTTTGGCAGCGGTTTGCGGACGTCATGTCCACGGTGTTAAAATCAAGGGTGGCGCTGAGTCCAGAGGTGGCGATATTCGGAGTGTCAGAAGACCCGGGAATCCAGGAGGAGAAAGAGGCAGACGTTCTGGCCTTTGCTTCCCTGGTAGCCCAGAGACGGATACTATTAGCATGGCGGGACTCAAAGCCCCCAAAGTCGGAGACCTGGCTATTGGACATGGCTAGCTTTCTCTGTTTGGAGAAAATCAAGTTCGCCTTGAGAGGGTCACTATTAGAGTTCGCCCAGAGGTGGCACCGTTCGTCGACTTCTTTGCGGGAAATTAATCGTCAGCAGACATGGGGGGGGGGGGGGGGGGTGTAGTTTAGATGAGAGTAGGAGGTCAATAAGGGTGGGACCTGTACGAGAGGTAAATGGCTTTTGCACTATGTTTATGGTTCCATGTATATTGTTTATTTTGTTGTTGTTACTACACCGAAAATACCTCAACAAAATGTTTATTAAAAAAAAGAACTATTTTCCAACCTCATTCCTGACTGGGCCGCCTCTGATTTTAAGGTTATGTCCCATGTTCTATCGAAGGGAGGTTCCTGTATGTCTCCTGGTGCTTGACCGAAGAGGAACATTTAGTAGAAATGTGTGAAGATTGTCCAGATAATGTTAGATCTATGGTGTCCTAAAGGAGAAAAGCACTTTTGCAACTGGAAAAATTCATGTCTGTTGGCAGATACATTGATACCTTTGCCGTGTATTTCCGAAACTGTAATTCCTGCTGCCCATTGGAAAGGTCACAAACAGATGTACATATGCCCACGATGCAGCATGGCCGAGTGTGCACGCTCAACTGCTCCTGGTGCCTATCTAGTCTGGGCGGAGTGTGCACGCACAACTGCTCCTGGTGCCTATCTAGTCTGGGTCGAGTGTGCACGCACAACTGCTCCTGATGCCTTTCCAGTCAGGGCTGAGTGTGCACGCACAACTGCTCCTGATTCCCCTCCAGTCAGGGTTGAGTGTGCACACACAACTGCTCCTGATGCCTATCCAGTCAGGGCTGAGTGTGCACACACAACTGCTCCTGATGCCTCTCCAGTCAGGGCTGAGTGTGCATGGGCCACTGCTCCTGATGCCTTTCCAGTCAGGGCTGAGTGTGCACACACAACTGCTCCTGATGCCTTTCCAGTCAGGGCTGAGTGTGCACGCACAACTGCTCCTGATGCCTCTCCAGTCAGGGCTGAGTGTGCATGGGCCACTGCTCCTGATGCCTTTCCAGTCAGGGCTGAGTGTGCACACACAACTGCTCCTGATGCCTTTCCAGTCAGGGCTGAGTGTGCACACACAACTGCTCCTGATGCCTCTCCAGTCAGGGCTGAGTGTGCATGGGCCACTGCTCCTGATGCCTTTCCAGTCAGGGCTGAGTGTGCACGCACAACTGCTCCAGATGCCTTTCCAGTCAGGGCTGAGTGTGCACACACAACTGCTCCTGATGCCTTTCCAGTAAGGGCTGAGTGTGCACGCACAACTGCTCCTGATGCCTTTCCAGTCAGGGCTGAGTGTGCACGCACAACTGCACCTGATGCCTTTCCAGTCAGGGCTGAGTGTGCACGCACAACTGCTCCTGATGCCCTTCCAGTCAGGGCTGAGTGTGCACACACAACTGCTCCTGATGCCTCTCCAGTCAGGGATGAGTGTGCACACACAACTGCTCCTGATGCCTTTCCAGTCAGGGCTGAGTGTGCATGCACAACTGCTCCTGATGCCTTTCCAGTCAGGGCTGAGTGTGCACACACAACTGCTCCTGATGCCTTTCCAGTCAGGGCTGAGTGTGCATGCACAACTGCTCCTGATGCCTTTCCAGTCAGGGCTGAGTGTGCACGCACAACTGCTCCTGATGCCTATCTAGTCAGGGCTGAGTGTGCATGCACAACTGCTCCTGATGCCTATCTAGTCAGGGCTGAGTGTGCACACACAACTGCTCCTGGTGCCTTTCCAGTCAGGTCTGAGTGTGCACACACAACTGCTCCTGATGCCTTTCCAGTCAGGGCTGAGTGTGCACACACAACAGCTCCTGATGCCTTTCCAGTCAGGGCTGAGTGTGCACGCACAACTGCTCCTGATGCCTGTCTAGTCAGGGCTGAGTGTGCACACACAACTGCTCCTGATGCCTATCCAGTCAGGGCTGAGTGTGCACACACAACTGCTCCTGATGCCTCTCCAGTCAGGGCTGAGTGTGCATGCACAACTGCTCCTGAGGCCTTTCCAGTCAGAGCTGAGTGTGCACGCACAACTGCTCCTGATGCCTATCCAGTCAGGGCTGAGTGTGCACACACAACTGCTCCTGATGCCTCTCCAGTCAGGGCTGAGTGTGCATGCACAACTGCTCCTGATGCCTTTCCAGTCAGAGCAGAGTGTGCATGCACAACTGCTCCTGATGCCTATCCAGTCAGGGCTGAGTGTGCACACACAACTGCTCCTGATGCCTATCCAGTCAGGGCTGAGTGTGCACACACAACTGCTCCTGATGCCTATCCAGTCAGGGCTGAGTGTGCACACACAACTGCTCCTGATGCCTTTCCAGTCAGAGCTGAGTGTGCACGCACAACTGCTCCTGATGCCTATCCAGTCAGGGCTGAGTGTGCACACACAACTGCTCCTGATGCCTTTCCAGTCAGAGCTGAGTGTGCACGGACAACTGCTCCTGATGCCTATCTAGTCAGGGCTGAGTGTGCACACACAACTGCTCCTGATGCCTATCCAGTCAGGGCTGAGTGTGCACACACAACTGCTCCTGATGCCTCTCCAGTCAGGGCTGAGTGTGCACGCACAACTGCTCCTGATGCCTCTCCAGTCAGGGCTGAGTGTGCACGCACAACTGCTCCTGATGCCTATCCAGTCAGGGCTGAGTGTGCACGCACAACTGCTCCTGGTGCCTATCCAGTCAGGGCTGAGTGTGCACACACAACTGATCCTGGTGCCTATCTAGTCAGGGCTGAGTGTGCACGGACAACCGGTCCTGATGCCTTTCCAGTCAGGGCTGAGTGTGCACGGACAACCGGTCCTGATGCCTTTCCAGTCAGGGCTGAGTGTGCACGGACAACTGCTCCTGATGCCTATCTAGTCAGGGCTGAGTGTGCACACACAACTGCTCCTGATGCCTATCCAGTCAGGGCTGAGTGTGCATGCACAACTGCTCCTGATGCCTTTCCAGTCAGGGCTGAGTGTGCACACACAACTGCTCCTGATGCCTTTCCAGTCAGGGCTGAGTGTGCACGCACAACTGCTCCTGATGCCTATCTAGTCAGGGCTGAGTGTGCATGCACAACTGCTCCTGATGCCTATCTAGTCAGGGCTGAGTGTGCACACACAACTGCTCCTGGTGCCTTTCCAGTCAGGGCTGAGTGTGCACACACAACTGCTCCTGATGCCTTTCCAGTCAGGGCTGAGTGTGCACACACAACAGCTCCTGATACCTTTCCAGTCAGGGCTGAGTGTGCACGCACAACTGCTCCTGATGCCTATCTAGTCAGGGCTGAGTATGCACACACAACTGCTCCTGATGCCTATCCAGTCAGGGCTGAGTGTGCACACACAACTGCTCCTGATGCCTCTCCAGTCAGGGCTGAGTGTGCATGCACAACTGCTCCTGAGGCCTTTCCAGTCAGAGCTGAGTGTGCACGCACAACTGCTCCTGATGCCTATCCAGTCAGGGCTGAGTGTGCACACACAACTGCTCCTGATGCCTCTCCAGTCAGGGCTGAGTGTGCATGCACAACTGCTCCTGATGCCTTTCCAGTCAGAGCTGAGTGTGCATGCACAACTGCTCCTGATGCCTATCCAGTCAGGGCTGAGTGTGCACACACAACTGCTCCTGATGCCTATCCAGTCAGGGCTGAGTGTGCACACACAACTGCTCCTGATGCCTATCCAGTCAGGGCTGAGTGTGCACACACAACTGCTCCTGATGCCTTTCCAGTCAGAGCTGAGTGTGCACGCACAACTGCTCCTGATGCCTCTCCAGTCAGGGCTGAGTGTGCACGCACAACTGCTCCTGGTGCCTATCCAGTCAGGGCTGAGTGTGCACGCACAACTGCTCCTGGTGCCTATCCAGTCAGGGCTGAGTGTGCACACACAACTGATCCTGGTGCCTATCCAGTCAGGGCTGAGTGTGCACACACAACTGCTCCTGATGCCTTTCCAGTCAGGGCTGAGTGTGCACACACAACTGCTCCTGATGCCTCTCCAGTCAGGGCTGAGTGTGCACACACAACTGCTCCTGATGCCTCTCCAGTCAGGGCTGAGTGTGCACACACAACTGCTCCTGATGCCTTTCCAGTCAGGGCTGAGTGTGCACGGACAACCGGTCCTGATGCCTTTCCAGTCAGGGCTGAGTGTGCATGCACAACTGCTCCTGATGCCTATCCAGTCAGGGCTGAGTGTGCACACACAACTGCTCCTGATGCCTTTCCAGTCAGGGCTGAGTGTGCACACACAACTGCTCCTGATGCCTCTCCAGTCAGGGCTGAGTGTGCACACACAACTGCTCCTGATGCCTCTCCAGTCAGGGCTGAGTGTGCACACACAACTGTCCCTGATGCCTTTCCAGTCAGGGCTGAGTGTGCACGGACAACCGGCCCTGATGCCTTTCCAGTCAGGGCTGAGTGTGCACGCACAACTGCTCCTGATGCCTTTCCAGTCAGGGCTGAGTGTGCACGGACAACCGGTCCTGATGCCTTTCCAGTCAGGGCTGAGTGTGCACACACAACTGCTCCTGATGCCTTTCCAGTCAGGGCTGAGTGTGCACGGACAACTGCTCCTGATGCCTATCTAGTCAGGGCTGAGTGTGCACACACAACTGCTCCTGATGCCTATCCAGTCAGGCTGAGTGTGCATGCACAACTGCTCCTGATGCCTTTCCAGTCAGGGCTGAGTGTGCATGCACAACTGTTCCTGATGCCTCTCCAGTCAGGGCTGAGTGTGCATGCACAACTGCTCCTGATGCCTATCTAGTCAGGGCTGAGTGTGCACACACAACTGCTCCTGATGCCTTTCCAGTCAGGGCTGAGTGTGCATGCACAACTGCTCCTAATGCCTTTCCAGTCAGGGCTGAGTGTCCATGCACAACTGCTCCTGATGCCTTTCCAGTCAGGGCTGTGTGTGCACGGACAACTGCTCCTGATGCCTTTCCAGTCAGGGCTGAGTGTGCACGGACAACCGGTCCTGATGCCTTTCCAGTCAGGGCTGAGTGTGCACGGACAACTGCTCCTGGTGCCTTTCCAGTCAGGGCTGAGTGTGCACACACAACTGCTCCTGATGCCTATCCAGTCAGGGCTGAGTGTGCACACACAACTGCTCCTGATGCCTAACCAGTCAGGGCTGAGTGTGCACGCACAACTGCTCCTGATGCCTATCTAGTCAGGGCTGAGTGTGAATGCACAACTGCTCCTGATGCCTTTCCAGTCAGGGCTGAGTGTGCACGCACAACTGCTCCTAATGCCTTTCCGTCAGGGCCGAGTGTGCACACACAACTGCTCCTGATGCCTTTCCAGACAGGGCTGAGTGTGCATGGACAACTGCTCCTGGTGCCTTTCCAGTCAGGGGTCAGTGTGCACGCACAACTGCTCCTGATGCCTTTCCAGTCAGGGCTGTGTGTGCATGCACAACTGCTACTAATGCCTTTCCAGTCAGGGCTGAGTGTCCATGCACAACTGCTCCTGATGCCTTTCCAGTCAGGGCTGAGTGTGCACGCACAACTGCTCCTGATGCCTATCCAGTTAGGGCTGAGTGTGCACACACAACTGCTCCTGATGCCTATCCAGTCAGGGCTGAGTGTGCACGCACAACTGCTCCTAATGCCTATCCAGTCAGGGCTGAGTGTGCACACACAACTGCTCCTGATGCCTTTCCAGTCAGGGCTGAGTGTGCACGGACAACTGCTCCTGATGCCTCTCCAGTCAGGGCTGAGTGTGCTTGCACAACTGCTCCTGATTCCCCTCCAGTCAGGGCTGAGTGTGCACGCACAACTGCTCCTGGTGCCTATCTAGTCTGGGCCGAGTGTGCACACACAACTGCTCCTGATGCCTTTCCAGTCAGGGCTGAGTGTGCACGGACAACTGCTCCTGATCCCTTTCCAGTCAGGGCTGAGTGTGCACACACAACTGCTCCTGATGCCTTTCCAGTAAGGGCTGAGTGTGCACGCACAACTGCTCCTGATGCCTTTCCAGTCAGGGCTGAGTGTGCACGCACAACTGCTCCCGATGCCCTTCCAGTCAGGGCTGAGTGTGCACACACAACTGCTCCTGATGCCTCTCCAGTCAGGGCTGAGTGTGCACACACAACTGCTCCTGATGCCTTTCCAGTCAGGGCTGAGTGTGCATGCACAAATGCTCCTGATGCCTTTCCAGTCAGGGCTGAGTGTGCACACACAACTGCTCCTGATGCCTTTCCAGTCAGGGCTGAGTGTGCACGCACAACTGCTCCCGATGCCCTTCCAGTCAGGGCTGAGTGTGCACACACAACTGCTCCTGATGCCTCTCCAGTCAGGGCTGAGTGTGCACACACAACTGCTCCTGATGCCTTTCCAGTCAGGGCTGAGTGTGCATGCACAACTGCTCCTGATGCCTTTCCAGTCAGGGCTGAGTGTGCACACACAACTGCTCCTGATGCCTATCCAGTCAGGGCTGAGTGTGCACACACAACTGCTCCTGATGCCTTTCCAGTCAGGGCTGAGTGTGCACACACAACTGCTCCTGATGCCTTTCCAGTCAGGGCTGAGTGTGCACACACAACTGCTCCTGATGCCTATCCAGTCAGGGCTGAGTGTGCACGCACAACTGCTCCTGATGCCTCTCCAGTCAGGGCTGAGTGTGCACACACAACTACTCCTAATGCCTATCCAGTCAGGGCTGAGTGTGCAAACACAACTGCTCCTGATGCCTTTCCAGTCAGGGCTGAGTGTGCACGGACAACTGCTCCTGATGCCTCTCCAGTCAGGGCTGAGTGTGCTTGCACAACTGCTCCTGATTCCCCTCCAGTCAGGGCTGAGTGTGCACGCACAACTGCTCCTGGTGCCTATCTAGTCTGGGCCAAGTGTGCACACACAACTGCTCCTGATGCCTTTCTAGTCAGGGCTGAGTGTGCACGGACAACTGCTCCTGATGCCTTTCCAGTCAGGGCTGAGTGTGCACACACAACTGCTCCTGAAGCCTTTCCAGTAAGGGCTGAGTGTGCACGCACAACTGCTCCTGATGCCTTTCCAGTCAGGGCTGAGTGTGCACGCACAACTGCTCCTGATGCCTTTCCAGTCAGGGCTGAGTGTGCACACACAACTGCTCCTGATGCCTCTCCAGTCAGGGCTGAGTGTGCACACACAACTGCTCCTGATGCCTTTCCCGTCAGGGCTGAGTGTGCATGCACAACTGCTCCTGATGCCTTTCCAGTCAGGGCTGAGTGTGCACACACAACTGCTCCTGATGCCTTTCCAGTCAGGGCTGATTGTACACACACAACTGCTCCTGATGCCTTTCCAGTCAGGGCTGAGTGTGCACACACAACTGCTCCTGATGCCTTTCCAGTAAGGGCTGAGTGTGCACGCACAACTGCTCCTGATGCCTTTCCAGTCAGGGCTGAGTGTGCACGCACAACTGCTCCAGATGCCTTTCCAGTCAGGGCTGAGTGTGCACGCACAACTGCTCCCGATGCCCTTCCAGTCAGGGCTGAGTGTGCACACACAACTGCTCCTGATGCCTCTCCAGTCAGGGCTGAGTGTGCACACACAACTGCTCCTGATGCCTTTCCAGTCAGGGCTGAGTGTGCATGCACAACTGCTCCTGATGCCTTTCCAGTCAGGGCTGAGTGTGCACACACAACTGCTCCTGATGCCTTTCCAGTCAGGGCTGAGTGTGCACACACAACTGCTCCTGATGCCTTTCCAGTCAGGGCTGAGTGTGCATGCACAACTGCTCCTGATGCCTATCAAGTCAGGGCTGAGTGTGCACACACAACTGCTCCTGATGCCTTTCCAGTCAGGGTTGAGTGTGCACAGGCAACTGCTCCTGATGCCTATCCAGTCAGGGCTGATTGTGCACACACAACTGCTCCTGATGCCTTTCCAGTCAGGGCTGAGTGTGCATGCACTACTGCTCCTGATGCCTATCTAGTCAGGGCTGAGTGTGCACACACAACTGCTCCTGATGCCTATCCAGTCAGGGCTGAGTGTGCACACACAACTGCTCCTGATGCCTCTCCAGTCAGGGCTGAGTGTGCATGCACAACTGCTCCTGATGCCTTCCAGTCAGAGCTGAGTGTGCACGCACAACTGCTCCTGATGCCTATCCAGTCAGGGCTGAGTGTGCACACACAACTGCTACTGATGCCACTCCAGTCAGGGCTGAGTGTGCATGCACAACTGCTCCTGATGCCTTTCCAGTCTGAGCTGAGTGTGCACGCACAACTGCTCCTGATGCCTATCCAGTCAGGGCTGAGTGTGCACACACAACTGCTCCTGATGCCTATCCAGTCAGGGCTGAGTGTGCACACACAACTGCTCCTGATGCCTATCCAGTCAGGGCTGAGTGTGCACACACAACTGCTCCTGATGCCTTTCCAGTCAGAGCTGAATGTGCACGCACAACTGCTCCTGATGCCTATCCAGTCAGGGCTGAGTGTGCACACACAACTGCTCCTGATGCCTTTCCAGTCAGAGCTGAGTGTGCACGCACAACTGCTCCTGATGCCTCTCCAGTCAGGGCTGAGTGTGCACACACAACTGCTCCTGATGCCTCTCCAGTCAGGGCTGAGTGTGCACACACAACTGCTCCTGATGCCTTTCCAGTCAGGGCTGAGTGTGCACGGACAACCGGCCCTGATGCCTTTCCAGTCAGGGCTGAGTGTACACGCACAACTGCTCCTGATGCCTATCCAGTCAGGGCTGAGTGTGCACACACAACTGCTCCTGATGCCTTTCCAGTCAGGGCTGAGTGTGCACGGACAACTGCTCCTGATGCCTATCTAGTCAGGGCTGAGTGTGCACACACAACTGCTCCTGATGCCTATCCAGTCAGGGCTGAGTGTGAATGCACAACTGCTCCTGATGCCTATCCAGTCCGGGCTGAGTGTGCATGCACAACTGTTCCTGATGCCTCTCCAGTCAGGGCTGAGTGTGCATGCACAACTGCTCCTGATGCATATCTAGTCAGGGCTGAGTGTGCACACACAACTGCTCCTGATGCCTTTCCAGTCAGGGCTGAGTGTCCATGCACAACTGCTCCTGATGCCTTTCCAGTCAGGGCTGTGTGTGCACGGACAACCGGTCCTGATGCCTTTCCAGTCAGGGCTGAGTGTGCACGGACAACTGCTCCTGGTGCCTTTCCAGTCAGGGCTGAGTGTGCACGCACAACTGCTCCTAATGCCTTTCCGTCAGGGTCGAGTGTGCACACACAACTGCTCCTAATGCCGTTCCAGTCAGTGCTGAGTGTGCACACACAACTGCTCCTGATGTCTTTCCAGACAGGGCTGAGTGTGCATGGACAACTGCTCCTGGTGCCTTTCCAGTCAGGGCTCAGTGTGCACGCACAACTGCTCCTGATGCCTTTCCCGTCAGGGCTGAGTGTGCATGCACAACTGCTCCTAATGCCTTTCCAGTCAGGGCTGAGTGTCCATGCACAACTGCTCCTGATGCCTTTCCAGTCAGGGCTGTGTGTGCACGGACAACCGGTCCTGATGCCTTTCCAGTCAGGGCTGAGTGTGCACACACAACTGCTCCTGATGCCTTTCCAGTCAGGGCTGTGTGTGCACGGACAACCGGTCCTGATGCCTTTCCAGTCAGGGCTGAGTGTGCACGGACAACTGCTCCTGATGCCTATCTAGTCAGGGCTGAGTGTGCACACACAACTGCTCCTGATGCCTATCCAGTCAGGGCTGAGTGTGAATGCACAACTGCTCCTGATGCCTTTCCAGTCCGGGCTGAGTGTGCATGCACAACTGTTCCTGATGCCTCTCCAGTCAGGGCTGAGTGTGCATGCACAACTGCTCCTGATGCATATCTAGTCAGGGCTGAGTGTGCACACACAACTGCTCCTGATGCCTTTCCAGTCAGGGCTGAGTGTCCATGCACAACTGCTCCTGATGCCTTTCCAGTCAGGGCTGTGTGTGCACGGACAACCGGTCCTGATGCCTTTCCAGTCAGGGCTGAGTGTGCACGGACAACTGCTCCTGGTGCCTTTCCAGTCAGGGCTGAGTGTGTAAGCACAACTGCTCCTGGTGCCTTTCCAGTCAGGGTCGAGTGTGCACGGACAACTGCTCCTGGTGCCTTTCCAGTCAGGGCTGAGTGTGTTAGCACAACTGCTCCTGGTGCCTTTCCAGTTGGCGTCAGTAGTTACGGTGATAATTTGAAGCAGGAGCAATACCTGAGGCCACTCAAGAAAGGAGATGGTCACAGAACTGTGTCAGCCCCTTTTACTGGAGCCTCACAGCAGAAAGAGGACAACAATACTGGGTCTGTCGCAGTGGAATTAAACTTCAACGTGACTGGATCTTTCCAGGCACGAGTCTGTCCAGCTCAGGCGGGACATATTCCGGGAGATGTTGGGGAAAATGATATCACAGCACAGACTAGTCAAGCCGAATGGCCTCTTTCTTTGCTGTACGTTTTGTAAAGTTGAATGCAATACTTGTGAGATTGGCAGCCTCAAGGTACCAGTGGGTAGCAGCTACAGGACCCTAACCCATCAATATTTTCCATCAAACTGGTCACCTGGTCTCGAGTCAAGTCGGCTGAGTGAGCGGGAATGAACCCGTCTGCACTAAATTCCGCTACTGAGTCTGACCAATTCCTTCTCCTGCTAGTTGCTCTCGGGGATGGAAATCAGCAGCGTACCAAAGTCTGCCCAGTCAATCTGACATTAATTAATAACATTAATAAAACTAATTAATCACTACACCAGCGCCCAGCCAGTCTCTGACAAGCCTAACCTCATAATCACCATTCTCTCCTCGCAGATATTTTCGTCAAGTGGCCTCCACCAATGTTGAGCTGGGCTTTTCCATGGGTGGGGAGCAGATTCCTGACTTAGAGAAGATCAGGTGGTACTCAGGCCCAGGCTGTGATTGGCTGGCAGCCAGTCACTGACATAGGGATGGTCAAGTGGTAGCCAATCTCAGTCTGTGATTGGCTGGTGACTGTTCCCTGACACAGAGAATGTCTGCAACCTCCCCATTGTCAGTGGCGTGGGAATTACAAGTGTGTACTATGTGTGTGGCCATGCACGATACATCAGTGAATGTCCACAATCTTGGCCCCAGTTGCAATGCCTTCATTCTGAGGCAGTCGGTGATTCTAGCTGTTTTCATACCTCCAGGAACAAAGAGGGGGTTGCTTCTTGGGAACAAAGTCCCTGTACAGGCTGCTAATGAACTCCCTCCACTACCAAACCAAGGACAGTGAGCATAATAGAGCCATGGAACCAATAGGTAGTCCATTGTTGTGCTAAAGAAACAGTTCCAATTTCTGGACTGTTTGGTCAGGGAGCAGCCTCCTGGACAGGCCTCTGTGTCTCCAAATTCCTTGTGTGCTGAGTAATCCTCCATTATATTACTGTTATGGGTCAGGGTTTAGAGAATCCCAAAGGGTGTCATGGAGCTCACCTGACCCCCACTTTTAATAGATTGTGGTATGGGGAGCACACGGCCCACTCTACAGGTGTGGTACTTCAGAAATGGAAAAGTATTTTTTTAAACAAAACAATGTTTATTCTATGAACTCAAGTTAACCTTTTTAAAACAGTGAATATCTTAGCAGCCATTAATTCAAAGATAACCCCCAAAGAATACAACACTAAGTAATCCTTTAAGCTGTCCTTTTAACATCCAAAAGACTTAACAACCTTTAAACAGAAGCACATCAGGGTTTACATTCAATACTGAAAACATTTAAATTTCTGAATTTACCAAATGATTGAGAGATAGTCCTTCATGGTAGAGAGATCAACAGTACAGCTGCTTTGGCTGACTTCAGCTGCAACACGAAACCAAACAGACAGACACACACAAGTTTTTCTCAAAGTGAAACTAAAAAGCAGAACCAGAGCTCAGTTCCACCCACACTCTGACATCACTGCAGTAACATGAGCAGCTAACCATTTCTTAAAGCGACATTCTCTTGACATTACTATCATGAGGGCACATCCATTTCCTTTTTAAAAAAAATATATTTATTCAAGTTTTTTAACACAATTTTTCTCCCTTACAAACAATAACCCCCACCCCCCCCACCCCCGTAACAAAAAAAAAAGCGAGAAATCGCGCAGAGCAAGATATATGCATGGCAAAATGATATATTTACACAGCTTTGTACACTGGCCCTCACCCGTACATGCCAGTTTCCCCAACCCTTCATGTTATCTCTTGCTCATCCACCCTCCCAGGCAGTCCCCCCTCTTCCCCCCCCCTCCCAGGATGTCCCCCCCCCCCAAGGTTGCTACTGCTGCTGACCGACCTTCCTCTAACGCTCCGCGAGATAGTCTAGGAACGGTTGCCACCGCCTGTAAAGCCCCTGTGCAGACCCTCTCAAGGCGAACTTAATCCTCTCCAACTTTATGAACCCAGCCATATCATTTATCAAGGCCTCCAGGCTGGGGGGCTTTGCCTCCTTCCACATTAGCAAGATCCTTCGCCGGGCTACTAGGGACGCAAAGGCCAGAATGCCGGCCTCTTTCGCCTCCTGCACTCCCGGTTCGTCCACTACTCCAAATATTGCTAGCACCCAGCTTGGCTTGACCCGGACTTTCACCACCTGAGATATTGCTCCCGCCACTCCTCTCCAGAACCCCTCCAGTGCCGGGCATGACCAAAACATATGGACATGGTTCGCCGGGCTCCCTGAGAACCTTCCACATCTGTCCTCTACCCCAAAGAACCTACTCAACCTCGCCCCCGTCAAGTGCGCTCTGTGGACCACCTTAAATTGTATCAGGCTGAGCCTGGCACACGAGGAGGAGGAATTAACCCTACCTAGGGCATCAGCCCACAGACCTTCCTCGATCTCCTCCCCCAGCTCCTCCTCCCATTTACCCTTCAACTCTTCTACCAGCGCTTCCCCCTCTTCTTTCAACTCCTGGTGTATTTCCAACACCTTGCCCTCCCCGACCCTCCACCCGAGATCACCCTATCTTGAACTTCTTGTGCCGGGAGCAACGGGAATGGCACATCCATTTCCAGTAGGAATCTGGAGGAAGAGATGGGGGAGGAGAAATATGAGACACCTTTGCTCAAGACAGGTTGTCCACGAGCACCTCCTCAGATTCCACTTCTCTTTACCAGCATCAATCCTCTATTTCCCACCTCACCCCCCATCTGGGACATCCTGTTGCAGTGAAAATCCTGCAATAAAAGCGACCAAAAATAAACTTTCCATAACATCTTTATATAACAATATGGTAATCACCACTTTTGTATATATTAGGAGATGTGTGGTAAGGCCCTATACTACAGGCACAGGGGTAGTCCCTGCCTGCTGGCTCTGCCCAATAGGCAGAGTATAATTATGTGTGCTCCCCATACAGCAGCCATTTCGCCAGCTGCTGTAGGAGGCCACACATCTTCGTGTAATAAAGCCTCAGTTGTATTCAACTCTCGTCTTTGTGCAATTGATCGTGCATCAATTTATTACACTAAAGTTTTCAGAAGATGAACCTCCGCATCAAGCCGGATCGCCTGCAGCTGGATCCGCAATCAAGCAACGCCGAAACGGATTTTGAACATTGGCGAGCTTGTTTCAAAGCTTACATCAGGTCTGCACCAGACCCCATTCCGGAAGCTCAGAAGATCCAAATCTTCTACTCGCGGCTGAGCTCCAACATTTTTCCGCTTATCCAGGACGCGCCGACCTATGATGAAGCCATGGCGCGACTGAAAGAGAACTACGCACAGCGGACGAACACGCTCTTCGCCATCAGCTCCGTAAGAGGATGGCAGCAAGGGAGATAGGTGGAGTCAAGGATGGCAGGGGAACGACGGTGCGGAGTGCGGTGAAAGTAAATGAGGCATTTAAGGCCTTTTATGAGGAGCTGTACAGATCTCAGCCCCCAGTGGGGGAAGAGGGGATGCGAGGATTTCTCGATCAACTGAGGTTCCCGAGGGTGGAGGAGCAGGAGGTGGCTGGTTTGGGGGCGCCAATTGGGTTGGAAGAGCTGATTAAAGGACTGGGGAGCATGCAGGCGGGGAAGGCCCCGGGACCAGATGGGTTCCCGGTTGAGTTTTACAGGACGTATGAGGACCTGTTAGCCCCGTTGCTGGTGAGGACTTTCAATGAGGCAAGGGAGGGGGGGGACCCTTCCCCCGACAATGTCCGGGGCGATGATTTCTTTGATCCTGAAGCGGGACAAGGACCCACTACAGTGTGGGTCGTATAGGCCGATTTCGCTCCTTTATGTGGACGCTAAGTTGCTGGCAAAAGTGCTGGCTACGAGGATTGAGGACTGTCCCAGGGGTGATTCATGAGGACCAGACGGGATTTGTAAAGGGCAGGCAGCTAAACACCAATGTGCGGAGGCTCCTAAACGTGATTATGATGCCATTGGTGGAGGGAGAGGCGGAGATAGTGGCAGCTATGGACGCGGAGAAGGCCTTTGACCGAGTGGAGTGGGAGTATTTCTGGGAAGTGTTGCGGAGG
The DNA here is from genome assembly GCF_047496885.1 of Scyliorhinus torazame. Taxonomy (NCBI): domain Eukaryota; kingdom Metazoa; phylum Chordata; class Chondrichthyes; order Carcharhiniformes; family Scyliorhinidae; genus Scyliorhinus; species Scyliorhinus torazame. Next base: position 170,102,253 of record NC_092719.1, read on the forward strand.
TTTGGCTTTGGGGAGGCGTTTATCAGTTGGGTTAAGCTCCGATATAGAGCTCCGGTGGCGAGTGTGGTTCCGAATCGGTGGAGGTCGGAGTATTTTCGGCTGTATCGAGGGACGAGACAGGGGTGCCCCCTGTCCCCCCTGTTGTTTGCATTGGCAATTGAGCCTTTGGCCATGGCATTAAGGGGGTCCAGGAAATGGTGGGGGGTGGTCCGAGAGGGAGAGGAGCATCGGGTGTCGCTGTATGCGGACGACCTGTTGCTGTATGTGGCAGATCCAGTGGAGGGGATGGTGGAGGTCATGCAGATCCTAAGGGAATTTGGGGACTTCTCGGGCTATATGCTCAATGTAGGGATAAGTGAGCTCTTCGTGGTGCATCCAGGGGACCAGGGAAGAGGGATAGATGACCTATTTGAGGAGGGTTGAAAGGAGCTTTCGGTACTTGGGGATCCAGGTAGCTAGGAGTTGGGGGGCCCTGCACAAACTTAATTTGACGCGGCTGGTGGAGCAGATGGAGGAGGACTTCAAACGATGGGATATGTTGCCACTCTCGCTAGCGGGCAGGGTACAGTCGATTAAAATGATGGTCCTCCCGAGGTTTCTTTTTGTGTTCCAGTGCCTTCCTATTATGATCACCAAGGCATTTTTTAAGAGGGTAGACAGGAGCATCATGGGTTTTGTGTGGGCAAACAAGACCCCGAGGGTAAGGAGGGGGTTTCTGGAGCGTAGTCGGGACAGAGGAGGGCTGGCGTTGCCGAATCTGGGTTGCTACTATTGCGCAGCCAACGTGGCGATGGTCCATAAGTGGATGATGGAGGGAGAGGGGGCGGCATGGAAGAGGTTGGAGATGGCGTCCTGCAAAGGAACGAGCCTGAGGGCGCTGGTGACTGCACCACTGCCGCTCTCGCCGACAAGGTACACCACGAGTCCGGTGGTGGCGGCAACGCTAAAGATCTGGGGGCAGTGGAGATGGCACAGGGGTGCGACGGGAGCCTCGGTGTGGTCCCCAATCAGAGATAACCATCGGTTTGTCCCAGGAAGGATGGACGGGGGGTTTCAGAGCTGGCATCGGGCAGGGATCAGGAGGATGGGGGACCTGTTTATAGATGGGACGTTTGCGAGCCTCGGGGCGCTGGAGGAGAAGTTTGTGATACCCCGGGAAATGCGTTCAGTACATGCAGGTGAGGGCATTTGTGAGGCGGCAGGTGAGGTAATTCCAGTTGCTCCCGGCACAATGGATTCAGGGCAGGGTGATTTCGGGTGTATGGGTCGTAGAGGGCAAGGTTTCGGTGATATATCAGGAGATGAAAGAAGAGGAGGAGGCTTTGGTAGAGGAGCTGAAGGGCAAATGGGAGGAGAAGTTGGGGGAGGAGATTGAAGAGGGTCTGTGGGCTAATGCCCTGAGTAGGGTTAATTCCTCTTCCTCGTGTGCCAGGCTTAGCCTGATACAGTTTAAGGTTATTCACAGAGTGCATATGACAGGGGCGAGGCTGAGTAGGTTCTTTGGGGTGGAGGACAGATGTGGGAGGTGCTCAGGAAGCCCGGCGAATCACGCCCATATGTTCTGGTCGTGCCCGGGACTGGATGGGTTCTGGAGGGGTATTGCGAGGACTATGTCCAAGGTGGTGAAAGTCCAGGTCAAGCCAAGTTGGGGGCTAGCACTATTTGAAGTGACGGACGAGCCGGGAGTGCAGGAGGCGAAAGAGGCCGGTATCCTGGCCTTTGCGTCCCTGGTAGCCCGGCGGAGGATCTTGCTATTGTGGAAAGATGCGGAGCCCCCCAGTGTGGAAGCCTGGATAAATGACATGGCAGGGTTCATCAAGCTGGAGAGGATAAAGTTTGCCTTGAGAGGGTCTGTGCAAGGGTTCTTCAGGCGGTGGCAACCGTTCCTAGACTATCTCGTGGAGCGTTAGATGGAGGTCGGTCAGTAGCAGCAGCAACCCAGGAAGGGAGGGGGGGTGTCTCTTTCGGGGGGGGGGGGTATATGGGTGGGCAGGGAAGGGGGTTTTCCTAGGGGCACTTGAAAAAGGAAAAACATAAACATATGGGAAAGTCAATATGTGCGGGAGGAACCCATTGTACAAGTTCTGTATTATGTTGGATTGATATGTTTCTGTTTTGTTCTGTTCCTTCTCTTTTATTTTCTGTTACGGGGGGGGGGGTTTAAATGGTTGAAAATTTTTGTTGAAAAATTTTGAATAAACATATATTTTTTAAAAAGAACACACTCTTCGCCAGACACATACTCTCTACTCGTAGTCAGCTCCCTGGTGAGTCTGTAGAAGATTTCTGGCGTGCTTTAATTCCCCTGGTCAGAGACTGTGACTGTCAGGCTGCCACGGCCACGGAACGTTCGAACCTCCTCATGCGGGACGCTTTCGTCACGGGGATAGGGTCAGACCACATCCGCCCGCAACTTTTAGAGGGGGCCACGCTCGACCTCGCGGAAACCAAAAAGCTGGCGCTACAGATGACAATCGCCTTGCGCAAAATCCAGGCCTACAGCGCTGGCCGCGCGGTCCACTCCTCCTACGCATCGTGGACTCCGCAGACGGCCGTCCCACCGGGGACCCCACTCAGCCAATCCTACGCCTGTGCCACGCGCCAGCCAGCCAACCACGGGGGCCCCACATGTTACTTCTGTGGGCAGCAAAAACACCCCCGCCAATGATGCCTGGCCCCCAGTGCCCTTTGCAAGGCCTGCGGCAAGAAGGGGCACTTCGCCGCAGTGTGCCAGGCCCGCTCAGTCACCGCGATCGCCCTGACCCCCACCGCGTACGGACACTGGACGCCGCCATCTTCCCCTCCTCGGACCACGCGTGGCCAGTGGGTGCCGCCATCTTCCCCTCCTCGGACCACGTGCGGTCCATGGGCGCCGCGATCTTTTTCAACCCCCGCCACGTGCGGCCCGTGGGTGCCGCCATCTTGTCCATCTCAGGATCTCCAGGAACCGCCATCTTGTCTCCCCCATGGCAAATGGGCACCGACCATTGTACCAGGACCCGTGCCCCCCGGGCACCCCATCGTCTGACACCAGCGACGACCAGCCGCGACTCGCCTCGGTCACGATTGACCAGTCTCGCCCGCACAATCTAGCCACCGCCTCGACAAGTGTACAGATCAATGGGCACGAGATCTCCTATCTGCTGGACTCCGGGAGCACCGAAAGCTTCATCCATCCCGATACGGTAAGGCGCTGCTCCCTCGCGGTACACCCTGCCAATCAGAGAATCACCCTGGCCTCCGGGTCCCACTCCGTGGCGATCCGGGGTACTGTATAGCCACGCTCACGATCCAGGGCGTAGAATTCAGTGGCTTCCGCCTCTACATCCTCCCCAACCTCTGCGCTGCCCTGCGACTCGGCCTGAGCTTCCAGTGTAACCTCCAGAACCTAACATTGAAATTCGGTGGGCCCTACCACCCCTTACTGTGTGCGGTCTCGCGACCCTAAAGGTTGACCCACCTTCCCTATTCGCAAACCTAACCCCGGATTGCAAACCCGTCGCCACCAGGAGCAGACGGTACAGCACCCAGGTCAGGACGTTCATTAGGTCCGAGGTCCAGCGGCTGCTTCGGAAAGGCATCATCGAGGCCAGCAACAGCCCCTGGAGAGCCCAAGTGGTAGTGGTGAAAACTGGGGAGAAACACCGAATGGTCGTGGACTACAGCCAGACCATCAATCGGTACACGCAGCTCGACGCGTACCCCCTCCCACGCATAACTGATATGGTCAATCAGATTGCACAGTACCGGGTCTTCTCAACTGTAGACCTAAAATCCGCCTACCACCAGCTCCCCATCCGTAAGGCGGACCACCCATACACTACCTTCGAGGCAGATGGCCGCCTCTACCATTTTCTTAGGGTTCCCTTCGGCGTCACCAACGGGGTCTCGGTCTTCCAAAGGGAGATGGGCTGTGGGCCACTTTCCCGTACCTAGACAATGTCACCATCTGCGGCCACGATCAGCAGGACCATGATGCCAACCTTGCCAAATTTCTCCACACCGCCACTCTCCTAAACCTCACCTATAACAAGGAGAAGTACGTCTTCAGCACAAACCGCTTAGCCATCCTCGGCTATGTGGTCCAGAACGGAGTTCTGGGGCACGGCCCCGACCGTATGCGCCCCCTCGTGGAACTCCCCCTTCCCCACTGCCCCAAGGCCCTCAAACGCTGCCTGGGGTTCTTTTCTTACTACGCCCAGTTGGTCCCAAACTATGCGGACAAGGCCCGCCCACTCATCCAGTCCACTCTTTTCCCCCTGACGGCCGAGGCTCAACAGGCCTTCAACCGTATTAGGGCCGACATCGCCAAGGCCGCAATGCATGCAGTCGACGAGATGTTACCCTTTCAAGTGGAGAGCAACGCATCAGACGTCGCTCTAGCCGCCACATTCAACCAGGCATGCAGGCCCGTGGCATACTTTTCATGAACTCTTCATGCCTCCGAAATTCGACATTCCTCTGTCGAAAAAGAGGCCCAGGCTATCGTTGAAGCTGTGCGGCATTGGAGACATTACCTGGCCGGCAGGAGATTCACTCTCCTCACTGACCAACGGTCGGTAGCTTTCATGTTTAACAACACACAGCGGGGCAAGATCAAAAACTATAAAATCTTGAGGTGGAGGATCGAGCTCTCCACCTACAACTACGAGATTTTGTATCGCCCCGTTAAGCTCAACGAGCCCCCCGATGCCCTATCCTGAGGTACATGTGCCAGCACACATGTGGACTATCTCCGGACTCTGTATGACAACCTTTGTCACCCAGGAGTCACACGGTTGTACCACTTCATCAAGGCCCGCAATCTGCCCTACTCCGTCGAGGAAGTACGGACAATCACCAGAGACTGCCAGGTCTGTGCGGAGTGCAAACTGCACTTCGACCAGACGGACCGCGCGTGTCTGGTGAAGGCCTCCCGCCCCTTTGAACGCCTCAGCATGGACTTCAAAGGGACCCTCCCCTCCACCGACCGTAACACATATTTCCTCAGTGTGGTCGATGAGTATTCCAGATTCCCCTTCGCCATCCCATGCCCCGACATGACGTCTGTCACCGTCATCAAAGCCCTCAACACCATCTTCGCTCTGTTCAGCTTCCCCGCCTACATCCACAGCGACAGGGGATCCTCATGTGGCGGAATGTGGCGACTAGGGGCTTTTCACAGTAACTTCATTTGAAGCCTACTTGTGACAATAAGTGATTTTCATTTTCATTTCATTTCATTCATGAGCGATGAGTTGCGTCAGTTCCTGCTCAGCAGGGGTATCGCCTCCAGCAGGACGACCAGCTATAACCCCCAGGGAAACGGGCAGGTGGAGAGGGAGAACGGGACGGTCTGGAGGGCCGTCCAGCTGGCCCTATGGTCCAGAGATCTCCCGGCCTCCCGCTGGCAGGAGGTCCTCCCCGATGCACTGCACTCCATTCAGTCGCTCCTATGCACTGCGACTAACAACACACCCCATGAACATCTCTTCGCTTTCCCCAGGAAGTCGACATCCGGGGTGTCGCTCCCGACTTGGCTCGCAGCTCCAGGACCCGTACTCCTCCGTAAGCACGTGCGACTCCACAAGGCGGACCCGTTGGGTGAAAGGGTGCAGTTACTCCACGCTAACACCCAGTAAGCCTACGTAGCGTACCCCGACGGCCGCCAGGATACTGTCACCCTCAGGGACCTGGCACCAGCAGGTTCCCCACACACACACCCCCGGCCCGGCACCACCCTCCCCTCCCCCGGTGCACCCAGCAGCAATCCCCCCGGGACCATCAGTCCTCCCCCTGCCCACGCCTGAGGATGAGGAGGATTTCGGCACGCTCCCGGAGTCACTGAGGACCAGACCGACACCGGAATCGCCGCCACCACTACGTCGCTCCCAACGGGGCAGCTGCTCAGCAAGCCTCGTAACATGTTGGTGAACAGATAGCTAGACTGCTGTCAGAAACTACGTGTCTCTTTGAGATCTGGGGTCATGTCGACAGCAGCCTGAGCCTGGATGACAACAAGCATGGATCTCATGATTTACATCTAAGCTTCCACTGCAACACTCAGGTGTCAGGTGGTTTCCATCTGTGCTGCAGTGGAAGCTGCCGCAGCAGCCACTAGATGCTGCATCCAGGTTAGCTCTGCAAGTGCTGTCATGGAGCTGAACTGCCTATCACTTTCAACTTGGAAAGGGTCGCCTTCCAGCTCTGTGTGATGCCCTTAGCCAAGGAACCAGACTCCTTCAGGCTCACTGATTACCGGCTGGCCAATGCACCAAGCATCGCAGTATGCATGTTCCTCTGCGTTTTCCTGTACACTACCTCATCGGATTTCTCCTGAGTCTGTTTTACACAAACTCACCTGTTGCCTCTCGCTCTAGTGATCTGGAAAACAAACCTGGCCTGGCTTCAGTGCACTCGTGCCCAGTGTCTCACTACATGCAGATCCTGACTCGATGCTGGCCTCTACATGCCAATATCTCAGCTGGTGGCCATATTTGTCCGATCAAGTGATGGGGCTTCTTCATCAGTGGTGGGATGTTGCCCTCTCTCTTCCTGGATTTGCTGTGGCTGGGCAGGCAGCAGGTCTTGGGTATCGGAAAGCAGGAAATCAGAAGGGGAGACTTGGGGTGAGGGAGGAGGATGAAATGGGGCTGTTTAGCACAGGGCTAAATCGCTGGCTTTGAAAGCAAACCAAGGCAGGCCAGCAGCACGGTTCAATTCCCGTAACAGCCTCCCCGAACAGGCGCCGGAATGTGGCGACTAGGGGCTTTTCACAGTAACTTCATTTGAAGCCTACTTGTGACAATAATTCATTTTCATTTCATTTCATTTCAAATGCAAGCTGCTGTTGAAGAGGCCTTGGTGAATTGCTGCTGTACAGGTATCTCGTAGATTTTTCATTCTGCTTCCGCTGTGCATTGGCCTGGAGGAAGTTAATATTGGATGGGGTGCAAATCAAGCGGGCTGCTTTGTGCTGGATGATGTCGAGCTTTTTAAAAATGAATTTAGAGTACCTAATTATTTTTTTTCCAATTAAGGGCCAATGTAGCGTGGCCAATCCACCTACCCTGCACATCTTTGAGTTGTGGGGGCCGGGACCCACGCAGAGAATGTACAATTGACAGTGAGTGACCCGAGATCGAACCCGGGTCCTCGGCGCCGCGAGGCAGCAGTGATAACCACTGTGCTACCGTGCCGCCCGGTGCCGAGCTTCTTGAGTGTTGTTGAACTGCACTCATCCAGGTAATACTCCTTCATAACACGTGACCTCTACCACCCAGAAGGACAAGGGCAGCAGATGCATGGGAACACCACCACCTGTAAGTTCCACTCCAAACCACTCACCATCCTGACTTGGAATGATATTACTGTCCTTTCACTGTCACTGGGTCAAAGTACTGGAACTCCCTTCCTCACAGCACTGTGGATGTATCTATTAAACATGGATTGCAGAGGTTCAAGAAGGCAGTTCACCATCACCTTTTCAAGTGAAATTAGGGACGAGCAATAAATGCTGGTCGATTCAGCGAAGCCCACATTCCATAAAATAAGTTTAAAAACATTGCAACCCCCACATCTGAAAATGTGTGCCTGCAGAGTTTTAGCTTCTCATTTTTAATGAAACCACATGTGGTGCAGAAGGTGCAAAAAGAAAAAAAATAGTACCTGTCCTGATGTATTGTTATATCCCAGTAGGACTTCAACTATTTGTATGGGTGTGATTAAACATACGTCAAATAGTTAGGAAATTATTATAGGCATGTTTGTACAGTGATAAATAGATGAAGTAAGGTGCAGCCCAACTGAACCATTCCCTTCCACTGTGTCAACAGAGCTGTATTTGGTAATGCTGGACAACATTGTTTTGTAACGTTGACATAAAAAATTATGAGTTTGTAGAGGCAACAGAACCTGGGTGGGGAGAAGTCATTTCTTGGAGCTTATTCCAATGCTACCCCCTACTGGTATTGAAGTGTAATCGATCACACTGGACAGCTGTTTGCATCAGGAATTTCACAATGCTACAAGTATTATAATTTTGGAGAAGTTGTAGGCATTGATTTTCCTTTGTACTAAGCTGTCAGTAAATCTTTTTCAAATTACTTTGGTGTTCAAACAATCCCCCCAAAAAAGGCTTTCGACAAATGCAATTGTACTTGGCACCCTACCACAGCCTTTAGAGTAGTGATGCTTTTTGTCCATATAGTTCCGGTTTAGGGGTCAGTATAACTGTGATCTGCCCTCTTAAAGCTATGTAGCATGTACAATTTATGATAATTAACAAAGAAATGTTTTTAAATCATCTGTGAAGGCATTGCTGTATTCTGGAGCAGCTGTTTTGTGATGTCATAATAATAATCATTATTAGTGTCACAAGTAGGCTTATATTAACACTGCAATGAAGTTGCTGTCAAAATCCCCTAGTCACCACATTCCGGCGCCTGTTCAGGTCCACAAAGGGAGAATTCAGAATGTCCAATTCACCTAACAGCACGTCTTTCGGGACTTGTGGGAAGAAACCAGAGCACCTGGAGGAAATCCACGCAGACACGGGGAGAACGTGCAGACTCCACAAAGACAATGACCCAAGCCGGGAATTGAACCTGGGTCCCTGATGCTGTGAAACAACAGTGCTTACCACTGTGCTACCATGAGGCTTTACCTTGCATTACAGTGAAAGATTTTGTGAGATAATGAAGGTTAATTTTAAAATATATCACCATTTGTAAAAGTGTATCAGAACCTGTTTTTATTTTAAATCAATCAACACGTTGACAATTTATCATCCATAGGCTGTCTTGTACTAAATACAGATATACTTAGCTTTACTTTAGTCATAAAGATAACGGGCACAATTTGCTGGCCTTGTTTCGTTCAAGCGAGAGCGGAATGAGGCCGGTGAATAGCAGGAGGGGCCAAAAACAAGAACCGCACCAGGCGTCAAACCGTTTGCGATGTAACCGGCCCGCTCCCTTGGCGAAATCGGGATCGCACCATACCGTGGCGAGAAACCAATTATCACCACCTAAGCCCTATTTTCATCCGATTAACGAGAGCCACCCCATGTGGTCTCTGCGATCCAGCAGCCTCCCCAGCAGGTGGTCACGCTGGAACCGATTAGTACTCCTTTTGAAAAGCGTGAACCTGGCAGATGGGCTGCTACGGGGAGCAAGGACATGAGCAGGGGGGCAACTGGGGGGTGTAGCCCCAGTTAGGGTGGGCTGCTATGGGGTGGTTCTGCTGGCGGGGAGGGGGGCTGATGGGAGTGGGGGGTTGGCTGTGCATGAGTCCTCCATGCCAATCCCTGGATTGTGTGTTCTGTTTCTGGGGCCAACACTAGTCCCTGCCTGTTTGCCCAATGATCACCCAGAACTCCCACTGACCAGGGAAGCTTCTAGCCGTGAGGCTGAAGGCTATTACTAATGGGAATTGGCAATTGTGGTTAAGTGAGCACATCACACATCCCAAGTACAACTCCATGGTTGGCATGTGGGGCTCATAGCCTAGCATCCCAATCACACCATGACGTCTGGACACTGTGTTTGAACACTGCAGGCGGCAGCACCACAGATGCAGCAGCCAACATCTGATCACCCAGGGGATGGGCCCCAGCCGCAGGCACATGTCCGCGGCTGGGTGTTCACGGGCAGTGCGTGTCGGGTGGGGGACTTGGGGGGGTGGAGGGGCCATGTCTCAGGGGATGGGACATGGGATAGGTGGTCGGGCCCGCATCGCGGAACAAAGAGCCAGAGGCATCATACCAGTTGTGGTGAGGGTATTTTAATGTTTAATGTGTACACCACTGCCCTACTCTCCTGATGATGCTGCCCCACTATCCCCACCCTCCCCCTCCAACGCACAATCCACTACTTACCTCTCACCTACTGTTATAACCTGCCTACTTACCATTGGCTGGGGACTAATGACTATCCCACAATCCTGTGGGAGTATGAGCTTCCCCAATGAGGGGGGCGGAGAAAACACTAGAAAACTCCTAGTATAAGTAAAGCTGGCCAGTTCAGGAACCAGCAGGAAGGAGTATGTAGCAAGGGAAGTTACTGCTACTGTTATGTATATATGTTATAGTAAATAAATGTTATTACTTTGTATCCTTAAAACTCTTGCTGGATTCTTCGTGGCCCTTACAAAACTGGCGACGAAGGTTAAAGTGAATACCTGTCTACACTGCTGAAGCCACCTCCCTGGATTTTTGTTGGATACAGGTTGGAAGTTGCTTTCTATTACACCATGCCTCGGTACGGACGTTTGGATGTTTTTGATGCTGCGCTGGAAAGCTGGAACCAGTACACACAACGGATGCGTTACTATTTCCAGGCAAACAATATCACCGAAAACGAGCGCCAGGTGGTCATATTGCTCACTGCCTGCGGCCCGCATACGTTTGGGGTGATTAGGAGCCTTACGTACCCAGCTGCACCGGACACCAAAACGTTTGATGAACTTGTGAATATAGTGGGGCAACATTTTAACCCAACCCCGTCCACGATAGTCCAGCGTTACCGGTTTAATACCGCTGAGAGGACCCCTGGAGAATCCCTTGCCGATTTTCTATCCAGGCTACGCAGGATTGCGGAGTACTGTGACTATGGTGAGACCTTGTCAGAAATGTTACGCGACCGTTTGGTTTGCGGTATTAACAATGCGGCCACCCAGAGAAAGTTGTTAGCTGAGCCAACATTGACTTTTCAACAGGCCATTCAAATAGTATTGTCCCGAGAGAGCGCAGAGCGAGGAGTACAGGAGCTACAGGGAATGGAAGTGCATGCCTTGGGGCGCAACCCCTTCCGTCCGAAAACGTCCCCCCGCACTCCTGCGGTACCTTAGGCGAGGCAACGTCCGGACCGACGCCAGTGGCCGTCGGACATTCCTCCCCGAAGGCAGCCTTCTCCAGAGCCAATGGATGAGGAGCCATGTCCGTGTAAGACTTGTAGGCGCCGACCCCGTCGCGGACGGCGGTCCTGGGGGCACCAGAGGCGCCGTCGTTCCGACCGAAACTGGGACCAGCCCAGGGGCCGTAACTGGGACCAGCCCAGAGGCCGTACCTTCCATGTGGATGAACCTGCGGCGACTACTCCTGAGGACGTGGATACGGAGGACGACTGCCTGCAGCTGCATTGTGTGGCAGCTCCCCGTGTGGCCCCCATTAAGGTGACAGTACGAGTCAATGGCCACCCGCTTGAGATGGAGTTGGATACTGGCGCAGCGGTCTCCGTGATCGCCCAGAGGACATTCGACCACATCAAGCAGGGTATACAGACCCTTACATTAACCAACTCACAGGCCAGGTTGGCCACCTACACGGGGGGAACCACTGGACATTGCAGGAACTACAATGACCCCTGTTGTTTATGGACGCCAGGAGGGAGGCTTCCCACTTATCGTGGTGCGCGGCCATGGGCCCAGCCTGTTGGGTCGGGACTGGTTGCGCCATTTGCGGTTGCAATGGCAGCACATCCTCCAAACAGTTTCTGAAGGGTTGACTGAGGTGCTAGGACGATACCCAGATGTATTCCAGCCTGGTTTGGGGAAAATAAAAGGGGCTGTAGCCCGTATCCAAGTTGAACCAGGAGCCACGCCGTACTATTTCCGGGCGCGCCCAGTGCCTTACGCCTTGCTCGAGAAGGTAGAAGGGGAGCTCACTCGTTTGGAGAGTTTGGGTATTATCAGGCCCGTCCGTTTTGCTGACTGGGCAGCACCAATTGTACCTGTAATGAAGCCAGATGCCACAGTTCGCTTGTGTGGCGACTATAAACTTACAGTGAATACGGTTTCCCGACTCGACCGATATCCAATGCCTCGCATAGAGGATCTCTACGCGAAACCTGCAGGTGGACTCTCGTTCAGAAAATTAGATATGAGTCACGCCTACCTGCAGTTGGAGCTGGACCCTGCCTCCCGACCATATGTAACGATTAATACTCACCGGGGCCTGTATGAATATACACGGTTGCCCTTTGGAGTATCTTCTGCCTGCGCAATTTTTCAACGTGTTATGGTGGGCATTTTGAGAGGTTTACCTCGTGTGGCTGTCTACCTAGATGACGTTTTGATTACAGGGACGTCGGAGCAGGAACATTTGGAAAATCTGGAGGCTGTCCTTAGACGCCTTTCGGAGGCTGGAGTCCGTTTACGTCGCACAAAGTGCGTATTTCAGGCAAAGGAAGTAGTCTACCTAGGTTATCGGGTGGACCGCGAAGGTCTGCACCCCGTCGCAGAGAAGGTGCGTGCAATTCAACATGCCCACGCCCGACTGACACTTCGCATCTTCGTTCTTTTCTCGGTCTCGTAAACTATTACGGGAAGTTCCTCCCCAATCTGGCGACTACGCTGGCCCCTTTGCACCTTCTGCTAAAAAAAAAAAATCACACCTGGGTTTGGGGTCAGCCGCAAGAAACCGCTTTCCGGCGGGTAAAGCAACAATTGTCGTTGTCTGGGTTACTAACCCACTATGATCCTGGAAAGCCTTTGCTCGTCACATGTGATGCATCCCCGTATGGTATTGGGGCCGTCCTGTCCCACAAGATGGAGAACGGGGCCGAACGACCGATAGCTTTCGCCTCCCGGACATTGACTGCAGCGGAGAAAAAGTACGCGCAGATCGAGAAGGAGGGCCTGGCAGTGGTTTCTGCGGTGAAACGCTTCCACCAGTACGTGTACGGCCACCATTTCACTATCGTGACTGATCATAAGCCCCTGCTGGGACTTTTCAGAGAGGATAAGCCAATACTGCCCATTGCTTCTGCACGGATCCAGCGTTGGGCTTTGTTGCTTGCTGCACACGAGTATTCTCTGGAGCACAAACCAGGTACGCAGATAGCAAATGCCGACGCACTGAGCCGATTGCCTTTATCGACCGGCCCCATGTCGACCCCCACGACCGGTGAGGTGGTTGCAACCCTGAATTTTATGGACACCTTGCCTGTCACGGCATCACAGATCTGTGAGTGGACCCAGACGGAGCCAGTCCTGTCAAAGGTTCGGCACATAGTCCTGTATGGTGGGCAGCATAGACAGCTCCCAGGCGACTTGCGGGCATTTTCCTCCAAGCTGTCAGAATTCAGCATGGAAGACGACATCCTCTTGTGGGGGACGCGTGTGATTCTCCCGTGAAAAGGCCAGGAGCTGATACTAACAGACTTGCACAATGGGCATCCAGGCGTGACCAAAATGAAATATGTTGGCCCGGAGTTATGTCTGGTGGCCAGGCCTCGACACCGACATTGAGAAGGTGGCCCAAAACTGCTCCATTTGCCAGGAGCATCAGAAGCTGCCGCCGGACGCGCCCCTACATCACTGGGAATGGCCAGGACGGCCTTGGGCACGCTTACATGCAGATTTTGCAGGCCCTTTTCAAGGAAGCATGTTCCTTCTATTAATTGACACCCAGTCTAATCGCTAGAGGTGCATAAGATGCAGGGGACAACGTCCTGCGCAACAATTGAAAAGATGCGTTTATCGTTTAGTACGCATGGCCTCCCCGAGGTGCTGGTCACGGATAACGTTACGCCATTCACGAGTGAGGAGTTTGCGAGGTTCACGAAGATGAACGGCATACGCCATATCCGCACTGCCCCTTACCATCCGGCTTCAAATGGGTTGGCAGAGCGCGCAGTGCAGACATTCAAAAGAGGCCTAAAGAAGCAGTCTTCCGGATCAATGGACACGAGACTGGCTCGCTTTTTGTTTACATACAGGACCACCCCCCATGCAGTGACTGGGGTAGCTCCCGCAGAACTCCTAATGGGCCGGAGACTTCGCACCCGCCTTAGTGTGGTTTTCCCGGACATTGGCGCAAAAGTACGCCGCACACAAGGACGGCAGGGACAGGGATTTTCTCGGCATTGGCCGATTCGGCAGTTTACGCCCGGTGACCCAGTTTTCGTGCGGAATTTTGCTGGTGGTGCCCAATGGGTTCCTGGTGTAATCTTCCGCCAAACGGGCCATATATCTTACCAAGTGCAAGCCCAGGGTCGTCTCCAGCGAAAACATGTAGACCACGTTCGGTCCAGAAGACCATCCCCTCAAAAGATTCCCCGCCCCCGGAGTTCATTTCAACAGCCGCAGAGACCAGAGACAAGGGAAGGTAGTCCTCACAATCTTCCACTGGTGCCTCACTCGAAGCCTGCGCAGGTCGTTACAGAACCGAATGGAGATAGAGACGCTGACATGACAAAGGCAGCAGACTCTGACTCCGAGATGGAGACACAAGATGCATCAGAGGGGGAATCCTCGGGTCCACGGGCTGTGGATGTACAACCGCGCCGTTCATCACGGAAGCGCCGGTCTCCGTCTCGTTACACGTCGCCTGATCCAGCGCCGCGTGCAAATGGTGTCCGGCCTGCGGCAAAAACGAGTCCGACGCCCTCCTTCGCCAGGGTCTTCGGTGGATTCCGTGGACTTTGGGGAGGAGACATGTTATAACCTGCCTACTTACCATTGGCTGGGGACTAATGACTATCCCACAATCCTGTGGGAGTATGAGCTTCCCCAATGAGGGGGGGCGGAGAAACCACTAGTAAACTCCTAGTATAAATAAAGCTGGCCAGTTCAGGAACCAGCAGGAAGGAGTATGTAGCAAGGGAAGTTACTGCTACTGTTATGTATATATGTTATAGTAAATAAATGTTATTACTTTGTATCCTTAAAACTCGTGCTGGATTCTTCGTGGCCCTTACAAAACCTACACCCGCCCCAACACCCCACCCCAGTGCCCTCAGTGATCCTCAACGAGTTTGACCCTCCTAGCTCTACCACTACATCTTGGTGTTTCCCCGGGATGCACATCAGAGGTGGAGGCAACCGGTTGCTTACCTTGTCCCGTGGCCTTTGATGCCCCTGGCGGGCATCCTCTGGGGACTCTAGGGCCGGAGGGCCCCCGCTCACGTATTTTTGTTTTTTCCTCTTTTTAAAAATAAATTTAGAGTACCCAATTCATTTTTTTTCCAATTAAGGGGCAATTTACCGTGGCCAATCCACCTACCCTGCACATCTTTGGGTTGTGGGGGTGAAACCCAGGCAAACATGGGGAGAATGTGCAAACTCCACATGAACAGCGACCCAGGGCAGGGAGCGAACCTGGGACCTCGGCGCCATGAGGCAGCAGTGCTAACCACTGCGCCAACATGCTGCCCTCCCCCGCGCACTTGACGGTGGCACATGCACAGCCATGCCGCCCTATTCTGATATTGCCTGCGAGATGCAGCCTCAACAGAGGGGTGGCCTTCGGAGGAACTGGTGGCCACCATTGCCAGTCCATAGGATATGTCCGGGTTGCCAACCTATACCCCCTCCTCCCGCTCGGTGCCCATAGGGCCCTGGGGTTCACTTCGGGACAGAGGGGACGTTGGATTGAGCCCCAGCTGGCCCTGCAGCATCTCGCCCTGCGTCATCTGGCACTGTTCGCCTTGCTGGCTCTCCACTGTCTGCACCATCGTGTCGATGCCCTCGATGATGCTCCTTAGTGATTGGGTCATGCTCTGCAGCACCTCGGTAATGCCCACCTGCGACTGGGAGAAGCTCTGCAGCGTCCCAGCAATTCCCACCTGAGACCGGGACATTTCCCGCAGCGCCTCATCATGGTCAGCCTAGTACTGGGCCACGTCCTCCAGGTGAGTCGGACAGTCTACCGAGGCCCGCAGCCATGGCCGTCACCGACTGCGCGATGCCTTGGACCCCTCCACTAATGCTGCTGACATTGTGCACCAGGCTCTCCACTGCGGTCACCACCCTAGCAGTGTTGGCCTCAGTGCCGCATTGCCGGCGACATCTCCTGTGCCCATAGCCTCTGGGATTCCTTCAATCAGCTATGGACCTGCTGGAGTGTCGCTGTCATCGCCTTCTGAATGTCCCGGTTGCACCCTATTGTCTCCATCCGCTCTTGGATAGCATGTTCCACAGGCTCAGAATCTGGCTGGGACCCAGCTGGGTCCTGGGATCCAGCAGACCTCCGACTGCTATCTCACCTGGACGTTCCTGCCTCCACCTGATGTGCATCAACGACTGTGTGGTGCTCACCAGATTGTGCCCCAGACGCCTGTCCACAAACGTTGCCCACCGAGGTGAGTGTCTGTGCGCTGGTGGAGGATGGTGGTGGCAGCTGTGATATGTCAATTGTGGCATCCTCAGATCTCTTTTCCGAGGTGGTCTCATGGGAGGCAGTGGAGGGGCCCAGGCCGGATGGGCTGGTGCCATCGGCTGGAGGACCTGCGGAAGAATGAGCACGTGGTCAGTGGGAGGGATGGATGGATGGCAATAACTCACATTTGACAGGTCCTCCGGGTGGGGCCTGGTGGATCTTCACCTTTGTGGCGTGCGGCAACCTCTGCATTGGTGACCGCTTTGTCCTCAGCCACCCGTAACCTTCAGAGCTAGTTCCTCGAATGTCGGGAGGATTGTTATAACCGGCACCCCTCCACCAATCTGGGCCCTCTCCCGATGATTGTGGTACAGCTTCTCCTGCAGAGACAGAGAGAGGGCATTGTTCAATTAACGTGTGGTTCACATTGGTGGGGGGGAGAGGTGGCATGAAGGAAGGTTTGGGGGGTGGTGAAGAGGGGGGTGAAGGGAGGGTTGTGGCAAAGGGGGGATTGGGGTGAAGAGAGGGGGTGAAGTGTGGGTTGGGGGGGCAAATGGAGGGTGAGGGGGCCGGTCACGTGGGGGTGGTAAGGTTTCAGGAGGGGGTATCGATTCACGTATGTTGCCCAGTCCGTCCTTCTTGCGGCACTGGAGGCCTGTCCTCCTGGTCACGCTTCCCAAGCTGATGGCCGCTGTCACTTTATCCCAGGTGGCAATGGCTCTCCCTCCAGGACCCTCAGTGGAACAGGAGATCCCTCCTGGCCTCGACCGCATCTAGGGGCCTCCCCAGGTCCGCGTCTCCAAACCTTGGGGCCAGCCGTCTTGGTGCCATGGCTGCGAGCTGGGTGGGGCTGGCTGTGCAAGTGCTGTTTAACTGCTTCTCAACCTTGGTGGTGGGGGGGGTGCTGGCGAGCATGGTCCCGGTGAATCGGCTGACGAGCCTTCATTTGTGGCGAGAAGCCCGTGAGGCCTTGCTAACTGGACCAATTAGCGTTGTATTCTGTTGCCGGCCTCGCTGGGTTGAGCACTGGGAAGCTAAATGCAGTTCTCGCTCGCTATCACACTTAGAAATCTTTCCACAGAATACGCGGCCATTATTTTTCTTCAGGGTGTAGGTAATAATTTTTTTTTTGACAAACATCTTTTTAAATGTAAAGTAATGTTTCTCGTTTTTCCTTGTTCTTATCTGTCTTAACAGATGTAATTTTTATAACGCACTAAATGCTCTTCACAATATTCAATTAGAATTTGATTTGCTACAGCTCTAAACTTCAATCTGAAGTAGCATTGACAGTTTAGAACATAGAATATAGAACAGTACAGCACAGAACAGGCCCTTCGGCCCTTGATGTTGTGCCGAGCATTGTCCGAAACCAAGATCAAGCTATCCCACTCCCTGTCATTCTGGTGTGCTCCATGTGCCTATCCAATAACCGCTTGAAAGTTCCTAAAGTGTCCGACTCCACCATCACAGCAGGCAGTCCATTCCACACCCTAACCACTCTCTGAGTAAAGAACCTACCTCGGACATCCCTCCTATATCTCCCACCCTGAATCTTATAGTTATGCCCCCTTGTAACAGCTACATCCACCCGAGGAAATATTCTCTGAACGTCCACTCTCTCTATCCCCCTCATTATCTTATAAACCTCTATTAAGTTGCCTCTCATCCTCCTCCGCTCCAAAGAGAAAAGCCTTAGCACCCTCAACCTTTCCTCATAAGACCTATCCTGCAAACCAGGCAGCATCCTGGTAAATCTCCTTTGCACCCTTTCCAATGCTTCCACATCCTTCCGATAATGAGGTGACCAGAACTGCACACAATACTCCAAATGTGGTCTCACCAGGGTCCTGAACAGTTGCAGCATAACCCCGCGGCTCTTAAACTCAAGCCACCTGTTAATAAACGCTAACACACTATAAGCCTTCTTCACGGCTCTATCCACTTGAGTGGCAACCTTCAGAGATCTGTGGACATGAACCCCAAGATCTCGCTGTTCCTCAACATTCCTCAGAACCCTGCCATTGACCCTGTAATCCGCATTCAAATTTTTTCTACCAAAATGAATCACCTCGCACTTATCAGGGTTAAACTCCATCTGCCATTTTTCGGCCCAGCTCTGCATCCCATCAATGTCTCTTTGCAGCCTACAATAGCCCTCCACCTCATCCACTACTCCACCAATCTTGGTGTCATCAGCAAATTTACTGACCCACCCTTCAGCCCCCTCCTCCAAGTCATTGATAAAAATCACAAATAGCAGAGGACCCAGCACTGATCCCTGTGGTACACCGCTGGTAACTGGTCTCCAGTTTGAAAATTTTCCATCCACCACCACCCTCTGTCTTCTATGCGATAGCCAGTTACTTATCCAATTGGCTAAATTTCCCTCTATCCCACACGTCCTTACTTTCTTCATGAGCCGACCATGGGGAACCTTATCAAACGCCTTACTAAAATCCATGTATACGACATCAACTGCTCTACCTTCATCTACACACTTAGTTACCTCCTCAAAGAATTCAATCAGTTTGCACAGGTATTATCAGAAATTGGTTATCATAGTGGACTGCCAACCCATTGTGTCAAGTTAAGTTCTATCATTGGCAAGTTGTGAAATTTAATTCAATAAGTCTGGTGATCCGTGAGCCGGCAGTAGAAAATATTTATCACCAACATCTAGGAACGTTATTTGGGAAGGAAAGCTGTCTGTCTAAATTTATTTATTTTTTATTTATTTTTAATTTTCCAATTAAGGGTCAATCCACCTTACCCTGCACATCTTTATGTTGTGGGGGTGAGACCCATGCAGACACGGGGAGAATGTGCAAACGCCACACGGTCAATGACCCTGAGCCGGGATCGAACCCGGATCCTCGGCACCGTAACCACTGCTCCACCGTGCCGCCCCAGAAAGCTGCCAGTCTGACCTACCTGTGACTCTTATGATGCATTACATAGTTGACTCATTAGTAGCCTAGGAACGCCACTCAGTTGTAAAATCAGGGCAACCTGGATGAGCTTAAATACTTCGAGAGCACTTTGGTGAGAATTCAAATTAAGACAAGAAATCCCAAGATCATCATTTCCCAATGTTTGCAGTGTCCAGAGAGAAAGATAATCTTTCACATTTCTTTGTCAACACCTCTTGTGGTGCTCGGTTTATATGAGTGATGCTTATTTTGTGCTCTGAGACCGCTGAAATTTGGGAGTGTAAAAAAGAATTAAATGGAATTCAGGAGATGTTAAAATGTCTTGAAGAAGGTGGGGAGGTGGGGCGGCCGGAAGCAGCAGGAATGAAAATAAAGGAGATGAAAGAAATTAAGACAATATGATAAATAACCAGAAAAGACAAGCAGGACAAATATACAAGAAGAAGATTGCGAAGAAGTATGATGAGGGTAAAAAAATAATGATGTGAAATTACAAACAAAGTTCTGAATGCATATAAGTGAAATACAGTGGCGGGGGGAGGGAGTAATGGAGACGGTTTTATCTTTTCCTAGTTTTGCTCGCACTTGTGTACATCAAGAATAGTCTCCAGGAAGAAAGAGGACAAAATCTTAAGAGGACTAATTGATTTTCACAAAAAGACTGATGACAATGGGGCAGAATTAGATTTTGATTTGTGAGAAAAACAGATACTGCACTCTGAAAAGTTCAGGCGTGGGTTCACTTCTGAACTTGTAACAGGTTTTAATAAAGAGGGAGTGTGGTGGTATTTGCGAAGGAGGTGGTTGGAAAGGAGGTGACTTTATCTTGAGCCAGTAGGGAGGCGAATACATTATATACTGGAAAATTATTGTGTAAAAGGTAAGGGAGTGGGTCCAGAACAATAAGCTCTCAGAAAACAGCAGCTGTCCTTGTTTTTCCAAGCAAATCATACGTATTCCACTGAACAATCAGACTACCTACTGAGCTTCTCTTGAACTGCAGACAGGCCGACAAGGAACATTAAGTATTGAGTTGATTGAATTGATGTCCTTTGACAAATCTAATGAACAAAATCTAATTCAAAGAAACAACATTCTTAAACACACCTTTGGATTAGTTCAATAAAATTAATGTTTATTAACCTCCTAGTGTAGAAACTCTTTTGATTGTGTACCAGAGAATATAATCTTATAGCTCAGCAGAAGGCCATTCATGCCTGCGCTAACATTTTGAACAAAACTATCCAATTAATTGCACTCCCTGTCCTTTCCGTCCGGTTCTGTATTTTGTTCATTTTTGAGTACGTAACAAATTCTCCCTTGAAGGCCACTATTAATTCTGCTTCTGCAATCCTTCCAGGCAGTGCATGCCACACCATTTGAAACTTGCTGTGTAAAAAACAAATGATCATTTCGACATTTTTGACAGACTGTCACTCTGTTCTGCAGCAATCAAAAAGCAAAAATGCTGAAGAAAAAGACAGAAGGTGGGGTGTGTTAATGTCCCAGTAACGTGAGGGTGACACTGACTGGAGCCCCTAAATTACATAGTGCCATTTTGAGCCCCGCACAAGGAAGATACAAAAAGTATGACAAGTGGTTTACACCGGGCTGCTTTCTGCTGGTCAGGTGCAAGGTGTTATGACTGATGCACAATCAATAACTCTCAAGACGAAGGGGAGTCATATCTAATCGGCTTTAATCAGCTAGAACTGTACCCAGCAGCGATGATACAGAAAGTGAAGGCTGCTGGGACGGCATTGGTTCTTATACCCTGCCTCTCAGGGTGGGGCTATGTACATTAGCCAATGGTAGACCCCTAGGTCTAGCCAATGGTCATTCACCTCTCAGATACTGCAATACCTGGTATTACCACAATGACTCAGCTACTGAATCTGATACATGTAATAGGGAGGGGAGTGGTGGTAGAAATGTGAACAGAGGTTTTTTTTAAATTACAATGAGTACTGTACTCTATTAAACTAAAATCATGTATTTGACACCAAACAATAACTTAACTTTTATTTTTATTATTGAATTTAATTTAAATAAGCGAGTCCGTCCTGTCAGTGAAAATTGTCCCCAAGATAAGCATGGCTAGAAGCTGGACGTTGAATCTAAATCCAGCACATAGGCAGAGAGGAGGAGCTGGTTAATAGCAATCTGGAATTTCCCCTCTCTTCCACACAGTGATGCAACTACAATAAAGTAAATTCAGCACTCGCATCAGCATGACACAGTTATGGGGCCCAACCCATTGGCAGCGGAATGCCAGGACTGTGCTTTGGACTCAGGTTTTTTGTAATGGTGACAGCTCTGCGAAAGCCTCAGTCATAGCCAACCTCAACCCTTACTCAAGGTGACACAAATTGTGGATTTCACATGCCAAAATCAACCAGTTCAATCAGGGCTAAACCAAATGGAGAGATCAGACAAAGGGCAGTGGGTTCAATTTTTGGGGTCACTTCCCATAGAGCACATTGTCCCAAAAACAGTTCAGTGCACACAGGTTTTGCTGAAAATCATAGCACAGCAGGAGGTCATTCATGTTGCTGGGAGTGTATTATAGGCCCCCAAACAGTCAGGGAGGGATAGAAGAGCAGATACATGGACAAATATCAGAGAAGTGTAAAAATAATAGATCAATAATAGTAGCAAATTTCAACTTCCCCAATATTAATGTGGACAAGCAAAGTGTGAAAGGCTTATTGGGGTTGGAATTCTTAAAGCGCATCCAGGAGAGATTTTTGAGTCAGCACGTAGAAAGTCCTACAAGAGATGGGGTAGTGCATGACCAAATTTTAGGGAAATACGCCGGACAGGTGATCGAAGTGTCGGTGAGGGTTCCTTTCGATAATAGCGACCATAACTCAGTAAGATTTAAGGTCGTTATGGAAAAGGACATGGATGGATCGGAAATAAAGATTTTGAGCTGGGGGAAGACCGATTTTAATAGGATAAGACAGGATCTGGCCAAAATGGACAACTTGTAGGAAGATCCACATCAGAGCAGTGGGAGTCATTCAAAAAGGAAAGACAGCGTACAATGTCAACATGTTCCCAGAAAGATAAAGGGTGGGACCAAAAGGTCCAGAGAGCCGTGGTTGTCAAGGGATATACAGCATTCGATAAGGAAAAAAGAGAGGCTTACGGCAGATTCAGGGGGCTCAAAACAGTAAAAGTCCTAGAGGAGTATAGCAGGGGTGGTACTTAAAAAAGAAATTAGAGAGCAAAGAGGGGGCATGAAGAAACACTGCCAGGCAAAATAAAGGAAGTCCCAAGGTATTTTATAAGTATATTAAGGGCAAGAGGGTAACCAGAGAAAGAGTATGGTCCATTAGGGACCAAATTGGTGGCCTCTACGTGGAGCTGAAAGATGTAAGTGAGGTATCAATGAATATTTTGCATCTGTTTTCCCTGTGGAGAAGGACCATGTTGGTATAGAAAGAAAATTGAACAAATTAGCATTGAGAAGGAGGAGATATTAGTGGTTTAAGCGGCTTAAAAGTGGATAAGTCACCTGGCCCAGATGAGATGTATCCCAGGCTGCTGTATGAGGCAAGGGAGGAGATTGCAGGGGCTCTGACGCTAATTTTCAAATCCTCTCTGGCCACAGAAGAGGTGCCAAAGGACTGGAGGACAGCTAATGTGGCATCATTATTTAAGGAGGGAAGTCAAGAAAAAAACAAGTAATTACAGGTCAGTGAGTTTAACATCAGGAGTAGGGAAATTATTGAAAAAAATTTCTGAGAGACAGAATTAATTTCCACTTGGAGAGGCAAGGATTAATCAAGGATAGTCAGCATGGCTTTGTCAGGGGGAGATCATGTCTAACAAATTTTATTGAATTTTTCGAGGAGGTAACCAGGTGCAGATGAGGTTGATGTAGTGTACATGGACATCTGTAAGGCTTTTGACAAGGTCCCACATGGGAGACTGATCACAAAGGTCAGAGCCCATAGGATCCAGGGCAATTTGGCAACCAAAAAGAAAATGCTGAAAAATCTCAGCAGGTCTGGCAGCATCTGTAGGGAGAGAAAAGAGCAAAGTTTTGAGTCCAGATGATCCTTTGTCAAAGCAATTTGGCAAGTGGATCCAAAACTGGCTTGGTGACAGGAAGCAGGGGTAATGGTCGAAAGTTGATTTTGTGACTGGAAACCTTTGTCCAGTGATGTACCGCAGGGATCGATGCTGGGTCCGTTGCTATTTGTCATGTACATTAATGTGAATGTGGGCTAAGATCAGTAAGTTCGCAGATGACACGAAAACTGGTTGTGTGGTAAATAGTGAGGAGGAAAGTCTTAGATTACAGGATGAAATAGATGGGCTAGTCAGATGGGCAGAATGATGGCAAATGGGATTTAACTCTGAAAAGTGTGAGCGAAGCATTTTGGGAAGACTAACCAGGCAAGAGTATATAATGGATGATAGGAAGTACAGAGGGACCTTGGGGTGCATGTCCAAAGATTCCTGAAGGCAGCAGGACAGTTAAGTAAGGTGGATAATAAGTGGGATACTTGAATTTATTAGCCAAGGCAAAGACTTTGAGGGCTGGGAGGTTATGATGGAGCTGTATAAAACATGTTTCATGGCCTTATCAACCTGTGTCCTACTTTTAATTATTTGTTGGTCTGTAGCCAGCGTTCCCTTTGCTCCTCTGCCCTATTGAGTCACTTACTTTCCGAGTATTAAATGGCTCCCTTATTCTTCCTACCTGCACATCACTTATCTATATTAGAAACATACATACATAGAAAATAGAAGCAGGAGGAGGCCATTCGGCCCTTCAAGCCTGCTCCACCATTCATTATGATCATGGCTGATCATAATGAATAATATTATGATTTGAAAAAAATAATAGCATTAAACCCAATCAGTACTTCTCACTGAGGCACACATTCTTCCCGCCTCATCTTGCCAGGAGCGAGCGAGTGTGGGGGTCGATATTGTGAGGTGTGTGTGTGCTCTTCTGACCTCATGCTGGAGGGGTGACAGAGGGCCTGGGGTGGAAGCAGCACTAAGCCAGCCCAGTAGACGGATAATTGATTCCTTGGATAATATTCCGATTTCCCAAGGTGGCACAGAGATGCGACACTTTGGATTTTATGATCTGAGGAGGGTCCCAACCTGCACTTGCTCTCTGGGGCTCTGTTCAGCCAATGCATGTTCCTCTAACTGAGAGCAGGCCAGCCCTGAGAACAGAATATGGGCCGAAATCAGACCTATTCCCCTCCCATCCCCCTCTCCGAACAGTCCAACCTGGGTGGTGGCGCCGAAATATGTTGCAGTTCGTATCTACAACTTCCTAATTAAAGTGAACAATGGGTTGGACACGGCGCGGGGGCAGGGCTGCTGTCCACAGTCCCAGAGGAAGACAGAGGCTGGCTTTAAACATCAGACAAAGGGAGGTCGAAAGACACGACAGGCACGTAGTTAGAGAGGGAGAGAGTCAAGGCAGAGCAACAGACAAGGGAGAGACAGACACCAGAGAAACAGATAGATAGCTAGAGAGAAGGAATTTGCGACAGCAGCGAAATAGATAAATGGACACTTCATGGAGAGAGGATGGAAACAAATGGTTAGGGGCAGCATTGCTGAGTTCTATTATTCAATCTGAATAGCGAATTCTAATGCAAAACTCAAGCAAGTTCTTTTGAAACTGGAGAAGTTACTCTGTCATTTATTCAATCTAAGAATTGGCACTGCTGGCATTCAACAAGCTCACCCAAGAAGGGGGGCTTGTCGATAATGACTGTACTGATAAATTCATGATTTATTAAATCTGTTCAACTCTAATCAGACTTGATTAACTAGAAGAGGAAACAGACATATCCCGGAGACCTCACTATACCCCAATCCCCTCGGTGATCACTAGTATATTTTGTCACATTTTTTCCCTCATGAGAATGTTTTTGTTAACAGTATTAAAATTCCAATCCATGATTTTTGGAGAAGGAGGTGCAACACTTTGGATTTTATGATCTGAGGAGAGTCCCGTTTGTTCGCGGGAAACCATTGAGACAATCAGCAGAGGGAGCTTCATACAAGATCTGATGAGCACCTTTCCATGTCTTAGACTTTCACTTTAACACAGCAAACACTTTCAAACAACCACTTCCATGAAAATAAACAAGGCGGCAAACTTTATAACGTGACGTTAATGTTTCAAAAAAAACGAGGCTTATTTTTTGTTTCATTCATCAGTTCCACTTCTGCACCGAGGTGGATTTTAGTGCTGAGGGAAAGAAATCCACGTTTTCCACGATGTCGCATCGGGTATTGTCAGAAAACCAGCGAGGTTAAAAGCGAAGTAAAGCCCCGTCTACTGGGCTGGGTTAGTGCTGCTTCCACCCCAGGCCCTCTGTCACCCCTCCAGCATGAGGTCAGAAGAGCACACACACACCTCACAATATCGACCCCCACACTCGCTCGTTCCTGGCAAGATGAGGCGGGAAGAATGTGTGCCTCAGTGAGAAGTACTGATTGGGTTTAATGCTATTATTTTTTTCAAATCTTTTAATTGGCCCTCTTGAATGGTATCAGAACGTCTGCGAAAATCATATCTGCTGGGGGAGATTTCCTCACATTGGAATGTAAAGGTTTCCCGATTGAAGGCTGGCCTGTAACCAGTGTGGCTGGAGCATGGAGAAAGTTATCTTAGTGGTGCCTCAGACCCTCTCCCCGTCCCCAATCCACGCCGAGCACTAGCTGCCTGTAGCTGGCGTTAAGGAGGAAGATTGCCCGGTGACAACTTAACACCGTCAACATTGATGTTCCCAACAGTCCCCATCACTGCCGGGAGGAAGACCATTCCCAATGTACATTCGTTCCAAAGGCGGGAGCGCCCCATCTTGACAGAACAATGAACTTAGCGGGATTCACGATTTCTTGTCACGGATTTTGTCTTCTGGTTTCCCATATCGTCTGAGCTGGGTTGAACATGCCCATCTTACTTCACTCGGGTATCTGAGCATTCTGCTGAAGAAAGGGACCTTTACCCAAGTAGAGTGAGCAGCATTGAATTTCAGGACTGACCCGGGACACGACATGACTTAGTTCCACCCCCACCGTCATTGTTCAATGTGTAAAGTATACAATTTCTTTAAAGCATTAACCTACCTGTTATTCTAATAAAGAGGCTACAGTACTTCCTTTTCGCGCGCGTGTCAGATTACATGATAGTGATGGTCTTCTGGCCATTTTCTTTTCTGAAGGTAACGAAATCGTGGTCCTAACTCTGCTGATCAAATAATTACGAATCGCCCAAATTAACCTTTTCTATCGCAGGTCTAATTTATGCAACAACAGTCTATAATTTTTTAAAAAACGCGGCTTGCTTGCCTTGATTAACAAAAGCAGTGACAGACTCTGCCAACCTCTTCCCAAACTCAAGGTTAAACGTTGCAACGTGGACCAAGTGGGTGAATGAGCCTTCCTGACCCAAACATATTCACCTAACAATCTCAACAACACGTGTCCCAGTTCCTGCTCAGGCCACACGGGGCTATTTACAAATCTCATTTTAGCCAATCTACATTCTTCCGACTTCTTATCTATTGGGGGTAACGTTTATTTACTCTTGTAAAAACAATGCAATAAACTCCATTCTCCTCTCACACGCTGCTAATGAAGGCTCGCATCTCTCTTATTCCCCTGGTCGACTGTTCCCCACGCTCACCCCAGCTTCCTCATTAAATAGTTCCCTTTCTAGAAAATGAGAACCTTTCCCATAACTTGTTGCCATCTTGTTATATAAATCACTGTGTCACCATCTGAAATGAACCAGAAATCCACGAATTCTCTGGCGATTCAAACCGCACATTTTGTTCTCCGAAAAAAAAGGACTGGAGTGTAACTCACGAGGTGAAACTTACCCCCGGCTGGGACCAACTGGATTTCACAAACTGTTTCCCCTTTTTTTCTGGGGCGGCACGGGTCCACTGGTACACTGGGATCTTCCTGCGCTGAAGGCTGCTTGGAGTTTCCTTGAAGGAGAGCGCTTGGCTGTTTTTAAACAGGGTGCTGGAAAGCAGCGAGAAACTGGAGCTGATTTCAACTCTGATCCCGCACACAATGCTAGCTCGTCTTTCTCAAATATTACGTAATCCCATCGCTATGTTCATTCATTTAACAGAACCCCCCAAAAAATTAACCCCTTCCTTCCACTGGCCTTGCACACCGATGGAAGCAAATATCTATGTTTTGCAGGTTTACACAAATACAGATAAACTTGTGGAACTGCAATTGTCCAAATCCCATTCTCAGTGTGATAAAAGCAGATCACTGCGGATGCTGGAATCGGAAACACAAACACAATATGCTGGACAATCTCAGCAGGTCTGACAGCATCTGTGGAGAGAGATGGGAGCGAACAGGTCTGGGTTGAATATCAGTGCGTCTATAATTCTAAATTGTTCAAAACTTTAAGCATCATATTTAAACAATGTGATCTAAACATTACAAACGTGAGGTTATCCATTTTGGTAGGAATAACAGCAAAAGGGATTATTAATTAAATGATAAAATCTTAAAACATGCTTCTACGCAGAGAGACCTGGGTATGCACAAAAAGTTGGTTTACAGGTGCAACAGGTGATTAAGAAGGCAAATGGAGTTTTGTCCTTCATTGCTAGAGGGATGGAGTTTAAGACTAGGGAGGTTATGCTGCAATTGTATACGGTATTCGTGAGGCCACACCTGGAGTATTCTGTTCAGTTTTGGTCTCCTTACCTGAGAAAGGACGCACTGGCGCTGGAGGGTGTGCAGAGGAGATTCATTAGGTTAATCCCAGAGTTGAGGGGGTTGGATTACGAGGAGAGGTTGAGTAGACTGGGACTGTACTCGTTGGAATTTAGAAGGATGGGGGGGGGGGGGGTCTTATAGAAACATTTAAAATTATGAAGGGAATAGGTAGGATAAATGCGGGCAGGTTGTTTCCACTGGCGGGTGAAAGCAGAACTGGGAGTATAGCATCAAAATAAGGGGAAGTAGATTTAGGACTGAGTTTAGGAGGAACTTCTTCACCCAAAGGGTTGTGAATCTATGGAATTCCTTGCCCAGTGAAGCAGTTGAGGCTCCTCCATTAAATGTTTTAAAGATAAAGACAGATAGTTTTTTGAAGAATAAAGGGATTAAGGGTCATGGTGTTTGGGCGGAAAGTGGGGCTGAGTCCACAAAAGATCAGCCATGATCTCATTGAATGGTGGAGCAGGCTCGAGGGGCCAGATGGCCTACTCCTGCTCCTAGTTCTTATGTTATTATCCGTGCTGTAGATCTCGAGGACTTTTATCATCGATAGCCCTCGGTCCAGTTACATGTGTTTAGAATGAGAACCTTATTGGCCGAATTTCAGTGGCCAATTTGGGTGTGTTGGGGTGTGTTTTGTTTGCAGAAACTGAGCCGGTTTGCAGCCTGACTCTATCTGACGGATTGTCTGTGTCCCCCTCCCACGCCCATCTCAATGTCTTGTTTTGTTCAAAAACCGCAGTGCATGGCGAGAAGTTTTATTCATTAAACTGTTGCTAATCATATGGTGCATAAAACACAAATCCGGGGAAGCAAGTTCGTGCTGATGTTGTGACTGGAGCACAGAATACAGTGTGGGGGGGGGGGGGGGGGGGCAGGCCTGTGTTTTTTTTGAAGTCGGTGGCTATTGTACTGATTGCCTGTAATGTTGGAAGCCCCAGGGCTGAGGGCCCCATTCCCAGCGTGTGCTCCAGTAGATTTGGCAGCTCCTGGATCAGCGCTTGTACCGCGGGATACAAGTGTGAGAGGCACTTCATATATAACAGGGGGAGAAGGCAGCATGAAATCATCGCACTTATTACATTGCAATAAGGTGGAGTTGCTGACATATTGGAGTGTTACACGCGAGTCGGTTTGCATGGTTACAGTGACAAAGTTCAGCTGTGCCCGGAGGGCGAGAAGCTACCTTCAATATTTAATTATATCAATCGCCAGGGATATAAAAAAAAGCATGGTCCTGTTTTAAAGTTTGCATTATGTATGATCTTTACAGATTAGAATGCGGAAATGCTCTCAATGCCCGGGTTTGAACAGACCGCAATTTGCAGTCCCCTGCATAGGAAATGGGAGCTGGGGGAGGCCATTCGGCCCCTCGAAACTGCTCAGCAATTCACCAGATCGCGGTTCATCTCCCGCCCCGATGCAGTTTCCCGCACTCCAACTGTGTACCTCGATATCTTTCATATCTAAAAATCTATCGCCCTCTGTCTTGAAGAGACGATAGTTAGAAATTACCCTTATTTTAAAAGTCTTGCAGAAATAGATGCTTACAACACGTTTTAAACAACGTGCCTAATTATTTAATACGGCATGTTAATAAACTGTAAAAGTCAAAATCAGGACCCTGGGGAGGTTATTGTTGTGATGTTTACATATATGATTTTTAGGTCAGCTTTTAAGGTATAGAAGCTCGTACTCTCGTTAAATAATAAGTGCAATAACTGCAGACGTCAACTTTTGTAATGGTCTCTAATGACTTGTTTGTCTGCTAAGAGGCAGAGACCCTCTTACTGTAGAGATATAGGTCACACAGAGATATGTCATGTTTGAGTGTCCTGGGAACATTATGTCATTGCCATGTCTGCTTTTACTTAAGAGAGTTTCCTTTCTGACGCCGGTGAAGTTAACTACCCTGCAATAGAGGATGTTACATTGAGCATTATTTTAACTTTCATGTTTTTTTTTGATAGCAAAGCAATCATAAAGAATGTTAACTTTAATCAGATGGAAATATTTGAGAAAAATACCTTGGTATTTCAGTTTGGATTGAATTTGGTTTATCTCCATGTGACATAAATAAACTAATTAATTTCACTCTGATTATTTTAACATCGAACTATACCATGAAAATAATTTGAACCATGATATATAACCTAACACCGAACGTCCTTATTACTATCTCGAGTCTGCATCAATCATTATATCCTGCTAAAGATGTTGAGAAGCTGATTTAAAGAAGTTCAGATGCCCAATCCTGGATGCATTATGCATTCGCTGCGTCATGAACCCAAGTTAACTGACGCTGTCTACATCAAGCACTACATCCGTTAGTGCAAACAGAATGGAACACATGTCGAAAAGAGTGAAGGTAGAGATTGAATAATGGGGAGAGGAGGGAGACATCGGAGATGTTCGGCTTTGTGAAATAAACGTACTGTAAGATGATCCCATCATACAAATACATCAACCGAAAACAGCATTTGGAGAGTTTACAGCGACTTGAATACAGCTTTCGAAATTCAAGCAGAGTTTGAGCAGCCTAGAACTTGCCAATGTTTATATTGCAAAAGTAAGTTATGTAAATATTACCTGTGCTACCATCCCAGTTGGTGTTATAACTGGACGGGAATGGAATTCTGGTTCAAAAGCCAGTAGCTTTTACTTTTTTCAAATAAAACATGGAGAAACGGAGCGGAGTCACAGGGCAACCAATTAGTTTAAATAACAAGAAAAAAAAACATAAAAAGTTGGATTATCATAAAATTCTCCTTAACTTGACAAATTGATGCATATTTTAAGATTAACATGGATTTCAAAGGACATCTTTAAACTACAATGGTACCATTAACACTTAAAGACCCGTTTAAACACACAAGATGACTGTGGTCAAATATACACTCCACTCTGAACCCATGTTAGTTTCTGCGGATTTCTCCTCAGAATCCCCCATGAAGGTTGCCACATGAGAGTTTCCAAGAACACGCTTTAAAATCTTCTCATAATAATGCTTTCCCTTAGTGGTTTGCATTCCGAAGTGACGTCCAGGTTTCCCAGTTTCCGCTCCACTTTTAAAAGTGAGTCCAGTCCAGTTTTTACACCAACCCCTTAAAATTTATTTGTCTTGACTGCAGTACAAGCTGTTCATAATTGCTTTAACTCGATTTTCAGACTCATGTAAAGTGGCATCAAACATTTTATTTATCTCTGGCGTTTGCTGCCCCACTTTAAATCTAGTTGCTGCAATTGTCTCTTTAACGGAGAACATCTTGATTACTCTTCCTTGAACAGTACCTTGGTCTCTGTTCTCTTAACTTCAGTCGTCTTAAGACATTCTTTCTGTCCCAATTCCCTGGTTATCTGGATTGTATCTTGTTCCTTAGGAAGCCTGCATCTTTGCAACTCCCTTGGTCTGTCCAGGTTCTCCTGGCAGAGTTAAGAGAAGTTCACTCCCTGGTGTCCTGACTTTAACTGTAATATATCCAGCTAAAATTGAAACTTTAAAACTTTTCTGCCCTTTAAAAGGCCTTCAGTTGCTAAGCAATGCATACATACTTCTGCTGGTCCATTTATTCTTCACGCTGTAGCCCTCTCTAAGCAAAATAGAATCACAGTTGGAATTGAACCCTAACACATAATAACAGCTTTGTCCAGCATTAATCTAATTGTAGGTTTTACCTTTCCAGACACAAAAACGTTAAATTAAACTTATTTAAAACTATACCTTATTTCTTATGTTTACCAATACAAATATAAATCCCTTAAAACTACCTTTGTTTTCCGAACACATTATATTTGCCTATCGTTGCATAGATTATTTAATTATATATCAATTCGTCTGAGATGCAAGAATTAATTTTTACAAAATTGCGAACAAAATATTCTCAAAGAAATTTAACATGGATTAACTAGATTATTGAGCATCACAAGCTGATACAGGTCCAGACAGTTGTATGCTCAAGTAAGCATGTACCATGTTTGAGACAACAGGGAGAGGTTTGAGTATTGGATTTCTCCAGATTGGGAGAGAATGCAAATTGTATTCGTAGATTGAAGTTCTGTGTAGAGAATAGGTGGGGATTTATTTGATGCAATGCAACTTTTTACATTATCCTTTATTCCCATATGAAAGAATAAAAAATTTTAGAGTACCCAATTTGTTTTACAACTTAGTGTGGCCAATCCACCTATCTGCACATCTTTGGGTTGTGGGGGCGAAACCCACACAAACACGGGTAGAATGTGCAAACTCCACACGGACAGTGACGCAGAGCCGGAATCAAATCTGGGACCTCAGCAGCGTGAGGCAGCAGTGCTAACCACTGCGCCAGCGTGCCCCCCCCCCCCCCCCCCCCCCCCCGTGGAGGGAATTTTTGATTTGTAAATGTCGCAGTTCATTCCTGTTGAGCTATTGCAACCTTTCCATCAGTTCCCCTAACATCGTTAGTCTGTGCAGAAGTCCTTAACTGTCTGTGTCCCTCCGTCCTGTCTCCACCTTTTAAAGTTGGTGTCCATCGTGGCTGCCACGAACCTGTGGTTGCTGCAGATGAGGGCCATAGTGGACATTTCAGTCAGACTGAAGTGCTCTCTCAGTTGGTTCCAGGTCCAGGGTGTGACTACAACCAGTACGCTTCCTGAATGTTTGGCTGGCGGGGATGGGAATGTCACTGTGGTGAGGGCTTGGACGGACATCCCTATGCAGGAACTCACATCCATCCTCACCTATTCTGCTTGTGGTTCCTTCACCCATCTCCTCACTCTCTCTGCCTTGGCCACCCAAGTGGTAGTATTGTAGGTTTGGGAGGGCCAGGCCTCCAATACTTATTTTTCTTTGTCGGACCCTTTTGGGGATCTTTGGATTCTCCTCCCCATCCCCCCGACATGAACGCCATGATCAATTAATTGACTGTGTTAAAGAAGGTCTTGGGGATGAAGATCGGTATGGATATGAACAGGATGATGAACCTGGGCAGCACGTTCATCTTGATCGTCTGTAGCAGAGTGGTTAGACTGTTGCTTCACAGCACCAGAGTCCCAGGTTCAATTCCTGCTTTGGTCACTGTCTGTGTGGAGTCTGCATGTTCTCCCCGTGTCTGCGTGGGTTTCTTCCGGGTGCTCCGGTTTACTCCCAAAAGTTCCGAAAGACGTGCTTGTTAGGTGAATTGGACATTCTGCATTCTCCCGCTTTGTAGCTGAACAGGCGCCGGAGTGTAGGTTCACCCCCACAACCCAAAGATGTGCAGGGTAGGTAGATTGGCCACACTAAATTGCCCCTTAATTGGAAAAAATGAATTGGGTACTCTGAATTTATGAAAACAAAATAATAATTTGTCTAGTAATACACTGCATGTCATGTTCATTTTTGTGGGCAGCATGGTAGCAGAGTGGTTAGCACAGTTGCTTCACAGCTCCAGGGTTCCAGGTTTGATTCCCAGCTTGGGTCACTGTCTGTGCGGAGTCTGCACGTTCTCCCCGTGTGTGTGTGTGTTTCCTCCGTGTGCTCCGTTTCCTCCCACAGTCCAAAAGTGTGCAGGTTAGGTGGATTGGCCATGTTAAATTACCCTTAGGTTAGGTGGGGTTACTGGTTTATGGGGATAGGGTAAAGGTGAGGGCTTAAGTGGGGTGCTCTTTCCAAGATCCAGTGCATACTCGATGGGCCAAATGGCCTCCTTCTACATTGTAAATTCTATGATCTATGACTAGGGGATTTTCACAGTAACTTAATTGCAGTGTTAATGTAAGCCTACTTGTGACAATAATAAAGATTATTATTATTAGGGAGAATGGCCATGTGTCCCACCTCTGCTGGTCCTTTTTAACTTCCTCCACCAGACAATTCAGGTTCCATTTGAGGGTCCGTGTCCAGTTGTGGGCAATTTGGATCCCCAGGTAGCGGAATTTACTTTGGGCTTGCTTGAATGGCAGTCCCCCCAGCTCTATCTCGCACCCTCGTGGGTTCACCGGGAAGACTTCACTCTTGCTCAGGTTGAGTTTGGAGCACGAGAAGGCCCCAAACTCTTTCAGGATCCCTTCCATGCTGCCTTGTGGATCCGAAATGTAGAGGTGCAGGTCGTCCGCATAGAGTGAACCTCTGTGCTCGCTTTCCCCCCTCTGGATCCCCTTCCAATATGTCATCGATCTGAGCGCGATCGCCAGCGGTACAACTGCCAGGGCCAATAGAGGCGGGGACAGCGGGCATCCCTGCCTTGTGCCCCTGTGCAGCTGGAAGTATTTAGAGCTTGTCATACGCTCTCTATTCGGGCGTTGTACAGGAGCTTCAATCAGGAGGTAAACCCTGTTCCCAGACCAAATCACTCCAATAGCTCTATGAGGTATTTCCACTTGACTCTGTCAAAAGCCTTTTCTGTGTCCAGGGAGATTATCACCTCTGGTGTTCTCTCCCCGGATGGGGTCATTATCACGTTCAGCAGGTGCCTGCTGTTTGCTGTTAGCTGCCTACCCTTGACAAAGCCTGTCTGGACTTCTGCGATCATGTGTGGAGCGTGGTTAGAGATTATAATTGCCGAGTATTCCACTCTTATTATCCCTAGAAGCACTGATTTCCCCACCACAAGGAAGTCGATATGGAGGACGGCATGTGGCGCAGTGGTTAGCACTGGAACTGCAGCACTGAGGATCCGGGTTCGAATCCCGGCTCTGGGTCACTGTCCGTGTGGAGCTTGCACATTCTCCCCATGTCTGCGTGGGTTTCACCCTCACAACCCAAAGATGTGCAGGTTAGGTGAATTGACCATGTTAAATTGCCCCTTAATTGGAAAAAGGATAATAATTGGGTGCTCTAAATTTAAAAGAAAAAGGTGTCAATATGGGTGTAAACACTTTGTACCTGCGAGAAGAATGAAAACTCCTTCCTCCCCTGGATGCGTGAACCTCCACAGATCCACTGCCCCCACATGCTCCATCAACGCACCTAGCTCTTTTGCCATGTTTGATGTCTTCCCCTTTAAGGGGTTTGATCTGTTCGTCAGCGGTCCCCCCCCCCCCCATGACTAGTCAGTGGGATTTATGTTGGGGAGTTCCGTCATGGTCTTTTTTATGAACCCCGTGTCGTCCCAGTTTGGAAAGTATAGTTCACAAGGACCACTGATGCCCCTTCCCGACACCGCTGACCGTGACATATTGTCCCCCTGGATCCGTAACCGTCCTCGTCGTGCTAAATGCCACCCTCTTACTAAGCAGTATGACTATCCCCCTAACTCTCGTCCCGTAACATGAATGGTGCATCTGTCCCACCCATCCCTTTCTTACCCGCAGTCGGTCCTTTTCCCTCAGGTGTGTCTCTTGGAAGAAGACTCTGTCGGCTTACATACTTTTCAAGTGGCCGAAGGTCCTTTTCACTGGGTCATTATGTCCCCTGACGTTCCAGGTGACTATTCTGATGGGGGATTTCTGTCCCCTCCTCCTGCGGGATCAACCATACTTACCTTGTGTTTACGCTGATACACAACCACAAACTGTTACAAGCCAGTGTAATTTGATTTATGTCTGAGTTGCAAAACTATAAAAATATTCGCTTGGATATTCTTATTTTGAAAACATGCTAGAAATATTATGAATAAATTAGAATTGGGGAACAGGATGGGACTGTGGGCAAGATTACAGTCCTTTCAACTGTGGGATGATGGTTCAGTTTGAGCCAGGCCATTGGTATGAAATGCCCCTGTTTCTTGCAGGCGTAATTACCAACAAGGACATGTTCATTGTAGAAACTGTCCATAATCAGGCACAAGTGAATCAAATTGACAGTTTTGTTCAAGGTTAGTAAGGACAGCTGAAGTGAGACATGAACAAATTCAGAGTGGTGTAGAAAGTTGGCACAATAGCCAAGAAGATAGTCAGCAGGGCAAATTAACATCTTAACATGAAATGTTTTTTGTTGTGAATAAAAAAGATACACTTATATAAGGATTGGAATCTTACACCAAATGTATCAGTTTGCTTCTAAAGTGAAATTGTGTGTAACTTGCTACGTCCCGCTCTCACCACATCCTTGGAATAATTTAATGACAGTCTGGCGTTCTTTTTATAATTTGATTTATGAATTCAATTAGAATTCATCTCTGTTGCTGGTCTACATTGACTTTGCTTTTTCTTATACTTTTGTTCAAATGTGACCGAAAATCGCATTTATGGCAATATGACACCTGAAATATGATATAGATATATGAAAATTATATATAATATTTTAAATTAATTATTAACAATCTTTATTGATCTTTATTTTATGTCAAAAAATGGACTTTAGTTGCACTCAACCTTTTAGGTCGCATACAATATATTACTATTTTGAAGGCTATAATATATAGTATAATATTTGGTACATTAGATTAATAATAATAATCTTTATTGTAACCAGTAGGCTTACATTAACACTGCAATGAAGTTACTGTGAAAAGTCCCTAGTCGCCACATTCCAGCGCCTGCTCAGGTACACTGACGGAGAATTCAGAATGTCCAAATTACCTAACAGCACATGAAATGAAATGAAAATCGCTTATTGTCACAAGTAGGCTTCAAATGAAGTTACTGTGGAAAGCCCCTAGTCGCCACATTCCGGCGCCTGTTCGGGGAGGCTGTTACGGGACTTTCAGTCTTTCAGGACTTGTGGGAGGAAACCGGAGCACCTGGAGGAAAACCACGCAGACCACACAGGGAGAACATGCAGACTTTGCACAGACAATGACCCAAGCCGGGAATCAAACCTGGGACCCTGGCACTGTGAAGCAACAGTGCTAACCACTGTGCTGCTGTGCCGCCCATTATGATGCGGGTGAAGCACTAAATTAACTCAACCTATGTATTATGGTCTGGATTCTCCAAACCCCGATACTGCTAGATCCACACCGGGTCCCTGCTATCCCCCTGCAGGGCTAGGAATATGTGGCTCTTTCACGCCAATTTTTCTGGAGTGAAAGTCCACAGTTTTTACGACGGTGTAGGGACATAGTCCCAAAACGGAGAATCCAGCCCAATATATTTATTGCTCATCAAAGTGCAGGAGAATAGAATTTTTTTCCTTTTCGATATCTAGCATTAGAATCCAGCACTTCCAGGCCTAGTATAGCACAGTCAGATGTGTAAGGAAATTTCTTACACTTTGCCCGAGCAATATATCCAAGCCCCAAATTCGAAATAACATCATTTTCTTCATTTCTGATTCGAGCCATCCTGTGGTCACTTTTGGTGAAACTGGTAGTGGTATTCTGTGTACACAGGCCAAAATGAACTGAATTGACCTATCCAAGTTCTCCTCGGTAAACCACACGCTATTTAAAATCAACTTAGCTTTTCTTCAGCACGTTACAGGGAAGGGGTTTAATCTTTCATGTTACACGATGTTTGCGCTCAGCTTTTCAATAAGCTGGAGTGGATTCCCATTAAATAAATACAAATGTTACAAACAAATGGATTTTTTTAGTTTACTGTTTCACTGGGAATGATTCCCTCTTGAATCAACACACACTTTTCTTAACACAGCTGCAACATCTGCTGTCCAGGAGCCTTCAGTCAGTGGGCGTGAGCAGAGCAGCTGAAAGTGATTACTGAGGGCACATCGTCCTGAGAGGGTGACATCACTCAGCAACTGGCTTCAAGGACTTCTTCCCTGGCATTCTTCATTGATTTGCTGGCTATTCAGAGGTTATATCATGATGGCCAACACCTCAAATTTTTAAAATGCTGCTGTGCTTAAGATACGCTACAACTAGACACACTATATGAATGAATGAACTGAAATGAATGAAATGAAAATCGCTTATTGTCACAAGTAGGCTTCAAATTAAGTTACTGTGAAAAGCCCCTAGTTGCCACATTCCGGCGCCTGTTCGGGGAGGCTGTTACAGGAATCGAACCGTGCTGCTGGCCTGCCTTCAAAGCCAGCGATTTAGCCCTGTGCTAAACAGCCCCAGTATACAGCCCCTATATTTAATTAGTTATTCAATATTCCATTTCATTTTGTGTAGACAATGTCCTTTGATATTTTAGATAACATAAATGTACATTTTTGTCTAAAATTAAATCTGTTATTACACTCCGCTGGTTACATGACAAGATCTCAGTGTAGCATCTCCTCCACTTATTGGCACATACACTGATGGTTCCATACTAAAACACACCCCACACCTCCCTGCTTATGTGAGCAGTTATACGTCTCCAAATCTCCACATCTCTTAACAGGTTGCAGAGGAATGGGGAATCTGAACAAATTTAAGTCCCATTCACTTTGGACTGTGTTTGAATCCATTTCAATGTGTGAATTTACTGTGTGGGATGCTGACTCAACTGGCATACGTGGTACTCTGTTGTAACACACTGACGCACAGTAGTTTGGTACAGTGAGCAGCACAGTCCTTTTGCTGTGGCTGTAAAAAGTCATGGCCATACATGTTAGCAGGTACTGGGAGATCAACATCATTGGCCACTATTTTCTGGGCCTGTTAGCCACAGACACAAATCCCGTTATAGCCACAAACTCTCACGAGAGGGCCATAATGGGATTTGCAGAGGTCAGATCTCACTTTGAGATCTACCAACACCCCCCCCCCCCCCCCACATCGGCAAGGGTGTGAGCCTGATTACCATGAATTTGAATTCATTTTAATATTCATACATGAATAAACATCATTGCATTCGAGGTCTGTCAGATATTCCCACCCCCACTCAGACCAGGAGGATGCTGTTCAGCAGAGGGATGCCACGCCAAGGGTGATCTTCAGTTTGCCCAGGGCTGGAAGGGAAGACCCAACATGGGACCCCTATCCGTGGGGCATCCAGGGGTCAACCCCTCATCCACAGACCAAGCCCACCCAACCCCCAGGGCCCTGCAGCCTGGCAGTGGCAGAGGGCCACAATATCAGTGCCCTGACCCCCTTGACTGTGCTCAGGCTTCACATCGCCAGGGCTGTGTGATGTACCATCAATGACCACGAGACGAGAATGGTGAAACAATTGAGGCTTTATTGCACAAGATGTTGAGCCTCCTGCAGCTGGAACCAGAATGGGAGCAGCGCAGGAGAGCATACACTTTTATACGGCGCCTGCTGGGAGGAGCCAGCAGGCTGGGATTAATGTGACACCTGCAATACAGTGGCAGTACCGTAATACGTGTAGTGTGTTACCAGTGGTGTTTACCACATTCACCCCCTGTTTAAAAAGAGTCCGGTGGGGGTGAAGAACAATATTACAGATTTAGTCCGTTGGGGGATTTGGCCCTCCGCTGCGATTGCCTCAGTCCTGGTGGTGATGTGGGCGCCGATGTGGTCACCTGCGACACCGGGAGTGTGTTGTCCTCTCCATCGTCACCCCGTAGTGGATCCAGTGAGGGGATGGATGTTGCTGGTGGGGGGGCTGCGGTGAAGTTCGCTGGCGGGAGGGTGGGTGGCGCAGGGGTGAGGGAGGCAACCGGAAGGGGGAGAAGCGGTACCAGGTCGGGGGTTGTGGGTGGGGACCCAGCAGGTGCCAGGTCCCGGAGGGAGACTGTGTGCTGTCGCCCGTCGGGGTGAGCCACGTAGGCGTACTGCGGGTTCACATGGAGCAGGTGGACTTTCTCAACCAAGGGATCCGATTTATGGCTCCTCACATGCTTCCGGAAGAGGACGGGCCCAGGAACTGTCAGCCATGTTAAGAGCGAGACCCCGGAGGTGGACTTCCTAGGGAAGGCAAACACTCGTTCGTGAGGGGTCTCATTAGTAGCAGTGCACAGGAGTGGAGTGCATTGGGGAGGACCTCCTGCCAGTGGGATACCGGGAGATTCCTAAACCGAAGGGCCAGCAGGACGGCCTTCCAGACTGTCCAGTTCTCCCTCTCCACCTGCCCATTTCCCCGGGGGTTGTAGCTGGTCGTCCTGCTCGAGGCGATGCCCTTGCTGAGCAGGAACTGCCGCAGCTCATCACTCATGAAGGAGGATCCCCGATCGCTGTGGATGTAGGTGGGGAAACCGAACAGGGTGAAGATGCTGTGTAAGGCCTTGATGACCATGGCAGAAGTCATGTCGGGGCATGGGATGGCGAATGGGAAACGGGAGTACTCATCAATAACATTGAGAAAATATACGTTGCGGTCGGTGGAGGGGAGAGGCCCTTTGAAGTCCATGCTGAGGCCCTCACAGGGGCGGGAGGCCTTCACCAAGTGCACTCTATCTGGGTGGTAGGAGTGCGATTTGCACTCCGCGCAGACTGGGCAGTCCCTGGTCATGGTCCTGACCTCCTCGATGGAGTAGGGCATGTTGCGGGCCTTGATAAAATGGAAGAACCAGGTGACCCCCGGGTGGCAGAGGTCATTATGGAGAGCCCGGGGTCGGTCCACTTGTGTGCTGACACATGTACTGCGGGATAGGGCATCTGGGGGCTCATTGAGCTTCCCCGGGCGATACAAGATCTCATAGTTGTAGGTGGAGAGCTCGATCCTCCACCTCAAGATCTTGTCATTCTTGATCTTGCCCCGCTGTGTATGCTAAACATGAAGGCAACCGACGGTTGGTCAGTGAGGAAAGTGAATCTCCTGCCGGCCAGGTAATGCCACCAATGTCGCACAGTTTCCCCAATGGCTTGGGCCTCCTTTTCGACAGAGGAGTGCCGAATTTCGGAGGCATGAAGGGAAAAGAAAACCACGGGCCGGCCCGCCTGGTTGAGGGTGGCGGCCAGAGCCACGTCCGTTGCATCGCTCTCGACCTGAAAGGGGAGGGACACGTCGACCGCATGCATCGTGGCTTTGGTGATGTCCGCCTTGATGTGGTCGAAGG
Source organism: Scyliorhinus torazame (assembly GCF_047496885.1). NCBI lineage: Eukaryota > Metazoa > Chordata > Chondrichthyes > Carcharhiniformes > Scyliorhinidae > Scyliorhinus > Scyliorhinus torazame. The sequence goes on from NC_092719.1 coordinate 170,142,766, forward strand.
CCCGGCGGGTTTCAGCCATCAGGGGAAAAACTGTGGACTTGATGAGTGTGCGGGCCTTGTCTGCATAATTGGGGACCCACTGGGCGTAATATGAGAAAAACCCCAGGCATCGTTTCAGGGCCTTGGGGCAGCGGGGGAGAGGGAGTTCCAGGAGGGGGCGCATGTGGTCGGGGTCGGGCCCGAGGACTCCATTTTCCACAACGTAGCCAAGGATGGCTAAGCGGTTGGTGCGGAAAACGCATTTCTCCTTATTGCAGGTGAGGTTAAGGAGTTTAGCGGTGTGGAGGAATTTTTAGAGGTTTGCGTCGTGGTCCTGCTGCTCGTGGCCGCAGATGGTGACATTATCTAGGTACGGGAAAGTGGCCCGCAGCCCATACTGGTCAACCATTCGGTCCATCTATCGCTGGAAGACCGAGACCCTATTGGTGACGCTGAAGGGAACTCTAAGGAAGGATAGAGGCGGCCATCTGCTTCGAATGCAGTGTATTGGAGGTCCTCCGGGCGGATGCGGAGCTGGTGGTAGGTGACTTCAAGTCAACTGTGGAGAAGACTGGATACTGCGCAATCTGATTGACCATGTCAGATATGCGTGGGAGTGGGTACGCATCGAGCTGTGTGTACCGATTGATGGTCTGACTGGAGTCGATGATCATCCTGTGTTTCTCACCAGTCTTGACTACCACCACTTGAGCTCTCCAGGGGCTAGTACTGGCCTCTATGATCCCCTCCCGCAGAAGCTGTTGGACTTCTGACTTGATAAAGGCCCTGTCCTGCGCACTGTACCGTCTGCTCCTCGTGGCAATGGACTTACAGTCCGGGGTGAGGTTTGCGAACAGTGAAGGCGGTTCGACCTTAAAGGTCATGAGGCCACAAATGGTGAGGGGGGGGCAAGGGTCCGCCGAATTTCAGAGTAAGGCTTTGGAGGTGACATTGAAAATCGAGACCTAGTAACAAGGCAGCGCAGAGATGGGGGAGGACGTAGAGCCTGAAGTCGATATACTCTATGCCCTGAACAGTGAGGGTCACGATGCAGTACCCCCGGATTTGCACGGAATGGGATCCGGAGGCCAGGGAGATTTTCCGGGTGACGGGGAGTACCGGGAGGGAGCAGTGCCTTACTGTAGCAGGGTGGATGAAACTCTCTGTGCTCCCGGAGTCAAAGAGGCAGGTCGTCTCGTGCCCGTTGATCTTCACCGTCGTCATAGCGGTCGCGAGGTTGCGGGGCCAAGACTGATCCAGGGTGATGGAAGCGAGCTGCGGAAGATGTTGGGAGGTCCCGGGCTGATCAGCGGTGGTGGAGGTATCGGCGGGCCGCGAACGTCCAGGCGAGCAGGGGTCCTGAGGCGCAGTCCAAGATGGTGGTGCCGACGGGGTGCACATGGCGGGCGACATCAGTGGCCTGTGGTGGAGAAGATGGTGGCGTCCCTGGATCACACGTGGGGGGTGTAGCGATGCTGGGCCTGGAAACAACGGCGACCGACCGGGCCTGGCAAACAGAAACAAAGTAGCCCTTCTTCCCACACCTGTTGCAGGTTGCGCTCCGTGCCATGCAGCACTGCCTGGGATGTTTGCTCTGGCCACAAAAGTAACATTTGGGCCCTCCGGAGTTGGCTGGCTGCCGCGCGGCGCAGGCTTGCGGTGCAATCGAGTCGGCCGCTGCTGGGGCCCACGATGCCCACGAGGGTGCCGCGCGGTCGAAGGTGTAGGCCTCCAGATTACGGGAGGCCACTTCTTGGGAGTTAGCAAGCTGCACAGTCTCTGCAAGGTCGAGCGTACCCCCTTCCAACAGCCGCTGGCGAACGTAAGTAGACTTAATGCCCATGACATAAGCGCCTCTGATTAATAGTTTGGTGTGTTGGACTGCCGAAACTGCCTGGCAGTCACAGTTCCTACCGATAATCCGTAGAGCCCGCAAGAAATCGTCCTGAGACTCCCCCGGGAGTTGCCGTCTTGTGGCCAGAAGGTGCCTGGCGTACACTTGATGTACTGTCCCTTTAGTAGCGCCATTGCTTTTGTGTAGGTGGGCGCGTCCCGGATGAGGGGAAAAACACACCCGTGCGTAGAGGATCTGGAGCTTCTGCGGGTCTGATATTACATTAATCAGTCTGATATTGCATTAATCAGTCTGATATTGCATTAATCAGTCTGATATTGCATTAATCAGTCTGATATTGTATTAATCAGTCTGATATTGCATTAAACAGTCTGATATTGTATTAATCAGTCGGATATTGCATTAAACAGTCTGATATTACATTAATCAGTCTGATATTACATTAATCAGTCTGATATTGTATTAATCAGTCTGATATTGCATTAAACAGTCTGCTATTACATTAATCAGTCTGATATTATATTAATCAGTCTGATATTGCATTAATCAGCCTGATATTACATTAATCAGTCTGATATTGCATTAATCAGTCTGATATTACATTAATCGGTCTGATATTGCATTAATCAGTCTGATATTGCATTAATCAGTCTGATATTGCATTAAACAGTCTGATATTGTATTACTCAGTCGGATATTGCATTAAACAGTCTGATATTACATTAATCAGTCTGATATTACATTAATCAGTCTGATATTGCATTAATCAGTCTGATATTGTATTAATCAGTCTGATATTGCATTAAACAGTCTGCTATTACATTAATCAGTCTGATATTACATTGATCAGTCTGATATTGTATTAATCAGTCTGATATTGCATTAAACAGTCTGCTATTACATTAATCAGTCTGATATTACATTGATCAGTCTGATATTGCATTAATCAGTCTGATATTGTATTAATCAGTCTGATATTGCATTAAACAGTCTGCTATTACATTGATCAGTCTGATATTACATTAATCAGTCTGATATTGCATTAATCAGCCTGATATTACATTAAACAGTCTGATATTACATTAATCAGTCTCACATTGCATTAATCAGTCTGATATTGCATTAATCAGTCTGATATTGTATTAATCAGTCTGATATTGCATTAAACAGTCTGCTATTACATTAATCAGTCTGATATTACATTGATCAGTCTGATATTACATTAATCAGTCTGATATTGCATTAATCAGCCTGATATTACATTAATCAGTCTGATATTACATTGATCAGTCTGATATTACATTAATCAGTCTGATATTGCATTAATCAGTCTAATATTGCATTAATCAGTCTGATATTGCATTAATCAGTCTGATATTGCATTAATCAGTCTGATATTGCATTAATCAGCCTGATATTACATTGATCAGTCTGATATTACATTAATCAGTCTGATATTACATTAATCAGTCTGATATTGCATTAATCAGTCTGATATTGCATTAATCAGCCTGATATTACATTAATCAGTCTGATATTACATTGATCAGTCTGATATTACATTAATCAGTCTGATATTGCATTAATCAGTCTGATATTGCATTAATCAGCCTGATATTACATTAATCAGCCTGATATTACATTAATCGGTCTGATATTGCATTAATCAGTCTGATATTACATTAATCAGTCTGATATTGCATTAATCAGCCTGATATTACATTAATCGGTCTGATATTGCATTAATCAGTCTGATATTGTATTAATCAGTCTGATATTGCATTAAACAGTCTGATATTGTATTAATCAGCCTGATATTACATTAATCGGTCTGATATTGCATTAATCGGTCTGATATTGCATTAATCAGCCTGATATTACATTAATCGGTCTGATATTGCATTAATCGGTCTGATATTGCATTAATCAGTCTGATATTACATTAATCGGTCTGATATTGCATTAATCAGTCTGATATTACATTAATCAGTCTGATATTACATTAATCGGTCTGATATTGCATTAATCAGTCTGATATTACATTAATCGGTCTGATATTGCATTAATCAGTCTGATATTACATTAATCAGTCTGATATTGCATTAATCGGTCTGATATTGTATTAATCAGTCTGATATTACATTAATCGGTCTGATATTACATTAATCGGTCTGATATTGCATTAATCAGTCTGATATTACATTAATCGGTCTGATATTGCATTAATCAGTCTGATATTACATTAATCAGTCTGATATTGCATTAATCGGTCTGATATTGTATTAATCAGTCTGATATTACATTAATCGGTCTGATATTACATTAATCGGTCTGATATTGCATTAAACAGTCTGATATTGCATTAAACAATCTGATATTACATTAGTCAGTCTGATATTACATTAATCAGTCTGATATTGCATTAATCGGTCTGATATTGTATTAATCAGTCTGATATTACATTAATCGGTCTGATATTACATTAATCGATCTGATATTGCATTAATCAGTCTGATATTACATTAATCGGTCTGATATTGCATTAATCAGTCTGATATTACATTAATCAGTCTGATATTGCATTAATCGGTCTGATATTGTATTAATCAGTCTGATATTACATTAATCGGTCTGATATTACATTAATCAGTCTCACATTGCATTAAACAATCTGATATTACATTAGTCAGTCTGATATTGCATTAAACAGCCTAATATTACATTAATTAAATGGGTAAGGTAACACCCTGAAAACCTTAAATGATGAACATCCTGGTGCAACTGCTGAGATGGGTCCGTCAGGATCCTTTGCAGCAAATTTGCAGGAGAATGGGGATGAGGAACATATCAGCCATGATTGAATGGTGGAGCAGACTTGATGGGCTGATTGGCCAAATTCTGCTCCTATATCTTATGGTCTAAGAGGAAATTCGACTTGCCCAGAACACACTGTCAGCACCAGCCCATCCCAAAGACTGCCAAATCCATCTGAAAAGTGTTCAGGGTTCAGGTGGCTATGCGTCTCCTTGAAAACCACTTGCATTGTTCTCTAGTGGCCACAGCTAAACATTAAACACTAAATTCTGCTATTTCCAAAGGGATTTAGACGGCGGGCCCAGCCTGGATTCTGTACATTGTGTGGAGGGAATGGGAGACTTTGCTTGCTGGAATGACTGGTGATGTCAAACCTGAAAAGGTACAAAGACTAAAACCCCCAAATTGACAGTCATTGTTACTTCATAGAAAAGAAGGCCATTCAGCCCATTGTTTCTGTGCAAGCGCCCTGAAGGAGCAATTCTCCCAGCGGCACGTTCCCACATTTCCCCTGTACCCCTGCACATCCCTTCTTTTCAGATGGTAATCCAATTCCCTCTTTGACAAACAGTCGTCCAGACCCGAAATGTTAGCTCTCTTTTCTCTCCACAGATGCTGTCGGACCTGCTGAGATTGTCCAGTATTTTCTGTTTTGGGGCATCTTGACAAATACATGATTAGGATGGGAATAGAGGGATACGGACCACGGAAGTGTAGAAGATTTTAGTTTAGATGGGCAGCATGGTCGGTGCAGGCTTGGAGGGCCGAAGGGCCTGTTCCTGTGCTGTACTTTTCTTTGTTCTTTGTTTTTGTTTCAGATTCCAGCATCCGCAGTAATTTGCTTTTATCCCTCTTAACTGCCTGGATTGGCCCTGCCTCCACCTCCACCTCAGGCAGCACATTCCAAATCGTAAACACGTTCTCTTTTGTGTTTTATTTACATCAAGTCAAGTTTGAATTGCCGAATTCAATCATTCTCGTAGTTCTCAATATCGCACGGTAGCACAATGCCAGGGTCCCAGGTTCGATTCCCGGCTTGGGTCACTGTCTGTGCAAAGACTGCACGTTCTCCCTGTGTCTGCGTGGGTTTCCTCCGGGTGCTCCGGTTTCCTCCCACAAGTCCCGAAAGACGTGCTGTTTGGTAATTTGGACATTCTGAATTCTCCCTCCGTGTACCCGAACAGGCGCCAGAATGTGGCGGCTAGGGGCTTTTCACAGTAACTTCATTGCAGTGTCAATGTAAGCCTACTTGTGACAATAATAAAGATTATTATTATTATCTTCCCTGCCCTCCTCAACCCTGGCTGAGTTTCTGACCAGGTTTCTTTTCCATGACGAAGACCACCTACTTAACAGATCCAGAGCCTCGCCCACCAGCTCCTGGGTTGCTGGACCCCTCATACACTGTCAAAGTGTCTTTCTCACCTCCACACTAATGTTGTCTTTAGCTGCCCTCCGAGTTTAGCAAAGTCACCTTGGAACGAGCATTGCTTTCTATTTCGCCGTAAGCTTTGGTTGTGTCACAGTGTGGACCATCCTAACACTACCTGTAACCATGTCGGTAAGGGCAACATGAATGTTGGGGAAATTGCCATGTATGTAAAGAAGGAAGTTCCCATTTACATTGTGCCATCTTCCAATGGAGTGAAGAACGAACAGAGCTCGAGTTGCCAGTCCCTTTCGGAACTGCCTCTTTGACTCTTCGTGCTCGCCGGCAGGGACCCTCCCAACCCCTGGAGACGGACTGGCAGGGGCTCAGCGCCGTCTCCTCCACCCAGTCCCACTCCCAGTCCCAGCCCCGAGCGGCTGGGTGAAGGTGCACATGCTGGCGATCTCGCTTTCGCACTCTCTCTCCTACCCTCAGACCATTAAGGACATCACCGCGGTCTCAAAGTTGCGGTGAGTTTTGCTATTGGCCATGATTTCAGTCTGTGCAGTTTAGCGAGTTTCTGGAAACGTTATTAATTCCACTGGATAAACTCCAAACAACAGGAAGTCCGCACGGACCGCTGGTACTGGTGTCTAAAAGATTCAAACATCTTACACACTTTATTCCAATGCAGTTAGTTTGAGAGAGAGAGAGAGAGAAAACAATTCCTGCCTTCTTGGCCACTGTGAGGGAGCTGATGTGAATACATCTTCACCATTCTCGTCACAGTTACTTTTTCTTTGGCCGGGGGGTGGGGGGGGGGGGGCGGGGGGTAGATTTCAACAATTTCCCTGTAAAATGGAATGGAAGTTATCAAATCTGTTTGTACGTTTCACATTAAAGGAACATTGCCTCCATTTAATCTCCTAAATGTTAAAACAACTTAACATTGATTACAAAAGAAAAATTTTCCACTAAAACTGCACCATAGTTCATGCAGATATTATTATCCTGACATCTAACATGGTAGCTCAATGCCTCCTTGAAGCAGATGTTTGCAATGTTGAGCTGCCAATTCCAGATGTGGGACTTGTTTTTTTATAGCGTCTAGGGCACGCTTTGCCAGGACATGTGGGTTTTTAATGCTGCATTGCCTAATGGACGAGCCTTTTTGTATATGGGTAAATCAGATATTTTCACTCTAATTGAGAGAATATTAAACTAGACTGAAAATTGGTACAGCGCTAATCCATTGCTAAACAACATAATATATTGTTTTGTGATGCTTGTTTCTTATTTTGACATTGTAAATTTTGGGGTCCTGGAAGTTATTTTACAATATTAGTATATTTTTCATAAACCTGTTATTTTGACACAGATTAACTCAATTTATGTCAAACAGGTAGTAGTTAGACATTGTGTTAAGCATTCATCCACTAATAGCAATAACATACCAGTGGGTGAATGCTTAATACAATGTATATCTATTACTATCCGATGATTTAATTACAATGTTATAGTTTCTAAGCCTTGATCTCAAAATAAATCAGATGACAAAAATAGTATAAAATAAAAATTGCTCTTTGTTAAAGTGATTTAAGCAGAAACTTATGATCTTTATTCGAAGATGCCTGCTGGCATTACCTTGATCTAGTGCAATTGGCCATCCTGTGCCTTTTTATAAGTTCAAAATTAAACATTGGTATATGTGTGCTCTCAATTATTACATACTAGCAAAAAATGGGTGTATGCTTGTATCCAACTCTAAAATATGCTTGTATCCAACTCTAAAATATGATATGCTTTGTGTACCAAACACAACTTCCACTACACCCTGGTTGTTCTTTTTGAATTTTGAGTACCCAATTTTTTTTCCCAATTAAGTGTCAATTTAGCGTGGTTGGTACAGAGGCAAGGGTATCTGGTCTCTCCAGCGCAAAGCTTAGTGTGTGTACCGTTTGTTTTTTAGTACAACTGTGTTGTGAACTGTTTTAATAATCAGAGTATCCTACCCCCCTCCCCATACATTGGTACTGAGGGGAGTGCACCCTGTTTCTCCAACACAAAATTAGTGTTTGTACCATTTGGCCTTGTATATTTTTTTTGCTGTTTTAATAAAAAGATATGGCCAATCCAATAACCTGCACATCCTTGGGTTATGGGGGTGAAACCCAAGCAGACATGGGGAGAATGTGCAAACTCTACACAGACAGTGATCCGGGGCCGGGATTGAATCTGGGTCCTTAGCACCATAGGCAGCAGTGCTAACCACTGCCGCCCTATCCTGGCCGTTTGTATTGTAAAACTCATCTGCTTCACAAAATTACAGTGTACCAGGAATCATGGTTCTCGATTCTATTAAGTTATAGCAAGCCGGGACTTGTAAAGGGCAGGCAACTCAAGGCCAATGTTCGAAAGTTTTTGAATGTTATTATGATGCCCTTAGAAGGCGAGGAGGTGGAGGTGGTGGTAGCGATGGATGCGGAGAAGGCTTTTGATCGGAGCGGAATTACCTGTGGGAGGCGCTGGGAAGGTTTGGATTTGGTGAGGGCTTTATTGACTGGGTGTGGTTACTCTATCAGGCACCAGTAATGAGTGTGCGTACGAACCGGCTGAGGTCGGGTTATTTTAAACTACACCGAGGGAAGAGGCAAGGGTGCCCCCTCTCCCGGTTACTGTTTGCACTGGCCATAGAGCCATTGGCCATGGCGTGAAGAGCCTCTAGGAACTGGAAAGGGCTGGTTCGGGAAGTGGGGGGTTGGAGCACGGGTCTCGCTTTACGCAGATGACCTGCTCTTGTATATTTCAGACCCATTGGAGGGGATGGGGGAAGTAACGCGAAACCTGGGGGAATTTGGCAATTTGTCAGGGTAAAAATTGAACATGGGGAAAAGCGAGATGTTCGCGATCCAGGCAAGAGGACAGGAGAAGAGACTGGGAGAGCTGCCGCTTAGAATGGTAGGGAAGAGCTTTCGATATCTGGGAATCCAGGTGGCCCGGGAATGGGAGGCACTGCACAAGTTAAACCTATCCCGGCTGGTAGAACAAATGGAAGGGGACTTTAAGAGATGGGACATGCTTCCGCTATCACTGGCGGGGAGGGTACAGACCGTGAAAATGACAGACCTCCCCAGATTTCTGTTTGTCTTTCAGTGCCTCCCATCTTCATCCCAAAGGCCTTTTTCAAGTGGGTGAATAAGGTTATTATGGGCTTTGTGTGGGCGGGTAAAACCCCGCGAGTGAAGAAAGTGTTGCTGGAGCGCAGTCGTGGGGAGGGTGGGTTGGCGCTGCCGAACTTCTGCAATTACTACTAATATAGCCATGATTAGGAAGGGGGTAGTGGGGGAGGGGTCAGTGTGGGAGTGGATGAAGGCGGCGTCATGCAAAGACACAAGTTTGGGAGCACTGATAACAGCACCTCTTCCGTTCTCGCCGGCCCGATACTCCACAAGTCCGGTGGTGGTGGGGGCTCTGAGAATCTGGGGGCAGTGGAGGAAATATAAGAGAGTGGACGGAGCATCGGTTTGGACCCCGATTTATAATAATCATCGGTTTGTACCGGGTAGGCTGGATGGTGGGTTCCGGAGATGGCAACGGGCAGGAATTAGAAGGATGGGGGATCTATTTATAGATGGGAGCTCCCCCAGCCTTGGAGGATAAATTTGAATTGCCAGCAGGGAATGGGTTTAGGTATTTGCAGGTGTGAGACTTCCTGAGAAAGTAGGCTCCGGCCTTTCCGCTGCTGCCGCCACGGGGTATACAGGATAGAGTTGTCTCCAGTACTTGGGTGGGAGAGGGGAAGGTATCAGATATTTAGCAGGAGCTTTTGGAGGCGGAGGAAACTCCGATGGAGGAGCTTAAGGGCAAGTGGGAGGACGAGCTACGAGGAGAGATAGAGGCAGGTCTATGCGCGGATGCCCTAAGCTGGGTTAATACATCCTCATCATGTGCCAGGTTTAGCCTGATATAATTTAAGGTAGTCCACTGGGCACACATGACAGTGGCTAGGATGAGCAAGTTTTTCAGGGTTGAGGACAGGTGTGCGAGGTGCGCAGGAAGCCCAACAAATCATGTCCACATGTTTTGGCCATGCCGAAGCTTAGAGGGTTTTGGCAGGGTTTCACGAAGGCAATGTCCACGGTACTAAAAACACGGATGGTGCCGAGTCCGGAGGTAGCGATCTTTGGAGTGTCGGAAAAGCCGAGAGTTCAGGGGGTGAAAGAGGCCTTTGCCTCCCTGGTAGCCTGGAGATGGATCTTGCTATTGTGGAATGTTGCTAACGTTTGGTTGGTTCAGTTGGCTCTGTTTTATAACCTTCGCTCTCGAGTCGCCAGGTATCTTTATGATACCGCCACGAGGTCCAAGTCCAAGTAATGATCAATAACTCAATACACCGATTAGTAAGATTCAAATCAAAGCACATTTATTATACACAGTAATCGCTACTCATGCACAAATTCTACGTCTAAGCTACTTCTATAACTAACAGGCCAATACTTAGTTTCGGGCTGGCCCACCAGGTCAGGGGAACAAATGGCCTTTCGTTCGGGTTCTGAGTCTGCGGGATTCGAAGTTGGTACGGATTGGTAGCCAGGAGCGCCTATCTCGTAGCGAGCGTTGATTTAAGACTTACGGTCTCTCAGCGGCAGCTGCACCGGTCACTGTCAAGGGTTGGTTCGCGTTGCTGAGTGACCCGGTCAAGAAGAACGATTTGAACTTGGGGCTTAACTTTTATAGTCCCCAGGGGCTTCCCGCCTTTCGGGCCGGACCCTGTACCTGGTTCTAGGTGATTGGACTTCGTTCCGATCGCTTGATTTCTCCAATACTGGAGCAGTTCACTGATCGATGGGCGGTCTTGAGGTGTTCGTTAACCTCTTTTGTGTTGGCTCCTGCTGGCGCCGGGGAGTCTGGCTTAGCTTTGTTTTTCCTAAATGTTGCGATTGTTCCCGGGGATTGCTTATTAGTATGTAGATGGCTGCTACATTATTATGCTGATGGTCGCTGGTATCGATGCTGTCTGGGCTTTTGCAGAGTTAAATCCACAGCAAACCTGCACCTGCTGGTTTCTGCCTGTGTTGGCTGAATTTCCCTTCAGCCTTTGCTGTTCTCCATTTTAAATTGGGAGTTGGCCAACTTAGGTGGCTACACTCCCTCCTTGTGATCCTAATGCGAAGCGGAAGGATCACATAACTGCGTTGTTTTCATTCCCTGACCCGGCGAGCACTCTTCGATGGCCTCTACACTGACCATAACTATGCAAAAACATTTTTAACTGACAATTCGAAGGGGTGCTATGTCAAACAGGGACATGCATTACAAAACAAGAAAATCGGAACCTCTAACTACCCTTAATAAACGACACTCACTTAAACATTTCATCACTCTAACTTCCTCAACCATACAAACAAAATCATAGCAGTATTATACACATTTTTCCTGGCTTGGCGGTCAAGCTCAGGATTGTACAATTGCTCATGAACATTTCTTTATTTACAACATAAAATGCAAACGAATGCTCTTTATTATAGATCGCGGGGGTCGGGGGTCTGGTCATATCCGAAAATAGGAGATCTGATCCTATATACCGGGGTGCGAGCGCGGTAGGCTCTCCTTCTCCATTTTCTCAGACGAATAGTCTGCACGATGCAGCAGAGTATCGTCAATACCAATAAGGAGTCTATCACGTAGGACAAGGAATACCAGGTTATAAACCTGTCACACCAAGATGGTGTGGTGTCGCTTGTGACTGGGCTCTGAGTACTGTGGGGAAGTGAATCATTAACGGCTGGGGGGGGGTTGAGGTCAGGGGGTTCGCGTTCACTCGCAACCAAATGTCCAATATAACGATGAGCCACGCGGAGGATGTCCTCATGGTTCTTCTTCTTTCACTTCTCTTCTCTTCTCTTCTCCGGTCCTGAAGCTTCTGGAGTTCTGTGTGATCAAGCATAGTGTCTGTTACTATCTTGGTTTAACATCTCATATGATAGCCTGTCTGTCCTTTCGTGCCAATTACTCCCTTTATAATTGGTCACTATGTGTGACTCCCTCATTTTTTTCCCAAAAACCGAATTTCAGGACAAGACACACTTACAAATACTGAACCAGTGCGAGCCGTCTCGCAGACTGTGCGGTTTACCATCCAAATGTTTGAGGATGTAAATAGCAGAGGGTTGGCAACCTAAGGGTTACCTGAAAACAAAACAAAACTTTTTAAACCAAAAAATTCCGAAATGAGGTGCGTATGGGCTGCGACGTGTACGATTTGGATGGAGTCCCCGGGTAGGACGGCGACCAATGCCGTGTGTGCCCTACCCGAGCGTAGCTGACCAGAGGGGGGGTTCCCAGGCAGGGTGGGTCCCAATGCCGTTTCTCCACTGCTTGAGCAACCGACAAGAACCGGCAAGAAATGTAGTCATCGTGGGGGTTGCCGTATTGGTTCTACCTTCGAACCAGAAGGGCAGTTACGAACGGGCGTCTGGAAAGCTCTCAGAGGTTTCTGCCGATGAGCGTGCGGACAAGTTCTCAGAGGTTTCGGCCGAAAGGGCGTGGGGCGGTGGAAAAAAATAAATTCCGGTCTTACATACAACATTTAACAGTACAAGTACAAACAACATCAAACATGCTGCAGGTTCCATCAGAAAGGACACCGTTTTCTCGCAAGCGGTTCCTTTTAAAACATCATCTGGACACCTCAGTTATCGGTTGCGAACAGGGTCGCAAAGGGGTTCTCGTTTTGGGAGTCAGACACAAGGTCATCATCTCCTCCCGGATGCCAAACTCTCGAGTGTATCAGGGCTGATAGGGCTGCTTGGTATGATTTCGGATTGCTCTCGTCATTCCGGACGAGTCTGTACGAGTTATCTCTGTGCCAATAGGTGGTGTCTAGTTCTGTGGGGATGGAATCGGGGTCGTCATTGTAGGTCGGTGGTCGGTGGTGGGGTTTGTTTAGGAAAGTGATCGTGAAGGGATCACTCGAATCGTGGTCGGATTCGCTGGGTGTGGGTCCTGTTGCATGGGGCTAGTAGGGAGGCGTGCTGTGGCTATCGTCCAAGTCACAGTTGCTGTCTCTGCTGCTGCAGTCTGTGGGCGTTCCGGGGCGGAGTCTACAGTTCGGGGGTGGAGTCGAGGTTGAGTCCGTGGCTGGGCTGGACGTGTTGGGGGATGGTAGGGTTACGTTGGCTGTGGGCGGGGTGTGGTCTGCTGCATCGAGCATGACGTGGTGTGCGTGGTTAGACTGTGTTCCATATGCCTTCATCTGGTTGATATGGAACCACGCAGTCTTTCCATTGGGGTACTTTAGCTTGTAGACGGAAGGGCTTACTTTGTCCGCAATGGAGTACGGACCTGAGTACTTTGGTGACAGGAATGTGCTGGGGTTGTATACAGAGAGCATGACTTGCTGTCCTACACTGAACTCAGTCGCATGCATTGTCTTATCGAAACAGGCCTTGCTCTGTTTCTTTCTGGTGCCCAATTTCACTGCAGCTGCTAGCTGAGCCGTTTTTACATTTTCCACTAATTGTTTGACTACGTTCTCGTGTGTGAGGGCCGTCACTTCGGGGCTGGTCAAGTCTAAACCTAATAAAAATTCTGTGCCTTTCATGGGGCGTCTGGTCATGAGAGTGTGTGGGGTGTAACCTGTAGAAGTTGAAACTGCATTCCGCAAAAACATCAGCTCAAAAGGGAGGACTGAGTCCCAAGTGGTGTTGTTTTGCTGGACCATTTTTCTGAGGGTGGATTTTAGGGTCCGATTCATGCGCTCCACGATACCACTCGACTGGGGGTGGTATGCAATGTGGAATTTTTGGGTATTGCCAAATATCGTGAGGACGTTCTTCATGACACGTCCCATAAAATGGGAACCTTGGTCGGATTCAATGCTGCGCGGGAGTCCCCATCTCGTAAAGATGTGGTGGGTTAAAATCTTGGCTGTGGTCTTTGCCGTGTTCATTCTGGATGGGAACGCTTCCACCCATTTGGTAAACGTGTCTATCATCACGGGTACATATTTATAACCATTCCTGCAAGGGGGCAATGGTCCTATAAAATTAATCTGGAGGTTAGTCCAGGGGCCATTAACGGGTCGGGTGTGACTGAGTTGAGCCTTCTTGGCATATCTGTCCGGATTGTTCTGGGCACAGATAAGACAATTCTCAACGTAGTGAGTAACATCTTCTTTTAAACTCGGCCACCAGCAGAGCTGCCTGAGGTGGGCTGTAGTGGGATCGATTCCCTGATGTCCATGACTGTCATGGAACAAACAAATCAGTTGATTCCTGTCCTGTTCAGGAACCACATAAAGGGTGTCTTTTAACATCACACCGTCATGTGTGGTCAGTGTATTTTTAAACCTCTCGTAGGGTGCTGGATAGTTTCCTTTTAAAATCTCCCTGAGATTGCTGTCCTGCTTCTGGGCTTGCACTAAATCCTCGATCTTAGTCTGCGAGACCTGAACCGCATTCACTGTGCGCTTTCGGGGGGTGTCCAAAAATATCCATGCCTGGAACTTGCCTTAGCCAGTGCGTCGGCTTTTACATTTCCAGGGGGGAGGAACGATGGTGACTACGAACTTTGACTATTCCAAAAGTCCTGTTCTGTGCTCTCTCTAAAATGTGACGGAGCAATGGGGCTGAGGGAAGGGGTTTTCCGTCTGCGGAAACAAATCCTCTTGCTTTCCACAGGGGCAGGAATTCCGTAAGGATGTTGCAAACATAGAGGCTGTCTGAGTATATGTCTGCTGGGCTGGGGAAGGAATCTGGGTGCTCCATTATATATGCGATGGCCGCAAGTTCTGCTGCCTGTGCGCCTAAGTGTCCTGGAAGTTTTATTGCTATTTCTTCTAGGGCGCGTCCCTGCGCGTCCTCGACATAAATTCCGCATCCTGTTATGCGCTTCCCTTCTAATATTGTGGAAGATCCATCCACATATATCTTTATGGGTTCACACGTGTCTGTGTGCTTGGGGCTCTGGGTTGAACTACCTAACTTTCTGGGGGGGGTTTTCACAATAAAGGGGCCTGTGTTGTGGTGTGGAGAGATAATTTCACATTCATGGGGGGGTCCGGGGTACCATGGGTAAGTTGTCGGCTAAAATTGTGTGCGTCTTTGTCCTTTTAACAGTGATGTCCCGTCCCTGCACAAGAAGGGTCCATCTGGCTGCTCTAATCTGACTAACTGTACCGTCCTTGAGTCTCCGTCCAGTAAAAGTTGGGTGGGGGTGTGTTCCGTGAGGATTGTGATGGGGTTCAGTCCAGTAATGTACAAAAAATACTGAACTGCCCAGAATCGTGCGAGCAGGTGCCTCTCACAGGCTGAAAATCCCTGCTCCACAGCATCTAAAACTCTGGAGGCGTAAGCCACGGGCCTTAACTGTTTGTGCCGTTCCTGAAGGAGCATGGCCGAAAGGGTGTGTTCTGTGCTTGCTACCTCTATTGCGTAAGGGGAAAGCGGGTCTGGAACTTGTAGTGCGGGGGCTGCTATGAGTGCCTGTTTTAAAGAGTCCACAGCATCTGTATGCTGCGGAAGCCATTCCCAGGGGGCTCCTTTCTTTAGGAGGTCTGAGAGGGGTGCTGCCTTGCTGGCGAAACCGTCGATGTGGTTTCGGCAGTAGCCAACCAGTCCTAAAAACGACCGGAGGGCTGAAACGTTCTGGGGAAGGAGCAATTTAGCAATCGAGTCAATCCTTTTATGCTCGATCTCGCGTTTACCATGTGTGATAATTGTTCCCAAATATATCACCTTGTCTTCCAAAATCTGGGCCTTTTTGGGGTTACCTTTACAACCAATTGAATGTAAGAGTTCCAGGAGTTCGGACATAAGCTCGATGTGCTCTTCCTTGGTGTCTGTCTGCAGTAGTAGGTCGTCTACGTACTGGACCAGACATTCGGGTCGAGAAAATTTGGCTAAACCATTTGCCAGCTCTCGGTGGAAAATGGAGGGGGAGTTGTGGAATCCTTGTGGAAGGCATGTCCACGTGTACTGCTGATTTTTAAAGGTAAAGGCAAATTTGTACTGGCACGCCTTTGCCAATGGAATGGACCAGAATCCATTACTGACATCCAAAACCGTGAAGTATCGGGAATTGAGCCGCTGCTTGAGCATGGTCTCGGGACTTGTGGCTACTGTGGGGGCTGCTGCGGGGGTGACTTTGTTAAGTTCCCGGTAATCGATGGTCAGTCGCTATGATCCATCAGGCTTTCTCACTGGCCAAATCGGGGCATTATTAGTGGAGGCTACTGATCTAAGTACGCCCTGCTCTAATAAGCTTTCTATTACCGTTGCGATTTCTCCCTCTGCCTCTTGGGGAAATCCATATTGTTTTGGGGGTCTAGGGTCAGGTCCTGTGATTTGTACGGAACCAGTCATCCGTCCACAGTCGTGTTTGTGGGTCATGAATGCTGTCCTGTTCTTTTGCAGAACTGCCCTAACCTGCTTGTCCGTGCTAAGTTTGGTCGGGTTAAACCAAAATTCACCTACTGCGCTAATTTTGTTCGCGTATTCACCTATGTTGAGCGTTGCGGGGGCTCTTGCGGATTTCGCCATCTTCCAGACACACTGGTTGACTGGATCAAATGATAGATTGTGGGAATTCATAAAGTCAATTCCCAGAATGTGTTCTGCTGTGTGGGGCAGGTCAACTAAAACTACGGGGTGCTTGGTGGTGATGTTGCCGATTTGAATGGGTACAGGGGCTGTGATGTGTCCCTGTTTGAGTGGCCTGTAAAGCCGCTGAGGGTGATAGTGGCTGTAGTGGGCCACGTGTCCTTTTGAAACATGGTGGAGGAATTTATTGTGGTGCGGGACCCTTCTGTGTCCCAGAGAAACTCGATGGGCTGTCCCCGTATTTTCGCTGCAGCGGGACAATCTTTTTACGACCCATTTCTCGTTATGAGCCTCCTCTGAGGGATCATAATTCACGCAAGCTTTTTGTCCTGTTTCTGTGGCATGGGAGATAAGGGTACGGGTCCATTTGGCCAGGTCTGGGGACAAATGGGCGCGGTCTAAGTCTCCAAAAACGGCTGCAAAGTGGATCCACAGGTGTCCAGCGAACGCTGTGGGGTGCTCGATTTTCTTTTGCCTGCATTTGTTGAGGTCATCTACGGGGTCACCCCGGTTATACCCGATCGCGTCTAGGACCGCGGTATGCATTTCTGCAAGGGTGCCTCCTCCTACATTCTGTGGGTCGGGAAGGGCTGCTTCGACCGAAGGGTCTAGACTTAAAACTGTGAGCTTTACATGCTCTCGCTCATCCAGGCCGTACATGGTCGCCTGCTGCTTTACTCTGGCAAAGAAGTGGTGGGGGTCTGAGGTGGGGAGGAACGGTTTGATTTTATCGCACCCGTCCCGTAATTGGGTCACTGTTAAGGGGGTGGTGTACAGAAATTCAGTATCGTCCGATGTGGCTGTGAGGTGGGTGGTGACTGGGTTCATTGGAGCCTGAACTATCTGCTCTGTGGGGGGTTGGGGCGCTTTCCTCTTCTGCGGCTTTCCCTGCACACATGTTCCCTGAACATATCTCTGCGCTGTTTCGTTCAATTCTTCCCAATCAGGGCCGTCTTCCTCATCTAACTTTACTCCAAAGGTTTCCTGGAATCTTTTTTGGACTGAAAGCAGAGATTGCAGCTCTGCAATCTGCTTCCGGCACTTTGCGTGGTCTAGTGAGCTTTGTCTTTGCTCCGTGGTGGCAGCATGGAGTGCTCTTAACGCTGCCTTCAGGTAACTACACTGCATCTGCAATGCTTCTACCTGCTTCTCGGTTTCTTCTCGTACCAGGACCGCACGTTGCGTGTCCTGATAGGCCTTTTCCTACTGGGATTGGAAGCTGCTTAAGTGCGCCAGACAAGACTGGTGTGCCCGCTTGGCATCATCCGCCTCTCCGTCTTTTGCTGCCAACTTCCTCCTCAACTCTAAGTTCTCTCTTTTTACCTCACTTACATCGACCTTACTCATTCGATGTATGCCTTCTACTTCTTTCCGGAGCGTCCTAATGACCTCCTTTGTGCCTCGCAATTGTGCCAAGCAGGACACGATTGCCATCGGCTTGCGAGCTTTTCCTAAGCTCTTTTTGTGAATCTCACTCAGGTTCTCCCACCAAGTATGTCCTATACTCCCGGGACCTGTTTCCTCATTGCTACAGAATTCGCTCCAAAGGGGCCATCCTTTCCCTTTGAGGTACTTCCTAATTTCTTCTTCCCATACGGGACACTGTCCCACTCTACTGCTGCTGGTCGCTGCGACAGCAAATTCTTCTGGGTCCATGAGTCGTTGCATTGCCTGCATTGCCATCTTTCTTATCCGAATGCTTCTTTTAAATTTGGAACAGGGGAGCTAAGTGCTGTAAATATGGGTACGGCTTTCGCTAATTTCCGAAATACAAACACCCGACAGTTTTGTCGCAACAAAAATCTATCAGTATTACGTTATCGCCCTGTTAGTTACGCATGCATACACACACTTCCGAATTATGAGGATTGATCAGAACTGCTTGAACACTTGCGGTTTTCTGTTCCCAATTGGATCTCTAATTCAAATTTTTTTGGGGGTTCTCCCGGAGTGGTGAAGCCACTTCTAGTGTCAGAATGTCGCCAGTAATATGTTGCTGACTTTTCGTTGGTTCAATTGGCTCTGTTTTATAACCTTTGCTCTCGAGTTGCCAGGTATCTTTATGATACTGCCACGAAGTTCAAGTCCAAGTAATGATCAATAACTCAATACACCGATTAGTAAGATTCAAATCAAAGCACATTTATTATACACAGTAATCGCTACTCATGCACAAATTCTATGGCTAAGCTACTTCTATAACTAACAGGCCTATACTTAGCTTCGGGCTGGCCCACCAGGTCAGGGGAACAAATGGCCTTTCGTTCGGGTTCTGAGTCTGCGGGATTCGAAGTTGGTACGGATTGGTAGCTCGGAGCGCCTATCTCGTAGTGAGCGTTGATTTAAGACTTACGGTCTCTCGGCGGCAGCTGCACCGGTCACTGTCAAGGGTTGGTTCACGCTGTTGAGTGACCCGGTCAAGAAGAACGATTTGAACTTGGGGCTTAACTTTTATAGTCCCCAAGGGCTTCCTGCCTTTCGGGGCGGACCCTGTACCTGGTTGTAGGTGATTGGACTTTGTTCTAATCGCTTGGTTCGATTTCTCCAATACTGGAGCGGTTCCCTGATCGATGGGCGGTCTTGAGGTGTTCGTTAACCTCTTTTGTGTTGGCTCCTGCTGGCGCCGGGGAGTCTGGCTTAGTTTTGTTTGTCCTAAATGTTGCGATTGTTCCCGGGGATTGCTTATTAGTATGTAGATGGCTGCTACATTATTATGCTGATGGTCGCTGGTATCGATGCTGTCTGGGCTTTTGCAGAGTTAAATCCACAGCAAACCTGCACCTGCTGGTTGCTGCCTGTGTTGGCTGAATTTCCCTTCAGCCTTTGCTGTTCTCCATTTTAAATCGGGAGTTGGCCAACTTAGGTGGCTACAGGAGGGACTTGAAGCCCCCGAGTGTAGAGACCTGGGTTAGTGACATAGCTGGGTTTCTCAGTCTCGAGAAGATAAAGTTCGCCTTAAGAGGGTCAATGATTGGGTTCACCCGGAGGTGGCAGCCGTTCGTCGACTTTCTCGGGGGAAATTAAAATGTCAGCAGATGCAGTATTCCGGGGAGGGCGGGGGGGGGGGGGGGGGGGGGGGGGGAATAGGGCGGGATTGTTGTTTTATGGTTGGGGTATGTGAAGATTGGGATGGGGGGGGAAATGTTTATTATATCATGTTCATGGCATTGTTATTGTTATTATTATAAAAACTTTCAAATACCTTAATAAAAATATTTTTTTAAAAAGTTATAGAAAGTAAAAGATTCAATATTTGTAATCACATAATATATTCAAATCAAATAACTCAGTTGAATCAATTGCACAGTACTAGACTTAATTATGGTCTATGTAGTAAATTGAACCACATGCATTCAGGGGAATGAGGGAAAAGTGTACACAATAGGAGGGAAAAGTGTACACAATAGGGGACAAACAGCTACCTGACAACTTGGCTCTTTTCAGATCAACTGGCTGGATTGTGACAAGCAAGTCTGCGAACAGTTTAAAGAGGTTTGTGAAAATTACTTTCATTGCTGTTTGCTAAATTGGAGTCAGAAGCAACTCAGTTGAATTCAGGAAACTGACTGACCAGGGAGATTTAGGAATCTTTGTGTTTATAAATTGCAAATAATCTGATTGCTTTGTTTATGGAAAACACCAAAAGATTGCTTTGGACAGGAAACGTTGCTTATCTGAAACGCCCTGAATCCAATTTAAGATTGCTGCGGCAGCAAGGAACTGCAATGTGGAAGAAATATCAGAAATAGAATTGTTTCAATAAATACAAAGCGGGAAGGTGGAGTGTTAGGAAAGACAAGAGGACAGGAAAGGAGATGTATGTATATATATATATATATTTTAGATGTATATTTATATATCATCATAACCGAGGAGGGTAGAGAAACTGTTTGTGAAACAGCTCTGAAGAAGAGCAATACAGATGTGAAACGTTAACTTGGTTTCTCTCTCCACAGATGCTGCCTGACCTGCTGAGTCTTTCCAGCATTTTCTGTTTCCAGTTCAGATTTCTAGCAGCCGCCGTATTTTGCTTTATCGTAGATGATTGAAAAACAAACTGGTCTGGTTAGAGATAATTACCATGTTTGCGTGGGTTTCGTCCCCATCACCCAAAGATGTGCAGGATAGATGGATTGGCCACGCTAAATTGCCCCTTAATTGGAAAAAATGAATAGGGTACTCTAAATTTGCAAAAAATAATAATAATTTTTATTATTGTCACAAGTAGGCTTACATTAACACTGCAATTAAGTTACTGTGAAATGCCCCTGGTCACCACACCCCAGCGCCTATTCGGTCACACAGGGGTCATCGGTAGGGGTGCCTGCCACCTTCCTGTTGCCAGGCCATATTTCCAGTAGTAGGAAATATAGCAGCTTGGCCACCACCCACCCTGTGGTCAATTGAGCCAATTAATTAACCAATCAAAGGCCTGCTGCAGTGTGAGAACACCACTGGATGAAAGCTGTCAGCTTCTCACCTGCTTCCCTTCTTGATTGGTACTCCAAGGTTGACGGTGGGGGTCTTGCGAGGGGCTCCCAGGTGGCAATGGTTGCCCGCATGGAAACAGCACTGTCGTTGCTCAATGCTCCCCCATCACCCAGGCGATTCTCCCAACTTTACATATCAGTCTTCGAAGGTGCCGCACCATTGAGGTGCACCCTCACCTGCTTCTGCAGCCTCAGAGGGCATGCTAGCCCTCTGACTGGACTGACAGCTTCAATAAGAGACGCAAAAGAAGGCCTAACTGGATTGTTAGTTTGATGCTTCCTTAGAAACATTCTAATCTCAGAATGTCGAACTTCCAGCGATACTGCATGGAAGAACGTATGCTAGGGCGATAGCAGCCTACTATACCCACTAAGATGTCACCAACCTTACCTACATCGAATAACATTTGGGCGTTGGCTTGGGCAGCAGCCTCTTCATTTGCTGCTTCATTGTTGACAATGTGCCAGCCTGGACCCCGCCACCTGCTAAAACGGAGTCACTCCTAATTTTGACCCCGGCAGTAAATGGTAAAAAAAATGCCTAGACAGAAATGAAGGGACAAGAAACCTTAGGTGCAGGCAGGCACTTCAATTAAAGGATGTAACAGCCAACATAAAGCCTCAACTGATAGCTGCTGAAATGGAGTTTGTGCAAAGTTTAGGTAGCTGGCGTGCAGTTGAACCAGTTCATAGAACTATCCTCCAAAGTCAGGAGAGCAGCATACTGGCATAGAAATGGAGCCAATTTTTCGATAACCGCTGGAGTTTACTGACAGTCGATGCGTCTGCTCTAGACTGCATAGCTGCAGAAGTCATTGCAGCAGATCGCAGCTCTCCATGGACCTCTGTGCTGATCCAAACCCTGAGAAAAAAGCGCTGCAAGTGTCATTGTCAGGGGTTTGTACAACTGCCTGCAGGTAAAGTTGGTGATATCTTAATGGGAGTGGTAAGCTGTTGATCACCCTGGTACATGGGACTGGTTTAGCACAGGGCTAAAGAGCTGGCTTTGAAAGCAGACCAAGGCAGGCCAGTAGCATGGTTCAATTCCCGTACCAGCCTCCCCGAACAGGTGCCGGAATCTGGCGACTAGGGGCTTTTCACAGTAACTTCACTTGAAGCCTGCTTGTGACAATAAGCGATTTTCATTTCATTTCATACATTTATCTTTCATGCTGCTTGACATTCTGTGATTAGAATGTTTTAAGGAAACAGTTAACAATTCAGTTAAGTTAGGCCTTCCCATATCTTAACTGTGTCTCCTATCCCAGTTTTCTTTGGGAAGAGGAAGTTGCACATGTTAAAGCGAGCAGACCCACTTATATCTGCAGATGCCCAGTAGGTGGTGTTATGGGCGAGGCGTTTTCAGAACCCCAAAATGTATCATGGAGTTCAACCAACCTCTCCCTTTAATGGATTTGTTGCTTTTCCGAGCACACGGCTTGTTCCCTAGGTGTGAGATTTCAATTATGGACACGTGGGTTTTTAAACACAAAACATTGTTTATTCCATGAACTCAACTTAACATCTTAAATAAACATTGGATCTCTTAACACGCCTTACTTCAAAGATAACTCAGAAAACATTGCAACAGTAAATAACTCCTTAAAATGTTCCTTCAAACTTCCAAGAGACTTAACACCTTTTTTTTAAAGAATATTTTATTGAAAATTTTTGGTCAACCATCACAGTACATTGTGTATCCTTTACACAATAATATAACAGTATAAATAGCAATGACCTGTTTTATAAACAAAGAATAAATAATATATAACAAAAACGAAAACTAAAACTAAATGGCAACTGCCTTGTCTCAGATAAACACTCTCCAAAAATATATGGTTTAACAATCCAATATACAATTATTTATAGCAACGACCTATACATATTATACATATATATTAATAACCCTGAGACTCCTTCTGGTTCCTCCACCCCCCCTCCCCCCTGGGCTGCTGCTGCTGCCTTCTTCTTTTCCGTTCCCTCGATCTTTCTGTGAGGTATTCGACGAACGGTTGCCACCGCCTGGTGAACCCTTGAGCCGATCCCCTTAGGACGAACTTAATCCGTTCCAGCTTTATAAACCCTGCCATGTCATTTATCCAGGTCTCCACCCCCGGGGGCTTGGCTTCCTTCCACATCAACAGTATCCTGCGCCGGGCTACTAGGGACGCAAAGGCCAAAACATCGGCCTCTCTCGCCTCCTGCACTCCCGGCTCTTGTGCAACCCCAAATATAGCCAACCCCCAGCTTGGTTCGACCTGGACCCCCACTACTTTCAAAAGCACCTTTGTCACCCCCACCCAGAACCCCTGTAGTGCCGGACATGACCAGAACATGTCGGTGTGATTCGCTGGGCTTCTCGAGCATCTCGCTCACCTATCCTCTACCCCCAAAAATTTACTGAGCCGTGCTCCAGTCATATGCGCCCTGTGTAACACCTTAAATTGAATCAGGCTTAGCCTGGCACACGAGGACGATGAGTTTACCCTACTTAGGGCATCCGCCCACAGCCCCTCCTCAATCTCCTCCCCCAGCTCTTCTTCCCATTTCCCTTTCAGCTCATCTACCATAATCTCCCCTCGTCCCTCATTTCCCTATATATATCTGACACCTTACCGTCCCCCACCCATGTCTTTGAGATTACTCTGTCCTGCACCTCATGCGTCGGGAGCTGCGGGAATTCCCTCACCTGCTGCCTCGCAAAAGCCCTCAGTTGCATATACCGGAATGCATTCCCTTGGGGCAACCCACATTTCTCGGTCAGCGCTCCCAGACTTGCGAACTTCCCATCCACAAACAGATCTTTCAGTTGCGTTACTCCTGCTCTTTGCCATATTCCAAATCCCCCATCCATTCTCCCCGGGGCAAACCTATGGTTGTTTCTTATCGGGGACCCCACCAAGGCTCCCGTCTTTCCCCTATGCCGTCTCCACTGTCCCCAAATTTTCAAAGTCGCCACCACCACCGGGCTTGTGGTGTATTTCTTCGGTGAGAACGGCAATGGGGCCGTCACCATAGCTTGTAGGCTAGTCCCCCTACAGGACGCCCTCTCCAATCTCTTCCACGCCGCTCCCTCCTCTTCCCCCATCCACTTACTCACCATTGAGATATTGGCGACCCAGTAGTACTCACTTAGGCTCGGTAGTGCCAGCCCCCCCCTATCCCTACTACGCTGTAAGAATCCCTTCCTCACTCTCGGGGTCTTCCCGGCCCACACAAAACTCATGATACTCTTTTCGATCCTTTTGAAAAAAGCCTTCGTGATCACCACCGGGAGGCACTGAAACACAAAGAGGAATCTCGGGAGGACTACCATTTTAACTGCCTGCACCCTCACTGCCAGTGACAGGGATACCATGTCCCATCTCTTGAAGTCCTCCTCCATTTGTTCCACCAATCGCGTTAAATTTAACCTATGCAATGTACCCCAATTCTTGGCTATCTGGATCCCCAAGTAACGAAAGTCCCTTGTTACCTTCCTCAGCGGAAAGTCCTCTATTTCTCTGCTCTGCTCCCCTGGATGCACCACAAACAACTCACTTTTCCCCATGTTCAGTTTATATCCTGAGAATTCTCCAAACTCCTGAAGTGTCCGCATTATCTCTGGCATCCCCTCCGCCGGGTCCGCTACATATAACAACAAATCATCCGCATACAGAGATACCCGGTGTTCTTCTCCTCCTCTAAGTACTCCCCTCCACTTCTTGGCACCCCTCAATGCTATTGCCAGGGGCTCAATCGCCAGTGCAAACAGTAATGGGGACAGAGGGCATCCCTGCCTTATCCCTCTATGGAGCCGAAAGTATGCAGATCCCCGTCCATTCGTGACCACACTCGCCACTGGGGCCCTATACAACAGCTGCGCCCATCCAACATACTCATCTCCAAAACCAAATCTCCTCAGCACCTCCCACAAATAATCCCACTCCACTCTATCAAATGCTTTCTCGGCATCCATCGCCACCACTATCTCCGCTTCCCCCTCTGGTGGGGGCATCATCATTACCCCTAGCAGCCTCCGTATATTCGTATTCAGCTGTCTCCCCTTCACAAACCCAGTTTGGTCCTCATGGACCACCCTCGGGACACAATCCTCTATCCTCATTGCCATTACCTTGGCCAGAATCTTAGCATCTACATTTAGGAGGGAAATAGGTCTATAGGACCCGCATTGCAGCGGGTCCTTTTCCTTCTTTAGGAGAAGCGATATCATTGCCTCAGACATAGTCGGGGGCAGCTGTCCCCTTTCCTTTGCCTCATTAAAGGTCCTCATCAGTAGCGGGGCGAGCAAGTCCACATATTTTCTGTAAAATTCAACTGGGAATCCACCCGGTCCCGGATCCTTCCCCGCCTGCATGCTCCTAATTCCTTTCACTACTTCCTCTATTTCAATCTGTGCTCCCAGTCCCACCCTTTCCTGCTCCTCCACCTTGGGAAATTCCAGCTGGTCCAGAAAGCCCATCATTCTCTCCCTCCCATCCGGGGGTTGAGCTTCGTATAATTTTTTATAAAATGCCTTGAACACTCCATTCACTCTCTCCGCTCCCCGCTCCATCTCTCCTTCCTCATCCCTCACTCCCCCTATTTCCCTCGCTGCTCCCCTTTTCCTCAATTGGTGGGCCAGCAACCTGCTCGCCTTCTCCCCATATTCGTACTGTACACCCTGTGCCTTCCTCCACTGTGCCTCTGCAGTACCCGTTGTCAGCAAGTCAAATTCTACGTGTAGCCTTTGCCTTTCCCTGTACAGTCCCTCCTCCGGTGCCTCCGCATATTGCCTGTCCACCCTCAGAAGTTCTTGCAGCAACCGCTCCCGTTCCCTACTCTCCTGCTTTCCTTTATGTGCCCTTATTGATATCAGCTCCCCTCTAACCACTGCCTTCAGCGCCTCCCAGACCACTCCCACCTGGACCTCCCCATTGTCATTGAGTTCCAAGTACTTTTCAATGCACCCCCTCACCCTTAGACACACCCCCTCATCTGCCATTAGTCTCATGTCCATTCTCCAGGGTGGGCGCCCTTCTGTTTCCTCCCCTATCTCTAAGTCCGCCCAATGTGGAGCGTGATCCGAAATGGCTATAGCCATATACGCCGTTCCCCTCACCTTCGGGATCAACGCCCTTCCCAAAACAAAAAAGTCTATTCGCGAATAGACTTTGTGGACATAGGAGAAAAACGAAAACTCCTTACTCCTAGGTCTGCTGAATCTCCACGGGTCTACTCCTCCCATCTGCTCCATAAAATCATTAAGCACCTTGGCTGCTGCCGGCCTCCTTCCAGTCCTGGACCTCGACCTGTCCAGCCCTGGTTCCAACGCCGTATTGAAATCTCCCCCCATTACCAACTTTCCCACCTCTAGGTCCGGGATGCGTCCTAGCATACGCCTCATAAAATTGGCATCATCCCAGTTCGGGGCATATACGTTTACCAAAACCACCGTCTCCCCCTGTAGTTTGCCACTCACCATCACGTATCTGCCCCCGCTATCCACCACTATAGTCTTTGCCTCAAACATTACCCGCTTCCCCACTAATATAGCCACCCCCCTGTTTTTCGCATCTAGCCCCGAATGGAACACCTGCCCCACCCAACCTTTGCGTAGTCTCACCTGGTCTATCAGTTTCAAGTGCGTTTCCTGTAACATAACCATGTCTGCCTTAAGTTTCTTAAGGTGTGCGAGTACCCGTGCCCTCTTTATCGGCCCGTTCAGCCCTCTCACGTTCCACGTGATCAGCCGGGTTGGGGGGCTTTTTACCCCCCCCCTTGTCGATTAGCCATCCCCTTTTTCCAGCTCCTCACCCGGTTCCCACGCAGCTGTGTCCCCCCCAGGCGGTGCCCCCCCCGCCCATCCCACCCCATACCATCTTCCCCCTCTCCCCAGCAGCAGCAGCCCAATAATTCCCCCCTCCCACCCCCCCCCCCCCCCCGCTAGATCCCCCACTAGCGTAGTTACACCCCCCATGTTGCTCCCAGAAGTCAGCAAACTCTGGCCGACCTCGGCTTCCCCCCGGGACCTCGGCTCGCACCGTGCGATGCCCCCTCCTTCCTGCTTCCCTATTCCCGCCATGATTATCATAGCGCGGGAACCGAGCCCGCGCTTCCCCCTTGGCCCCGCCCCCAATGGCCAACGCCCCATCTCTTCCACCTCCTTTCCTCCCCCCACCACCTCCTGTGGAAGAGGGAAAAGTTACCACATCGCAGGATTAATAACATAAAACTCCTCTTTCCCCCCTTCTTCGCCCCCCATACTCGCCCCACCACTTTGTTTCAAACGTTCTTTTTTTTAATAACCCGCTCATTCCAATTTTTCTTCCACGATAAAAGTCCACGCCTCATCCGCCGTCTCAAAGTAGTGGTGCCTCCCTTGATATGTGACCCACAGTCTTGCCGGTTGCAGCATTCCGAATTTTATCTTCTTTTTGTGGAGCACCGCCTTGGCACGATTAAAGCTCGCCCTCCTTCTCGCCACCTCCGCACTCCAGTCTTGGTATACGCGGATCACCGCGTTCTCCCACTTACTGCTCCGAGTTTTCTTTGCCCATCTAAGGACCATCTCTCTGTCCTTAAAACGGAGGAATCTCACCACTATGGCTCTAGGAACTTCTCCTGCTCTCGGTCCTCGCGCCATCACTCGGTATGCTCCCTCCACCTCCAGCGGACCCGCCGGGGCCTCCGCTCCCATTAACGAGTGCAGCATCGTGCTCACATATGCCCCGACGTCCGCTCCCTCCGCACCTTCAGGAAGGCCAAGAATCCTTAGGTTGTTCCTCCTCGCGTTGTTCTCCAGCGCCTCCAGCCTTTCCACACATCGTTTATGGTGTGCCTCGTGCATCTCCGTCTTCACCACCAGGCCCTGTATGTCGTCCTCATTCTCGGCAGCCTTTGCCTTCACGACCCGAAGCTCCCGCTCCTGGGTCTTTTGCTCCTCCTTTAGCCCTTCGATCGCCTGTAATATCGGGGCCAACAGCTCCTTCTTCATTTCCTTTTTGAGTTCTTCCACGCAGCGTTTCAAAAACCCGTGTTGTTCAGGGCCCCATATTAAACTGCCACCTTCCAACGCCATCTTGGTTTTTGCTTGCCTTCCTTGCCGCTGCTCTAAAGGATCCACCGCAATCCGGCCACCTTCCTCTCCTTTTTCCATCCGTATCCAGTGGGATTCCCTTCTGGTTCACCGCACAGTACTTTTAGCCGTTAAAATTGCCGTTGGGGCTCTTATTAAGAGCCCAAAAGTCCGTTACACCGGGAGCTGCCGAAACGTGCGACTCAGCTGGTCATCGCCGCACCCGGAAGTCGTCAGACTTAACACCTTTAAACAGTATCACATCAGGTTAAAGGATATATATATTTTCTGTAGAATGGCAGAGATATATTAGCTTGGTTGACTTCAGCTCCAGCACTTTGCTTTCTTCCTGCAGCTCTCTGGACAGCACACAGACACAGCCAAACTGCTTTTTCAAACTGGCTTTTTCTCTTCAAGTAACTCACAGCAAACCAGAACTTCTCAAGCTGCTGTCTCAAACTGGCTTTCTCCTTTTAATCAGCTCACAGCAAAACAGCCAGGCACTTTGAAGCTGCTCTCAGCAAAACCAGCCAGGCACTTTTTAAAACTGAAACTTCCAAGCTGCAAAATGGTTGAACTGAGCTGAGCTCCACCCACTATATGACATCACTGTTTTCTTAAAGGTACATTGCTTAAACATCCAGTTCTTAAAGGCACTCTCGCATGACAGTGGGAACGGGGATTTTTTTTGCGAAGGTGAGTGACCAGGCAAGCATCCCTTTTCATCTAAATATCTCAGAAAGCAGATTCCCTTGAAACTGGTAATAGTTCCAGATGTTTTCTAAAAACTCAGTACTAATGGAGAATCTCCGAAGTTTACCCTTGCAAACCTGAGCAAAGAGAAGCAGACCCAATTTCAGTGGCCTGGAACTCCTACCCAACCTCCGTAGCTGTGGTGATATGCATCACCATATATACACAAGGGGTTAATGTAAATACACTACAACTAAGTAAACACTAGAGGGAGCACCGGAGATGTCATGACATGCAGACATGCAGCTAATGAACACTTAGAATAGGACACAACCAATGAGCAGTCAAGAAGCCCCGAGGTGGCATTACCATACGGGGGCATTACACAACCTACATAAAAGGACAGGGCACACATGCTCTGTCTCTTTCCACAGGCGACACTTACAGAGTAGGACAGGGGCAGATCAGAAGCATCACACCCACCACGTGGCTTAGAGCAGACTGGTTAGTTAGACTGAGTTGCTATAGCAAGATTAGCAGGAGAGTCGAACTCATAGAGAACTGTGCCAATGGTTCAATAAATCTCATTGAACTTACTTCAAAGTCTGGAGTATCTTTTGGTCAAAGCTGCATCAAGTTGCAGCCTGTGTTATCCCAGAGTACATAACACATCAATAGCCAGCCACACAATGCTGGTCAGCCAGTGCTATAGCACTTTATTTGGCAGAGATGAATCTGAACTGTGTTATGGGCCAGGGTTTAGAGAACCCCAAAGTGTATCATGGAGTTCACCCGACCCACAACTTTTAATACATTGTGGTATGGGGAGCACACAGCCCACTCTACAGGTGTGGTACAGCAGAAATGGAAAAGTATTTTTTTAAAGCAAAACAATGTTTATTCTATGAACTCAAGTTAACCTTTTTAAAACATACAGTGAATATCTTAGCAACCATCAATTCAAATACAACCCCCAAAGAATACAACACTAAGTAATCCTTAATAACTTCCCAAACAACATCCAGAAGACAAAAGAAACACCTTTTAACAGAAGCACATTAGGTTTACATTCACTACTGAGAACATTGATAATTCTGAATTCACCAAATGATCAAGAGATAGTCTTTTGATGGCAGAGAGATCAACAGTACACCTACTTGGTCTGGCTTCAGCTCCAATACTGAAAACAAAACTAAAACACACCCTGCAGCAAACAGCCTAAAACGAAAGTAAAAAGCTGACAGACAGCCCTGCTCCACCCACTCTCTTACATCACTGCAGTAATAAACACCCATTTCTTAAAGGTACTCTCACTACAGATATTTATATACACATCCATTTATAAACACCTATTCCTTAAAGGTACTCTTACATGACACCTCCCCCCAAGAAAAATAAAACCCCATCAACTGCAAGATGGTTGCATTTTTCACCTTTTCACTATCATTTAAGAAATGCACACAGTAAATATACATTTTCGTTTCAAAAAACAACACACGCAAACAGGTATAATAACATAGTCCATTTTTTTTCTGTTCTTCTTAAAACTGAAATCTTTCTCGATTGACAGTCTCTTTGAACAAGAAGGTCTCTGCATGATCCGTTCATTTCTCTACACCGCGGCATGTCTCTTTAAAGTCAGATACTTCAGTTCAATCTGATCACAGAGTCCCTTGCAATTCTCCAACACAGGAGCATTGGTTACCACAGCTTTCAGGCAGTCAAATGCCTGTTGAAAGTCCGCTGTCCACTGAAATTTTCACGTTTTTTCAGTAAGTCCATCAGTGGAGCAATCACACTACAAAACCTTTGCACAAATGTTCGATCAAATCCACTCATGCCAAGAAATCGCACTATTTCCCTTTGTCTTGAGGGTATCGGAAACTCCTCAATAACTGTTGGTTTCACATTCCATCTGACCTTTCGTCCCTGTCCGATTGTATGGCAAGGAAAGTGACTTGGGCTTTTCCAAATTCACTTTTGACTAGGTTTATCACCAAACCCGCCTCCTGAAGTCGATCGAATAACTCCATCAGATGTTTCAAATGTTCTGTCCATGTCTGGCTGACAATTACCAGATCGTCGATGTATACCGCACAATTGGGTAATCCTGAAACAACTTTGTTAGTTAACCGTTGAAATGTGGCTGGGGCGTTTTTCATGCCAAATGGCATAACTTTGAATTGATATATACCATCTGGAGTCACAAAAGCTGAAATTTCCTTTGCCCTTTCAGATAAAGGTACCTGCCAGTAACCTTTAAGTAAATCCAATTTGGAAATAAAAGCTGATGGTCCCACTTTCTCAATGCAATCCTCCAAATGTGGAATAGGATGAGTCCGTTCTTGTAACTGCATTAACCTTTCTATAGTCCACACACAACTGTTGGGTACCGTCTGGTTCTGGTACCATCACTCTGGGTGAGCTCCATTGGCTGCAACCCACTTCAATTATGCCATTTTCAAGCATACTCTCAATCTCTTTGTTAACCTGTGCCAATTTTAAAGGGTTAAGTCTTTATGGATGTTGTTTGATTGGAACAGCATTTCCCACATCTACATCATGTATAGCCATTTTAGTACTTCCCAATTTATCTCTACAAACTTGCCCACGTGATATCAATAACTCTTTCAGGTCAGTTCGTTTTTCATCTGGAAAGTAACTCAACAATTTATCCCAATTTTTAAGAACATCCTCGTTTTCCAATTTAATTTGAAGTATGTCGGGCAGCACGGTAGCATTGTGGATAGCACAATTGCTTCACAGCTCCAGGGTCCTAGGTTCGATTCTGGCTTGGGTCACTGTGCGGAGTCTGCACATCCTCCCCGTGTGTGCGTGGGTTTCCTCCGGGTGCTCCGGTTTCCTCCCACAGTCCAAAGGTGTGCAGGTTAGGTGGTTTGGCCATGATAAATTGCCCTTAGTGTCCAAAATTGCCCTTAGTGTTGGGTGGGTTTACTGGGTTATGGGGATAGGGTGGAGGTGTTGACCTTGGGTAGGGTGCTCTTTCCAAGAGCCGGTACAGACTCGATGGGCCGAATGGCCTCCTTCTCCACTGTAAATTCTATAATGTCAAATTAACAGTCATCTGGATTTGGTTCATCACTTTGAGTTAGAGTCATTAAAAACACCTCCTTTTTCTCTCCTTCCCTTTCAAAGTACCTTTTTAGCATATTCACATGACACACTCGGTGATTATTCCTTCTATCTGGTTTTTAACCACATAATTCACCTCACTTAATTTCCTTTCAATCTGATAAGGTCCACAAAGCCTAGCTTTTAAAGGTTCACCTACCACTGGTAACAATACTAAAACTTTATCTCCACAGGCAAAACTACAAACTTTGGATTTCTTGTCCGCTACCCGTTTCATCACATTTTGTGTAACCTTTACATGTTGTCTAGCCAATTCACCTGCTCTATTTAATTGTTCCCTAAAATTTGACACGTAATCCAATAATGTAATTTCTGATTTCTCACTCACCAATTTTTCCTTAATCAATTTAAGTGGTCCTCTTACCTCATGACCAAAAATTAGTTCAAAAAGACTGAATTTGGTTGACTCATTCGGTGCATTCCTAATTGCAAACGGTACGAATTGAATTCCTTTATTCCAGTCCTCTGGATAATCTTGACAATAAGCCCTCAACATTGTCTTTAATGTCTGATGCCACCTTTCTAACGCTCCCTGCGATTCTGGATGGTACGCAGCTGATTTAAATTGTTTTATTCCTACGCTATCCAGAACTTCTTTTAAGAACCTTGAGGTAAAATTCGATCCTTGATCCGACTGTATTTCTGTGGGTAGTCCATATCTAGTAAAGAATTTAAGTAACTCCTCCACAATCTTTTTAGCTGTAATATTACGTACTGGAATGGCCTCTGGAAACCTAGTAGACACATCCATTATTGTCAAAAGATATTGATTCCCACTTTTCGTTTTAGGAAGCAGTTCTACGCAATCAATTAGGACCCTTGTAAAAGGTTCCTCAAATGCTGGAATGGGTATTCAGGGCGCTGATTTTATCACTGCTTGAGGTTTCCCTATCACTTAACATGTGTGACATGGTTGACAAAATTTAACAACATCTTTATGTAGTCCAGGCCAATAAAAATGTTTTTGTATTTTAGCTTGAGTTTTCCTTATTCCCAAATGACCTCCCACTTGTACCTCATGTGCAACTCGCAACACCTCCTTTCTATACCCTACCAACAATACTACTTGATGAACTTCTGCCCACTTTTCATCCGCCTGCATATGTAAAGGTCTCCATTTTCTCATCAAGACATCACTTTTACGGTAATAACACTCTGGTATCCACTCAGATTCCTCTTCTGTGTATGCTTTCAGATACATTTGTTTTATTTCTACATCTTTCTGTTGCAACTCCGCCAATTTTCCCGAAATAAAAATATCCGCCTCATCCTCCACCTGTTCTTTTCCAACCATCTGATCAAAAATCATTTCTTTTTTTAAAAATTTGTTTTTATTCAAAATTTTTCAATAATTTTTACAAACCACTAAAAAAAAAGCATAGTAATAATTAAGAAAACAACTTAACAAATTAGCAAAACAAGGTGGGGTATCAGCCCTTTACAAATGAAATCTACCCACCACCCATACCACCCCCCCTCCCCCCCTCCTACCCCCCTCTGGTTTGCTGCTGCTGACCTCCACTTAACGTTCCGCGAGAAAGTCAAGGAACGGTTGCCACCGCCTGGAGAACCCCTGCAAGGACCCTCGCAAGGCAAACTTTATCCTCTCCAACCTGATAAATCCAGCCATGTCACTGACCCAAGCCTCTACGCTTGGGGGTTTTGCGTCCCTCCACATTAACAAGAGCCGCCTCCGGGCTGCCAAGAAGGCAAAGGTCAGAACTCTGGACTCTTTTGACTCCTGCACTCCCGGATCGTCTTGACATCCCAAATATCGCTATCCCCCAGCTCGGTTTTACCCGAGTGTCCAAGACCTTGGACATAGCCTTTGCAAAGCCTTTCCAAAATTCTGTAAGTGCTGGGCATGCTCAAAACATATGGACATGGTTTGCTGGGCTCCCCGAACGCCTCACACACCTGTCCTCCACCCCAAAGAACTTACTCATTCTCTCCACTGTCATATGCACCCGGTGCACCACCTTAAACTGAATCAGGCTCAGCCTGGCGCAAGATGAGGAGGAATTGACCCTGCCCAGGGCGTCAGCCCACAGGCCCTCATCTAGCTCTTCACCCAGCTCCTCCTCCCACTTGCCCTTCAGCTCTTTCACCGAGGCCTCCTCCGCCTCCTGCAGCTCCTGGTATATGTCCGATACCTTGCCATCCCCTACCCACACTCCCGAGACCACCCTGTCCTGTATCCTCTGAGCAGGTAACAATGGAAATCCCCGCACCTGTTTTTTCACGAACGCCCGAACCTGCATGTACCTAAAGGTATTCCCTGGGGGCAACCCAAATTTCTCCTCCAGCGCCCTCAGACTAGCAAAAGTCCCATCAATAAACAAGTCCCCCATCCTTTTGATTCCCGCTCTGTGCCAGCTTAGGAACCCACCATCTATTCTACCTGGAACGAATCTGTGATTGTTCCGTATCGGGGTCCAGACTGAAGCCCTTGCTTCCCCCCTGTGCCGTCTCCACTGACCCCAGATCCTCAATGTCACCACCACCACCGGGCTCGTGGTGTACCGTGTCGGCAGGAGCGGCAGCGGAGCCGTTATCAATGCCCCCAGGCTAGTATCTCTGCAGGAAGCCACCCCCAACCGCTTCCATGTCGCCCCCCCTTCCTCTACTACCCACTTCCGAATCATGGATATATTCGCTGCCCAATAATAGCTGCAGCGCCAGCCCATCCCCACCCCGACTGCGCTCTAATAACAGTCTCTTAGCATGCGGGGTCTTGTTTGCCCACACAAATCCCGTAATAATCCTGTTTACCCGCTTGAAAAAGGACTTGGGGATGAGGATGGGAAGGCACTGGAAGACAAACAAGAACCTGGGGAGGACCGTCATCTTCACGGACTGCACCCTGCCCGCCAGGGAAAACGGCGGCATGTCCCACCTCTTAAAGTCCTGCTCCATCTGATCCACCAGCCGTGCTAAATTGAGCTTGTGCAGGGCACCCCAACTCTTAGCCACCTGTATGCCCAAGTAGCGAAAGCTCCTCTCCACCATCTTAAGCGGTAGCTCTCCCAGTCTCTTTTCCTGGCCCCTCGCATGTATCACAAAAAGCTCGCTTTTCCCAACATTCAACTTATACCCCGAAAAGTCCCCGAAATCTCTAAGGATCTGCATGACTTCTCTCATCCCCTTCACCGGATCGGCAATGTACAGGAGCAGGTCATCCACATACAGCGAGACCCGATGCTCCTCTCCCTCCCCCCCCCCGAACCAGCCCCCTCCAGTTTCTGGACTCACTCAACGCCATGGCCAGTGACTCGATCGCCAGGGCAAACAGCAGGGGGGACAGGGGGCACCCCTGCCTCGTTCCTTGATGTAACCTAAAGCACTCCGACCGCAGCCGGTTCGTCGACACACTCGATACCGGGGCCTGATACAACAATTTAACCCACCCCATAAATTCCTCTCCAAACCCAAATCTGTCTAACACTTCCCACAGGTACTCCCACTCCACCCGATCAAAGGCTTTCTCTGCGTCCATTGCTGCCACCACTTCTACATCCCCCCCTTCCGAGGGCATCATGATCACATTCAGGAGCCTCCACACATTCGTGTTCAACTGCCTGCCCTTTACAAACCCCGTCTGATCCTCATTGATCACTCCCGGGACACAGTCCTCAATCCTAGTGGCCAAGATCTTGGCCACATTGGAGCCACATTGCAACGGGTCCTTAGCTTGCTTAAGGATAAGTGAGATCAGAGCCTGCGACATCGTCGGGGGAAGGGTTCCCTTTTCCTTAGCCTCGTTAAACGTTCTCAACAATAGCGGACCCAACAGCTCTGAGAATTTCCTGTAAAATTCTACCCATCTGATCCCGGGGCCTTGCCCGACTGCATATCCTCCAACCCCTTAACCAATTCCTCCATCTCAATCGGGGCCCCCAATCCCTCTACTCGCCCCTCCTCCACCTTAGGGAACCTCAGTTGGTCCAGGAATTGCTTCATCCCCTCCCCCCTTCCGGTGGTTCTGACTCATACAATTTGCCATAAAAGTCCTTGAAGACTTTGTTGATCCTTGCCAAGCTCAGCACCGTGTTACCCCCTGATCCCTAATTCCCCCAATCTCCCTGGCCGCCTCTCTCTTCCGCAGCTGATGTGCCAGAATCCTGTTTGCCTTCTCCCCATACTCATATACCGCTCCTTGTACCTTCCTCAACTGAGCCTCAGCCTTTCCCGTGGTAAGCAGGTCAAACTCCGCCTGCAGACTCCGGCGCTCCTTTAACAACCCCTCCTCGGGGGATTCCGCATACCTCCTGTCCACCCTAAGTATCTCCCCCACCAACCTCTCCCTCTCCATCCTGTCCCTCTTCTCCCTGTGGGCCCTGACTGAAATTAGTTCCCCCCTGATAACTGCCTTCAGCGCCTCCCAGACCACACTCACTGAAACCTCCCCAGTATCATTGGTCTCCAGCTTCGGATACACCGCCGAATCCGCCCACAGACCTCCTCATCCGCCAATTGTCCTACTTCCAGTCTCCACAGAGGACGTTGGCCTCTCTCCTCCCCCCAGCCCCAACTCCACCCAGTGCGGGGCATGGTCCGAGATCGCAATGGCCGAATATTTCACCCCCTCCATTCTCGGGACTAGCGCCCTACTTACCACGAAAAAATCAATCTGCGAGTATGCCTTGTGCACATGGGAGAAGAAAGAAAACTCCTTCGCCCTTGGCCTGGCAAATCCCCACGGGTCCACTCCCCCCATCTGTTCCAGGAACCCCCTCAGAACTTTGGCCGCTGTCGGCCTCTTACCCGATCTCGACCTAGACCAGTCCAGTGCCGGTTCCAGGACCCTATTGAAGTCCTCCCCCATTACCAAACTGCTTGACTCCAAATCCGGAATCCTACTCAACATCCGCTTCATGAACCCTGCATCACCCCAGTTCGGAGCATAAACATTCACTAGCACCACCCGGGCCCCCTGCAACCTGCCACTCACCATAATATATCCACCCCCTTTATCCGCCACAATTCCCGCCGCCTCAAATGCCACCCGCTTGCTCACCAAAATTGCGAACCCCCTCGTCTTCGCATCCAGCCCTGAGTGGAAAACCTGCCCCACCCATCCCTTCCTCAGCCTGGTTTGATTCGCAATCTTCAGATGTGTTTCTTGTAGCATGGCTACGTCTGCCTTTAGCCCCCTTAAGTGCGAAAACACACAGGCCCTATTGACCAGCCCATTCAGGCCTCTCACGTTCCACGTGATCAGCCTGGTCGGGGGCTAATTACGCCCCCCCCTCTCCATCCTCCATCCCGCCGTCTAGCCATCTCCTTTTTTAGGCCCAGCCACATGCCCGCGCCTCCCGCACACTCCAGCCCCCCAGCCAGAGGCTCCGGGTCCCGACTCTCCCCTTTAAAATCGATTCTCCGTCGGTCAGCAAAGCAGCATCCCAGCCCCCCCCAACCCCCTCCCCACTCCAGTCAAGCATCCGCTTAACCCCCTTACCCCCCCCCCCCCATTGCACTCCCGCAAGTCAACTGACTCATGCTGACCCCGGCCGCTCCCGCCTCCACCTCCAATCCCACTGTCGGCTCCCCTTACGAGTCTCCAACACCCCCCCCCCACACACCTAAGTGAGGTAAAGAGAGTCCCCCCTACACCCCGTGTGTACAGAGAACGAAGAAAAAAAACAAGGCACAATACTCTCAAACCCCCTAGCTTCGGGTACTGCCCCCACCATTGAGCGGATAAACTGCTCTCCCTGTCTGGGCCGACCCCACCACCTGTGACGCAGCTCTTCCCAACTGCGACCTCGCCCAAAGCCTTGAGGGCTCAGGGCAAAGGGGGCAACAAAAACACAAGAGAACACAGGGAAAACCCCAACATAACACCCCCCCCCCCCCAGCCCCCACCACCGCACCAGCAACCCCCACAACATACTACAGTCCATTAGCTCAAATCCAGCTTCTCATTCTTGATAAAAGTCCACGCCTCGTCCGGCGTATCAAAATAGTGGTGCCGGTCCTGATAGGTAACCCACAGCCGCGCCGGTTGTAACAGCCCGAAATTCACCCCTTTGCTGTGGAG
Source organism: Scyliorhinus torazame (assembly GCF_047496885.1). Lineage (NCBI taxonomy): Eukaryota > Metazoa > Chordata > Chondrichthyes > Carcharhiniformes > Scyliorhinidae > Scyliorhinus > Scyliorhinus torazame. The sequence continues at coordinate 170,180,817 of NC_092719.1, forward strand.
GACCACCTTGGCCCGGTTGAATCCTGCACGCTTCTTGGCCAGCTCTGCACCCCAGTCCTGATAAATCCGGATCTCGGTGTTCTCCCACCTGCTGCTCCGCTCCTTCTTCGCCCATCGCAGGACAAACTCCTTATCGGTGAAGTGGTGGGATCTTACCAGCATAGCTCTCGGCGGCTCGTTTGCCCTAGGCCTCCTTGCCAGGACTCTGTGCACCCCATCCAGCTCCAGGGGCTGCGGGAAAGCCCCCACGCCCATCAGCGTACCCAGCATCGTGGTCACATACGCCCCAGCATCCGACCCCTCCACGCCTTCAGGGAGACCCAGAATCCGCAGGTTCTGCCTCCTTGACCTATTCTCCAGGTGTTACAGCTTCTCCTGCCATTTTTTGTGCAGCGCCTCGTGCGCCTCCGTTCTAACCACCAGGCCCAAAATCTCATCCTCGTTATCAGAGGCCTTCTGCTGCACCTCCTTTATCGCTGTCCCCTGCATCTTCTGGGTCTCCACCAACCTCTCAATCGACGCCTTCATAGGGGCCAACATCTCCGCCTTTAACTCCGCAAAGCAGCTTCTCAAAAACTCCTGCTGCTCCCATGACCACTGGGCCCATGCTGCCTGATCCCCGCCAGCCGCCATCTTGTTTTTTCGCGCACGTTCTCCTCTCTTCTCCAAAGCCGCTTTTTTGATCGCCCCACTCCTGGTCCACTCCATACAGCACTGGGCGACCCTCACTGTTTCCTTCCCACACTGGGAATCGCCGTCAAAGTGCCGATGGAGCTCCGTAAAAGGGTCTAAAAGTCCGTTATCGGTGGGAGCTGCCGACCGTGCAACCTATCTAGGCATAGCCACAACCGGCTCAAAAATCATTTCTGATAATTGCACTTCACCTTTATCTTCACTCTCTGATTTCTCCTCTTGTCTTAACCTGTGACTTTGCAACCTTGTTACTACACAATCTGGAAAAATCCCAGGATATTCGTCCTTCAACGCTTCAGTTGTCTGATTTTGCATTGGCTTATCAACCACAGTAGGCATCACTCCCACCTGCGATCCAGCTATATCATTACCCAAGATAAACTATTCCTGGACAAGATAGTTTTTCTATTACTCCTACTACCACTTCACCACTCTTCACTGGGCTTTCTAACTTTACCTTATATGATGGAACACTACTCCTCTCACCCTGAATTCCACATATTATCCCTTTTTCTGGCAACATTCGTCCCAAACTACATAACTCCTCATCTCTCACCATTAAAGATTGACTAGCTCCCGTATCTCTTAAAATTGTGACGTCTTCACCTGCTCCTCCTGATACACATGAGTAAACTTTACCCACACAAGTAAATTCTTTAAAGAATCTGGCACATTCTTATCAATCACCTCTTGATCAGGCTGTACAATCTTTTGCACCTCCTTCGCTTCACTTGGGCTTTCCTTTACCACTTTAACAAACCCCACTGTCTTATCCTGTTTTATCACATCAGCCTTCCCAGTGCTTTTCTTCAACCACCAACACTGTGACTTTACATGGCCTAGTTTATTACAGTGAAAACATTTGAAACTTTTCATGTCTCTTCCACCCTCCTGGATTTCTTTTTTAATCTGAAGTACACTCTCCTTATTATCACCCATCAGATCACCTTTACTTTTACCACTTGAGTATTTCTCATGTCCCCAGTTTCTATCCCTCACAGGCTGAAACTGATGTCGGAAACCAAGCTTTGATTTCTGAACTAATTCATAATCATCTGCCATTTCTGCTGCTAACCTCGCAGTTTTAATCCTCTGCTCTTCCACATGAGTTCTCACTACATCAGGAATTGAATTTTTAAACTCCTCCAAAAGCATAATTTCTCTCAGTGCTTCATATGTTTGGTCTATTTTCAAAGCCCTTATCCACCTATCAAAATTACTTTGTTTGAGCCTTTCAAACTCCATGTATGTTTGACCAAATTCTTTCCTTAAATTTCTAAACCTTTGTCTGTAGGCTTCAGGCACTAGTTCATATGTACCTAAGATGGAATTTTTCACCTCCTCATATGTCCCAGATACCTCCTCCGGTAGTGATGTAAACTAGCCCTCCCTATCAGCTTTGTTTGAATCAGTAATACCCACATGTCCTTGGCCATTTCATTTGTTTCGCCACCTTCGCAAATGAAGTGAAAAAGGCTTCCACCTCGTTCTTGTCGAACCTTGGCAATGCTTGGACATATTTAAATAGATCCCCACCAAGCTTTCGACTTTGACACTCTTTCTCACTATCCTCATCACTATCATCCAACTGTATGTTTCCCTTTAAGTCTGCCAATTTTAACTGACTGTCATGTTTCATGGCCATTTTCTGAAGTTCAAACTCTCTCTCTTTATCTTTTTCCCTGATCTGTATCTCCCTTTCTTTCTTTTTGTTCTGCTGGGGCTATTCTTTCTTTTCTCCTTTCTTCTCTCTCCTTTTCTTTTTCCTCTCTCTCTCTTTCTTTTTCCTCTCTTTCGTATTCAAACTGCTTTAATTCTGTCTCATGTTCCATTTGTTTAATTTGTAACTGTATTTTTGCCTTTTCCAATGAGTCAAACTGTATCGCAACTGTATCAAAGGTATTTAAATGCTTAGCCACGGCCATAATTACCTAACCTTTTCACATTTTGTCAGGTAATGTTAACTGCAATGTTTTTGCCAAATCTAACAGTCTGCTTTTAGTCTCTGTCCGTAAGGTACTGCGTGTGATCGTCTCCACCCCCAAAAACTTCTGAGCGTCTGAAAGAGCCATTATCCACAACACACTCCCAACTTAAACTAAAATACCACACCTAATAAGCAACCACAATATGCTCACCCCTCACTGTCTTTAAGTTCACTAAGCCAATTCAATAGACAGACTTTTATCCCGGACAAACCCCCAATTTGTTATGGGCCAGGGTTTAGAGAACCCCAAAGTGTATCATGAAGTTCACCTGACCCACAACTTTTAATAGATTGTGGTATGGGGAGCACACGGCCCACTCTACAGGTGTGGTACAGCAGAAATGGAAAAGTATTTTTTAAAGCAAAACAATGTTTATAATATGAACTCAAGTTAATCTTTTTAAAACATACAGTGAACATCTTAGCAACCATCAATTCAAATACAACCCCCAAAGAATACAACACTAAGTAATCCTTAATAACTTCCCAAACAATATCCAGAAGACAAAAGAAACACCTTTTAACAGAAGCACATTAGGTTTACATTCACTACTGAGAACATTGATAATTCTGAATTCACCAAATGATCAAGAGGTGGTCTTTTGATGGCAGAGAGATCAACAGTACACCTACTTGGTCTGGCTTCAGCTCCAATACTGAAAACAAAACTAAAACACACCCTGCAGCAAACAGCCTAAAACAAAAGTAAAAAGCTGACAGACAGCCCTGCTCCACCCACTCTTTGACATCACTGCAGTAATAAACACCCATTTCTTAAAGGTACTCTAACTACAGATATTTATACACACCCATTTATAAACACCCATTTCTTAAAGGTACTCTTACATGACAACTGGAAACGTTTTGCTGTTCGTTGGGCCAAGTTGGCTACAGTTTCAATGGTAAAAGAATAAAAGTATGAAGCTGCAAATCTGAAATAGAAACAAGCCAATTAGCAGCTAATTATGAAACGTGAATATTCCTACTGGAACTGGATTTTTAAGACATTTCCACCCAAGGAGTATTTTCCCATGGCCAATCCAGTTACCCCGCACCTCTTTGGGTTGTGGGGGTGAGACCGTTGCAAACAAGGGGAGAATGTGCAAACTCCACACGGACAGTGACCCAGGGCCGGGATCAAACCTGGGTCCTCGACGCTGTGAGCAGCAGTGCTAACCACTGCGCCACTGTGCGTTCTTAAACTCCCTGACACACCAGGTAGGGTAGTTGAAGTAGGGATCACTGACGAATTCAAGAGGAGGGTCAAGTATGTATTAGGGAGAAGTGAATAGAGATATGGGATTAAGGTGGACTAAGGAAATTAGAGCGGTTGCAATCTCGTGCAGTATGAACACAAGCATTGATTGGTTGAGGAGAATGTTGTGTATTGCACTGTGAATTAAAGATAATCGTTTAGAAAGGACAGCTGCAACATTAATCATTTACCTTCATGCTGATTCTCACTGCACAGTAACTGTGTTGAATAAAAGAACATAAATTACATAATTGAACAGGAAATGGATCCAGACACCATTATTATTCAACATAACTGGGGTTTCCACAGTTTGCAATCAGGTTTTTTCCCCTTGGATTAGAAAATTCCAAATTAAAAATAATAATAATTTAAGTGTTATAGGTTGGGGTAAAATAGATTGTAAAATAATCCACATTTATGTGAGATTTGGTTTGGAAAAGATATCCAACATCGTCATACAATTCCACTTCACGGTTATATGTGTGATAAACCAGAAATGAGCTCAGTTGTTTCATCTCTATTTGGCTGTTTTGTTCCACACATTATTATGTTAAAAGAAGTCCCATTATCACCTTTTAAAAGAAAACTTTCCATGCTGCAGGTAAAACTATTTTAATATTCTTTTGTGTGAAGTTCTTTGCAGATGGAAGCCTATTTATATAGATACACAGAGGTGCCATGAGATAATCCAAAAGAGACATTCATGTTGACACCTCCTATGCTGCAATAATGGGCCAACATTTACTGTAGCAGGGACTTTAAGCAAATTTTAAAGTTGTAAAATAGCGCAAGGACGAGAAGGAAATATAAATTAGAGTAAGTGAACTTAATGCTAAAGCAGATACAGAAAGGAAAATAAAGTGAGGGAAAGATTGGATTTAAAAATAGGCAAAGAGAGACTGAAAGGGAAAGTAAAAAAGGTCATAATTTAAAACTGTACATTTTTCAAATCAGCAACATTTATAAATCCTGAAGGAATGGGACTGCATGGATGGTATTTATTGGAGGTGATCTAGGTTTATTTGTTGGCTGGAGAGTTGGGTAAAATCCTGCGTCGCCCCTTTTCAGGAAGGCTCAACACATTAAGTGCTACTTGAGGCTCATAACTAAATGGCCGGGGACGTTCCCTGAAATGTTGGACACCAAGGGTGGAAGCTCTGCCCGCCGAGCACTACCAGTCAAACAGAGCCCATTAATCACAATGCCACTGGGAGACAGTGGCTGCTGCTGTTACAACACCCACCTGCAGCCTAGTACAGTCACTGGATGCCAGGTTACCACGTGAGTGGTGATGAGAGAGATTCATGGGGAAAGATCATGGTGGGACGAGGGAGATTAGCAGCAAAGGCAGAAGAATGGCTTTCAGTGCGGCTGACTGTTCCTGATGCTGGGTGCCTCGATTTAGCACTGAGTGCCTTTGAACGAGTGCTGCCCCTGGGATTCCTCCAAGCTACCCCATATGGGTTTACGTTATATGCTCCCCGCATGGTGAGACTGCCCCTCCCCAATACTAGTGTTGGCGGGTTGGCCCTTAAGTTGGCATTAATCGTCCACTTAAAGGCTTCAATTGGCTGCCGAGTGAAAAGGTCATCCACGGGAAATGGTCAATAGACTGAAATGGGCAAGACTTAACTATTTGTAGTGAATTTAGTTCATATTTACCAAGCAAAAAATAGCAACCTCATGCAGTTCAAAGCATTTCACTGGTGAGTCAGCTAACAAGTGGAGTGGTGAATGTCGAACAATAACTTTTGGATTTCCACATTTAACCTCACATCTGCCACAATAAAGATTATCTTTATTTCTTTTAATGAATTTAGAGCACCCAACTAATTTTTTTTTTCCAATTAAGGGGCAATTTAGCGTGGGTTGTGGGGGTGAAACCCACGCAGACACGGGGAGAATGTGCAAACTCCACATGGACAGTGTCCCAGGGCCGGGATTCGAACCCAGGTCCTCAGTGCCGCAGTCCCAGTGCTAACCACTGTGCCACATGCCGCCCAAAAGATTATAATTATTATCATCTGATTTGCTGTTGCATTTTGAAATAAATAACAGTACTTTTTGCCTCACCATTATTTTATAATTAGGCCCTATTAACGCATCCCTTGGATTTTTTAATTTGTTTAATTTTGCATTTTTCTTGTAGGTCTGTTACAGCCACTAATTTGAAGGTGCAACCAACTTGATACAAGAAATCATGTCAACAAACTTCACAAGGCCAAAAGATTAGCTATTGGCTAAGGACAGCTTTTAAAGAATTTCTTCTAACCTTCCAGAACCCAATTTAAAAATAATATTGCTTTTATGACTTCAAGTTCCTCTCGCCATGTTTGTCACTAGCCTGCAGTTCCCCAGCACAGTTTGCCAAGACAACAGTAATGGAGAGGAGGCAAAATCAGCGTGGAAGCCCTCGACTGTTTATGGACGATCCCGAACTGAGAAAGCAGAGAGGAGAGCACAGAGGAGAAGCAACATGTCTGCTATGCATCTCAGACGAGAAGAGATGGCTGATAAGCTGAAATACCCACTGGTCCTACTGGCCCCTATAATCCTCATTCTTACCTTGCTTCTAATTCTGTTTGGTATTTACATACTGAAACCATTTCACAGAGGTGAGACTGTTGCCGTTTATTTCAAATTTAAAGATTAAAGCCTTATACGGTGTAATTAAAAAATTTCAATATGCCCCAGATGATGCAGTGGTTGAATATTTGATCAGGAGTGGTATCTGAGTCAGAATGCCATGAATGATTTAACTTGGTGGTCTCAGTAAAATTAGAACTACCATTACAATTTGTATTTTGTTTTCTCCTTAAAAGCAACCTGCATTTATATAGTGGGCGCGACCTAACCGAATGGGAACAAAGTTCTGTAACAAGCCCATTTAGCCAGGTGCTTCCCGGCATTCGCAGTGCCAAGAAACACCATGCTATCTGCCTCGACTCTGGTTCTATTCAGGGCCTCAGTGGGGAGTGCCAATTTTAAAATGGCATCGCGATCTCTTGATCCCCGAACTCACCTATAAGGGGGTTCTGCCCCCCCCCCCGCCCGCCCGCCCCCACACACCCAATTGCACCCCCGCAGGGTACCCCCGGGCCCAATCACTGTTGTGGGAAAAATGCCAATGTGCCAGTGCCAAGGTGCCCGGGCAGCATCAGCAGTGCCAGGGTTCTACCCTGCCTGGAGGGCAAGCACCTGGGGGCCTCCAATCCCCTAGATCCCAAGGAGTGCCGTTCCGTCTGGTCCCCGTTTGTGGAGACCAGCACTGAACGGCATTTAGCCGAGGTCTCCGAGGCCAAGAGGTTAGATTCCAACGCCTCAGGTAGATCATGGGAGGGCATATTAGAGTGAGACTAGCTGTCTTGCTCTAATAAACAGATTTGCAAAAAGTGATCCGGTTCACAATGGGCGGGATTCAGATCGTGACATCTCGCGAGATTGTGTTAGATCTTGCAAGATGTGGTGAACCAGGTAGATTGAAGCAGAGGGATCTCCCAGCATCTACCAGCCGCACCGCGCTGCCTTTCAGGCGCAACGCGGGCAGTAGATCGTGCCCAGTGCCTTTAGCCAAGGAAAACATCCTAGGATGCATCACAGAAGCATGAGCAAAGATTGGTACAGATCAAAAAAATATATATTGAGGTGGGAGTTGACTAAAAGCTTGGTCAAAGACTAAAGGCCAGATTGTGACTACCAAGCTGCAAAAGTATCCGAAATTGCATGATTTGTGCTCCGTGGGGTGGAAGTAGAGTCTGGCCCTCTGATCCAGGAAGCAGAAGGTAGCAGCTATGGTGGGTAAGCATTGAGGTGGGCTTGTTGGAGAACATGCCTCAGTTCTTTGGGATTTTATCACATTACTTTAGAAGTTGTGAGATCCTCTATCTCTCACCCTGCACCACAGCACCCATCCCTCCATGGCCCTCATAGCCTCCATGCCAGCTGATGCCCCACCCATACCCCTATGGCTCCTCATACCTTCCATGCCAATTCAATGCCAACTCATAACCTCACCCAACCCTTTGTCACCTTATACCCCGTGCCAACTCGGTAGCCTGTTGCCCAGCATCCACCATAGACAGACCTCCAAAGACATATGAAGATGAGATAAGATAAACTCATAACAATCTATAAAATCCATTCAAATCTTTTAGATCTCAAGTGTTTAATCTTTTTTTCAGGAGCCACGTTAAAGACAGCGGGCTGGAATCTCCGCTGTTGTGATTGTCTGTTGCGCCGGCAGCGCACCCACGCCTGGGGATTTCCTGACGGCGTGGAGCTGCCCACAATGGGAAACCCCATTGGCCAGCTGGCGAGACGGAGAATCCAGCCGCCAGTGGGGGTGCACCGCACCAAAAAAAACTGGTGCGGCAGGATGGAGAATCCCGCCCAGCTTATCCCTTAATAGCTTCTTTAAGCTGTCAATCAAACTGTGAACTCAAAATTCTCCCGCTGTCATATTTGTAGCTTTTGAAACTCCGCAAAGCATTCACAATGACTTAATGATAGCCCTGGGAATGTCAAAAAAGAGCTCAAATGAATCTGCTTGACCAGGTGCATTGTTTTCTTTCTCAACCATGCCTGCCAATCAAAGCAATCCAGCAGTCTCACTGACAGCTATGTCCTGTTTCTTTTTAAGTTTAAAGAGCAGGGCATCTAAAAAACTTTAGATCATGATAGTTAAATAGACTTTGAGCTGAATTCACCGCTTCTCGATGCCGGCAGCAATAATTGCGATCAGGCGGAGAGTAGCGCGCAATGGAAAAATAATTATTTGCAGCCGACGCCGATTCCACTGCCATGATCCGGTTCTTTGCTGGCAGTGTTATCGAAGCTTGCACCTCGTGCCGGCAGATTTATGCAAAACCATCATTTGCATGGATTTAAATATCATTTAGGGGTTGTACGCGTCATGCTCCACCCCTCTTCGGCAGAAGTCTTGTGGGCGCAAATTGGTGCAAGTATTTACAAGTGGGGCCTGGGTTCCATGGCTATTGAGGGGCAGTGGGAAGCTAAAAAAAAGTGAAAAAATTGTCAGGTACACCGCACCATGCTGGGGGTGGCTGTCCAGGCCTGGGGCAGTAGCGGGCAATAACGTGGTGCTATGTCTGTGGACTCAGGGTGTCACCCCGGAGATCGGGGCGGCCTGGCTCAGACCGCCATTACTGCAGTATCTGGACTTAACACCCCCTCCCTGGTGCTACTTACAGGCTCCTGGCTGCTCATGCTGCTGACTGCTCACCATGTCCTGTAAATGCTCAGAGAGCACCTGGTGACGTGGGAGTCCACCCAGGCCGCCCCTCTGGAAACCCTCATACCCCAGCGGTATCAACAAGGGGATGGGTGTGGCCTGGCTCTATTAGTGGCCCACTAGGTGTGGGCACTCCTCAGAAGCATTGCCCCACTGCAGAGGAAGAAGGGGATTAACAGAGCTCATCCCAACCAAAGGACACGTGCACATGGCTGCTGGAACCCTCCCTGGTTTTCTGCCTCTCAGGACAGAGGCCTCACCAGTGACCCCTACCCCTTATGGTCACAAGCTGTCTCTTCCTGGTGAGGCTGGTATCACTGACTGCTTCTGCCACTTCCTCCCATGTGCCGTTCAGGAGAGCAGGCTCGAGTCTGTGGCCCACACTGGGGAAGAGGGTGTTCCTCTTCGGCATCGAGCAGTGGGTCCACTTTGGACTCCCAAAATCAGGGGGCAGGTCTTCCCTGTGCCATCTTCGTCGCTGCTGTGAATGTGTGGTGAGTGGAGCGCTTAAAAACAGCTCCGGCTGTCTGGCTCTTTAGCGTTAATTCCAGCCCCAGTGGTTACACCGCCCATTGGGTTGGGAATTGCTTTCAATTCGTGCCAGCAGAGTGCTGGGCCATATGCAGCTCCTGAATCGCGGAATGGATAGTCCCCCAACGATAACGTGAATCTCATGCTATTCAATCCCGGCAGGAACACTTGGGGGCGGGATTCTCCGGACGCCAGAATCGCGTTCGGCAATAGGCTGGAGAATCAAAGTTTATGACCAAATCGGGGGCGGTGCCGCTTTGGCCATGCCAGAGTGGGGACAAAGCCTCAAAATCAAAGAATCCAGCCCCTTGTCTCCCAAAAGGAGAATCCCAGCCCTTATCTGCCCTTCAAGAATGTTTACATCTTTTTGTGACTCCCACACTGCAGGTTAAAGCCCTTGGACCAGCCAAAATAGAGTCTGTTTGAAGTGTCCTGCCCACATGAATGATATCCTGATCCCGTTCCCTCCTGAAAAAAATTGTATCTGTTGGAAATGAGGGTGGGGTGTCTGCATCCGGGTTCCGCCCACCATTTTTAATGGTCTGCAGTGTCTTCCTGACTTTGCAGAAATTTGGTCCGAAGGCTTTCAGTATCTTAAAGGAAGAAAAGAAATGGAGAAGGAATTCCAGAAGTTAGGGACAAAGTAGCTGAAGGCATGTATACTGATATAGGCAAAATAATAGAGGATGCATAAGTGGCCAGAAGTGGGGATAGTATCTGAGGAGAGGTAGCCATTTAAAAATGTCAGCTAGCAAAAGGCTAGAAAGGGAAACTCAATGGGCAATTGTTAACTGGGGATGTGCGTAAAAGAGCAGGAAGTGGGCCTGATGGATAAAATGTGCTCAGGGAGGCATGAGGGGAGATGAAAGAGACATTGGGGAAAGATGCAGATTCAATGCTAGGGCATCAGGAAGATCTTTGGGGGAAGTGTGGCCTCGTGAGAAAGGAGAATGGGTGGAATAAAGCAGAAATAGCTAAAGGGACACTCTCAAACAGTGGCAAAGGAGTCCTAAAATTCCTTGCATATTGTGGAGGTGAGGGTGGATGGGGTACAAAAGAAATGTTAAGGAAATGGTTAGCAGAGAGAAAAGAAGCGGAGGTTATCTTCAAATTCACAGTTGACCCCGAGGGAGTGAGCATTTTTGACAAAGAATAGAGCTCAATAGTGCTTGATGTGGTCCAAACAGATTGAGTCTCAGATGGCTAAACCAGGTGGTCTTGAGTGCTTCAGGTTTATGCCCTTGGACTTGAGGGGGTAAAGAAGGGGGCTTTCCTATGGGAATAACAAGGGTGAGAGAGAATAATAGTAATAACTGGTAAATAAAGGACATTAAAGACATAGGTGGGTGTAATTAAGGAGATCAATAGCTGCAAAATTATGGATGGGCAATTGAGATGGAAGGAGAGATTAAGGGAGGACAGAGAAATGAGGAGGCAGTGGAGTTGAGGGATGAGGAATTTCTCATTGAAAACATCTATGAAAAGCTTGGACCTGATCCTCGGAGGCAGTGGAGAATGGGTATTCTGAAGGCAGGGTGATAGGAATGAGTTTCCTCCGGGTGCTCCGGTTTCCTCCCACAGTCCAAAGACGTTCAGGTTAGGTGGATCGGACATGCTAAAATTGCGTCTAGTGTCCAAAAAAGGTTAGGAGGGGTTATTGGGTTACGGGGATAGGGTGGAAATGAGGGCTTAAGTGGGTCGGTGCAGACTTGATGGGCCGAATGGCCTCCTTCTGCACTGTATGTTCTATGTTCTATCCAGACAAGACAAGATGTTTAAAAGAATAGAAGGGCAGGGGGAAAGACAGAAAGATGACATTTGGAGAGAAGAGCCATACTTCACCAGGAGGGGCAGAGAAGGAAGGGGCAAGGTGTCCCCATAATACATATCAACTGATGTAATGTGTCATCATGCTGCCCAAAGATCACCATCAAGATCTATCATTAAGATTATGTTTCATTTAACAATCTTTCCCATTTTTCTGTTCCTAACAATAGTTTTAAATTTTACTGGTGGCACCTGCACTGCGCTTGGAATCTGGCAGGAACCTCAGGGCAGTTGTGGCTCTGGGAGAGACGTATTTTTTCCCTGTGTTCAAATCAAGGTAAGAGTGACAGGGTCAGATTTCAACTCACTTTAGCTTTATAAAGATCCATCATTTGAATGCAGGTAATAATAGAAAGAAAAATGTACTTCTGTATATTAAGATCACATATATTTAAAACCTTCTGCTAAACAGGCATGAGGTCAGAGGACCGGAAAGCTGCTAATGTATCATTATTTAAAAAGTAGGAAGGGATGGAATAAGTAATTATAGGCCTCGGTCGTGGGAAAACTATTAGAGAATAGTCTGGAAGTAAAAATAATCTTTTAGAGAGGATTTTTGTAATCAAGGGCAGACAGCGTGGGTTTGTCAATGGAAGGTCTTGTCTGACTAACCTGATTGAACGTTTGGGGAGGTAACAAGGAGGATTGATGAGGGCAGCATGTTTGGTCCGGTCAATGAAGCTTTTAGCAAGACTTTTGACCAGGTCCCACATGACAGACTGGCCCGAAAGTTAAAAACTTGTGAGATCCAAAGGAAAGTCTGAAGTTGGATCCAAAATTGAAACAGTGACAGGACGCAGGGCATTATGGTCGAAGGGTGTTTATGTGACACAAAGGTGTTTCTAGTGTGGTTCTGCAGGGCTCAGTACTGGATCATTTGCTGTGTGTGGTATATAGCAATGATTTAGACTTAAATGTAGATGCCATAATTAAGAAGTTTGCAGTTGAAATGAAAATTGACAGTACAATGATCATATGAAAGAAAGCTTTAGACTGCAGGAATATACCAGTGGACTGGTGAAGTGGACAGAAATGGAATTCAAACCAGAGAAATGTGAGGTATGCTCTTGGGAAGGGTAAATGAGGCAAGGGGATACAGAATAAATGGTAGAATATTGAGAAGTGTAGAGGAATAGAGGCACATTGGAGAGCATATTCACAGATCCTTGAGAGTAGCAGATCCGGTGAATAAAGTGGTCAACAAGGCAAATGAGCCATTTCCCATTGTTGGCCAAGGCATAGAGAAAAGAGCAGGGAGACTACGCTAGAAATGTATTAAACACTAGTTATAAAAAAATCGCTTATTGTCACAAGTAGGCTTCAATGAAGTTACTATGAAAAGCCCCTAGTTGCCATATTCCGGCTCCTGTTCGGGGAGGCCGGTACGGGAATTGGACCCGTGCTGCTGGCATTGTTTTGCATTACAAGCCAGCTGTTTAGCCCACTGTGCTAAACCAGCCTCTGTTTGCCCACAGTTAAAGTACAGTGTACGGTTCTGGTCACTGTATTACAGGGAAGATGTGATTACATTAGCGATGAAATTTACAAGAATATTGCCAGGAATTAAGAATTTTAGTTACGAGCAAAAATTGGATAGGCTGGGTTTATTTTCTTTCGAACAGAGGAGACTGAGAGGAGATTTAATTGAGGGGTATATTATGAGTAGCTTAGAGTGGATAGGAAGAACTTACTTCCCTTAGCAAAAAAAATCAATAAACAAGAGGCGTAGATTTGAAGTAATTGGTGGAAGGATGTCAAGGGAGTGAAGAGAGGCTGGTGGAGTCTGGAATTATCTGAAAGAGTGGCGGAGACAAAAATGCTCATCACGTTTAAACACTGTTTGAACTCGTGTGTGGCCCTTAAGTGATCACTTGATTGCCTCAATTGGCTTCCAGGCAGGAAGGCCAACCATGACCCTGGACTTAATTGGAGTGAGTTGGGGAGGTGAAAGGGGTTTTGGCCAAGGCTGCAACAAGGTCACCGAGTACCACAACAGAATCCACATGAGAATCGGTGAGTAGGTTCTTGCAGTGTAAGAACCACTTGATCACATTGTCAATGACACCTTCCATCACATTACTGATGATTGAGAATACACTCATGAGGCAGTAATTAGTTGGATTAAAGAGCTTCTTTTTGTTTTGTGGACAGGGCATTCCTGTGCAATTTTCCCCATTGTTAGGATAAAAGAGGTGATAGAATCATAGAATCTCTACAGTGCAGAAGGAGGCCACTCGACCCATCAAGTCTGCACCAACCTTTTTGAAAAGCAGCCTACCTAGGCCTATTCCCCTACCCTATCCCCATAACCCACCTAACCTGTACACCCCATGGGCAGTAAGGGACAATTTATCATGGCCAATCCACCTAACTGCACATCTTTGGACTGTGAGAAGAAACCCACGCAGACACGGGGAGAGCGTGGAAACTCCACACAGGCAGTCACTCAAGGCCGGAATTGAACACAGGTCCCTGGTGCTGTGAAACAGCAGTGCTAACCACTGTGCCGCCATGCCACCCTCTGTTGACCAAAGAATTTGATCCAATTAAGTGAAGGCATATGCAATTTAGGATGTTTGTCATAGAGGAAGAGACATATTGATGGCTAAGTTAGTTAAATTAAGCTTTCCTTTCAAATTTGATTAACAAAACACAGCCGTAATGAAAATAAGAAAAGGAATCCTGAAATACATAAGAACAAACAAGTTAACTCTACAAGATTTCCTTTTTTTTGGTCTAAATTGAAGCTTCTTGATCTCACTAGGTTACTGTTCACCTATCTGATGGTTCTAAAAGGATGGCTGTAATAATGGAGAATGAACAAGCTTTGGTAAACTGTCAGCAGGTGAGAGGAACAAACAATGGTCTTCACCACCCTTCTCTGAACTCGTTCTCTCACCCAACAATTTCTTCTTTAACTTGTGCACTTCCTTCAAATTAAAAGTGTGGCTATGGGTATCCATATGGGCTCCAGTTATGCCTGTCTTTCTGTGGGTTTGTGGAACTCTTTGTTCCAGTCCTACTCCGGCACACTCCCACGGCTATTTTTCCGTTACATCGATGACTGTATCGGTACCACTTCTTGTCTTGAACTGGAAAAATTTATCAATTTTGCTTCCAATTTCCACCCCTCTTTCCTTTACATGGCCCATCTCCGATAATTCCCTTCCCTTCATTGACCTCTCTGTCTCCATTTCAGGTGATCGACTGATCATCAATATTCACTATAAACCCATCGATTCTCACAGCTACCTTGACTACAGCTCTTCACACCCTGCTTCCTGTCAGGACTCCATCCCATTCTCCCAGTTTCTTTGCGTCTGTTGCATCTGTTCCGATGTTGCCAACTTCACAAATGGCGCTTCTGACATGTCTTCTGTCACTGAGGCTTCCCCCCACTGTGGTTGACAGGGCACTTAACTGGGTTCGACACCTCTGCCCTCACTCCTTCGCCTCCCTCCCAGATGAGGTCTCCCTTGCCCTCACTTTCCAGCACACCAGCCTCAACATTTAACAGGTCATCCTCTGCCATATCCGTGAACTCCAGTATGATGCCACCACAAACCACATCTTCTCCTCACCCCACCATCAACATTCTGCAAGAACCGCTCCTTCCCAGACACCTCAGTCCACTCCTCCACCGTGACCCTAACCTTCCTGTCATTGTCCATTCCCACTCAGGCTCTTCTCTCATTCCCACATGTCTGTCTTTGGCCTGCTGCAATGCTCCAGTGAAGCCCAGTGCAAACTGGAGGAGCAGCATCTCATCTTCCGATTAGGCATGTTGCGCCCTCAGGATTCAGCAATGAGTTCAACACCTTTAGACTGTGACCTTTCCCTTCCATCTTGACCCCTTTTTCCTATGCCAAACACCTTTTGTCCCAATGCAAACCCCCTTCCCCCTCCCCCACTGAGCCATCTGTTACTTGTTCTTTAGTTTGCTTTCACTGACCTATATATTCGCATGAATACATTCTTTATTTTACTTTGTGCCACTACCAGCAGCTTCTATAGCCCTTCACACTGCCATTAACATTTCCTCCTGTCTTGTGCCCTACACATCCTTGTTGCAATTTCTGCTAGCTCCCACCTACCACTGACCTTCTATCATGCTCTTATACAGTATATAATCCATCACATTTCTCCCTCTCTTTAGCCTGAAGAAGAGTCATATGGACTTGAAACATTAACTCGGTTTCTCTTTCCACAGACGCTGCTAGGCCTACTGAGTTTTTCCAGCATTTTCTGTTTTGTTAATGGTCTTCAGAGCTTTTCTCAACAGAGAAATTAATTCCAGAT
The DNA here is from genome assembly GCF_047496885.1 of Scyliorhinus torazame. Classification (NCBI taxonomy): domain Eukaryota; kingdom Metazoa; phylum Chordata; class Chondrichthyes; order Carcharhiniformes; family Scyliorhinidae; genus Scyliorhinus; species Scyliorhinus torazame. The sequence continues at coordinate 170,196,660 of NC_092719.1, forward strand.
AGTGTGACAGGATGGGACTTCCATTAGCTCCAGTGTTAACCTCAGCCCAATTTCCAAGGGCAGAAAGTTTACCTGCTGTTAGCTATGTAAGTCCCTATCTGTCTCTGGAGATTTGGGGCAGGCACGTGAATTGTAACTACAAGGTATATTCACTTACATTGCTCATAAAGAATTCAAGTTGTTTGAGTTTGGTTCTGGCCTGGTGAGCACCAAGGTTAGTCACTCGGGGAAGCTTAGAGAGAGAAGATGACCAGGTAGGCGCAGGGTCATTGAAATCAAAGTTTGCAAAGTTATAGATCTTGGTGTGCAGAGGACAATTTCAAAGTCTGGCGATGATACAAATCTTGGAAGTGTTGTAAACTGTGAAGAGAACAATTTAGAACTTCAAAAGGACATAAACAAGTTGGTGGAGTGGGCAGATATGTGACAGATGAAGTTCAATGCGGAGAAGTGTGTGTGTGATAGTACCAGGTATTGCGGTACCTAAGAGGTGGATGACCATTGGTTAGACCCAGGCGTCTACCATTGGCTGTTGCACATAGCTCCGCCCTGAGAGGCGGAGTATAAGAACCGGTGCTGTCCCAGCAGCCTTCACTTTCTGTATCGAAGCTGCTGGGGAAGAGTTCTAGCAGATTAAAGCCTTCAGTTATGAATCACTTCGTCTTGAGAGTAATTGATTGCGCATCAATTAAATCTGCTTCAACTTCAGTTGGAAGGATGGATCTCCGTATCAAACCGGAGTGCCTTCAGCTCAGCCCCCACGCGGACAACTCTGCTGCTTTTTTTAAACATTGGCTGGCGTGCTTTAAGGGCTTCCTCGACACGGCCGCCGACACCCCCACGGAAGGACAAAAGATGCATCTCCTATGACGAATCATCCAGGCGAATCATCCCCGCCCGCGCTGCCCGGCCCGCACCGCCACCTGCAAAGGATGCGGCAAGAAGGGCCACTATGTGGGGGTCTGCCAGGCCCGCGCCATGGCCGCGGTCTCCAGCGACTATCGGCAACCCCCCCTTCAGGCCCCAACCGCCCAGCGCTCACCGCCACCCCCCTATCTTAAGGCCACGTGCGACCCGCGGGCACGGCCATTTTGCCCGCCCGGACACCACGCTGGATGGGTGGGCACCGCCATTTTGTCCCTCGCCGCCGCCATCTTCTTCATCCCCGGACACCATGTGCAACCCATGGGTGACGCCATCTTGGATGGGGCCCCAGGCCCCCAGCACAGCCGACTACACGCTGCCCGACCAGAACCCTCAATTACTTCAGCTGGCCTCGGTGACTCTGGACCAGAGTCGGCCCCGGACGCTTGCAACAGCCACAACGACGATCTCCATCAACGGCCACGAGACGTCTTGCTTGATTGACCCTGGGAGCACGGAAAGCTTTGTTCACCCCGACACGGTCAGGCGCTGTTCTCTTGTCACCCATCGTAAATCAAAGGATCTCCCTGGCCTCCGGGTCACACTCGGTGGAGATAAAGGGGTTCTGCCTAGCGAACCACACTGTCCAAGGCAGGGAATTCAACAATTTCCACCTGTACGTCCTGCCGCACCTCTGCGCAGCCACCCTCCTTGGGCTGGATTTCCAGTGCCATCTGCAAAGCCTGACCTTTAAATTTGGCGGCCCTATACCCCCCCTTACTGTCTGCGGCCTCGCGACCCTTAAGGTCGACCCGCCTTCCCTGTTTGCGAACCTCACCCCGGATTGCAAACCCGTCGCCACCAGGAGCAGACGGTACAGTGCCCAGGACCGGACCTTTATCAGGTCAGAGGTCCAAAGGCTGCTGAGGGAAGGGGTCATCAAAGCTACCCCTCCCTAATGGTGACCGCAAGGACACGGCCTTCGAAGCAGATGGGCGGCTCTATCACTTTTTAAGAGTTCCCTTCGGTGTCACGAACGGGGTCTCGGTCTTCCAGCGAGAGTTGGACCGAATGGTTGACCGTTACGGCTTACGCGCGACGATCCCGTATCTGGATAACGTCACCATCTGCGGCCATGATCAGCAGGACCACGACAACAATCTCCGCAAATTTCTCCAGACCGCGAAAATCCTTAATTTGACATACAATAAGGATAAATGCGTGTTTAGCACCGACCGTCTAGTCATTCTAGGCTACGTAATGTGAAGTGGAGTCATAGGGGCGCCCCCTCATGGAGTTCCCCCTCCCTCACTGCCCCAAGGCCCTAAAGCACTGCCTCAGGTTCTTCAGCTATTGTGCACAGTGGGTCCCCAATTACGCAGACAAAGCCCGACCCCTAATCCAGTCCACAACCTTCCCCCTGTCGACGGAGGCCCGCCGGGCCTTCAGCCGCATCAAAGCAGACATTGCAAAAGCCACGATGCGCATCATCGACGAGTCCCTCCCCTTCCAGGTCGAGAGCGATGCGTCCGACGTAGCTCTGGCGGCCACCCTCAACCAAGCGGGCAGGCCCGTGGCTTTCTTCTCCCGCACTCTCCATGCTTCCGAAATTCACCACTCCTCGGTCGAAAAGGAGGCCCAGGCCATAGTAGAAGCTGTGCGACACTGGAAGCATTACCTGGCCGGCAGGAGATTCACTCTCCTCACGGACCAACGGTCAGGTGCCTTCATGTTCGATAGTGCACAGCGGGGCAAGGTTAAGAACGACAAGATCTTGCGGTGGAGGATAGAACTCTCCACTTACAATTACGAGATCTTGTACCGTCCGGGGAAGCTGAACGAGCCTCCTGATGCCCTGTCCCGCGGCACTTGTGCCACCGCACAAGTGGACCGCCTCTTATCCCTCCACGAGGACCTCTGCCACCCAGTGGTCACTCGTTTTTTTCATTTTATCAAGACCTGCAACCTGCCCTACGCCATCGAGAACGTCAGGACAGTCACCAGGGACTGCCGAATCTGCGCGGAGTGCAAACCGCACTTCTACCGGCCAGAGAGAGCGCACCTGATAAAGGCTTCCCGTCCCTTTGAACGCCTCAGTATGGGTTTCAAAGGCCCCCCTCCCCTCCACCGACTGCAACACGTACTTCCTTAACGTGATTGACGAGTACTCCCGGTTCCCATTCGCCATCCCCTGCCCAGACATGACCACAACCACCGTCAGCAAGGCCCTCTAGGGTATCTTTACACTGTTCGGTTTCCCCGCATACATTCACAGTGATAGGGGGTCCTCCTTTATGAGCGACGAACTGCGTCAATTCCTGCTCAGCAAGGGCATCGCCTCGAGAAGGATGACAAGTTATAACCCCCGGGGAAACGTGCAGGTAGGGAGGCAGAACGGAACGGTCTGGAAGACCGTCCTGCTGGTCCTACGGTCCAGGAATCTCCCAGTCTCCCGCTGGCAGGAAGTCCTCCCGGTGGCCCTCCACTCCATCCGGTCACTGCCCTGTACTACCACAAATCAGACACCTCATGAACGTCTCCTTGTTTTCCCCAGGAAGTCCTCCTCCGGGTCCTCGCGCCCAACCTGGCTAGCGACACCCGGACCCATCCTGCTTCGGAAACTTGTGAGGGCGCACAAGTCGGACCCGTTGGTCGAGAGGGTCCACCTGCTGCACGCCAACCCCCAGTACACCTACGTGGCGTTCCCTGACGGCTGGCAGGACACAGTCTCCCCTCGGAACCTGGCGCCCGCTGGAGCCCCACGCGCACCCGAACCATTGCCCCCACCCCCACCCTCCCCGCAGCACCTGACTGGAGGGTCAGTACTCCCATCGCTCCTGCCTAGGCCCAACCACACACCAACACCCTCTACAGGCGCTTTCCCCCCCTGTCCACCTTTTGCCCCAACAGTGCCGCCTAGGGGTGACGAAGCTGCCAGGGAGGACGACATCACGCTCCCGGAGTCGCAACCGCCGGGACCCTCATCAGAATCACCGCCGAAGCCCAGATGCTCCAGAAGGACGACCAGGCCACCCGATCGACTGATTGCTGCACCATGAACACTTTGTAAATTCCCTCGACATCACGGTACCTCCATACCTGGTCATACCATGCGAAAGGCGACTATTGACGCTGGCCACCACCCCCGCCGGGCTCTTTTTTAACAGGGGGTGAATGAGGTAGTACCAGGTATTGCGGTACCTAAGAGGTGGATGACCATTGGTTAAACTCAGGAGTCTACCATTGGCTGTTGTGCATAGCTCCGCCCTGAGAGGCGGAGTATAAGAACCGGTGCCGTCCCAGCAGCCTTCACCTTCTGTATCGAAGCTGCTGGGGAAGAGTTCTAGCAGATTAAAGCCTATTAGTTATGAATCACTTCGTCTTGAGAGTAATTGATTGCGCGTCAGTGTGGTGATGCATTTTCGTAGGAGAGACAATATAAAGTAAGGGGTAAAATTCCAAAAGGAGTGCAGGAGCAGAGGGACCTGGGTGTATATATGCACATAGATCATTGAAGGTGCTAAGACAGATGGAGAGAACAGTTAATAAAGCATATTGTATTCTGGGCTTTATTAGGGGCACAGAATACATGAGCAAGGAGGTTATGCTGAACCTACACAAGACACTAATTAGACAGCCGGAATATTGTGTACTGTCCTCAGCACCACTCTGTAGGAAGGATGTGAATGCATTGGAGAGAATGCAGAAGAGGTTTACAAGAATAGTTCCAGGTTTAAGAAACTTCAGTTATGAGGATAGATTGGACAGCTTGGGACTGTTCTCCTTGAAGAGGAAGGATAAGAGGAGATTTGATAGAGCTGTTCAAAATCAAGAGAGAGCTGTTCAGAATAGTTAGGGAGGTTCCCACTCGTAAAAGGATCAAGAACAAGAGGGCACAGATTTAAAGTGATTTTCAAAAGAAACAAAGGTAATGTGAGAAAAAAACCTTTTCCCACAATGAGTGGTTCCAGTCTGGAATGCACTGACTGGAAGTGTTAGAATCATAGAATTTACAGTGCAGAAAGAGGCCATTCTGCCCATCGAGTCTGCACCGGCTCTTTGGAAGTGCACCCTGCCCAAGCCCACACCTCCACCCTATCCCCAGAACCCAGTAACCCCACCCAACATCAAGGCCAATTTTGGACACTTGGGGCAATTTAGCATGGCCAATCCACCTAACCTGCACATATTTGGACTGTGGGAGGAAACCGGAGCACCCGGGGGAAACCCACGCACACACGGGGAGAACGTGCAGACTCCGCAAAGACAGTGACCCAAGCCGGGAATCGAACCTGGGACCCTGGAGCTGTGAACCAATTGTGCTATCCACAATGCTACCGTGCTGACCACGGTATGGAGGCAGGTTCAATTTGGGCACCCAAGAGGACATTAGATGATTATTTGAATAGAAACAATGTACAGGGGTTCAGGGAAAAGGCAGGGCAATGGCACCAAGTCATAATGCTGTTTTGGTGAAGCGGTGCTGACATGATGGGCCGAATGGCCTCCTCCTGCATCGTAACAATTCTGGGATTGTGATTCTGGGATTGTGAAAGACTTGAGGCCTAAAATCTTTAAGTGGATATGAATCTCATGCTTGGGGGAAGGTGTCTGTAATACCACATACTGGCCAGCAATGGATGGAATGGAGACTCAATGTCAACCCAGTTACTATTAAGGAAAGAATAATGGGGAGTAGCTAGGTTGTAGCCAGGGGCATGAAATCTAGCCATCATATATTGGTTGGGGACCGGAGATCTTGGCTGCCCTGAAAACTGTTTTTAAAAACACTTTGGTGTAAAACATCTGAAAATTGGATGAAAAAATAAAATGGCAGATGTACCTGGTTGATTTATGGCACTGCACCACCTAGTGGTGGGAGACCAGCAATGACATTGTGAAAAGTAAATAGATATTTCTTGTTATTGAATATTGCCCCCTGATTTGTATTATAATTGTTGACATCAAAAGCGTGGCTTAAAAATTGTGATATTGGAAGTAAGTTTGATATGGGCAGGAAACGAATGTCAAATTCAAGATTTATTAGTGGGAGAGTTCTTGTTTTGTTTGTTACAATGAATGAGAGGATGTGCTGGTTTACAATAGAAGTTTTGCGAAGCCAATATTTTTTCCCAGCAGAAAGAACAGTGAGGATACGGAATGCAGTTTTAATTTGAAATAGCTTGGAATATTTTTTGTGTGAACACAATGCTGGGAAGAGAAGATTGTGGACAGAGTTTTAACATTCCTTTTTAATTGTTGGCAGCAGAACTTGGAAAATTGGCCATTGTTTTATTTAAGGAGATGGAATTGAAGAGCTGTGAAGAGTGAGGGAGATATTGCTGTGTTTCAAATAGAACCAGGAAACTTAACGTGAGGGCAAACAGTGGGCATGGGCCACTGGACTGGGGAATGGCAGTGAGGGGAGTGGCTACTGGTCTCGTGTTTGGCAGTGGGGAGAGGGTCCCTGATCTGGGGTCTGGCAGTGGGGAAACGGTTTGCTGGTCTGGGGTTTGGTAGTGGGGAGAGGGTCCCTGGTCTGGGGTTTGCAGTGGGGAGAGGGTCCCTGGTCTGGGGTTTGGCAATGGGGAGAGGGTCTGCTCATCTGGGATTTGGCACTGGGGAGAGGGTCTGCTCGTCTGGGGTTTGGCAGTGGGGAGAGGGTCCCTGGTCTGGGGTTTGGCACTGGGGAGAGGGTCTGCTGGTCTGGGGTTTGGCAGTGTGGAGAGGGTCTGCTGGTCTGGGGTTTGGCAGTGGGGAGAGGGTTTGCTGGTCTGGGGTTTGGCACTGGGGAGAGGGTCTGCTGGTCTGGGGTTTGGCAGTGGGGAGAGGGTCTGCTGGTCTGGGGTTTGGCAGTGGGGAGAGGGTCCTTGGTCTGGGGTTTGGCAGTGGGGAGAGGGTCCCTGGTCTGGGGTTTGGCAGTGGGGACACGGTCTGCTGGTCTGGGGTTTGGCAGTGGGGAGAGGGTCCCTGGTCCGGGGTTTGGTAGTGGGGAGAGGGTCCCTGGTCTGGGGTTTGGCAATGGGGAGAGGGTCTGCTCGTCTGGGATTTGGCACTAGGGAGAGGGTCCCTGGTCTGGGGTTTGGCAGTGGGGAGAGGGTCCCTGGTCTGGGGTTTGGCAGTGGGGAGAGGGTCTGCTGGTCTGGGGTTTGGCAGTGGAGAGAGGGTCCCTGGTCTGGGCTTTGGCAGTGGGGAGAGGGTCTGCTGGTCTGAGGTTTGGCAGTGGGGAGAGGGTCCCTGGTCTGGGCTTTGGCAGTGGAGAGAGGGTCCCTGGTCTGGGGTTTGGTAGTGGGGAGAGGGTCCCTGGTCTGGGGTTTGGCAGTGGGGAGAGGGTCCCTGGTCTGGGCTTTGGCAGTGGGGAGAGGGTCCCTGGTCTGGGGTTTGGTAGTGGGGAGAGGGTCCCTGGTCTGGGGTTTGGCAGTGGGGAGAGGGTCCCTGGTCTGGGGTTTGGTAGTGGGGAGAGGGTCCCTGGTCTGGGGTTTGGCAGTGGGGAGAGGGTCCCTGGTCTGGGCTTTGGCAGTGGGGAGAGGGTCCCTGGTCTGGGGTTTGGTAGTGGGGAGAGGGTCCCTGGTCTGGGGTTTGGCAGTGGGGAGAGGGTCCCTGGTCTGGGGTTTGGTAGTGGGGAGAGGGTCCCTGGTCTGAGATTTGGCAGTGGGGAGAGGGTCCCTGGTCTGGGCTTTGGCAGTGGGGAGAGGGTCCCTGGTCTGGGATTTGGCAGTGGGGAGAGGGTCCCTGGTCTGGGGTTTGGTCGTGGGGAGAGGGTCCCTGGTCTGGGGTTTGGTCGTGGGGAGAGGGTCCCTGGTCTGGGATTTGGCAGTGGGGAGAGGGTCCCTGGTCTGGGCTTTGGCAGTGGGGAGAGGGTCCCTGGTCTGGGCTTTGGCAGTGGGGAGAGGGTCCCTGGTCTGGGCTTTGGCAGTGGGGAGAGGGTCCCTGGTCTGGGCTTTGGCAGTGGGGAGAGGATCCCTGGTCTGGGATTTGGGAATGGGGTGAGGGTCCCTGGTTGGGGTTTCGGAATGGGGAGAGGGTCTGCTGGTCTGGGGTTTGGCAGTGGGATGTGGGTCCACTGATCTATGATAAATTTCTCTACGCCAGCCAATCAGCCAGATGTAGGGACTCAGTGCCAAGGAAATGTTTATTTTTCCTAGTGAATAGTGAGTGGGTGATGTGTCCAAAGGATAATTTTTATTTTAGCTGATTAATTGGGAATAATCGCAGTGGAGGTGGGAATGAGGGAGAATAAGTGGAACAACTGGCAGAGAAAAAGCTGAGAATAAAAAAGTTAAAATCCAAAAATTAATAAATAAAATTAAATAAACAGCATATTTGCTCCGACCATTCATAATTATGTGCACAAAGTTACAGGCCGACAAGACAAACAAGTTTCTTTGTCATTGCTTTGTGACTTTTTGCTGTAGGTGATGACTGCTGGAAATGGAACACATTTCCACATTTTGCAGCCAGTATTATTATTATTTTTTAAAATATATTTATTAATAATTTTAACAGTTAAAATTGGCTGCCTCTGATCTGTGTCCGTAGGTTACAGACCCCCACTCCATACTGCACCCACAGCCACCCCTCCCAGAGCAAAAATCGTGTCTGACGGGGCACTTTCTCCAGAGGTGGGTGGGTGAGCCCGGAAATTTCTCAACCTTGCCGGGCTGTTTAAAAGGTCTGCCTTGGTTCTCTGGATCATTGTCCAAGTTGTTTCCATGAACTTTAGGCCCTCTAAGCCCTCCTCCCTCCCACCCCCTCACAACCCCAACCACTCCCCATGCCACTTGCAGGCTCTCATGCCAACCCATCCCCCCAGCTAGCCATAAATGGTGCATTAAACAGCAAAATGCAGGAACAAAGCTGTATAGTGAATGATTGCAGCGTCCCTTGAAGCTGAGTTTACTCTCCTGCCAGTCAGTTATGATTAAGATCTACCCAGGGGAAAACAACAGCAGCAGCCAGAGCAGTGGCACCACGGCTGGCTCTGATGTTCAGAAGGGAGGGTCAAAGCGCAGAAGAGCAATAGTAATAGGGGACTCTATAGTCAGGGGCACAGTTAGGCGCTTCTGTGGACGTGAAAGAGACTCCAGGATGGTATGTTGCCTCCCTGGTGCCAGGGTCCAGGATGTCTCCGAACGGGTAGAGGGCATCCTGAAGGGGGAGGGCAAACAGGCAGAGGTCGTTGTACATATTGGTACTAACGACATAGGCAGGAAGGGGCATGAGGTCCTGCAGCAGGAGTTCAGGGAGCTAGGCAGAAAGTTAAAAGACAGGACCTCTAGGGTTGTAATCTCGGGATTACTCCCTGTGCCATGTGCCAGTGAGGCTAGAAATAGGAAGATAGAGCAGCTAAACACGTGGCTAAACAGCTGGTGTAGGAGGGAGGGTTTCCGTTATCTGGACCACTGGGAGCTCTTCCGGGGCAGGTGTGACCTATATAAGGACGGGTTGCATCTAAACTGGAGAGGCATAAATATCTTGGCCGCGAGGTTTGCTAGTGTCACACGGGAGGGTTTAAACTAGTATGGCAGGGGGGTGGGCACGGGAGCAATAGGTCAGAAGGTGAGAGCATTGAGGGAGAACTAGGGAATAGGGACAGTGGGGCTCTGAGGCAGAGCAGACAGGGAGAAGTTGCTGAACACAGCGGGTCTGGTGGCCTGAAGTGCATATGTTTTAATGCAAGAAGTATTACGGGTAAGGCAGATGAACTTAGAGCTTGGATTAGTACTTGGAACTATGATGTTGTTGCCATTACAGACACCTGGTTGAGGGAAGGGCAAGATTGGCAGCTAAACGTTTTAGGATTTAGATGTTTCAGGCGGGATAGAGGGGGATGTAAAAGGGGTGGCGGAGTTGCGCTACTGGTTAGGGAGAAAATCACAGCTGTACTGCGGGAGGACACCTCAGAGGGCAGTGAGGCTATATGGGTAGAGATCAGGAATAAGAAGGGTGCAGTCACAATGTTGGGGGTTTACTGCAGGCCTCCCAACAGCTAGCGGGAGATAGAGGAGCAGATAGGTAGACAGATTTTGGAAAAGAGTAAAAACAACAGGGTTGTGGTGATGGGAGACTTCAACTTCCCCAATATTGACTGGGACTCACTTAGTGCCAGGGGCTTAGACGGGGCGGAGTTTGTAAGGAGCATCCAGGAGGGCTTCTTAAAACAATATGTAGACAGTCCAACTAGGGAAGGGGCGGTACTGGACCTGGTATTGGGGAATGAGCCCGGCCAGGTGGTAGATGTTTCAGTAGGGGAGCATTTCGGGAACAGTGACCACAGTTCACTAAGTTTTAAAGTGCTGGTGGACAAGGATAAGAGTGGTCCTAGGATGAATGTGCTAAATTGGGGGAAGGCTAATTATAACAATATTAGGCGGGAACTGAAGAACATAGATTGGGGGCGGATGTTTGAGGGCAAATCAACATCTGACATGTGGGAGGCTTTCAAGTGTCAGTTGAAAGGAATTCAGGACCGGCATGTTCCTGGGAGGAAGAAGGATAAATACGGCAATTTCGGGAACCTTGGATGACGAGAGATATTGTAGGCCTCATCAAAAAGAAAAAGGAGGCATTTGTCAGGGCTAAAAGGCTGGGAACAGACGAAGCCTGTGTGGAATATAAGGTAAGTAGGAAGAAACTTAAGCAAGGAGTCAGGAGGGCTAGAAGGGGTCACGAAAAGTCACTGGCAAATAGGGTTAAGGAAAATCCCAAGGCTTTTTACACGTACATAAAAAGCAAGAGGGTAGCCAGGGAAAGGGTTGGCCCACTGAAGGATAGGCAAGGGAATCTATGTGTGGAGCCAAAGGAAATGGGCGAGGTACTAAATGAATACTTTGCATCAGTATTCACCAAAGAGAAGAAATTGGTAGATGTTGAGTCTGGAGAAGGGTGTGTAGATAGCCTGGGTCACATTGAATCCCAAAAGATGAGGTGTTGGGTGTCTTAAAAAATATTAAGGTAGATAAGTCCCCAGGGCCTGATGGGATCTACCCCAGAATACTGAAGGAGGCTGGAGAGGAAATTGCTGAGGCCTTGACAGAAATCTTTGGATCCTCACTGTCTTCAGGTGATGTCCCGGGGGACTGGAGAATAGCCAATGTTGTTCCTCTGTTTAAGAAGGGTAGCAAGGATAATCCAGGGAACTTCAGGCCGGTGAGCCTTATTTCAGTGGTAGGGAAATTACTGGAGAGAATTCTTCGAGACACGATCTACTCCCATTTGGAAGCAAATGGACGTATTAGTGAGAGGCAGCATGGTTTTGTGAAGGGGAAGTCGTGTCTCACTAACTTGATAGAGTTTTTCGAGGAGGTCACTAAGATGATTGATGCAGGTAGGGCAGTGGATGTTGTCTATATGGACTTTAGTAAGGCCTTTGACAAGGTCCCTCATGGTAGACTAGTACAAAAGGTGAAGTCACACGGGATCAGGGGTGAGCTGGCAAGGTGGATACAGAACTGGCTAGGTCATAGAAAGCAGAGAGTAGTAATGGAAGGATGCTTTTCTAATTGGAGGGCTGTGACCAGTGGTGTTCCACAGGGATCAGTGCTGGGACCTTTGCTGTTTGTAGTACATATAAATGATTTGGAGGAAAATGTAACTGGTCTGATTAGTAAGTTTGCAGACGACACAAAGGTTGGTGGAATTGCGGATAGCGATGAGGACTGTCAGAGGATACAGCAGGATTTAGATTGTTTGGAGACTTGGGCGGAGAGATGGCAGATGAAGTTTAATCCGGACAAATGTGAGGTAATGCATTTTGGAAGGTCTAATGCAGGTAGGGAATATACAGTGAATGGTAGAACCCTCAAGAGTATTGAAAGTCAAAGAGATCTAGGAGTACAGGTCCACAGGTCACTGAAAGGGGCAACACAGGTGGAGAAGGTAGTCAAGAAGGCATACGGTATGCTTGCCTTCATTGGCCGGGGCATTGAGTATAAGAATTGGCAAGTCATGTTGCAGCTGTATAGAACCTTAGTTAGGCCACACTTGGAGTATAGTGTTCAATTCTGGTCGCCACACTACCAGAAGGATGTGGAGGCTTTAGAGAGGGTGCAGAAGAGATTTACCAGAATGTTGTCTTGTATGGAGGGCATTAGCTATGAGGAGCGGTTGAATAAACTCGGTTTGTTCTCACTGGAACGAAGGAGGTTGAGGGGCGACCTGATAGAGGTCTACAAAATTATGAGGGGCATAGACAGAGTGGATAGTCAGAGGCTTTTCCCCGGAGTAGAGGGGTCAATTACTAGGGGCATAGGTTTAAGGTGAGAGGGGCAAGGTTTAGAGTAGATGTACGAGGCAAGTTTTTTACGCAGAGGGTAGTGGGTGCCTGGAACTCGCTACCGGAAGAGGTGGTGGAAGGAGGGACGATGGTGACATTTAAGGGGCATCTTGACAAATAGATGAATAGGATGGGAATAGAGGGATATGGACCCAGGAAGTGTAGAAGATTGTAGTTTAGTCGGGCAGCATGGTCGGCATGGGCTTGGAGGGCCGAAGGGCCTGTTCCTGTGCTGTACATTTCTTTGTTCTTTGTTGTTGTTCTTGCGTTGCCCACCTCAGGAGTGAAAATCCGACTCAGTAGGTCTTCACACAGCTCTCCATTGCTCCATTTTACATTGAATTAAAGGAGACAATTTAAAATATAACCATCTTATAAGACCTTGCATTCATCATTACAAAGGCTCTGTATAAGTAATTGGTGGCCTGGACATGATATTTACTGCTTTGCCTAAACAATGGCCAATTCTTATTGATCATGTGATTCCTTTAGTGCTCTTTTACCTTTGGTCGCCATGGGGTTTTTGCTGATCGCTTAGTGGACTGTCACGGTTGGCGAGAAGATTACAGCAGACCTGCTTGTGTAATAAAATACCTTGATCATTTTGGACAGGTAAAGACTTCTAAACAAATGCTGGCTGAAGTAAATTATTATGTGCTTGAACCCAATAATTTCTTCCTGATTGGAATTAGGGTATAAGTGATTTTTTTTAAACCATATTTAACTTTTGCTTGATTCTGTCAACTATTAGTTGTGTTGGATGTGTTGGAAATATAACCAAATATGTTTTCTTACTTTTTTTCTGCAATTGTTTCCTGTCCCTATCTCCTTGCCTGAGGACATGGACGATTTGGTGTTGCATGATGCCTAGTGCTCTGTACCATGCTCAAGTAGGCATTCTTCCTATCTGGGATCTAGACTCTGAAGTGTTGGTTGGATTTTTGATTGTAAGGACATCTCAACCAACCCTGCTCCAGTCCTGATCAACATCTACACATCCGTATGCCCATCAAGAGTTTAAGGCTAGTGGGGAGCTCTGCTCACTTTTCCTCTCTCTTAACCCAAAGGCACTCAAAGCAATTGTAGAAGCCTAACTTTCCTGGTTGAGATCACATAACCGGAAACGTTACTGCTTTATACAACTCTACTATCACCCTTAACAGCTGAGCCAATGTAGGAGTCATAACTTCGTAAAGTGCTCTTTCAATTCAATTTTAATCAAGCTGATTGGTGAAACTTCCATCATCTACAAGATGATTAACTACCAGAATTTTCTGAGATAAAACCTTGCATGAGTTGTGTTATCAGTGCAAGGCTCTCAACACAATTTCCCTTTTTCCCACATAAATCAACCTCAGCGATCGAAAATATAAAGTTTGTTGATGTTATTTGTATTGTAGTTGTCTTCATTCTTGAGGTTAGAGTTTTGCTGTACCATCCATGTGGGCCCACAATTTGCAGACTCTCAATTTTATGCTATTTCCACTGCTCACTAGGAAATCATCTTAATTCCGTCAAGCAATGGGAGATTCCTGTACCTGTTTTACTGACCTCTAAAGCTGGATCATGATTTGCAATCTCAGATCCTCTGTGAGGTCTTGCTGATTTCTATATTAGACCATTAAGGGATGAATGTACACTTTCTTTTCCTTCAGAAGAAACGGTGTGCCAGAACTAGTTTCACATGATAAAATCTGTTCATCAGTCTTGGAATGGCATTAGTGGCTATTCTTGTTTCGCTGGCTCAAGAAGGAAATTTGTCAATGGGGCATTAGTAATCTGAGTTTCATCAGGTTAAGAAGCAAAATTGAAGATAGCTTTCAATGTAGTTAAAAGTTGCAGATTTTTGTGACTTCCGGTGACCATGGGGTGAGTGGTTGCACCCAGGGCAGTTCCAGCACGAAGCCGTGGATTTGAGCTCTTTTTACCCGAAAATGGGAGAATTTTGATGGGAAAGTGTAGTTGAAGGTGTGGAGGAGACGTCCCCCTCGGAAGTGGCTGCTTATCAGACCCAGCAGAAGAAGGTTAAAGAACCTGGCCAAGGAATTGGAAGAGACCTGTGGCGCAGTAGCAATTGGAAAGATGGCGGAGGGGGAACAGTCATTGCATGTTGGAAAACCCCAGATGGAGCAGCTGATGACGTTTATCAAAGAGGAGTTGAGCCAACAAAGAAAGGAGATGCAGGAAGACCAATCGAAGGCCATCGAGGGAGCGATTACACCCCTGAAAGGCTCGATGGAGCGAGTTGAGAAGTGTTTGGAGGCACAGGGGTCGCAGATTCTGGAGATGGAGAGGGTGACGTCTGACCACAGTGATCGAGTGGTGGCATTAGAGGCGGAGGTGGGGCTTCTGGGGGACCCTTTGCAAGTCGTTAAGAGCAAAGGTAGAGGAGCAGGAGAACAGGCCTAGGAGGCAGAACCTTCATGGGTGGGCAGTGGGCCAGGGAGAAACGGAACTGTGAATGGGAAGAGAACAAAGTCCGAATATACCAGGACATTGGAGCGGAGCTGGCGAAGAGGTGTACTGGGTTTAACAGGGCCAAGGCGGCTCTCTATCGACGGAGGATCAGGTTTGAGGTACTGTACTGGGCGAAACCGTGGGTGACATTTGAGGGCCGGGAGTTCTATTTTGACTAATTGTGATGACTGCGACCCCCTCTCCACCGCTGCCTATGGTGGTGTTTATTTTTTGGAGGAAGCGACCTGTGGTTTTGGATGTGTCATTGTTTGGGTGGGGTCCACAGGGAACCACTTGATCAAGGAGGAAGGGTGGAGGAGGGGATAGGAGGAGCCTTCGGGCAGGAGCTGCCATGCTGTTGAATGGAAGTGAGGTGGCCGCGAGGGTTGGCTGATGGGGGTGGGGCAGGAAATCTGCCATCCTTACCTGCTCCATCCTACATGTTGACTCTCAACGTCCTCTGAAATGGCTTGGCAAGCCACTCAGTTCAAGGGGAATTAGGGATGGGCAATAATTGCTAGCCCAGAACACTTCCAGTGGCGGCTATGAAGGAGTAAGTCGCACATTTGGTGGCTCCCGCTCGGGTTGGACTTTTGGACCTTTTTCCCCGATTTTCACAGGACTTGATTTGAAAAATCGATGACAGAGGCAATTGGGTTCTGGATTCCCACATCGGTGCATGGAGAGGCGGACTAGAAGTGCTCGTAAAGGCAGAAACAGACGGACAGAGAAGGCTTGGGCTGAAGCTGCAGGGGGAGAAAGAATGGCGGATGACCGGACCTCTGGGCTTGTCGACCCAGCGGTCAACGGAGCAGTTGATGCAATTTACCCAGGAGGGCTTCGCCAAGCAGAAGCGGGTCAGCTTGGACCCGATAAAAGAGTCAATTGCACGACTGGAGCTTAGATTGGATGCCCAAGATCGGTAGATCCAGAAAGTAGAGAAGGCGCTGGCTGACCAGGAGGAACATCAAACAGCAGTGAAGCTGGAGGTGGGGATGCTGAGAGACCAGCAGAAAAGGCTCCTGGAGAAAGTGGAGACCCAGAGAATAGGTCCCGCCGGCAGAACTTGAGAATCGTTGGGCTCCCGGAGGGGTCCGAAGGAGCGGACACTGGGGCATACATAGCGGACATGTTCGTGAAGCTGCTGTGGGATGGGGCATTCCACCGACCCTTGGAGGTAGTCAGGGCTCACAGAGTGCTCGCGAGGAAGCCACGAATGGGAGACCCTCCCCGAGGGCAATGGTGGTGAGATTCCACAGGTATTTGGATAAGGAGCGTATTTTACAGTGGGCCAAGCAAATGCGGAGCTACAAATGGGAGAACAGAATCCTGCGGATCTATCAGGACCTGAGTGCGGAGGTGGCCAGGAGAAGAGCGGGGTTTAACCAGATCACGTCGACCCTTTTTAAGAAAAAGATGAAGTTCGGACTGCCATATCCGGCCCGTCTCTGGGTCACGTACGAGGAGCAACATTTTTATTTTGAGTTACCTGAGGAAGCGCTGGACCTTGCGAAAAGGAAAGGACTGGTGGTGGAGTGAGAACTTTTGAACTTTGCTGCAACGTTCATGTTTAAAAAGGTTTCTTGTTTTTTCGTTTTGTGGATGCCATTTGTAATGCCTTCTGTACTGATTTGGGGCCAGTTGCAGAGCTGAGTGAGTTAATGTTTACATTTGCACTGTTGGGGGATGGAGGTGTGTTTGTTCAGATGCTGGATCTCTTGCTTGATCTTTTCTTTGATTAGCTTTTTTTTTCTGTCGGGCAATTATGTTGGGATTGTTTGTCATTTGAATATGTGTGTATGAGTGGGGGGAAAGGTGGGGAGGGAACAATAGGTGCGAGAATATCTGGCGCCAGGGGTGGGGCCACCCAGCGAGCTGGGTGGGCTAGCTCACGGAAGCGTAGTGTGGGGTGAGCAGATGTTAGGTTTATCAAAGGGGTCGATTTACATTGTGCTGTTACTAGGGAGGAGGGGGGGAAATGTTCTGCTGACGAGGGAGGGACTGTTGCTGAGGGACAGAGAGGAGGTCGGGGGTGGAGGCTGTCTGGGGGCGGGCCGGTGGAGGCGCGGGCTGGAGACTGGCCCAAGCAAGGTGATGGCTGATCAGCGAAGGGGGGAGGGGTGATGAGCCCCCCAACTAGGATGATCACCTGGAATGTACGAGGGCTAAATGGGCCGGTCAAGAGGGCACGCGTGTTCGCGCATTTGAGAGGACTGAAGGCCGACGTGGTAATGCTGCAGGAGACGCACCTTAGAATAGCTGACCAGATTAGATTAAGGAAAGGTTGGGTCAGACAGGTTTTTCACTCGGGACTGGACTTGAAAACTAGAGGGGTCGCGATCCTGATCAACAAGCGGGAGGTGTTTGAGGCGGGAAGAATAGTTTCGGATGTGGGAGGCCGGTACATTACGGTCAGTGGGAAATTGGAGCGGGTGCAGGTGGTACTAGTAAATGTATACGCGCCAAACTGGGACGATGTGGAGTTTATAAAGAGGATGCTGGGGAAGATACCGGACCTGGATTTGCATAAATTGGTCATGGGAGGGGACTTCAACACAGTTATTGACCTGGTTTCAGCCGGTCAAGCTCAAAAACAGGCAGGGTGCCAGCAATGGCAAAGGAACTAAAAGGGTTCATGGAGAAGATGGGGGGGGGGGGTGCACCCATGGAGATTGGGGCAGCCGAGGGTGAAGGAGTTCTCCTTCTACTCACATGTGCATAAAGTGTATTCCCGGATTGATTTCTTCATTCTGAGCAGGGCTCGACTGATGGAGGTGGTGGACATGGGGTACTCAGCGATCACAATCTCAGACCATGCTCCGCACTGGGTTGACCTGCAGGTTAATAAAGACAGTAACCAGCACCCGCAATGGAGGATGGACGCGGGTCTTCTAGCTGACGAAGAAATGTGCGGGCGGCTGAGGAAATGTATTCAGAACTACCTGGAAGTCAACGACACGGGGGAAATTTCAGCAGCGGTGGTCTGGGAAGCATTGAAGGCGATGGATAGAGGGGAGCTGATCTCGATACGGGCCCACAGGGAGAAGGTAGACAGGGCAGCGACGGACCGAGTGGTAAAGGAGATACTATAGGTCGACAGGAGGAATGCGGAGACCCCAGAGGCAGGACTTTTAAGGAACGGCGGAGGCTACAGGCGGAGTTCGGCTTGTTAACCACAGAGAGGGCGGTGGAGCAGCTGAGAAAGGCGAGGGGAGCGATTTATGAGCATGGAGAGAAGGCCAGCAGAATGCTTGCACAGCAGCTCAGAAAGAAGGAGGCAGCCAGGGAGATAGGAAAAGTAAAGGATGGAGACGGGAACCTGGTGGGAGACTCAGCAGGGGTGAATAAGGCGTTTAAGGAGTTTTACAGTAGGCTGTACGGGTCGGAACCCCCAACGGGGCCGGAGAGGATGAGGCACTTCCTAGGGGGGCTGAATTTCCCGAAGGTGGACGGGGAGCTGGTAGAAGGGATGGGGGCCCCGGTCAGGATGGAAGAGATAGTGGAGGGTCTGAAGGCCATGCAGGCGGGTAAAGCCCCGGGGCTGGATGGGTACCCAGTGGAGTTCTATAAAACTTTCTCTGGGATATTGGGGCCGTTGTTGATGAGGACATTCAATGAGGCAAGGGAGAGAGCGGTGCTTCCCCCGACGGTGTCACAGGCCACGATTTCGCTAATCCTGAAGCGGGACAAGAACCCGGAGCTGTATGGGTCCTACAGGCCGATATCCCTATTGAATGTGGACGGCAAACTGCTGGCCAAAATTTGGTCCTCTAGGATTGCGGATTGTGTTCCGGACGTTATTGGGAGGACCAGACGGGGTTTGTTAAGGGAAGGCAGTTGGTGGCCAATGTAAGAAGGCTATTAAACGGGATCATGATGCCCCCGGAAGGTAGGGAGGTGGAGGTAGAGTTCGCAATGGACGCAGAGAAGACCTTTGATCGAGTAGAATGGGAATATCTGTGGGAGGCACTGGGCGGGGCTTTATTGGCTGGGTCAGGTTGCTGTATCAGGCTCCTGTGGCGAGCGTACTGACGAATAGGACAACATCGGACTATTTTAGGCTGCATCGGGGGATAAGACAGGGGTTCCCCCTCTCCCCACTGTTGTTCGCATTAGCCATAGAGCCGCTGGCAATTACACCGAGAGCCTCATGGGGCTGGTCCCGGGGGAGGTGGTGGAGCACAGAGTCTTGCTTTATGCAGACGACCTGCTCCTGTATGTATCGGACCCAGCAGAGGGAATGGAAGAAATCATGAGGATTCTGGGGGAATTTGGCCAGTTTTCGGGGTATAAACTAAATATGGGGAAAAGTGAGATGTTTGCGGTCCAGATGAGGGGACAGCAGAGGCGACTGGGGGAGCTGCCGTTTAGAGTGGTGGGGGAAGCTTTAGGTATCTAGGCATCCAAGTGGCGCAGGAATGGGAACGGCTGCACAAGCTAATTCTGGCCTGACTAGTAGACCAAATGAAAGACGATTTTTGGAGGTGGGACGCACTCCCGCTGTCACTAGCCAGGAGGGTGCAGACGGTGAAGATGACGGTCCTCCCGAGATCCTGTTTGTCTTCCAGTGTCTCCCCACCTTTATTCTGCGGTCCTTTTTTAAACGGGTCAACAAAGTGATCACTGGCTTTGTATGGGCGGGCAAGATCCCGCGAGTAAGGAGGGGGATGCTTGAGCGGAGCCGGGGAGAGGGCGGGCTGGTGCTACCAAACTTACGTAACTACTATTGAGCGGCGAATATAGCCATGATCAGGAAGGGGGTGGTGGGGAAGGGTCGGCATGGGAGCGTATGGAAGCGGCTTCATGCAAGGGCACCAGCTTAGGGGCGTTGATCACAGCGCCTCTACCCTTCCCGCCGGCATGGTACTCCACCAGCCCTGAGAGTGGTGGCGGCCCTGAGAGTCTGGGGACAGTGGAGGAGGCATGTAGGAGCATCGGTGTGGTCTCCAATTTGTAATAATTACCGGTTTACCCCGGGAAGGATGGACGGGGGGTATCGGAGATGGCAGAGGGCAGGGATTGAGAGGATGGGGGATATGTTTATAGAAGGGAGCTTTCCTAGCTTGAGGGAGCTGGAGGAGAAATTTGGATTGGCGAGGGGAAATGAATTCAGGTACCTGCAGGTGCAGGACTTCCTATGCAGGCAGGTTTCAACCTTCCCGCTGCTCCCACCAAGGGGGATACAGGACAGGGTAGTTTCCAGAGGGTGGGGAGGAGAAGGGAGGGTCTCTGACTCTCACAATTACAAGGAACTTATGGGGTCAGAGGAGACGCAGACTGGGGAGCTTAAGCTCAAGTGGGAAGAGGGGTTGGGAGGAGAGATAGAGGATGGTCTATGGGTGGACGCGTTGCGTAGAGTCAACGCATCTACAACATGTGCCAGGCTCAGCCTGATACAATTCAAGGTCGTTCACCGGGCTCACATGACAGTGGCCCGGATGAGCAGGTTCTTTGGGGTGGAAGACAGGTGTACAAAGTGTGCGGGAGGGCCAGCGAACCATGTCCACATGTTCTGGACATGTCCAAAGCTTTGGGGATTCTGGCAGGGGTTTTCAGATGTCATGTCCACGGTGTTGAAAACAAGGGTAGCACCGAGTCCGGAGGTGGCGATTTTTGGGGTGTCGGAAGATCCGGGAATCCAGGAGGAGAAAGAGGTTCTGGCCTTTGCTTCTCTGGTAGTCCGGAGACGGATATTATTAGCTTGGAGGGACTCAAAGCTCCCGAAGTCGGAGACCTGGCTATCGGACATGGCTAGCTTTCTCTGTCTGGAGAAAATCAAGTTCGCCTTGAGAGGGTCACTGTTTGGGTTCGCCCGGAGGTGGCAACCGTTCGTTGACTTCTTTGCGGAAAATTAATCATCAGCAGAAGGGCGGGGGGGTTAGTTTAGCTTTGAGTAGGGGGTTAATAAAGGTGGGACCTGTAAGGGAGATGGCTTTTGCACTACGTTTATAGATTCATGTATATTGTTTATTTTGCTGTAAAACCAAAAAATACCTCAATAAAATGTTTATTAAAAAAAAAGACTGGGATGATGCAGGATTCATGAAGCGCATGTTGGGGCGCATTCCGGACCTGGAGATAGGAGGCCTGATAATGGGAAGGAACTTCAGTACAGTGTTGGATCCAGCACTAGACCGCTCCAAATCAAGGACTGGAAAGAGGCCGGCGGCGGCCAAGGTACTTAGGGGGTTTATGGATCAGATGGGGGGAGTAGACCCATGGCGGTTTGCAAGGCCGCAGGCCAGGGAATTTTCTTTCTTCTCCCATGTACACAAAGCCTACTCCCGGATAGATTTCTTTGTTCTGGGTAGGACGCTCATCCCGAGGGTGGAGGGGACGGAGTATTCGGCTATAGCCGTTTCGGACCATGCCCCACACTGGGTGGAACTGGAGCTGGGAGAGGAGAGGGACCAACGCCCGTTGTGGCGGCTGGATGTGGGACTGTTGGCGGACGAGGTGGTGTGTGGGAAGGTGAGGGGGTGTATCGAAAGGTACTTGGAGGCCAACGACAACAGGGAGGTGCGGGTGGGGGTGGTATGGGAGGCGTTGAAGGCGGTGATCAGGGGAGAGCTCATTTCCATTAGGGCTCATAGGGAGAAGACAGAGGGTATGGAAAGGGAGAGGTTAGTGGGAGAGATTTTGAGAGTGGACAGGAGATACGCAGAGGCCCCGGAGGAAAGATTACTTGGGGAAAGACGACGGCTCCAGACAGAGTTTGACCTGTTGACCACAGGGAAGGCGGAGGCACAGTGGAGGAAAGCGCAGGGGGCGACCTACGAGTATGGAGAAAAGGCTAGTCGGATGCTGGCACACCAGCTCCGTAAGAGGATGGCAGCGAGGGAAATAGGGGGAGTCAAAGATGGAAGGGGAGCCACGGTTCGGAGTGCGACTAAAATAAACGAGGTATTCAAGGCCTTTTATGAAGAGCTGTACAGATCCCAGCCCCCAGCGGGGGAAGAGGGGATGAGACGATTCCTAGATCAGCTGAGATTCCCGAGGGTGGAGGAGCAAGAGGTGGCTGGTTTGGAGGCACCGATTGGGATGGAGGAGCTGAGCAAAGGTTTGGGGAGTATGGAGGCGGGGAAGGTCCCGGGACCGGACGGATTCCCGGTGGAGTTCTACAGGAAGTACGCAGACCTGTTGGCCCCGCTACTGGTGAGGACCTTTAATGAGGCAAGAGAGGAGGGGACCCTGCCCCCGACAATGTCGGAAGCGACAATTTCTTTGATCCTAAAGCGGGACAAGGACCCACTGCAATGTGGATCGTACAGGCCGATCTCGCTCCTCAATGTGGATGCAAAGTTGCTGGCAAAAGTGCTGGCCACGAGGGTCGAGGACTGTGTCCCGGGGGTAATCCACGAGGACCAGACGGGATTTGTAAAGGGCAGGCAACTAAACACCAATGTGCGGCGGCTCTTAAACGTGATAATGATGCCATCGGAGGAGGGAGAGGCGGAGATAGTGGCAGCTATGGACGCGGAGAAGGCCTTTGACCGAGTAGAGTGGGAGTACCTCTGGGAGGTGCTGCGCAGGTTTGGGTTCGGGGTAGGGTTTATCAATTGGGTTAAGCTCCTTTACAGAGCCCCGAAGGCAAGTGTAGTGACGAACCGGCGGAGGTCGGAGTACTTTCGACTGTACCGAGGGACGAGGCAGGGGTGCCCCCTGTTGTTCGCATTGGCGATCAAACCACTGGCCATGTCATTGAGGGAGTCTAATAAATGGAAGGGGGTGGTCCGAGGGGGAGAAGAGCATCGGGTGTCGCTATATGCGGATGACCTGTTGCTGTACGTGGCGGATCCAATGGAGGGGATGGTGGAGGTCATGCAGACTCTAAGGGAGTTTGGGGAGTTTTCGGGCTATAAGCTCAATGTAGGGAAGAGTGAGCTCTTTGTATTACAGGCGGGGGACCAAGAAAGAGGGATAGGGGACCTACCGCTGAAGAGGGCGGAGGAGAGCTTTCGGTATCTGGGGATCCAGATAGCCAGGAGTTGGGGTCCCTACATAAACTGAATCTGACGAGGTTGGTGGAGCCAATGGAGGAGGATTTCAAAAGATGGGACATGTTACCGCTCTCGCTGGCGGGTAGAGTGCAGTCGGTCAAAATGGTGGTCCTTCCGAGGTTTCTGTTTGTGTTTCAGTGCCTTCCCATCGTGATCACTAAGGCCTTTTTTAAGAGAGTAGGCAGGAGTATTATGGGGTTTGTGTGGGCGAATAAGACCCCGAGAGTAAGGAGAGGGTTCCTGGAACCCGAGGAGGGTTGGCGCTGCCAAACCTGGGGAGCTACTACTGGGCAGCAAATGTGGTGATGATCCGCAAGTGGGTTATGGAGGGAGAGGGGGCGGCATGGAAGAGGATGGAGATGGAGTCCTGTAAAGGAACGAGCCTGGGGGCGTTGGTGACGGCACCGCTGCCGCTCTCGCCGACAAAGTATACCACGAGCCCGGTGGTGGCTGCAACGCTAAGGATCTGGGGCCAGTGGAGACGGCACCAGGGTGCAATGGGAGCATCAGTGTGGTCCCCGATCAGGGGTAACCACCGGTTTGTCCCGGGGAAGATGGATGGGGGGTTCCAGAGCTGGCATCGGGCGGGGATTGGAAGAATGGGGGACCTGTTCATCGACGGGACGTTTGCGAGCCGAGGGGCACTGGAGGAGAGGTTCGACTTACCCCCGGGAAATGCCTTTAGATATATGCA
Source organism: Scyliorhinus torazame (assembly GCF_047496885.1). Lineage (NCBI taxonomy): Eukaryota > Metazoa > Chordata > Chondrichthyes > Carcharhiniformes > Scyliorhinidae > Scyliorhinus > Scyliorhinus torazame. The sequence continues at coordinate 170,219,950 of NC_092719.1, forward strand.
GGTGAGGGCTTTTGTGAGGCGACAGGTCAGGGAATTCCCGTTGCTCCCGGCACAAGAAGTTCAAGATAGGGTGATCTCGGGTGTATGGGTCGGTGAGGGCAAGGTGTCGGAAATACACCAGGAGTTGAAAGAAGAGGGGGAAGCGCTGGTAGAAGAGTGGAAGGGTAAATGGGAGGAGGAGCTAGGGGAGGAGATCGAGGAAGGTCTGTGGGCTGATGCCCTAGGTAGAGTAAATTCCTCCTCCTCGTGTGCCAGGCTCAGCCTGGTACAATTTAAGGTGGTCCACAGAGCGCACTTGACGGGGGCGAGGTTGAGTAGGTTCTTTGGGGTAGAGGACAGATGTGGAAGGTGCTCAGGGAGCCCGGCGAACCATGTCCATATGTTTTGGTCATGCCCGGCACTGGAGGGGTTCTGGAGAGGAGTGGCGGGAGCAATATCTCAGGTGGTGAAAGTCCGGGTCAAGCCAAGCTGGGGGCTAGCAATATTTGGAGTAGTGGACGAACCGGGAGTGCAGGAGGCGAAAGAGGCCGGCATTCTGGCCTTTGCGTCCCTAGTAGCCTGGCGAAGGATCTTGCTAATGTGGAAGGAGGCGAAGCCCCCCAGCCTGGAGGCCTGAATAAATGATATGGCTGGGTTCATAAAGTTGGAGAGGATTAAGTTCGCCTTGAGAGGGTCTGCGCAGGGGTTCTACAGGCGGTGGCAACCGTTCCTAGACTGTCTCGCGGAGCGTTAGAGGAAGGTCGGTCAGCAGCAGCACCCTTGGGGGGGGGGGGGAAGTCCTGGGAGGGGGGGGGGGGGGGGGGGAGAGAGGGGGGACTGCCTGGGAGGGTGGATGAGCAAGAGATAACATGAAGGGTTGGGGAAACTGGCACGTACGGGTGAGGGCCAGTGTACAAAGCTGTGTAACTATATCATTTTGCCATGTATAAATCTTGCTCTGCGCGGTTTCTCGTTTTTTTTTGTTACGGGGGGGGGGGTTATTGTTTGTAAGGGAGAAAAATTGTGTTAAAAAACATTAATATATATTTTTTTTAAATAGTAGCCCAGTCAGTAACGCCTACATCCCATGAATGAATTTTTTAAAAATCCCATTCCAATTCTCCCCCTGCACCTAGTGATGCACTAATGCAGACTTTTGTCTGTTTCCATAGCTAGTAATTCCCAAAACAGGTCGTTAGTCTACTCCATCAAAAGTGGCAGGACGGTGGCAAACCTGGGTGGCATGGTGGCACAGTGTTTAGCACTGATGCTTCACAGCGCCAGGGAGCTGGTTTCGATTCCCGGCTTGGGTCACTATCTGTGCGGCATCTGCATGTTCCCCCAGTGTCTGGTGGGTTTCCTCCGGGTGCTCCGGTTTCCTCCCAAGTCCCAAAAGACGGGTGCTGTTAGGTGAATTGGACATTCTGAATTCTCCCTCTGTGTACCCAAACAGGTGCCGAAGTGTGGCAACTCAGGGATTTTCACAGTAACTTCATTGCAGGGTTAATGTAAGCCTACTTGTGACACTAATAAAGATTATAGGAGTCTCTCCCACTCATACCACCAGCTATTGGCGTGTTCGGACGGATTAACAGGTTGACACACTCAGTGTGTTTGACCACGTTATAAACACACCTTCCTGGGGTATAATCTGAACCCCGAGCTTCTGGCTCAGAGGCAGGGACGCTACCCAACAACCACAGGACCCCCACAATCTTGTGTTTGGTGCACTGTAATCTCACATATCTTTTGATTTGTTGTGCCTGCCTTATTCCATTTTAGATGAACACCACCTTCCCGTGCTTCTACAATCCTACAAAGCCTCAAGAAGTGATCAGGGAAAAGCAGGTAGGCTGGCCAGAGAGCCCCGGGCCACAGATATTCAAATGTATTGACTGCACAAACTCAAGATTGGTGTTTTACCATTAACTCAGCTCAGAAAAAGATCCAAACTCACTTTCAGCAGTACAGCCCAACAAAATTCTATTGAGTGTCAGAGATAATTCTTTCACCTTATAACAGATGTTGAGGAAGTGCAACCATTCGCTGGTATGAGAAGTCAAAGGCACAAATATTTTTATTGCTATGCAAGCAGAGACTCTGGCCAAGGAAACAGAAAAACAATTGAGGGAAAACAAGAGAGGAAATGATGTAAGGAGGAAAGGAAATTTCTGTTGGCAACTGCCTGGGCAGAGCAATGTGCAAGCTTTCAAAATAAACTCCCAACGACAATAAAATGTCACAGATATTGGTTGTATGCTTTTGGTCTGGGAAAAGTTTGGATTTTTTCTAACTGTGCTATTGGAAGGTTAGTTCTCAGAAACACATGGTACATATTTCACAGGTTAATATGGACAAATATCTGTAAATTACAGGCCTCAACAGATGTAAAGTACTGTTTGCACAAGTAAAAGTTCAAGTACTAATAAAAACTTCTAGAACATTAAATCATTGTAGATAGCTTTTACTAATTAAATTTCCTTACTGTTCCTTTTTTTTTGGAAACCTGAATGTTACAGCTGACATGGGGAATGGCAGTGAACTCTCTATTGTGGCCGTTACTGAGCTTATTTGGATATGGAGCTGCAGGTGGATTTGTTCTATTTGACTACAGTGAGAGAAGGTAATAAAAACATTACACTGAACTTGGCTTGCAATGCAATTCCTGGAACACAGGATTACGCACAAAATTATTGGTTTATAAACAGCCTCGAAGAAGCTTTGTGAACCGGATCTGCTTTGACACCCTGGAGATAAAACAGCACCAAAAGCATAAGCACTCAGTCTGACAATCTTTTTTTTGCATAAGAGTTTTCATCTGTAGCCACGATCAATAATGACTCCTACTGTTCTTCTGACAACTGTGCAGCAATATACCCCACACCGTTTCCTCTTCCTGTTATTAACACTGAAACTTAGCACAGTGGTTAGCATTGTTGCTTCACAGCGCCAGGGACCAGGGTTCGATTCCCGGCTTGGGTCACCGTCTGTGCGGCGTCTGCGCGTTCTCCCAGTGTCTGTGTGGGTTTCCTCCGGGTGCTCCAGTTTCCTTCCACAAGTCCCGAAAGACGTGCTGTTAGATGAATTGGACATTCTGAATTCTCCCTCTGTGTACCTGAACAGGCGTCGGAATGTGGCGACTAGGGGACGTTCACAGTAACTTCATTGCAGTGTTAATAATGTAAGCCTACTTGTGACAATAAAGATCATTATATTATACTTTGATTCGGTCCCTCTCCAGCCTGATGGAGCTTAACACCCAGTTAATTGAAATGAAAATCGCGTATTGTCACAAGTAGGCTTGGTGCGCAAGTTGCCGTCTCCCCTCACCCTGGCCCTCCCTTCAAAAATTCCAATGGATCTCACTGACCCATTGATCCCTCCCTGTGTGAGTTGATAACTTGCAAAATATCCTCTGCTCTGTGAGTGAATTCTGATGAATTTCTGAATTTGTTTTGGTATGGGTGATGCTGACATGTTCCCACTTATAGTCCATCATCACTTCACCACTACCATCCTTGTGGTGTTCTCACAGTGATAAACATGGGAAGAGGCTTCAGAAACTACCACTGCAACAGCATTCACTGGGCAAAAACAACAAATGTATTCCAGCCAGAAGCTGTTTTATATTCTAAATGCATCTTCCATGTTTTACAGACTGAAACTGCCTGTGACCAAGATTATGTTTTTGTGAAATCATAGAACTTACAGTGCAGAAGGAGGCCATTTGGCCCATCGGGTCTGCACCGGCCCTTGGAAAGAGCTCCCTACTTAAGCCCACACTTCCTCCCTTTCCCCGTAACCCAGCAACCCTTCCTGACCTAAGAGCAATTTTTGCATGGCCAATCCACCTAACCTGCACATCTTTGGACTGTGGGAGGAAACCGAGCATCCGGAGGAAACCCACGCACACACGGGGAGAACGTGCAGGCTCCGCACAGACAGTGACCCAAGCCGAGAATCGAACTTGGGACCCTGGAGCTGTGATGCAACTGTGCTTTCCACTGTGTTACCATGCCGCCCACTAAATGTCCTAACCATTCCCCATCCATTAGCAATCTCCAATGCCAGGGTGAATGTGATCTCATCTCCATCAACATTTCTTTTAATTCCACTCACCTAGAAGAGTTACTGTGAAACGGAGTCTGATCTATACCCATCTTTATGTAGACTATGTTGCACATTCTTAGTGCCAGTCACACTGTTTATCCAATCTCTTATGAGTGAGTTGCGCCTTTTATATCATTATAACAACTGAAGATGGTGTTCGGCGGATGTCAAACGGAGTGGCAGCAAGATTCAATATGGTACGCCATGGTGAATAGCCTTAAATTGTGCCACGTGGCATGTTCCCTCCCTGAGCTGTTTTTCTATTGCATTGATGACCTTGTCAGTGTGGCTCTCACATTGACTGAGAGAATTCCATTACCTATGCTTAAATGTTCTACCCATCCCCTCCCTTTTGATGGTCATCTTACATTATTCTCTTCCCTTCTTGGGCTTCTCTCTCTCGATATCAGTCAATCTGTACAAGCCCACTGACCACCACACTCTTGCGTTTCCAATTCTCCATTCCTACCACTTTCCTTTCCTTGTAAGTTTCCTGGTCTCTACTTCTCTCTGCTGCCGTCACCGTCAACACCAGAGCTTCTGAAATAACAGGTAAAGTCGCCATAGTCCCAGATGACCATAGGCTGCTTTCCCTTTTGTGAAGGAAAGGTGACTGATGGTGATTTAACCTGAGGATTACCAGACGAGGGGCAAGGTTAAGAATAACCTGAACCGGTACGGGAATTGAACCCTTACTGCTGGCCTCGCTCTGTGCCATGAACCAGCAGTCTAGCCAAGTGAGCTAAACTGGCCCCATGCTTCTGAAATATCATTTATTCCTTGGTTATCCTTCAATTTGATATTTGAATATTTGAATTTCTCAATCAGCAGCAAGATTCAATATGGTACGCCAGTCCTATGTCCTGTGATTCTGCCCCTCCCCCATCCTCTTCCATTCACTATAGTGGAGTTCCTTTTGGTCACACTAACTTACTACCAACTTGAGCCTTTTCCAAATTACTTACTGCCATCTTTACCTCGAGGTTTTAGAGACACATAGATTCACTAGCCCGATGCAAATATGTGATGGTAATTAAACATGGACATGCATTGTAAATAGTTATACTTTGTTGGTAGGGGGAAGGTATCTTTAAAAAGAAAGGGCTGTTATAATATGCCTTTAAAGGATAGTAACACATCACTAGTAGAGGAGTGCGTCAAGAGATCCAGTCTCAGTTTCATTTTGCCCCATTAGCAGAGCACGCACACACACACCTCTGCTGCTGATGTCTTCAAACTTTCTCCTTTTGTATAATAAATGTTCTCGTGTGTCCAGTCTCAAAAAATTAACTCACAATGTGTTTATCCAATCTCTTATGAGTGATTTGTGCCTTTTGTCATTATAACAACTGAAGATGGTGTTCAGCGGATGTCAAACGGAGTGGCAGCAAGATTCAATCTGGTATGCCATGGTGAACAGCCTTAAATTGTGCCACGTGGCATGAGACGACCTGTGATGTTTTGGTCAGGCCACAATGGAGTTGTAGTGTTGGAGCGTGTTGAAATCGCAGTGTGGTGACTGCACAGAAAAGCTTTCAAGACACAGACTGGGATGGTGTCCAAGTAAAGAGCTTGTAAGCAGATGGACCCCTTCTGGTGAAAATGCAGTGCATTGCTTGTCAGTTCCGTAAGTGGGACAGGAGCTTGAGAAAACCTGGTTCGCTCAGTTGAAAAATGGGCAGCACAGTAGCACAGTGGTTAGCACTGTTGCTTCATAGCGCCAGGGACCAGGGTTCGATTCCCAGCTTGGGTCACTGTCTGCGGAGTCTGCATGTTCTCCCTGTGTCTGTGCGGGTTTCTTCGGGTGCTCCGGTTTCCTCCCACAAGTCCCGAAAGACGTGCTGTTAGGTGAATTGGACATTCTGAATTCTCCCTCTGTTTACCCGAAAAGGCGCCGGAGTGCGGCGACTAGGAGATTTTCACAGTAACTTCATTGCAGTGTTAATGTAAGCCTACTTGTGACAATAAAGATTATTATTATTAAAAGGCGAGTGACCAGGGTGTGAGCCAGATTGATAGCAAGTGAGGGAGATTCAAACAAAGAAAACCATCATAAAAATTGGGCAAGAAAAGGTTGCGAGTGTAACGTTGGCTTCGGGAGTTGCTGAACAACAAATTGAAAAAAATAAGAAGGAAGGTCAAATGGATATTGCAAAAATTTCCACAAATTCCCCAGTTTGAATTGGGATGCAGCTAATCTACAATCTGAATTCAAAATGCTTAAACGGCATACAGAACTATGGTTTCTTGATTCATGTGTTTGTGAACCATAGAGGTAAGCCATAAAAGGTTGACTAGCATTGAAAATGAAGTTCTTTACAGGCTGAACACATCAGGATTAATAACAGAAGAGCGTAAGGATCCCCCAAAATATATGGACTACATTGGAAGACTGGTTCAGAATAAGGTTAAGCTTCCGTATTAATCGACGAGAGTTAATGTAATTCTGACAACATCCTACAGAATGTATAGACCACATCAGCAGCAGATGGAGAGAAAAGGGTCCGTACTGTGATTTTTCAAACACAGAGTTAGAAGACAAAATTGTCGAGTTGGCAATCATATCAACTCCCATGGAAAATTTCCTGAAAGATCTGTTCGACAAGTCTAAAAATGAAACTTCCAAGAGTTACTTAAGGATAGACCATAAATAGATCAATTAAGCTTACCGGTCCTAAGTACCATCCCACTTGTTGATGCACTCATTTGCACACCCAAACCTAGCAAGACTTGTGGAAGGTTATGGCTTTTAGTATGCACCAAGGAAATGCCCAGCTTTCCAACAATTCTGCCAGGCGTGTGGCAGAAAGGGTCATTGGCAGTGGCAGGCCACTGGAGCAAAGGCTGATGAAGCTATAAAGAGCAGTGTGCTGATCCTTACAGACCAGATACAAAGGAACAACAAGAATGACAATCTGGTGTCCCGTCAGAAATATACTGATAAACCAGCAAACGGCGATGATGTAAGCAATGATACAAAGAGCAGTGAACCCAGTTCACATTGTCAATCTCATGGAAAGCATAGATACCATCACGCCATCCAAAGTGTTTGCCAAGATCCAAATCATCTGTCCTATAAAAGTTGGGAACTATACACTATTGGCCAAAATCGACACAGGGTAAATGCCAACATACTACCTCTGCGGATTCTGAAAGACATGTAGTCACAAACATTGAAGGCCATGACGAAACCTATTGCTGTGAAACCTTCGGCATACAACAAAAGTTCACTTTTTTCATGTGCAGGACTCGTAGTCCTGGGGTGCAAGTACAATCGATCCTCCTGGATCCCACATCATGGAGACTAGAGGCCCAGCAATTCTAGGTCTACCAGCAAACCTTTCACAAGTCACAATCCATGGATTCAGTCAGACCACAAATGGCAGATCAGAACCTACTCCCATCACCTCAGTTCACTGCCCAACATCGAAATATCCAGTGTTTCTACAAAATTGGCAGTTTCAAGGGAGCTGCAACATTACACTTTCAGGAGATTGCAAGTCCATCAACTGATCTTGTATATTTTGTGCAATGCAAATGCCAACACCTACCAGAAGAAACAGAAGATACGTTTACACCACAAAAACTGGAAAACCACCATTGAAGCATGGCCAACAAAGGAGCTGAGAATTCTCAAGATTCTCAACTTGAGTGAAGAAATTTCTCTTCATCTGAATCCGAAAGGATTGTCCCCATCTGCTGAAACTGTACGCCCGTATTCTAGCTTCCCCAGTGCAGTGAGATAATCTTTCAGTGTCTACCCTATCGAGCCCCTTCAAAAATGTGAATGTTCCAATGAGACCACCTCTTATTCTTCTAAACCCCAGAAAATATATGCCTAATTTCTCATCCCAGGGACCAATTTACTGAACCTTCGCTGTACCGCTTCCAATTAAAGTATATCCTCTCTTAAGTGTGGAGACCGAAAGTGCACACAGTATTCTAGATGTGGTCTCACCAAAGCTCTGTAAACTTGTAGCAAGGCTTCCTGATTCTTGTATTCCAATCCTAATTGCTTGGTGTACCTGCACGCTAATTTCACGTCCCTTGGTGGGAAAAAAACAAGTCCCTCTGGACATCAGCATTTACGAGTTTCATGCCTTTTAAAAATTCTGTTTTTCTATTCTTCCAATAAAAGTGAATAACCTCACACTTCCCCACATTAGACTCAATTTGCCACCTTGTTGCCCAGTCACTTAATCTGAGCCTGCGTCCCTTTGCAGGCTCTTTGTGGCCTCGTCACATTTTGCATTCCCACCCAGCTTTGTATCATCGGCAAACCTCCTCCCACGCCACTTCAAAAGGTACTTCATAGGCTGTATTGCTTTTGAACCTACTGAAGTTGTGGAAGACACAATATAAATGTAAGTCTTTTTTCATCTCAAAGCTAGCATACAGTTTCCTCTGAATCAGAGAAATCAAATGCAGATTAGGTGACTGCTTTGCCAAACACCTCTTCAATTCCAAAATCTACCTCACATTGTGTATATTTCCCATGTCATCTCCTCACTGACCCTTTGTTCTGTTTCGTATTAACCACAGTTCTGACAAATAGTCGACACATGAAATGCTAATATACCACTTCTTTCTGTAGATGCTGACCTTAGTGTTCACAGCACTTTATTGGTTTCGAGGATATCAGTGCAGTTTTTGAACTATAATTTCTAATAGCTACTTTTCCGATTGAGTTTTCTTACAAATCTGAAAATAGTTTGTGGTTATACCTACACAAAGTAAAGATAATCACTTTATGTGTGCTACACACCAAAATATTACTTGTACACTCACCAATCAGAATTAGTGCTTTTCTAAGACAAACTGTATCAGTGTTCACTAATGGTGGCTTGTCAACTTTTCTTAGAAAACTGAACGCTATCTTGGAGAATCAGGCTGTCAAAACCAAAAGAGAAAAGGAGCCAGTGAAGAGACGTAGGAGAGGGAGCAAAATTGCCTGTCGTCATGGCAATCATTTTTCCAGCTACCCGACTATGATCAATGGTTCCCTTAGGTTAGTCTTCCATCAAATTTGAGGATATGAAATACATCCATTTCCCTCACTTCTTTATATCTTTCCAGACCCTGCACTGTACCCAAATGGATATAGGAGCCAATACTGGCCCAGTTGTAAATGTTGTGTGTGAAATATGTTTAACCCAAATGATAATTGATAATATTTTACTTATTGTCTTGTGGAGCCTTATCAAGGGGCATCTTTCAGAAATCATCAGAGAGATCGTTAATCTTTGCAGATTTCCCAAAATTGTACCCCATCCATAAGACGCTCAAAGTTAACTTGCATGACTATGTGTTCTTGGAAGTAACTTTGTACCCCCACATAAATATATGTTCTAAATGTTTCTACTTTCAATTTTTGCAATTAAAGTCTACCTTCTCCCACATCGCCATTCAAGGGGCTGGTATGGAAATGTGAACCCTGGGACTTAGGGAAGCAATTTCAGAGTTTCATCATAGCGACCAACATCAGCAAATTGAGTGGTTTAATGAAATCGATGACTCAGAAACTGATAGGCGATGGACGGATCAGGCTTGGTGCTCTTTCCTCATCAAATAGTATTCCAAAACTTTACTTCCACTGTCAAATTTATGTTGTTCGTCTGTCCAAGTTTATGCCCAGATAATGCAAGTATGGTACCAACAGCATGAGAATCATCATACTGCATTGATTATTTAAAAACTTTATTTTATCTATGTATTCTTTAATCCTCATTTAAAACAGCAAATGACAACGTGCATGAACTGGTATGCTGGAATATATATTATCTGATTGAATCAAAATGTCCATCTTTAATCTTGAGCCCTGTTTGTGCTCTTGTTCTCTAGTTGATCAACTGCAGTTGAGCTTCGTGCTTCTGGCTACACTGGGCCTCTCACTTTAAACACCTGGATTCAATTTCCTCGAAGTAATCTTTTCCTCTGTGAGAACAAGTGCAACTTTAGGCCTGTCTTTGTAAATTAGCTCCAGGTCCTGGGATAATCCACATGCTTGACAGCATTTTTTCTTATTGGTCAGTTTTATTCTGATAGTTGGGTACCTAAAATTGCCCACAGTAACCTGATACACCAATTACTCAATTGATATCAGCCTTGATTTCAATGACTGCACAGTATAAATTTAGCAGCATTGCTCCCTTGGACAGTCAGAGATAGCCTGAGAGGAGGATGTTCTTGGTTCCTCTGGAAGCAACAATAATCGCTCCATGGTCACTGGCAGTTTTCCTGCACCATATGGTCATTTTTGGTTACTAACCTATATATTTCTTCTCTAGTTATTAGCCTAACAGGGCAGCCAGAAGCAAAGTTGAAAAATGCAACTTTAAAAATTATGAGATTTGAACATTTTGATGGTGTGGTTGTTGCTCCGTTGTCCTAATACAGTGAATTCCATCCCCAAAATGGACAAGCAGACTCCAATGTAGCAGACACTATGAACTAATATTGAAAATCGCTTCCTGAAATTTTCAGTGCTGTATCAAGAAATATTTATATAGCATTTCTAATGCAGTAAAATTACACAAAGACAAACCAATCAGTAGTAAAAACATTTGATGGGGTGGGAAAGGAGAGAGAATAGATACATTGGCTGAAAATTGGAAGGGCTCAGGGTGATTGTTTCAAAGCATGTGATTAACATATCTCATAGATTATCATAGAATTTACAGTGCAGAAGGAGGCCATTCGGCCCATCGAGTCTGCACCGGCTCTTTGAAAGAGCACCCTACCAAGCTCACACCTCCACCCTATCCCCATAACCCAGTAACCCCACCCAACACTAAGGGCAATTTTGGACACTAAGGGCAATTTAGCATGGCCAATCCACCTAACCTGCACATCTTTGGACTGTGGGAGGAAACCGGAGCACCCGGAGGAAACCCACGCACACACGGGGAGAACGTGCAGACTCCGCACAGACAGTGACCCAAGCCGGGAATCGAACCTGGGACCCTGGAGCTGTGAAGCAATTGTGCTAACCACTATGCTACCATGCTGCCCATGCTGTTGTTGGAAATATGTTATAATCCATTATAAAGGATGTAATTAGAATGCATTAGAAATATATAAGGGCAGCATGGTGGTGCAGTGGTGCCTCACAGTGCCGAGGTGCCAGATTCGATCCCGGCTCTGGGTCACTGTCCGTGTGGAGTTTGCACATTTTCCCCGTGTCTGTGTAGGTTTTGCCCCCACAACCCAAAGATGTGCAGGGTAGGTGGATTGGCCATGCTAAATTGCCCCTTAATTGGAAATATTTAATTGGGTTCTCTAAATTTATAAACAAAAAAAAAGAAATACATAATATAGTCAAGCAGAGTCAGCATGGCTTCATGAAGGGCAAATCAAGCCTGACCAATGTATTTGAATTATTTGAGATGGTAATGAGCAGGAAAGATAAAGGAGAACCAGTAGATGTAATATACTTGGATTTCCAAAATAACCCGCTTGCCGGATCTCCCTAGTGTAGCAAAGGTCCCTGGCCCCCCAATACCCCTCATCACCCACACAGAGCACCCCTAGTTCAATCACACACAAAGAATGCCAGCTTGGCACTGCCAACCAGGCAGTCCAAGCCAGCTGACAATGGCCCCTTGGCAGTGCCATGCCAGGGCACCACCCTGCCCAAAGAGCATGCAGCTGGGGACCTCCAATCCCCTGGAAGACCCCCACGTCACATTCCGTTTGATCGCCCAAGGTCTCCGAGGCAAAGGGGATGAATCCTAAAGCCTCAGGAAGCTGCACATTAGATGAGACTAACTGTCTCGCTCTAATATGCAGATTTGCCAAAAAGTGATCCCGCCCACAATGGACAGGATTTATGTTGCAAAGTTGTGCGAGATCCAATGCGATTGTGAACCGGGTAGATCCCGGGAGCGGGGTCTCCCAGCTTTTATCGGTCCCACTGTGCCAATGCGAGCTGCTTTTCCGGCACAGTGTGGCCAATGGATCGCGCCCAAAGGGCAGGATTCTACGTCCCGGGATACTTGGATCTCATTCCCCGATGGGACGAAAAATGGGGCGTTGAGGCAATATTGGGATCAACCCTGGGCGCCAACCCAATTGTGATGCTCCGACCCCCCCTGGCAGCGGGAACGAGGTCCATGTCGCACACCAGTGGGAGCATGTAAATAGATGCAAGTGGGTCTTAATGACACCTTTGCATCCATTTAGCGGTCCCGGTGCCCTATGCTGCGACATTCCGGGATTCTATGGTCCCCGTCATGCTGAACCTCGCAGTGGGCAGAGGGGGCTCCCTGAACCCACTGCGATATCCACCCCGCCAAGGCCATGCTGGTAAATACCATCCGCTCCCATCCAAGGACCACCCCCCCCCAACAATGCACTGCCTGCTCACACCTCCTCTACCAGACCCCCCTCCACACCTGCCCCAAACAACTCCCTGTAATGGGAGATTCCCCACAGGGGCCCCAATAATAGCGGGACCTCGCCCTCCTGGGGACCCCTGTAATAAGAGGTCCCCCCCAGAGGGACGCTGTAATAGGGGGACCCTCCACAGGGACCCCCTGCCAAAAGAGACCCCTGCCACAGATTCCCCCCTCACACAGACACTCCCCAGAAAAGCGACTGATGTTTCCCAATCCTTAAAGAAGGAGATGAACAACATCCACTCGAGAGGAACCCCTCCCCTCCTCCGACTGCCTAATGACAAATTTTATCTTCTCCAGATTCAGAACTTCTGCCTAGTAACTCACCCGCCTCGCTGCCTTGGGCTATTCCGGAGCCTGCCATCTTAACAAGATCTGCCTCCGGGCTATCAGGGAGGCAAAGGCCGACACATCTGCCTTTCTCCCCACCTGCACTCGAATATTATCACCCATGGGCTCGGAGCCACCTTAACCTCCCCAAAATCTTTGACATGGTCCCCTCGAAGGACTCCCAAAACCCCACCAATTTCAGGCTGTGTCAAAACATGTGAGTGTTGGTTGCTGGTCACCCTAAACACCGGCCACATCTATCCTCCACTTTGGAAAAAAAACGACTCATACGTCATGTGCGCTCACTTTAAGTTGAATTAAACTCAATCTTGCACAAGAGGAAGTCGCATTTATTCTCCTCAGGGCCACACTCCCAACACCCCCATAAAATGCCCCACCCAGCTCCTCCTCCCACTTCCTCTTTACTTCTTCCAACGAGGCCTCTCTCACTCTATGGAAACGTGGCCAGCTCTTTCCTAACAAAATCCCTAATCTGCAGGTACCGAAACCCACTCGCCCTTGACAACTGAAACGTCTCCACCAACTCTGCAAACCTGCCACCCACGAATCAGTCCCTGAACCTCACTATCCCCTCCCGGTTCCATGCCCTGTACTTTGCACCCAACCCTGCTGGGACAAATCTGTGATTGCCACAGATCCGCACGCACAGCGACATGCCCTCAATCTTAAAATGTGCCTGAACTTATTCCGGACTCTTAACGGGGCGACGTCCACTGGGCTCATGGAGTATTTAGCTGGTGAGAACGGAAGGGGCACCATCACCAGTGCCCTCAGACTTGTCCCCCTATGCGACACCTGCTCCATCTGCCCCCACACCAACACCTCCTCCACGACCCATTTCCACACATTCTCGATGTTTGCTGCCCAGTAATACTTCAACAGGTTTAGCAGAGCCAAGCTTCCCCTCTGCTTGCCCCTCTCCAAGCCCTTCCCGGCCCATAAAATCTGAGATCATCCCATTTATCCTCCCAAAAAATATATTATAATAATCGCTTATTGTCACAAGTAGACTTCAATGAAGTTACTGTGAAAAGCCCCTAGTCGCCACATTCTGGCGCCTGTTTGGGGAGGCCGATACGGGAATTGAACCCGCGCTTCTGGCCTTGTTTTGCATTACAAGCCAGCTATTTAGCACACTGTGATAGGCACAAAAAACGGGAGATCCTGAAAAACGAATGAAACTTCGGAAGAACCGTCATCTTCACGGTCTAGACCCGTCCCACTAATGATAACGGGAAAATATCTCACCTCTTAAAGTCCTCCTTCACCTCATCAACCAAATTAGCTAAATTCAATTTATGTAGCTGAACCCAAACATGTTCCACCCATATTTTGCAAACAAAAATACCCCGAGCTTGTAGTGTTCATACAGACACGCCATGGGTACAACATCTTAATCCAACCAATAAACCACAGCCCCAAACCAAACCGCTCCAGTACTTCAAAAAGTTACTTCCACTCAACCCTTCTCTGTGTCCAAGGATATTATCACCCCCATTTCCTGTCCCGTTGAAGGTGTCATCATCTCAACAACCTCGTAAGGTTTGACAATAACTGGCACCCATTTAGGAATACTGTTTGGTCCTCAGCTATCGCCCCCGGCACACAATCCTCCAAGCGTATTGTCAATACATTGGCCAACAACTACACGTACACATTCAAAAGCAATATTGGCCGATATGACCTACACTCCTCCAGATCTTTGTCTTTCTTTAAAATAAGCAAAATTGGTGCTTGTGCCAGCATGGGCAGGAGTGCCCCCTTATCCAATGAGACATTAAACATTTCCACCAGGTGCGGCCCCAGTTCTGCAGCAAACATTTTAAAAATTAATCCGGAATCCATCCGGGCCCAGGTCCGTCCAGGACTGCATTGACCCAAGGCACCTCATCACCTCCTCCAACCTAAATGGGACACCTAACCCTGCACTTTCCCCTCCACCACCACCGGGAAATCCAAGTCATCCAAAAACTGCGTCATGCCCGAGTTCCCCCCTGGGGGCTCCGACCTGTACAGCCTTCTGTAGAAGGCCTCAAACATTCCGTTCACCTTCCCTGGCTCAGTGACCATCCTGCCCCCAGAATCTTTAACCTACCCAATTTCCCTTGCCACCTGCCGCCTCAAGTGGTGTGGCAGTAACCTAATGGCCTTCTCTCCATACTCATAAAACTCCCCCATATCCGGTGTAGCTGCCCAACTGCCTTCCCCATAGACATAAGATCAAACTCCACCTGGAGCTTCTTCCTCACCTTCAAAAACCCCTCCCCAGGTGCTGACGAGCACCATCGATCCACTGCTAAAATGGCTTCCACAACCTACCTACCTTATCCCTATGATCCTTAATAGAAATTTGCTCCCCCCCAATTACTGACTTCAAAACCTCCCACAGCACACAGGGAGAGACCTCCTCACTTTTGTTCAGCTCGACATAGGTGTCTATAGCCGCCCCATATCCCCTATCTGCCACAGCCCTACACCCAACCTCCACTGCGGTCGCTGGGAGCCCCCCTTTTCCATGCACAAGTCCACGGGATGCAGCGCATGAACCGACACAACAATCGTCCAATACTGCGAAGCAACCACCCCCGCCAGTCCACACCATCCCAGTTATGAGGTGTGGACATTCACCAATATCACGGGCGCTCCCTCTAACCTTCTGCTCACCATCATATACCATCGCCCGAGTCTCCTACTATATTACTTTCCGGGAAAACCAACCTCTTACTAATCAACACCGCTGCCCCCTTCGTCTTTATGCCCAACCACGAATGAAACACTTGTCTAACCCACCATTTCCTCAATCTCGTTTGATCTTTAAACATTTTTTTTTTTTTAAGAGTACCCAATTTATTTTTTTCCAATTCAGGGGCCATTTAGTGTGGCCAATCCACCTACCCTGCACATCTTTAGGTTATGGGGGCAAAAACCCATGCAAACGCGGGGAAAATGTGCAAATTCCACACGGACAGTGACCCAGAGCCGGGATTGAATGTGGGACCTCGGCGCCGTGAGGCAGCAGTGCACTGCGCCACCGTGCTGCCTCGATCTTGTTTGATCTTTAACCCTCAGGTGAGTCTCCTGAAAAAAAACATGTACGCCTTCAAACTCTTTAAGTGGGCGAATACCCGAGATCTCTTGATCGGCCCATTCAGTCCCCTCACATCCATGAGACCAGTCTGGCCGGGGGCTCCAGGCGTTCCACCAATCAGCCATATCCAAATCTGAATAGACTCCCCCCATCTCCTGTCTCACTCTCATCTTGGTTCTCCCACGATGGCCCTCGTCACCCCCCTCAACCAACTACTCCATAAAGTAACCTTCCCCAGCAACCCACCCCACCCATCCCCTCCGCCAACCCAAGCAAAGAAAACTTCACCGCCTCAGGCTCTGTCCCAAACTAAATCAAGAACAAAGAAACCAGAAAAATCCCCCCCCCCCCCCCCCCCCCACTACCACACACTGCCAGTTGCAGCTCTCCCCACCCCCACTTCACTTCATTAACTAGCATCTCTACTAGCCAGGTGACCCTCATCCAAGGCTAAAAACACACTTCCCTTGTAATTAAAACCACCTTCTACCCCCTGCATCACCTATTGCCTCGTAACCTCAAGCTCCTCCAACTGATCCCCCCACATATCCCACACATGTTAATATCCCCATACCTACATCCCAAACGCAGGGCAGCAAACATTACAAAACTATTATTACACATTAACAATACAAAGTGGGTAACAATAAAACACAAAAACATAAACCCCTCACCCAGGATAGTTCCACAGTTCGGCCTTGCAGGTGCACCCACCTAAAATCCCAAGTCTTCAATCGTCCTCCAGTCCATGGTCCCTTAAAAAGTTACTTGCCTTCTCCGGCGTGTCGAAGCAGAACTCCTTTTGCCCACGTGTGAGCCACAAGCGAGCCGGGTATATCATTCCGATCCGCACCTTGCCTGTGAAAAGAGCAGCCTTTTCCTTTTTAAACCCGGCCCTTCTCTCAGCTAGCTCTGCGTCCAAGTATAGATCGATGCGGACCGTATGGCCTTCCCAGGTACAATCCCAAGTCTCCTTTGCCCTCCTCAGGATCCTTTCCTTGTCCAAATACCGATGGAGCCGGGCGATGGTCACCCGGGGCAGCTCCCCATCTCTCGGTCTCCTCCTCAGTAATCGATGGGCCCGATCAACCTCTGGAAGATGGTTAAAGACTTCCTCCACCAATTTCCCAAACATCTTCGCCACATATTCTGTGGCCTTCATGCCCTCAATACTTTCCGGCAGCCCCACGATCCTCAAGTCCTGCCTCCTCGAACGGCTTTCCAGGTCATCGATCTTCTCCTTCAACTTCTTCTGCCCCTCTGCCACCATCAGCATTTGTGCCTCCGAGGAGGCAATCCGATCATTGTGGTCCTCCACCATCTCCTCCACCTTCTGGACCGTAGCATTCTGCACCTCCAGCCTCTATTCCACTCTCTCCAGGGCAGCTTGAATCTGCTCTGCCACTCTCGCCAGATCCTCTTGAGGCCACCAGCTTATGTCTCTCGAATTCTGTGAGAAAATTTGACCAACTGCTCCATTGACCACTGTGCAGGCGACAGCACCATAGGTCCCTCCGCCATCTTTTCCTCTGCTGTGCCACGCGTGCCCTCCTGGAGCGAAGAATGCCCCTCGTTCGACACACTCTTTGTTTGATAACTCCTCAACATCAACCACCAAAGGAGACGATCTTGTTCTGTACTGGGAGTACGTTCTTCCGCTGCAACAAGTCCGTTAAACAGGCTGAAAGGGCCAAATTATCCGTCCTCAGACAGGAGCCACCTTATATGCGATCACACCCTCCATGGCCGTCACCGGAAGTCCAACCTTGTAAAATAATTTAGGATTTTCCTTTATTTTACCTGCTAGAATCCTTTCATGTCCCCTTTTTGCCCTCCTAATTTCCTTTTCAAGATCTCTTCTGCACATTCTAATGCCTCTGGGGCTTTTGCTGTTTTGAGCTCTCGATTTCTGCCCTAGGCCATCTATTCCTCCTCATCCAATGCTGTATGTCCCTCGGTATCCAGGGTTCACTGACTTTGCTGGTCCCATCCTTTTTCTTGATTGGAACACGGTGGCCCTGTATTCTCCCTATTTCCTTCTTGAATGTGTCCCAGTGTTCTGTCACAGATTTATCTAAAAGTGTCTGCTCCCAGTCCATAGTGGCCAAATCATATCAGATCTTATTAAAATTGGCCTTCCCGCAGTTTAGAAACCTGACCTCAGGCCCATTCTTGGCCTTTTCCGTAACAACCTTGAATCTATGGAGTTATGATCACTGTCTGCAAAATGCTGCCCAACTGATATACCAACCTCTTGTCCAGCTTTGTTATTTAAAATGAAGTCCAGGTCTTCCCCCTCTCTTGTAGGACATTCTATGTACTGGCTTAAAAAGTTCTCCTGGTTGCATTTTTAAAATTCTGTTCCCGCTGAACCTTTTACACTACGACTACTCCAGTTAATGTTGGGAAAGTTGAAATCCCCAACTATCACTATCCTGTTACTATAACACGTCTCTGAATCCTTACATTTTCCATGTTTCTTATATGAGTATTGGTAGTATTCTGGAAAATGTTTGCATATATTCCCCATCACGAAAGTTATGTTTACTAATCTATAATTCCCTAATTTATGTTTGCAGGAAGATGGTGGTTATCCTTCAGTCTCCAAGTAGAGCCCATATAATTAAGGAGCTCCTAAAAATACTAACTAGACTCGAGCAGGGATCATATTCTTCTACATTCAGGAATGCACCTCATCTAATTTCCTTAATCTCTCCCAAAACCCCACACACAATGGCACTGATTTGTGATCTTCCCTTCTTGCCTCTTCAATGCTTCGATTATTCTTCCACTCTACTTCTCAGACGTTAAATCCAATTATTCCCATGGAAGCAGCACGTTATACCTCCAATGTTTTTTTCAGCACAAATCGATGCTGATTTGGATAAAGAATTAAATGAGTATCGATTACACTTTATCAATGTATACAGTGTTCCTGTTGGGATAAGGCTGGTCCAGCAGGGTGAAACTTCATTTTTAGGGAAAATATCATTTAATGAATTATCAGTGGAATTTTGGTGAATAAACTCTCTCTTTGATGAGTGAACAAAGATAATTCCACGGGCATGAAGCTTGACCACAAGTATTAGAAACAACGCCAAGCGAAATAATCGGAGTGGTGGTTACAGAATCTCAGATTTAGGCGTGCTAAGCTCTACTCGAGCTGAGCAATTTATTAGCAATTAGAAAATGCTAAAAATACAGAACTGGAGGGGAGCACCGACAGGAGGAGAAAGAAGTTGTATTTGGTAATGACACCCTGTTTCTGAAGAAGTGCGCACAATTGAAACTGAGTTCGCCATCATCTCTGCTGTGAAACTGACAACAATTTCTGGAATTTTGCACATGTAATTAAATGTGGAAATCCAGAAGTTGCTGTCAATGATTCTACATTTCTCCAAAGGATCTGCTCTTGATGTCTCCCCCTGAAAGCAATCAAGTAGAAATGGCTGAACTAAAAAGAGCTTCCATTCTTACACTCATTGTCTCTTTGTAAAAACACTTGGGAAACATTTCTCCTTGTCGAATGATGTATAATTGGGTTTTTAAACAGTACACAAAGTTCTACATAGAACATGTAACATTACAGCGCAGTACAGGCCCTTCGGCCCTCAATGTTGCGCCGACCTGTGAAACCACTCTAAAGCCCATCTACACTATTCCCCTATCGTCCATATGTCTATCCAATGACCATTTGAATGCCCTTAGTGTTGGCGAGTCCACTACTGTTGCACGCAGGGCATTCCATGCCCTTACTACTCTTTGAGTAAAGAACCTACCTCTGACATCTGTCTTATATCTATCTCCCCTCAACTTAAAGCTATATCCCCTCGTGCTAGACATCACCATCCGAGGAAGAAGACTCTCACTGTCCACCCTATCCAACCCTCTTATCATCTTGTATGCCTCAATTAAGTCACCTCATAACCTTCTTTTCTCTAACGAAAACAGCCTCAAGTCCCTCAGCCTTTCCTCATAAGATCTTCCCTCCATACCAGGCAACATTCTGGTAAATCTCCTCTGTACCCTTTCCAATGCTTCCACATCCTTCCTATAATGTGGCGACCAGAATTGCACGCAATACTCCAAATGCGGTCGCACCAGAGTTTTGTACAGCTGCAACATGACATCATGGCTCCGAAACTCAATCCCTCTGCCAGTAAAAGCTAACACACCGTACGCCTTCTTAACAACCCCCTCAACCTGGGTGGCAACTTTCAGGGATCTATGTACATGGACACCGAGATCTCTCTGCTCATCCACACTACCAAGAATCTTACTATTAGCCCAGTACTCTGTCTTCCTATTATTCCTTCCAAAATGAATCACCTCACACTTTTCTGCATTAAACTCCATTTGCCACCTCTCAGCCCAGCGCTGCAGCTTATCTATGTCCCTCTGTAACTTGTAACATCCTTCCGCACTGTCCACAACTCCACCGACTTTAATGTCACCTGCAAATTTACTCACCCATCCTTCTACGCCCTCCTCCAGGTCATTTATAAAAATGACAAACAGCAGTGGCCCCAAAACAGATCCTTGTGGCACACAACTAGTAACTGGACTCCAGTCTGAACATTTCCCATCAACCACCACCCTTTGTCTTCTTCCAGCTAGGCAATTTCTGATCCAAACTGCTAAATCACCCTGAATCCCATGCCTCCATGTATTTTCTGCAGTAGCCTACCGTGGGGAACCTTATCAAACGCTTTACTGAAATCCATATATACCACATCAACTGCTTTACCCTCATCCACCTGTTTGGTCACCTTCTCAAAGAACTCAATAAGGTTTGTGAGGCACGACCTACCCTTCACAAAACCGTGTTGACTATCTCTAATCAAATTATTCCTTTCCAGATGATTATACATGCTATCTCTGACAAACCTTTCTACGATTTTGCCCACAACAGAAGTAAGGCTCACTGGTCTATAGTTACCGGGGTTATCTCTACTCCCCTTCTTGAACAAGGGGACAACATTTGCTATCCTCCAGTCTCCTGTAGACAAAGATGACTTAAAGATCAAAGCCAAAGGCTCTGCAATCTACTCCCTAGCTTCCCAGAGAATCCTAGGATAAATCCCATCGGCCCAGGGGACTTATCTATTTTCACACTTTCCAGAATTGCTAACACCTCCTCCTTATGAACCTCAAGCCCTTCTAGTCTAGTCGCCTAAATCTCAGTATTCTCCTCGACAACATTGTCTTTTTCCTGTGTGAATACTGATGAAAAATATTCATTTAGCACCTCTCCTATCTCCTCGGACTCCAAGCACAACTTCCCACTACTGTCCTTGACCTCTCGTTGGCCTATCTACATACTGTGTCAGGAAACTCTTACCCTAGTCATTCGTTTATTCCGGACATATCTATAGAAAGCTTTAGGGTTATTCTTGATCCTACCTGCCAAAGACTTCTCATGCCCCCTCCTGGCTCTTCTTAGCTCTCTCTTTAGGTCCTTCCTAGCTAACTTGTAACTCTCGAGCGCCCTAACTGAACCTTCATGTCTCATCTTTACATAAGCCTCCTTCTTCCTCTTGACAAGTGTTTTGACTGCTTTAATAAACCACGGTTCCCTTGCTCGACCATTTCCTCCCTGCCTGACAGGTACATACTTATCAAGGACACGCAGTAGCTGTTCCTTGAACAAGCTCCACATCTCCATTGTGCCCATCCCCTGCAGTTTTCCTCTCCATCCGATGCATCCTAAGTCTTGCCTCATCGCATCATAATTGCCTTTCCCCCAGATATAACTCTTGCCCTGCGGTATATACCTATCCCTTTCCATCACAAAAGTAAACGTAATCGAATTGTGGTCACTATCACCAAAGTGCTCACCTACCTCCAAATCTAACACCTGTCCTGGTTCATTACCCAGTACCAAATCCAATATGGCCTCGCCTCTCGTTGGCCTATCTACATACTGTGTCAGGAAACCCTCCTGCACACATTGGACAAAAACGGATCCATCTAAAGTACTCGAACTATAGCGTTTCCAATCAATATTTGGGAATTTAAAGTCCCCCATAACAACTACCCTGTTGCTTTCGCTCCTATCCAGAATCATCTTTGCAATCCTTTCCTCGACATCTCTGGAACTTTTCGGAGGCCTATAGAAAACCCCTAACAGGGTTACCTCTCATTTCCTGTTTCTGAATTATTGCTAACCACACTCCTGTTCTAAAAGAGAAATTTCATATTTGCAGAAGTCTCCATTATGCTAAGGAATTCCACATTTATAAAAGTTTGATTTTTTTAGCTTCAATCCTTTTCCCATGTGTAGGACCCAGTCATTTACTTGTAATGTGTAAATTATAAAATTAAAAGTGAAGGGATTCAGAAGGTTTGGCTTTCTGATTTATTGGGTGTGATTTAACGTGGAAAAAACAGAGCCGTCTCCCCACCCCGGCCCCATCAGATGAGGATGATGGGGAAGATGCAAAACAACATAAATGTCTGCATTTTCCAGTTTCAGGATTAGATGTCAGGACTATGGAGAAATGAGTGAGGGAGGTTTGTGATTCCTCATTCTCAACAGGTTTCAGCAAGCCTTCGAAAACCGATTGGCTCTAGGCCCGTTTGACTTTTACATATCCACCTGGCATCAAATCGCAGACAAGCTGCTTCACCCTCGCCACCCCATCACTGAGTTTGCCATGCTTACCCTTCACCCACACAGCCTTCCCACTTACCATGCAAGTGATTGGCCTGCTAACCAGATACCACCAACAAAATCATGAACCACACATGAATAAATTGAGACTATTTAATCACATTCAAATATTTGAATACCCTTGCCACCTTTGTACAACTATCAGCTCTTACATTTATGGTTAAAGCAACTAAGATGTGGTGTGACCCCCTTACATCTGCTGCTGAGTGTGATGTTTCTTTGTCAGAGATGACCATTTTGGCTGTCCCCTGTTTGCCTGAGGCCTGGAGGTGCCTGACGTACTGAGAGGCTTCTCCACAGGTACAGGTACATCCTCTTTCGCCCCACCTGCTGGAGGCACCGAGGTCACCGGCAGAGAGGGTGAGGAGTAGCTGCTGTCTTTCATGTGCCCTGGGAGGATGCCCCAATTGCGATTGGCTGCTGTTCCTCCGCCTTGTTGGTGTGCAATGACACTGACCTCACTGTCAGAAGAATAGGGGCACCTGGTGGGAGACCAAGCACCTCACCTCTCTCTCACCTCGCTGTCGCTGCATAGAGTCAGAGTCCATTTCTAGAGTCACATCATACAGGTCTCAGTGAACATCCAGCATCTGAGTGCTCTGCTGAACTTGGCTTTCTGTAGCAACTGCCAAACTCTCCTTGGAAGAAGCCAAGTACTTGCTTACCTGAGAGATGGCAGAACCCATGGCCTGGATGGGCTCCTCCATCATCCAAGCATATCTATACAATGCTTCTCATAACTTCATCAGATGTTCCCCTGTCTATCTCTGCATCTCTGACGGGTAGGTCTGCCATAACCAGAGATCCATCATCAGTCTGGAGCTCAGCATGGTCCTGGCCTCCAACAGTCCTCTGATTATCAAGTCCCATGGCTATCATATCTTCCATTGGGTGCTCTAGCATGTCTGTAACGTTCTCACCAGAATATGAATCCGATACAAATGCATGTCCACTGAGTTGACTGTATTGGTGCTGGTGGAGGGTGTGAGGGAAAGATGGATAGTGGTTGGCTTTGAAGCTCTCTGCCTCAGAGGTGGACTGCAGGATTATGGTCGATGGAATGAGAGAATCTGAACTAGAGAACAGAAATAATTTTGTTGATGTTATTCACAATCCCTCCTCCCATTCCACTGTGACGCATTTGTTTTCTCCCCAGTGGTTGACACCAAGCTTGATGGCTCCTCGCTCTCATCTGTCTGCACTCCAGCTTCACTGTCAGTGATTTCCTGGCTCTCTAGCCAATTTCCCTGCCTCCTCTGCAGGTGTGAGCTTCCTTCCGTCCTCCATCATCTGTGCACTTTGTTTGGTATTATGCTATTTTTTCCAGCAGACAGAACGCGAGAATGAATCTCAGCTCAATGGGCACCTAACGCCTTTATCAGCAAGTATCCCATTGACAGCTAATGAGCCCTCACGGGTAACCATCACTCACCCTACGCATACAATGATTCAAGTATGAAACAGCAAATTCTGGTCCATAGACAGTCCTCCTGATTCATCTGCTGCTGTCCTTATGCTGAATTCTACCACCTGCTGGATTCCTCCCCTCACTTAAAGACACTGTTTGTTGCCATCATGATAGCCACTTGATCTAACGCCTCCTTTCTGCTCACCCATTGACCCTTTTCCTGCATTGGACCCAGATGTGTCAATCTCTGCTGCAATCTCCATCCACACTTCCTTGGTCAGGTGGGAGGGTAGCCTGATGCTGCTAAAAGGGAAGAGCAACTTCCACTGTTAGCGGACAGCCTGGAAAAACTACAGGGAGGCCTCACTGACCACAATGCCAAGCGTTACCAGCTCGGAGACATGTGCCAGAGTATGGAGGTCAAAGTGATGGGCGAGGGGTGAGTGGTAAAGAGGAAGACTGAGGTGAAAGTGATGTTCCTGGAGGTTCCTAGTAGCCTCGGCCACACCAATGCTGCTGATTTGGAGGCACTGGGTGCATGTCTGGACGCTGCTTAAAATTGGTGACCTGACATCCAACCTGGTCAGCTGGTGGCAGGTTCAACAAATTCCTGTCCGCCCTGCTGGGGATCTACCTGGGCCCTGAGCCCATCCATTTTTTATTGGTCAGTTTCTGCGTCATTTCAGTCAGGTCAGCCTTTCCCACTGCGAGTGGAATTTCTGTCCACATCTGGGTCTGCCTTTTGGACCTGCGCTGGGAGAGTCAAATCGTTGATTTAGTGAAAGGTAATGACAGACAGTTGCAGACTGCAACTTGAAATTCTTTGTCTTTAACTGTGCACCTGCCCTTGTTGGACGATTCTGTTTGCCGAACATAAATAACAGTGAGTATCCTTAGTCTTATTGTGGGCCATAATGTTATATAGATCACGATCTGCACTCAAACTTTGTCGTCTTTAAAATGAATTATGATGGGCAGCACGGTGGTGCAGTGGTTGGCACTGCTGCCTCACAACGCTGAAGACCCGGGTTCGATCCCGGCCCAGGGTCACTGTCCGTGTGGAGTTTGCACATTCTCCCCGTGTCTGTGTGGGTCAACCCAAAAAGATGTGCAGGATAGGTGGATTGGCTATGCTAAATTGCCCCCTTAACTGGAAAGAAAAAGTATTGGATACTCTAAATTTTAGAAAAAATGAAATAAAATAAATTATGACGAGGCTTCCAAAAATAACAATCAATGGAATTTATGTAATGTATCCAGATGCAATTAGATGAGTTCATATGTATTACAAATAGGTTGTTTCATTGCAAACAACGTACTGCACATTTGTTGATGCTTTACATTTTTAAAATCTTTTTTAAAGTTGTACCTGTTTGGATCATGTTTTTGAAGATCATCAGACTACCTCAACACCCAGAGTTGAAGCTTCCTGGACCCACCCATCAGCTGTTCTCTGGACAGAACAAGATCTTTTGAACCTTGAGCATTTGGATTTAGCTGTCGCGGAATATAGCCAGAGCAGGCCACCATCTACCTATTCTAATGTTTATGTCACACAGGACGGAGAGATACTTGTAGATAGTGAAACAGAGTGGAATACACTTCATGGGAATATGGAATTTGGAATGTCAGAACAAGATATTGATTATTATTTTGCCAGTATTTCCAGAAGACATAGCTTTCGTCAAAATATTCTCCCATTTCATCCATTTGTGATTATGGGTGAAACCAGAGTGTAAATTGAAATGGAAATGTAGAATTTGGTGGGCCAAAGCTTTTCGATTATGCTTTTGTCATGGTAGACACCATATATATTTACCAGGAAAATATGCATTATAGTCAGATAATTATTAGTACACGACCACGATTAAAAGTTGTGCTAAGAGCACATGTCTGATTTTGTTACTTACGCAAACTGGTCCTGAAAAATTAAAAACCAAGAATTTAATGTTAGGGTTATGTAAGAAATTGGAACTTTTAAGAATCCTAGAATCAGTAGACAGAAAGTCATAGTCTTTCTCTCTTCAAAAAGAATAGCTCTTAGCATCCAGGGACGAAGATAAATAAAGATAAGGCCAAGAGGGAATGTTACTCCGGGGATCTCATGTCTAGGTGCCTTACTACAGCCCTTCATGTTGGTATTCCTGAACTAAGCTAGAATCTTCGACTCTCTTATCGAGACAAGGGTCTGATTGGAGTTAGCAATTGGCGTCCACCATGAAGTAAACTGAGGGATTACTTTGAAGCCTGGCAATGGATTTGAGGAGGTTACCTTGGGTATCTATCCTCTGGTCATTGGCCTGATGGGATTAAACAAGTGATTGACATTGGGTGAAGTACCAGCTCCTAGAAATAAGCATATCAATCGGTGCTCGGAGGGAAAGACTGCAGCCTTCTTCAGATGGTGGGTGACTGGGGAAGACCAAGTAAAACTGCAGGAAGTGCTTCCTAACATGTCGGCCAGACAGCAGAGGCTCATCAGCTAGAGATCTACACTCACTCCGCACAGCTTCATCCTCTGTAGTGGGATATATGCATTTCCTGTCTGTTGCATCATTATTGTTAAACTGTTGCTTCTTAATAAACTACTTTAAAATCACTTATGAGCTCGACTTCCTTTTATGGGTAATCTGGGACTCCTGAATTTACCAGAACCTAAACTGTGCAGGCAGTTTATGGAATTTATAAGCAGTTATAATTAGTAGAATTCCTGTGAGGAATACTGAGTGATAGCCTGAGATGTCCATTTAACAGCTAAGCATTATAACTCCCTTTTCACCTCTCAGACGATCCACGAAGCAGTTTTCTCAAAGAGAATTAAAATTCTGATTTTGCGTACTAATCAAAGTATTGAGTACTATTATTCCCCTCATTCTATTAGCCTAACATCCGCAGTAGGGAAAATGCTAGAATCTGTAATAAAGGATGTGATAAAAGGACACTTAGAAAATAATGGCAGGATTAGATAAGAGTCAACGTGATTTTATAAAAGGGAATTCATGTTCAACACACCTGTTGGGAGTTGAGGATGTAACTAACAGAATAGATAAGGGGGAACCATTGGAAGTGGTATATTTAGATTTTCAGAAAGCTTTTGATAAGGTCCCACACATGGAATTGGGGGGAGGGGGGGGGGGTGAAGAGGAATATATTGACATGGTTGCAAACATGTTAATGGACAGAAAATAGAGGGTAGGAATAAATGGGTAATTTTCAGGTTGGCAAGCGGTGATTAGTGAGGTACGGCAAGGATCAGTGCTTGAGCCCCAGCTATTTACAATCTATATCAATGATTTGGCTGTGGGTAATAAAGGTAATATTTCCAAATGACATAAAACTAGGTGGAAGTGTGAAGGCAATGCAAAGCCACATGAAGGGGATTTTGGAAGTGTTAGGTGAAATTTGACAGCTAGAATTCAATGTATAAAAATGCAAGGTCATCCACTTTGGTAGGAAAAACAGAAATGGAGTATATCTTAAATTGTGAGGCCCCAAAGTGCTCTAATTGTTTTAAATTTAAAGTACCCAATTCATTTCTTTTCCAATTAAAGGACAATATAGCATGGCCAATCCACCTACCCTGCACATCTTTGTATTGTGGGTTGAGACCCATGCCGACACAGGGAGAATGTGTAAACTCCACACGGACAGTGTCCCGGGATCGAACCCGGGTCCTTGGCGTCATGAGGCAGCAGTACTAACCACTGCACGTCCTAAGTGCTCAACTTCAAAGGGATTTGGGTGTTGTTGCATGAGTCACTGAAAGCTAACATGCAGGTACTCCAAGCAATTAAGAAGGGAAGGGATACGTTAGTCTTTATGCGCAGTTTTGGTCTCCTTACTTAAGGAAAGGTATACTCGCCATAGAGGGAGTGCAATGAAGGCTCTCTGAGATGGATGAATTGTCCTATAACAAACGATTAAATAGACTGGGTCTTCACTCTCTGGAGCAGAGAGGAGATCTCATTTAAACATACAAAATTCTTACATGGCTCAATGGGGTAAACGTAGGAATGATGTTCTGCCTATTTGGTGTCTTAGAACCAGGAGAGACAGTCTCAGAATAAAGGGCAGGTCCAAGAGATGAGGAGACTTTTCTTCACTCAGCAGGTGGTAAACCTTTGGAATTCTCTGTTCCTAAAGACTGTAGAGGCTCACTTGTATAGTATGTTCAAGACTGAGATTGATAGATTTCTACATATTAAACACATCAAGGGATATGGGGATAATGCAGAAAATGTGTGATGAAGTAGATGATCAGCAATGACCTCATTGAATAGTGGAGCGAGTTTAAAGGGCTGAATGGCCTACTCATTAGCATTTATGCCCCAATCTTTGACTCCGATGAAGACGTTAGGAAAAGTTATATAGCCCCCTCCTTGTTGAAGTCCTCATTGTTATCCTAAATGTAGAAAAGATCATCCTTCTGGAGGATTGGCTGAGAGGAACCATTGGGAGAAAAGTTGGGAAAAACCAATGTAAATGGCATCTTTCTGCTGACAACGTGTGTTCAGTGTGGCCTCATTATACCAGCACCCTCTTCTGCCAGAAGGACAAATACAAAACAAAATTGAGGTATCCTAGATCAAAGTCTTGGCACCTCCTGGATTGTCATTGTTTCGGTCACAGACCTAAGTGATGTGTTGATCCCTGTGGGGGACTAACGCCTGCTGGACAGATGGGCTTGTTCAATTGGTGATTAATATTACCTAGCACCAAGACATTGCAAGGCCCATGTGTTACAATCCCAGCTGATGTTACTACTGGATTAGTCAGGTCCCTGGCTTGATAGGTCCTCTTTAATTTTTTGTTTAGATACATGGAAGGTGGCTACTGAACAAAGTCACAGGAGTTAGCTGATGAACTTTTAACAAAATAAAATATTTATTAAAGAACCCCAACTATACCTTTACAGATATATACAAATTTGTATGGAATTTAGAAAATCTATCTTATACTCACAGTATGTTCACAGTAAGTACACAGTCCATGTAAACCAATAGGCGGCCTATGGCCAGACACGCCACTCTTTGAAACCAACAGGCAGATGCCTCCCAAAACAATTTCTACAGATTTCTCAGCAAACCCCCCCCAGACACTTGTCACGCTGTGAGCCAACTTGTCTTGCTGTCTTCCACACAAGGACTTCCAATTTCCACTCTCAAAGAATATGTCTTGAAATCTTCTCTCAAATGACACTTTCTCCTGGATGTCTTCACTAAGAATCCACCTCCAGGGTTTAAACCTCCCCTTTCAATCTTCCTCCCTTGCATCGCCATGTGCATTCAAGCTTGCTTCGCACAGAATCTCCCTGATACGTAATCATGCCAACAGAACACAATTGCTTCACAGGTCTAACCTCTGGTCACCTGGGATTTCTGGCTTCTCACAAGCCCATTTTACTTTCCATCTGCTTTCTGCTGTTTTGCCCTTTTTGCAGTGTCCCTTAACCCATCCCTGAACAAAACCCTTTTTTTAAAGATTTCTGTTCTTTGTTCCTTTGAGCAGAAGCTTTTCTTAGAACTTGCTGCTGTCACTCTTCCTGGTTTCTGGGACTTTCATCTTCAGTTTGGGACCTGCTCTTTGCAGCCTCTCTTCATAGTCCTGTTCCAGTAGTTTCTGTGAAAAGCTCCTTGCTTCTGGGTTACCTTTTTCAATGCTGCTCAAACTGCTTTTGCTTTTCTATGTGGGCCCTTGGTCGCTAGGAAACAGCCCAGTTTATTGTGCCCGATGTTTGCGTTAGGGTCATAAAACCTCATTACAATGCAGGCATTTTAAAAAATTAAATAAAAACTGATGAAATATAATTTAAGTTTAAAGTTAAAGCTATGGGTAATGTCCAACACACAAATACAAATTACGTTATGCGACCTTCCAGAACAAAAGACAAGCAGCCTTCATTGCCTGGCAACAACTCAAGGCAGCATTCCAACAACTAAAGGTGAACACTCAAAGACAAATCCTGAGGATGAAAGAAATGTGATGGGGACAGAAAGTCTGAAGGAGCTTTTTTGAAGCTACCCCGGTGGATGAACTCCAGACCAAGGTCAAATGGACATAATCCCCTCCGCTAACAGGTTGGAGTTTCTATTCTTAAGGATGACAATGTCATCTTCAATGCTGGAAAGAACATTTCTTTTTTAGAAAATAAATTTTATTGGGGTTTTCACAAAATATCAACAACAGAATGAAAAAGGAACCCAATAGAATTAAATACAGAACAAAACCCCCGTGCCCCCTATACATAAATAATAAATTAACACCCCGAATTAACACAAAGCAAATGTATACACCCCCTCAGATCCCCCAGGATAAATAAACAAAAATAAAACAGACCCGCCCCCCCCCCCCCCCCGGGTTGCTGCTGCTGCTGACCATTGTCTACCGTTCTGCCAGGAAGTCCAAGAACGGTTGCCACCGCCTAAAGAACACTTGTACCGACCCCCTTAAGGCGAATTTCACCCTCTCCAATTTAATAAACCCCGCCATATCGTTGATCCAGGATTCCACGCTTAGGGGCCTCGCATCCCTCCACTGAAGAAGAATCCTTCGCCGGGCTACCAGGGACACAAAGGCCAGAATACCGGCCTCTTTCGCCTCCTGCACTCCCGGCTCCCCTGCAACCCCAAATATTGCGAGCCCCCAGCCCAGCTTGACCCTGGATCCTACCACCCCCGACACCGTCCTCGCTACGCCCTTCCAAAATTCTCCAGCGCTGGGCATGCCCAGAGCATATGGGTGTGATTTGCTGGGCTCCCTGAGCACCTAACACACCTGTCCTCACCCCCAAAGAACCGGCTCATCCTTGTCCCGGCCATGTGTGCCCTGTGCAGCACCTTAAACTGTACGAGGCCGAGCCTCGCGCACGAAGAGGAAGAGTTCACCCTCCCGAGGGCATCTGCCCACGTCCCCTCTTCGATCTCCTCTCCCAACTCCTCCTCCCACTTACCTTTCAACTCCACCACAGAGGCCTCCTCCTCCTCCTGCATCACCTGGTAAATTTCCGAGATCTTCCCCACTACCCCCCCCCACCCCCCGAGAGCACCCTATCCTGTACTGTGCGTGGCAGCAGCCGCGGGAATTCCACCACTTGCCGCCTGGCAAACGCCCTTAACTGTAAATATCTAAAGGTGTTCCCTGGGGGGTGAGCCCTTACTTCTCCTTCAGTTCACCCAGGCTCGCGAACTTCCCGTCCACAAACAGGTCCCCCAACCTTCTTATCCCTGCCCTGTGCCACCCCGGAAACCCTCCGTCTATTCTCCCTGGACAAACCGGTGGTTCCCCCGTATTGGGGTCCACACCGAGGCCCCAACTTCCTCCCTGTGCCACCTCCACTGCCCCCAGATTTTGAGGGTAGTCGCCACTACCGGGCTCGTGGTATCTCCTCATTGGAGGGAGCGGCAGCGGCGCCATTGCCAGCGCCTCCAGACTCGTACCCTCACAAGACGCCGTCTCCAGCCTCTTCCATGCAGCCCCCTCCCCCTCCATCATCCACTTATAGAATAGATAGAATTTACAGTGCAGAAGGAGGCCATTCGGCCCATCGAGTCTGCACCGGCTCTTGGAAAGAGCACCCTACCAAACCGCACACCTCCACCCTATCCCCATTACCCGGTAACCCCGCCCAACACTGAGGGCAATTTTCTGAACACTAAGGGCAATTTAGCATGGCCAATCCACCTAACCTGCACATCTTTGGACTGTGGGTGGAAAACGGAGCACCCGGAGGAAACCCACGCAGACACAGGGAGAACGTGCAGACTCTGCACATACAGTGACCCAAGCCGGGAATCGAACCTGGGACCCTGGAGCTGTGAAGCAATTGTGCTAATCACTTTGCTACCATGCACCATCGCCGCATTGGTGGCCCAGTAGTACCCACAGAGGTTGGGCAGTGCCAGCCCCCCCATCCCTACTGCGCTCCAGGAACACCCTTCTCACCCTCGGAGTCCCTCGCGCGCACACAAACCCCGTTATGCTCCTGTTGACCCGCCTGAAGAAGGCCTTCGAGATAAACATGGGGAGGCACTGGAACAGGAACAAAAACCTTGGGAGCACCGTCATTTTAACTGACTGCACCCTACCCGCCAGGGACAGCGGCAACGCGTCCCACCTCTTGAACTCCTCCTCCATTTGCTCCACCAGCCTCGTGAAATTAAGTCTATGCAGGGCCCCCCAGCTCCTGGCCACCTGGACCCCCAAATACCTGAAGCTCCTCTCCGCCTTTTTTAGTGGGAGCTCGCCAATCCCCCTCTCCTGGTCCCCTGGGTGAACCATGAACAACTCGCTCTTCCCCATGTTGAGCTTGTACCCTGAGAAATCCCCGAACTCCCTGAGGATCCTCATTACCTCCGGCATTTCCCCCACCGGGTCCGCCACATATAGCAGCAAGTCGTCCACATAGAGCGACACCCTATGCTCCTCCGCACCCCGCACCAACCCCCTCCAGTTCCTCGACTCCCTCAGTGCCATAGCCAGGGGTTCAATCGCCAGTGCGAAGGGCAGGGGGGACAGGGGACACCCCTGCCTCGTCCCTCGATGCAACCGAAAGTACTCAGACCTCCTCTTGTTCGTGGCCACACTCGCCATCGGGGCCTCATACAACAGCCTAACCCACCTGACAAACCCCTCCCCAAACCCAAACCTCTTCAGTACCTCCCACAAGTACCCCCACTCTACCCTATCGAAGGCCTTCTCAGCGTCCATCGCCACCACTATCTCCGCCTCCCCCTCCCTCGCTGGCAACATAATAATGTTCAGGAGCCTCCGCACATTCGCGTTCAACTGCCTCCCCTTCACGAACCCCGTCTGGTCTTCGTGGATCACCTGCGGCACACAATCCTCAATTCTCGTGGCTAAGACCTTCGCCAGCACCTTGGCATCTACATTTAACAACAAAATTGGCCTGTAAGACCCACATTGCAGGGGATCCTTGTCCCGCTTCAGGATCACGGAGATCAGTGCCCGGGACATCGTCGGGGGCAAAGCCCACCCCTCCCTTGCCTCATTGAAGGTCCTAACTAGCAACAGGCCCAAATATTTCTTGTAGAATTTGACCGGGAAACCGCCCAGCCCCAGTGCCTTCCCCATCTGCCTGCTCCCTATCCCTTTGGCCAGCTCCTCCAGCCCAATCGGGGCCCCAATCCTGCCACCAGTCCCTCCTCCACATTTGGAAATCTCAATTGGTCCAGAAAGCTTCCCATCCCTCCCTCCTCCAGTGGGGGCTCGGACCGATACAATTCCTCCTAAAAGCCCCTGAAGACCCCATTGATGTCAACCCCACTCCACACCACACTCCCTCCCATATCCTTAACTCCCCTGATCTCCCTAGCTGCGTCCCGCTTCCGAAGCTGATGCGTCAGCATCTGGCTTGCCTTTTCCCCATACTCGTAAATCGCCCTTTGGGCCTTCCTCCACTGCACCTCTGCCTTCCTGGTGGTCAACAGGTCGAATTCGGCCTGGAGGCTACGCCTCTTCCTCAACAGTCCCTCCTCCGGCACCTCCGCATACCTCCTGTCTACCCTCACCATCTCCCCCACCAGCCTCTCCCTTTGCTCTCTCCTCTCCTTGTGGGCCCTAATGGAGATCAGCTCTCCCCTAACCACTGCCTTCAGCGCCTCCCATACCATCCCCACTCGGACCTGTGCAGCACCGCCTTCGCCCGATTGTACCCGGCCCTCTTCTTCGCCACCTCCGCACTCCAGTTCTGGTATATTCGAACCTCCGCGTTCTCCCACCTGCAGCTCCTCTCCTTCTTGGCCCACTTGTGCAGACACTCCCGATCAGCGAACCGATGGAACCGCACCAGCACCGCCCGCGGCGGCTCGTTAGCCTTGTGCCTCCTCGCCAGCACTCTATGGGCCCCTTCCAGCTCCAGGGGCCCCTGGAAGGACCCCGCTCCCATCAGCGAGTTTAACATGGTGACCACATAGGCCCCCACGTCTGGCCCCTCCAGCCCCTCCGGGAGGCCCAGAATCCGCAAATTCTTCTGGGGTCGCAGATCGCCACCCCATGGGCCGTTTGGGTCTCCAGCAGCTTGTCGATAGAAGCCTTCATCGGCTCCAGCAGGTCCGCTTTAATCTCCCTGAAGCAGCGCTGGATAATCTCCTGCTGCTCCTGCGCCCACTGCATCCACGCTGCCTGGTCCTCACCCGCCGCCATTTTGCTCTTCTTCTCTCGCACTTTCTTTGGGTTCACCACCACTTTTTTTAGTCGCCCCGCTCCTGGTTATAGACATAGAATTTACAGTGCAGAAGGAGGCCATTCAGCCCATCGAGACTGCACCGGCTCTTGGAAAGAGCACCCTACCCAAGGTTAACACCTCCACCCGATCCCCATAACCCAGTAACCCCACCCAACACTAAGGGCAATTTTGGACACTAAGGGCAATTTATCATGGCCAATCCACCTAACCTGCACATCTTTGGACTGTGGGAGGAAACCGGAGCACCCGGAGGAAACCCACGCACACACGGGGAGGATGTGCAGACTCCGCACAGACAGTGACCCAAGCCGGGAATCGAACTCGGGACCCTGGAGCTATGAAGCAATTGTGCTATCCACAATGCTACCGTGCTGCCCCAAATACCCCAATCAATACCGAACAGAAGCCATACACTGTCGGGGAACTATTGCAATTTCCTTCCCACACTGGGAAACGTTGAAAAAAATGCCGTTGGGGCCCCTGAAAAGAGCCCAAAAGTCAGTTTTTAGCGTGAGCTGCCGAATGTGTGACTTAGCTCCGCATAGCCGCCACCGGAAGTGGAATGAACATTTTCAACAACTTCTCACTTTACTTTACATCCTACTGTGTGTCTCTTCATTGGATTCTATACTGGCGACGAGGCTGAAGTAGAGCTGCCGCCGGCACCGCACATGGCACTATGGGACCACTTTGTCAGACCCTCCTTTGCTCCAGTGAATGAGTTGCCCCACATAAAAACTTGAACCGTTTTGAACTTTGATGTGAGTAGCGATGACAGGGGTCAATATATTGAGCGCATGCAATTTTTGTTTGCTCAAACGCGATAATTGGAGTTGAAAGGCAAACTGTAGTATTGCTGACAGCAGCCGGTGGGCTGGCCTATGCGTTCATAAAGAGCCTAACCGCAGTTAGGACCCCAGTTCCGGGCGATTTGTCACCATTAATACCCACAGAGGGCTATACGAGTACACCAGGTTGCCATATAGGGTTTCATCAACTCGTGCAATATTTCAACGAGGGATGGAGAACATCCTGTGGAGTCTACCCAGGGTGGCCATGTATCTGGATGACAGCCTTATCACTGGAGCCTTGGACAAGGAACACCTCAAAACTGGCTGAAGTCCTCCGGTGGTTCAAGCAGGCTGGCATCCTGCCTCCATAGAGAGAAGTGCATTTTCAGTGCCCCCGAGGTCATCTACTTCGGGTATCGGGTAGATAAACACAGCCTACAACCGGTGGAGGTTAAGGTGTGAGCTACCAAACAAGCACGTATCCTGGGAGAGGACAGACTGAGTAACGCTACTCCTTAGGGTTGGTCAACTATTACGGGAAATTTATACCGAACTTGACAACAGTGCCCGCTCAATCAATTATTGAAGAAGACATTCTTGGGAATGGGCCCCGCCATAACAGAAGGCATTCACGGAAGTGAAACGGAAACTGTCCTCCGAGAAACTGCTCACCCACTTCGACCACAACAAGCCATTTCTGTTAATGTGCAACACTTCCCCTTATGGGGTGGAACGACCCATAGCATTTGCATTCCGAACTCTTGACGACGCGGAGTGCAATTAAGCGCAAATTGAGGAGGGCCTGGTTGTTGCTTTTGGGGGTTGTAAGTTCCACCAGTATGTCCACAGCCATGCGTTTACGATCAACAGCGACCACAAGCCACTGCGTGTGTTAATTAAAAAGGATCGAGCGAACTGATAGTGGGGGGGGATTGGAACTTGGTGCAGGAGCCAAGGTTGGAAAGGTCACGGCCGCACTTGTTGGTCCCATCAGGGGGGGGTGGCAAAGGTGTTAGCTGGGCTAATGGTGGAAATGGGAGGGGTGGACCCTTGGAGGTTTCTGCCCCCGAGGGAGCTGGAGTACTCGTTTTTCTCAGCAGTCCATAAGGTATATTCGCGGATTGACTTTTTTGTGGTGGGGAAGGCTTTGCAGGCTGGGGTTAAGGGGTCGGAATACTCGGCAATTGCAGTGTCAGATCATGCTCCGCATTGGGTTGATATGGTGCTGGAGAAGGGGGTAGCGCAGAGGCCGGGGTGGAAGTTAGATGTTGGATTTTTGTGGGGGCAAGTGTTCTGTGACAAAATTGAAAAGGTAATTAAGGAATATGTAGGTTTCAACTGTACGGGTGAGGTGTCGAAGGCTGTCGTCTGGAAGGCTCTAAAGGCGGTGGTGAGGGGAGAGGTGATTTTGTTTAAGGCCAGGGTGGACAAAGAGGAGAGATTGGAGCGGCAGAGGGTAATAGATGAGGTAGATAGGAGTTATGCAGAGGATGGGGACCCAGCAAAGCTGGAAAAGAGGAAGGAACTACAGGCGAGCTTTGACCGACTATCTAACAGGAAGGCAGTGCGCCAACTGAGACGAGCAAGGGGTGCAGTTTACGAACATGGAGATAAGGCAGGTTATGTTAGCAGGCCTGCTCCAGAGGGAAGCAGCGGCAAGGGAAATTGTGCAGGTGAGGGATAGGGCAGGGAAGTTGGTGGTGGCTCCGGATCTGATAAAAAGGTTTTTGAGGAATTTTATGAGAGGTTGTACAGGTCCAGAGCCACCTGGGGGAGATTGTGAGATGCAGGAATTTCTAGATGGGTTGGAGTACCAGAGGTTAGGGGAGGGGGACAGGGCTACATTAGAAGGTGCGATAGTGGAGCAGGAGATAAAGGATGCGATTGGGAGGATGCAGTCGGGGAAGGTGGCAGGGCCGGATGGGGTTCTGGTGGAATATTATAACAAATTCCAGGATAAGCTGGCACCCCTGATGGTGGGGATGTTTGAAGAGGCGTTAGCGAAGGGGATGTTGCCACAAACCTTGGGGCAGGCATCAATTTCCCTGTTGCTAAAAAAAGATAAGGATCCGACGGAGTGTGGGTCGTATAGGTGAATGTGGACGGAAGAGTATTGGCGAAGGTACTGGCGGGTAGGCTGGAGGAGTGTCTCCTGAAGGTGATAGGTGAAGATCAGACGGGTATCATGAGAGGGAGGCAGCTCTTTTCAAACATTAGAAGGGTACTGAACGTCGTTATGGCACCAGCAGAGGGGAAGGAAACAGGGGTCGTTGTGGCACTGGATGCTGAGAAGGCGTTCGACCGGGTAGAATGGGGGTAACTTGATGGCAGTTCTGGAGCGGTTTGGGATTGGACCAAGATTTGTGAAAAGGAGCCGAGGGCGAGTGTCTGCACAAACAACATCAGCTCAAGATACTTTTCTCTCCACCGTCGGACTGGGCAGGGATGTCCTATGTCCCCCCCCTGTTGTCTGCACTCACGATTGAGCCGTTGGCCATCGCATTAAGAAGTTCGGGGGTATCGAAAGGAATAGTGCGGGGTGGGGGGGGGGGGGGGGGATAGAGCATAGGGTGTCCTTATATGCCGATGGCTTGCTCTTATGTGTGTCGGAACCGAGTGTGTCGATAGGGGGAATATTGGAGCTGCTTCGAGTGTTTGGGTCTTTCTCGGGGTACAAGCTGAATCTAGACAAGAGTGAGTACTTTGTGGTATCTCGGCCGTGTGTGGGAGCAGGGGTGGGGAGGCTGCCATTCCATAAGGCAGGGACTCACTTTAGGTACTTGGGGGTGCAGGTTGCCCGGGAGTGCGGTGGGGGGGGGGGGGGGCTCCGCAGGTACAACATTTCTAGTTTGGTGGGGAGAGTGAAAGCTGATCTGGCAAGGTGGGAGGGTCTCCCTCTGTCACAGGCGGGTCGGGTACAGGCGGTTGAAATGAACATGTTGCCGCGATTTCTGTTTATTTTTCAATGCCTGCCGATTTTCCAGCCAAAGGCTTTCATCAGAGAGATTGAGGGAAGGATTACGTTGTTCATATGGGGAGGGAAGGTGGCCAGAGTTAGAAAGGTGCTGCTACAGAGGGGAAGGCAGGCAAGGAATTTGGGTCTTCCGAACCTGATGTATTACTACTGGGCGGCGAATGTGGAGAAGGTGAGGAGCTGGGTCAGAGGGGTTGATTCCCAGTGGGTCAGAATGGAGGAGAGTTTGTGCAGGGGGTTGGGATTGAGAGCACTAGCAACAGCACCGCTCCAGATAGCCCCGGGGAAGTACTCAGGGAGTCCGGTAATAATATTCATTGAGAATTTGGAGGAAGTCTCGCCAATATTTTGGGTTGGGGGCAGGGTCAAGGGAAATGCCGATTCGGGGGAACCACAGATTTGAGCCAGGGAGGTGGGATGGAAGTTTCGGAAACGGGAGGAGAAGGGGATTAAGACACTGAAAGATTTGTTTCTTAGGGGTCAGGTTGAAGGATTGAAGGAGCTGGAAGCGAAGTATGGGCTGGAGCAGGGGGAAATGTTTACATACATGCAGGTTTGAGATTTTGTCAGAAAGGAGATACAGTACTTCCCGGAGGAGCCGGCCTCCACATTGCTGGAGGAGGTGCTGATGACAGGGGGACTGGAGAAGGGGGTAGTGTCAGCGGTTTACGGAGCTATTTTGGAGGAGGAGAAGGCACCACTGGAAGGGATCAAAGCAAAGTGGGAGCAAGAGTTGGGAGAGGATATGGAGGAGGGGTTCTGGTGTGAGGTGCTCCGGAGAGTGAATGCCTCCACCTCGTGCGCGAGGTTGGGGCTGATACAGCTGAAGGTGGTATACAGAGCACACCTCACGAGGGCAAGGATGAGCCGATTCTTTGAAGTAGTAGAAGATGTGTGTGAACGTTGCGGGAGGGGGTTGCCCCGCTAATCATTTTTATATGTTTTGGTCCTGTCCAAAGCTAGAGGATTACTGGAAGGAGGTTTTTAGGGTAATTTCTAAAGTTTTTAGGGTAATTTCTGGGCCGCCGGGAGGCCATATTCGGGGTGCCGGACTAGCCAGGGTTGGAAACAGGTGCGGAGGCAGATGTTGTAGCCTTCGCCTCGTTGATCGCCCGAAGGCGGATCCTGATGGGTTGGAGGGCAACCTCTCCACCCTGTGCCCTGGCGTGGCAGGGGGATCTGTTGGAATTCTTGACTCTTGAGATGGTTAAGTTTGAACTGAGGGGAAGGATGGAGGGGTTCTACAATTCATGGGCATTATTCATTATGCACTTTCAAGAACTGGATTACATTGAACATTAGTTGGGGTGGGTGGGTGGGAGGGGGGTGATGGGTGTTTATGGTGGCTATGGGTGATTCCTTTTTGTCATTTGTTTATGTGAACATGTGGGCGAATGCTTTTGGGTTTGGTGGGAGGATGTGATCATTGTTATTGATATGGGGATTGACATATTTGTTACTGATTATTGTTTATTGTTGCTGGGTGTAAATTTGGGAGAAAATGTGAAAATGGAGAATAAAGAAATATTTAAAAAGGATCGAGTGATTCCCCTATCACGTTGGCCAGGGTCCAATGGTGGGTTTTGCTATTAACCACTTCCGAATATACCTGACGCGTTGAGCCACATCCCCCTCTCCATGAGGCCACCAGCACCTGCACCAGCCGAAGAAGGTGCCATTGCCCTCCATTTCATGGACTCTCTGCCGGTCATGGCAGCGCGCATCAAGGAATGGATCCAAACGGACCCAGTTATTTAGGTTCCATCACATTGTCGTCCATCACATTGGGCCTCTACAACAAACCCCCCGGAGCTCCCAGGGTAGAGGGGGTCAATTGCTAGGGTGCATAGGTTTAACGTGCGAGAGGCAAGGTTTAGTGGAGATGTACGAGCAAGTTTTTTTTACACAGAGGGTAGTGGGTGCCTGGAACTCGCTGCCGGAGGAGGTGGTGGAAGCAGGGTCGATAGTGACGTTTAAGGGTCATCTTGACAAATACATGAAATAGAGGGATACGGACCCAGGAAGTGTAGAAGATTTTAGTTTAGACGGGCAGCATGGTCGGTGCAGGCTTGGAGGGCAGGGCCGAAGGGACTGTTCCTGTGCTGTACTTTTCTTTGTTCTTTGTTGTCAGCATAGAGGTCAGTGGCTTACTGTGGTGAACGCGGGTGGTTGTCATGGACTCGACCCCTGCTGCAGGACCTTCATTGTGGGCACCCCGGGGTATCAAAGTTTAAAATGCTCGCCTGCTGTTACGTCTGGTTGCTCAGAATCGACTCTTGAGATGGTGGCTCAGCGCGGCGGCCTATGCCAAGAGCATCAAAAGATTCCACCGGCGGTGCGGATGCACCCTTGGGTTAGGCTTGGTCGACCATGGCCGGTCCCGTATGCATATTGACTTCGCTGGCCTATTTTAGGGGACAATGTTCCTGATCATGTGGACGCCCACTCCAAGTGGCTGGAAATCCACAGGATGTAGCCCACGATCAGTTACGGCATACATTTAGCACCCACAGCATTCCCGAAGTGCTAATATCCGACAATAGCACTGCTTTTACTAGGGGGAGTTTAGGACATTTATGGCTTCAAATGACATCCGCCCCATATCACCCGGCCTCGAATGGCCGAGAGGATAGTCCAAACGCTCAAGCAAGGGTTGAAGAACCTAACCACCGGATCCTGGGACACCTGGTTGGCACGGTTCTTATTTAGCTACCGGACCACACCATAGCCCACCATGGGGCTGGCCCTGGCGGAACAACTGATGGGGAGACACCTCAGGACGCAGGCTTAAGCTTGGTTATCCCAGACATTGGGGCGCGGGTCCGCCGCAAGCAGGACCGTCCAGAGGTGGACACGGGCTGGCCACAGCATTGTTTAGAGCCCGGAGATGCTGTCTATGTATAATATTTCGGTGACAGTGCCACATGGCTCCCAGCCGCGGTACTTCGCCAACGGGTCCAGTCACGTACTCAGTCCGCGCACAGAGAAAAGGAGCAAGCCGTCACGTCGATCACATCCGCCGCTACCAGAGCGCTCCGGTGCTGGCCCTCCAACGGCTTGCATTACCGTCACTTC
Organism: Scyliorhinus torazame; assembly: GCF_047496885.1. Lineage (NCBI taxonomy): Eukaryota > Metazoa > Chordata > Chondrichthyes > Carcharhiniformes > Scyliorhinidae > Scyliorhinus > Scyliorhinus torazame. Next base: position 170,260,999 of record NC_092719.1, read on the forward strand.
CACCGCCTCTTCCATCGATATCAATGTTGGACGCCGGTCCTACGGACTCAAACATGGACATTTGCCCACCAGGCAACTTCCTGACACCGCCACCCGCACCAGCAACGCCATCCAGTCTCCACATGCAAACGCCGATTGGATACATGCCCGCGGTCCTGAAATGCTGCCCCCTCTGCAAGGGACCTCCTCCACAACTAATGGACATCTCTCCGGACTTTGGGGGGGGGGGGGGGATGCAGGATGTTACAACCCCCTCGGAGTTCACGAGTTATCCGGTTCCCTGTGACCATCTCAGAGTATGAACGTCCCCGATAAAACGGGGCGGGGTTTCCTCTTAACAAGGGGAACTAAATAAAAACCCTTACCTGGGTGCAGGGCGGGGAGGGTGACCCTGGCGAAGTTAGCTGTATATATTGAATAGACCTGTGCTCATTTTACATCCTGTGTGTCTCTTCGTTGGATTCTAGTCCTCCTCAATGTAAAACAATCACACGTTATCCCTTTCAGGTGTGCTACAGGCGTACCGTTATGTCTGAATACTGGAATTGAAAACATTTAGATACGTGTTTTGTGGACAGGGACTCAATTAACCTTGCTCACTACGTTTAATATGTGCACATCTAAAATAGCACTTTAAGGACTGAAAACATGTTCAGAATTAGTTCTACTTTTCAAAAGCTTTGTTAATGAAGCTAATATAGAATTGATAAATGTCTTTGAAAAAATGTACACCAAAAATATTTTACAATTATACTAATTTTCAGTCTGCAAGTCCATGAACACTTTATCCAAATTTGTTATTTACATGTGAACCTTAGACACGTTAGTATTGCCAAGCTATTCCACCATAAGAACTTTCACAACAAAGCTCAATTCTGTCCTCAGTCAATGTCCACATAAGCATTAATACTGTGGATGCTGGAAATCTGAAATAAAAACAGAGAATTCTGGATACTCAGCAGGTCTGGTAACATCTGTGGCACAATTCTCATCCATACTAAAATTGATTGTAGTCTCCACTGTTTACATTAGCTATCTTGGAGGCCATTTTGTATGATTCTGCAATAAACCTCAGTGAATTTGCCCACTCGGCTATTGGCAAGCTGTTACAGCTTGTACCTGTTCCAGCTTCCAGTCAGAAAACCCTGAATTTAAAATGATACTGAGGAAGCAATAATTGTTAAACCAGCATCTGTAACCACAATGAATGTAACTAGACAGTGTCATACCAGGGCAGAGTTTACACTTCAGGTGCAGAGTACAAACTGCGCTCATTTTCTGAATTAATTTCTTTTGTGCACATTTCCATTTAAACTTATTCGCATGTGGTCAAATGTAAAATCCTTCAACTAATGCAATCTGATATCTGTTCAAAATGTATTTTTTTTCCTTCTTTCATTAAAAAAAATCCTTGACATATTTGAGTGGTATCCTGCAGGTATCGAGCAATGCAGGTGAAAAAGATTCATCACAAAATGAGCATTTTTAATAAAAGTGTCTGACAAAAAAAAATCTCTACAGCACCACTTAAATGGGTTCATTGGTGCACAATAGTCAATGAGACAATTAAAGATTTAATATTTAAAACCATTTAAATGGTTAGTGTCCTTGTCACTAAAAAGTTAAATTTTAAGAGCTTTCTTGAAGGTCTGCAAACAGGTGCAAATAACCATGGTCATTAATTTGGAACATGGTTGATTGTGTGTGCAGGGCCAGTTTTCAACATGATGCATTTTACACCTGTGTCTGGAAACTCCATTTGAGCTGGACATACCTTGCACATGAAATTAATTTCTTTACCCTTTGTGCTGGTTTAGGGCAACCCACCATGTTTTGTTATTTTTTTTTCTTCCATCGACTAAAGGCTGTTGCACAGAGTGTGGAATTTAATGCCCCTCACTGTCTTGCGCATTTAAAGTCTGGGATGGGAAAGTTCCTGGATAGGCTTCCTGCTCGAAAGCCAGTTGAGGCACAGGCCTTATCCGCTACAGCTGGTATTCAACCAGCAGGGATGTCATGGCATGGGGCACCTGAAAAGCAAACCCGGTGGGTTCCCAGGGGCGGGGGGAATCCAGCATTGGGAAGTGGGGGAGAGGATGAGAGCCACCCCACTGACCTTGCCTCTAACACCCCTCTCCCACAACCCACATCTGATTCGAAGCTTCTGGTGAGTACATTACCAACAGCAGCCACTGCTCTCAGCCAAGCATTGGAGAGCTGTCGGCCTCTGATTGGACGAGGACGGGATTTCCATCCCAGGGTTCATTAATCCTCCAGGAGACCCAATGCACGCCACTTGAATGCTTGATGGGCACTTAATTCCAGCGGGCCTTCAATCCAGGTGACGTAGAGCTTTGGCTGATTCTCCAGCCGGCCGGCAAAACCCCAATAATAAGCACTAAATTCTGCTCAAATGACATATTCCTTCTGCTGTTTTTCAGTCATACGACAGTGGATCTCCCCTCAGCAATAAACTCAAATGCACATAGGGAGAGCAAACTTTATTTTATTAAATCATGCACATCACGTATGTTAGTGCAAATACTTTAATTTGTAGTTCAGAAATTCTACTGTACTTCCAACCTTTTTACAAAATAGATTTAAAACAATTATTTTACTTTAAAAAATGTATTTCTGTAATTCAGCATCTCAGAACAATATTTGCAAACAACCTATGTACAGGAGGTACCAAGGACCACTGGCATGTGTGTGTGTAGCTGGGATGGAATATCATAGCTTATTGGCCATCCAAACAATTGCTCAAGTTGACAGACTTTAGAACAGATTTGTTTCCACATGAACAAGTGTTTCTTCCCGACAACCTTGTGTTAAAACAAAAAAAAAATCCCACATTGAAAGGGACATCTAACAAAACTCTACATTCACCCTCAATGTGTTTTAAGATAACTTATATAGCAGATTCTCAACACATTCTTGAAAACTATTTCTATTGTCGAGAATATTTTAAACCAGCTGTAAGTTTAAAGTGTTCTTATTTTTTTATTTGATTGACTACGGAATCTTGTACCAATATTTGCAATTACATAGTAGAACCCAACATATCATATTGTGGTTGAAAATATATAAATTGAATTAGTTTTAAAATAAGGCAATACCCAACTCATTTGGCTAAAAGGTGTCATGAAAAATTAAGGTGACGATCCATTTTTCCTGTAACTCACTTTAAAACAAAGTGCTTGCTGGTATGACTCCTATAGTGAGTATGGCAGCTGTCTGAAAGACAGGTGAAGGACTGTCCTGGGAATGTAGTGATTAAGGCAGTAGCATTAGACTGCTTTATGGTTGCAGAATTGAGTCCCAGTCATAGTCTACACTATAAGCAAAGTGCTTACTACTGTGTATCAGAAATATTTCAGTCAGCCTCTTACATTGGTATCCCCATCACCAGGGAAAACAAACAAACATTTAATCGTTTTCACCAACTGATGCACACTTTCCACCAACTGATATATGGAGGAGCATGGATTTGATGCTGCAGAGGGATTGTGGTCCGCTTATCTTAGCTGGGCAAAACAGTAATTGAGATGGGTGCCCGCGAGCAAAAGGAAAAACATAAAAAATGTATTTTTTCATTTATATGTATACTGTTGTTGCTTCAATAAAGTGCTGGGAGAAGTTAAGCTCTCGTGCAAGTCATACGTATCAAGGATACGTATCATCATCCAATCCTATAATAGCATTACACTTATTTTTAAAAATTGACTGCTGCTTAAATGGCATGTCACCCCTTGTATGTGGATAAACTGACAGCAGGTGAACCATTTGTTCCATTGTTAGCATCATTATTCAGGCCTAAATACATCAGTTGGTAGAATTGCATCACTATTGTAAAAGGATACAGCAGAACTCATAAGTGAAACTAAATTAACTTACATGTTTTTAATATTTTGGTACCAAGAAGCCTAGTTTAGGCCACCACATCTCTTTACATAATCCCAAAGTACTGATTTAAAAAAAAAAGGAAAACTGCAAACAAAACATTATCTAGAGTAGAATCCAGTCACAATTTTTTATTCCCTCTATATACAATTACATTTTATACAGTTCAAGCAAAGATCCTACAGTCGTACTCTGAAACAGCTGTGTTTTTGTTAGAGGTAAAAAGGAAGGAAACAGATCTGCTTGTCCTTGTGGTAAAAGAAAGCCAATGTCAATGAGGAGGACATTCTGCATTTTGAGAGACATCACGCAGTTTCATGGCGAGGCTCTATTCAGCGCTGGGTATAACACTACCACCGTGACAGCAACCAGCACGGCCATCATTGGCATCCATTTGAACAATCCACCCTGAAAAGGTTTGTGGAAAAGAGTTATTATTTAAGAGCCATTGTTTTCTGAATATACATACCAGCAGTTTGGGGCAAAATGAATTTTAAGTACAGAATTTCCACTGTGCTGTAGTATGATTCGGACATCAGGTCCCTACACATCTCTCATATGCTGAGACCAAATACTCATAATGCACGTCAGATCTCCACTCAACTAACAGAAGAATTCATAATGCTTACACCATGATTTCTTAATTGTATTTATATAATTGAACTAAAGTTTTACTTGCTAAGTTAAATACGTGGAAAATGTACTATTATATAGGAGTTATCTTTATAGTCCATAAGTAAACTAGCTTTTTTATTCTCTCTATCTTGTAACTTTTCTTAAATATAATTATGTGGGATTAAATAATTTACATCATCTGATACACAAAATCTGTGTTAAACATACTGAAATAAAGGAATTTAAATCATAAAGTACTTAATTAAATGTTACCCCAATCTGCTGTAGTATTATAACTTTCAAGCACAAAGATGAAGATTATTCAGCATAACGTAGACATTAGGCATGCTAGACTGGCACGATGTGATGTCAAGCAAAATAGATAACAAAGCAGTTTTTGTTTACAATTAAAAAAATTCAGCATTGAAACAAATAAAGAAAATAAATATGGACTCTAAAATATAGTTAATATAAGTAGTAGAAAACCCTGCAACATACAGATTAGCAAGTTAAAGCTGTATTAAGACTGTTCATGCATCTTGTGAAGAAGGGATACAAATTAGCAGGGGAACACACAGACATATATTGTAGCTGTGTACCTTCATCTACCATAGGTGATCGAACCACCAGTACAGGAAAGCCAGGATTAGGGCGACGCCTAGAGCAGGGATGGGTTGCAATATAGTGGAAGGCTGAGGAAGGGAAGGGATATTCACAGTCACTGTGTGCAAAGCATCAGAATGCACAGTGGAGATTTTCAGGGACTATATTGGTGGAACATAAATGTAAGCGTGCCAAGTGATGTACTGTGGAAAAAAAAACATCTCTCAAATAGATTTAAAAATTTGCTTGCAAAGCTTCCCTTGCAAAGTGTTTTATGCACTTGTCCTACAAACCAGGCACAAGCTAGCCATTTTACTGGCAGCAAAGAAAATTTATTTAAATCTTAAGGAAATAGAACAGATAGCCCTTAGTTTGTTGAAATAATATACTTCTTGCTTGGTGGAACACATTTCCTCACAAGTACTTGTTTGCATTATAAATCAGAGAGATACATGGAAAAGGAGATTCATGCCAGACAATTCTACATTAACTGAAAAATAATTGTGAATGTATCTTCTTTGTTACCTTACATATCATATTTTGATCCATAAACTAATGACACAGTTATATAACTCCCATGTAAAACATGAATGCAAGTTATCTTTATTGATGCTCTTTTAAATTGTGTGGTTATCCACGAGAGGTACTACACTGCAAACACATTTCATTGACTAGGAGCAGGAGTAGATCATTGGGTGGCACGGTGGCACAATGGTTAGCACTGCTGCTTCATACCCCAGGTACCTGGGTTCAATTCCGGCCTTGGGTGACTGTGTGGAGTTTGCACGCTCTCCCAGTGTCTGCGTGGGTTTCCTCCGGGTGGTCTGTTTTCCTCCCACAGTCCAAAGATGTGCAGGTTAGGTGGATTGGCCATGCTGAATTGCCACTTAGCATCCAAAGATTTGGAGGGGTTACGGGGATAGGGCGGGGGACTGGGCCAGTGGAGGGTTGGTGCAGATTCTCGGGGTTTGATGAATCGGCCCTTCGAGCCTGCTCTGCTACTCCGTATGATCATGGTTGATCCTCTAGCACAACTTCATACTCCCTTGTTCTCCCCATGTGCCACAACACCTTTAGAGCCTAGAAATGTATCTATTTCCTTTTAAAATATATTCAGTGATTTAGCCTCCAGTCTTCTGTGATAAGAGAATTCCACAGTATCACCATTCTGAGTGAGGAAGTTTCTTCTCATCTCAGAGCTAAATGGCCTACCACAAATCCTGCAACTGTGACCCCTTGTTCCAGACACCATCGCCCCAGCCAGAGGAAACAACATCATTGCAGCCAGTTTGTCCACCGCTGTCAGAATTTTGTATGTTTCAATTAGATCCCCACTCATCCTTCTGAACTCCCCAGAATACAGGCCTAGTGGACCCAATCTCTCCTCATATGATAATCCTGCTATCCTAGGAGTCAGTTTAGTCAACCTTTGCTGCACTCTCTCCATGGCGAGTATATCCTTTCTCAGGTAAGGATATCCAAACTGCATACAATACCCCAAGTATGGTCTCACCAAGGCCCCATACAGCTGCAGTAAGACATTCTTGGTCCTGTACTCATTCCTCTTGCAATGAAGGCCAACATACAATTTGCCTTCCTAACTGCTTGCGTGCTTGCCTTTGGTGACTGGTGTACAAGGACACCTAGGTCCCTTTGTACATCAACCTTTCCTAATTCATCACCATTTAAATAATACTCTTTTGAGGACTTCTGGTGGTGACATGTAGGTGGAGGTCGCACGTTGGGTAGCTCCTGCTGGAGCTTTTGTTTTTTGGTCTTTTTCATCCAGTTTAAAAAAAATAAATTCAGAGTACCCAACTATTTATTTCCAATTAAGGGGTAATTTAGTGTGGCCAATCCACCTACCCTGCACATCTTTGGGTTGTGGGGGTGAAACCCACGCAAATTCGGGGAGAACGTGCAAACTCCCACACGGACAGTGACCCAGGGCCGGGGTCGAACCCGGGTCCTCAGCACCGTAGGCAGCAGTGCTAACCACTGCGCCACCATGCTGCCCTTTTTAATCTAGTTTTGAGGAGAAATGTTATATGAACGATCTCCAGTAAAGTTGTGGTAATTAGAGGTTTTCAAAAACCCAATAGACGAACACGGGTCCAAAAGGAACCAACACGAGTCCGCCTGAGAGCTCGAGTTCATGTGAAGTTCTGTGGGTAGAAAGATGGCTGGGGCAAGCTCACTGCGTGGGGCTGCGTCACTGGCCAAAGTGATGGTGGTGGAGTTTGAGCGGCAGTTTGCGAAGCATTTTGAGCCGCATGGGCAGGAGATGATGGAAATGCTGAAACAGTTGGTGGACGATACGTTGGCCCCGATAAAGGCGCCTCTTAGAAAGACAGCAACGGCGATAGGGGAGGCTGAAGGCGTGTTGAAGGGGGTGGAGGAAGCATCGTCATGGCACAGCCACCAGCTCGCCTCATTGGGTGAGGAGCTGTGGAAGGTGGAGCAAAGTAATAAAGGGTTGGGAGGCAAAGACGAGGCCCTTGAGAACAGGTCACGGCGGCAGAATCTTTGGACCAAGGGATTGCCTGAGGAGTTGGAGGGCCGGAGGCCGATGGAGTACTTTTCAGAGAATGTCGCCAAGTTGTTGGGGGAAGAGGAGAAAACATCACTCTTTGAGCTGGATTCACTAAGAGCTGCGGAAGTCTGATTTCACAGCTATCAAATGAAGGAGAAGGTCTTGGGATGGGCCAAGCAGAATCGGGAGGTGAGGTGGGAGGTAGTGGTACTCTTATATACCAGATGCCAAGGTGGAGCTGGCAAAACAGAGGGCGGCCTTTTAACAGGACGAAAACAGAGCTTTATAAGAGAAATGTGTTGTTTGGGGTGGTCTACCTGGCGAAGTTGAGAGTTACGCATAACTGCATGGACTATTAAAAGCAAATTACTGCGGATGCTAGAATCTGAAACCAAAAAGAAAATGCTGGAAAATCTCGGCAGGTCTGGCAGCATCTATAGGGAGAGAAAAGAGCTAATGTTTCGAGTCCAGATGACCCTTTGTCAAAGCTAAGTGGGAAATATTTACACTGTGGGGTGAGAGAATGAAAGATGAGTCATAGCCACAGAAACCAAGGGAACAGAGTGCTAATAGCCACAGAAACCAAGTGGAAGAGTGCAGTCCCCAGAGAGAACAAAAGGTGTGAAAGACCAAACAGCAGAGAAACTAACCTCAGAGGGTAAACTGTGACAGATGTAGCTGTGGAGAGAGAGGAAGGGGAAGCAAAGGGGAGAAAAGGTAAGGAAAGGGGGGGGGGGGATAAGATGGGGGGAGGGGAATTATAAAGACAAGAAAAAAATAAGTGGTAAAACCAAAGAGAAAATGCTGGAAAATCTCAGCAGGTCTGGCAGCATCTGTAGGGAGAGAAAAGAGCTAATGTTTCGAGTCCAGATGACCCTTTGTCAAAGCTCAAACAGTTGATTTTTCTGTCTCCATTTCCGGTAATAAATATTATTCCTACAGATACTGCCAGACCTGCTGCGATTTTCCAGCATTTTATCTTCGGTTTCAGATTCCAACATCCGCAGTAATTTACTTTTATTTAATAAATGGTAAAAGACAGTTAAATGAAATGGGATGAAAACAAAGGGGTCGAAGTAGATAGAGCTAATGATCTGAAGCTGTCGAATTCGATGTTAAGACCGGAAGGCTGTAGTGTGCCTAACCGAAAGATGAGATGTTGTCCTCCAGTTTGCGTTGAGCTTCACTGGAACATTGCAGCAGGCCAAGGACGGACATTGGGCACGGGAACAGGGTCTTGTGTTAAAATGGCAAGCAACGGGAAGGTTCATGTAATGAATGCGCACAGACCGAAGATGCTCAGCAATGTGATCATGCAGTCTGCGTTTGATCTCACCGATATAGAGGAGACCACATTGGGAGCAGCGAATGCAATAGACCAAATTGACAAAGGTGCAAATGAAACACTTCTTAACCTGGAATGAGTGTTTTGGGCCTGGGAAATTAAGCATGGGAGAGGTAAAGGGACAGGTGTTACACCTTCTGCGATTATATGGGAAGGTGCCATGGGTAATGGGAGAGGTGTTGGGTATGGTGGAAGAGCGGACTCGATTATCTCGGAGGGAACGGTTCTCTGCGGAATGCTGACAGAGGGAGTGAAGGGAAGGTGTGTTTGGTGGTGGTATCACGCTGGAGTTGGCAAAAATGGCGGAGGGTTCTGCTTTGCATAAGGAGGCTGGTGGGGTGAAATGTGAGAATGAGGGGGACTCTATCCTTATTATGGGAGGGAGGGGAGGGGGCAAGGGAGATGGACCGCACACTGTTGACGGCCCCGTCAACAACTGTAGGTGGGAAATCACAGTTGAGGAAGAAAGAACACATTTTTGAAGCACCATTTTGGAATGAGGCATCATCGGAACAAATGCAATGGAGGCAAAGGAGCGGAGAGATAGCGATGGACTCCTTACAGGGTGTAGGGTGCGCAGAGCTGGAGTCCAGATAGCTGTGGGAGTCAGTGGGCTTGTAATGGATATTAGTAGATTGTCTATTGCCGGAAATAGAGACAGAAAGGTCAAGGTAAGTGTCTGAGGTGAAAGTGATGGAGGGGTAGAAACTGGAAGCTAAGTTGATGAATTTTTCCAGGTCCGGACAAGAGCATGAAACGGCACCAAAATAGTCATCAATGTATCGGTAAAGGAGTTGTGGGAGGAGACCAGGGTAGGCCTGGAACAAGGAATGTTCCACATACCTCAATGTTCCACATACCCCGCTTGCCTTTTTATGACACAGGGAGAATGTGCAGACTAAGCACAGACAGTGACTCAAGCTGGAAATCGAACCCGGGTCCCTTGTGCTTTGAAGCAACAGTGCTAACCATTGTGCTGCCGTGCCGCCGGTTTAGGGACCTGATGGAAGTTCCTGTACTTAGAGAGGTTGTTTATCTTGAGGGGGGGGGGGGGAGGGAGCGATTGAGGGGTTCCACAAGGGATGGGGTCTGTTTATTCTTCACTTTTAAAGAGTTGGTTACCGTCAGCTGCTAGAGAAGGGTTGGGTAGGGATAGGGACGTGAACGGGTATGATATAGTCGGGATTGGTTAGAATGGAGGAGAGTCTGTGTAGGGGGTAGGGGCTGAGGGCGTTGGCAACAACGCCACTCCCGATGGCCCTGGGGGAAAAACTCAAGGAGTCCGGTGGTAGTAGTAGCGACGTTGAAAATCTGGAGACAGTTGCGCTAGCACCTTAGGCTGGGGCGGGGTCAAAGGAAATGCTGATTCGGGGGAATCACAGATTTGAGCCAGGGACGTGGGATGTGAGTTTTTGTAGATGGGAGGAGAAGGGAGTCAGGGCATTAAAGGATTTGTTTCGAGAGGGCTGGTTTGCAGGATTGAAGGAGCTGGGACTGAAATATGGGTTGGGGCAGGGGGAAATGTTTAGGTTTATGCAGGTCCGAGATTTCACTAAGAAGGAGATACAGAGTTTCCCGGTCGCGCCAGCCTCCACACTGTTGGAGGAGGTGCTGACGACAGGGGGAATGGAGAAGGGAAAGGTGGGGGTGTCCGCGATTTATGGAGCGATTCTGGAAGAGAAGGCACCTCCTCTGGAGGGGATTAAGGCAAAGTGGGAGGAAGATTTGGGAGAGGGCATGGAGGAGGGGTTGTGGCGTGAGGTGCGCCGGAGGGTATATGCCTCAACTTTGTGCACGAGGTTGGGGCTGATACAGCTGTAAGTGGTATATAAGGCGCACCTCACAAAGGCAAGGATGAGCCGATTCTTTGAGGAGGTAGAGGATGTTTGGGAACGTTGCCGGGGGGGGGGGGGGGGGGGGGGGGAAGAGAGGAGAGACGGGGACGCAAACCACGTTCATATGTTTTGATCCTGTCCAAAGCTGGAGGAGTATTGGAGGGAGGTCTTCAGGGTAATTTCAAAGGTGGTACATGTGAGACTTGAGCCGGGTCCTCTGGGAGACCATATTCGGGGTATCGGATCGGCCGGGATTGGAAGCGGGTGCGGAGACAGATGTTTTAGGCTATGCCTCGCTGATTTCCCAAAGGCGGATCCTGTTGGTGTGGAGGTCAGTTTCTCCTCCCTGTGCCATGGCGTGGCGGTGGCATCTGTTGGAGTTTTTAACACTTGAGAAGGTGAGGTTTGAGTTGAGAGGAAGGATGGAAGGGTTCTGCCATTCATGGGCTTTGTTTATTATGCACTTTCACGAATTGGATGACATTGGGGGGTTGGGACTGTGTATGTTGTTGGTGACTGTATGGGGGGGGGGGGGGGGGGGGGATGGTGGATTCCTGACTCCTTTTCTTTGATGTCTGTATTTAAAATGTTGAGGGTTGTTTGGGGGTTGGTGGGAGGGAGGAATTGTTGGCCAGGGGATTGACATTGTATTTGTTACCATTGATTATTTGTTGATGGGTGTAAATTTGGATGAAAATGTGAAAAGGGGTGGCATGGGCACAGTGGTTAGCACTGCTGCATATGACGCTGAGGACCTGGGTTCTAATCCCGGCCCTGGGTCAATGTCCATGTGGAGTTTGCACATTCTTCCTGTGTCTGCGTGGGTTTCACTCTCACCACCCAAATATGTGCAGGTTAGGTGGATTGGCCACACTAAATTGGAAAATAAAATTGGGTACTCAAATTTTTTAAATTTTTTTTAAAGGAGGGTATTAGCTCCGACAATGCGGAATCTGTATGGGTAGAGCTGAGAAACAGCAAGGGACAAAAAACGTTAGTGGCCGTCATATATACAATCCCGAACTGCAGCGATATTGTTGGGAATGGAATTAAACAGGAAATTAGAGGTGCATGCGATAAAGGAACAACTTTAATTATGGGTGATTTTAATCTGCATATAGATTGGGAAAATCAAATAAGCCACAATACCACAGAGGAGGTATTCCTGGAGTGTATGCAGGATGGTTTTCTGGATCAATATGTTGAGGAGCCAACTAGAGAACAGGCCTTCCTAGATTGGGTACTGTGTAATGAGAACGGAATCATTGGCAATCTAGTTGTGCGTGACCCCTTGGGGATGAGCGACCACCATATAATAGAATTTTTCATCAAAATGGAGAGTGAAGTAGTTGATTCTGAGACTAGGGTCCTGAACCTTAACAAAGGAAACTATAATAAAAGGAGGCGTGAGTTGGCTGTGATCGATTGGGGAATGTTAGAGGGTTAGATAGGGTGGACAGTGAGAGCCTTCTCCCGCGGATGGAAATGGCTAGCACGAGGGGACATAGCCTTAAACTGAGGGGTAATAGATATAGGACAGAGGTCAGGGGTAGGTTCTTTACGCAAAGAGTAGTGAGGCCGTGGAATGCCCTACCTGCTACAGTAGTGAACTCGCCAACATTGAGGGCATTTAAAAGTTTATTGGATAAACATATGGATGATAATGGTATAGTGTAGGTTAGATGGCTTTTGTTTCGGTGCAACATCGTGGGCCGAAGGGCCTGTACTGCGCTGTATTGTTCTATGTTCTATGTTACTTAAAGAGATGACAGTGGATAGGCAATGACGAACATTCAAAGAGCCCATGGAGGAACTACAACAATTGTTTATTCCTGTCTGGCACAAAAGTAAAATGGGAAAGGTGGTCAATCCATGGCTTACAAGAGAAATTAGGGATCGTATTTGATCCAAGGAAGTAGCATATAAATTGGCCAAGAAAAACAACAGGTCTGAGGATTGGGAGCTGCATAGAACTCAGCAAAGAAACCTCACTGGGCCGAGGTCTCAGGTTCGATCCCGGCTCTAGGTCATTGTCAATGTGGAGTTTGCACACTCTCCCCGTGTTTGGGTGGGTTTGCCCCCACAACCCAAAGATGTGCAAGGTAGGTGGATTGGCCACACTAAATTGTCCCTTAATTGAAAAAATCAATTGGGTTCTCTAAATTCTTTTAAAAAAAAGAAAAAAAAAGAATTCAGCAAAGAAGGACCGAGGGATTGTTTAAGAAGGGGAAAATAGAGTATGAAAGTAAGCTTGCAGGGAACATAAAAACTGACTAACTTTCTATAGGTACGTGAAGAGAAAAAGATTGATGAAGATTAAATGTAGGTTCCTTACAGTCAGAAACAGGGGAATGTATTATAGGGGACAAATAAATGGCTGAGCAACTAAATACATACTTCAGGGTATTGAAGGAAGTGGCTCGAGAAATAGTAGATGCATTGGTGGTCATCTTTCAGGATTCTATAGTCTGCGGAACAGTTCCTGCAGATTGGAGGAAAACTCTTCCACTCATGATTTTGCAACCAAAGTGGATAATTTTATATATTTTTTAAAAATATGTTTTTATTAAGAATTTTTCAACAATATTTTCCACCTTACAAACTAAAACCCTCCCCGTCCCGTAACAAAGAAAAGAAAGAGAACTCGCGTGGCAAGACATGAACATGGCAAGTCAATAAGATACAGAACTTTGTACATTGGATTCTTCCCTTACATGTCAGTTTCCGGATCATTCATGTGTTTTCTTGCTCAAATGCCCCCCAGAGACCCCCCCCCCCCGCAAACGATGTCCCCCCCCCCCCCCGGGTTGCTGTTGCTGCTGTCCGACCTTCATCTAACGCTCCGCGAGATGGTCTAGGAACGGTTGCCACCGCCTGTAGAACCCCTGCGCAGACCCTCTCAAGGCAAACTTTATCCTTTCCAACTTGATAAACCCAGCCATATCATTTATCCAGGCCGCCACGCTGGGGGGCTTCGCCTCCTTCCACATTGGCAAGATCCTTCGCCGGGCTACTAGGGATGCAAAGGCCAGAATGCCGGCCTCTTTCGCCTCCTGCACTCCCGGCTCGTTCACTACTCCAAATAGTGCTAGCCCCCAGCTTGGCTTGACCCGGACTTTCACCACCTTAGATACTGTTCCCACCACTCCCCTCCAGAACCCCTCCAGTGCCGGGCATGACCAAAACATATGGACATGGTTCGCCGGACTTCCTGAGCACCTCCCACATCTGTCCTCCACCCCAAAGAACCTACTCAGCCTCGCCCCCATCATATGCGCTCTATGAACCACCTTAAATTGTATCAGGCTAAGCCTGGCACACGAGGAAGAGGAATTAACCTTACTTAGGGCATCAGTCCATAGCCCCTCCTCAATCTCCTCCCCCAACTCCTCCTCCCATTTACCCTTCAGCTCCTCTACCAAAGCCTCCCCCTCTTCTTTCATCTCCTGGTATATCGCCGACACTTTGCCCTCTCCGACCCATAGGCCCAAAATCACCCTATCTTGAATCCCCTGTGCCGGGAGTAGCGGAAATTCCCTCACCTGCCGCCTCACAAACGCCCTCACTTGCATGTACCTGAAAGCGTTTCCCGGGGGTAGCCCAAACTTCTCCTCCAGCGCCCCTAAGCTCGCAAACGTCCCGTCAATGAACAGGTCCCCCATTCTTCTAATCCCTGCCCGTTGCCAGCTCTAAAACCCCCCGTCCATCCTTCCTGGGACAAACCGATGGTTGTCTCTGATCGGGGACCACACCGAGGCTCCCGTCGCACCCCTGTGCCGTCTCCACTGCCCCCAGATCTTTAGCGTTGCCGCCACCACCGGGCTCGTGGTGTACCTTGTCGGCGAGAGCGGCAGCGGTGCCGTCACCAGCGCCCTCAGGCTCGTTCCCTTGCAGGACGTCATCTCCAACCTCTTCCACGCCGCCCCCTCTCCCTCCATCACTCACTTACGGATCATTGCCACGTTGACTGCCCAATAGTAACCAGCCAAATTCGGCAACGCCAACCCTCTTCTATCTCTGCTATGCTCCAAGAACCCCCTCCTTACCCACGGGATCTTGCTCGCCCACACAAATCCCATAATGCTCCTGCTTACCCTCTTACAGAAGGCCTTAGTAATCACAATTAGGAGGCATTGTTGGAATACAAAAATAAATCTCGGGAGGACCACCATTTTAACCGACTGTACCCTACCCGCCAACGAGAGTGGCAACATATCCCACCTTTTGAAATCCTCTTCCATCTGTTACACCAACTGCGTCAAATTAAGTTTGTGCAGTGCTCCCCAGCTCCTAGCTACCTGAATCGCCAAGTATTGAAAGCTCCTTTCCGCCCTCCTCAATGGTAGGTCGTCTATCCCTCTTCCCTGGTCCCCCGGATGGATCACAAAGAGCTCACTCTTTCCCACATTGAGCTTATAGCCCGAAAAATCTCCAAACTCCCGTAGGATCTGCATTACCTCCACCATCCCCTCCACTGGATCCGTCACATACAGCAACAGGTCATCTGCATACAGCGACACTCGATGTTCCTCTCCCCCTCGAACCACCCCCTTCCATTTCCCCGACTCCATTAACGCCATGGCCAAAGGTTCAATAGCTAATGCAGAGGGGACAGGGGGTACCCCTGCCTCGTCCCTCGATACAGCCGGAAATACTCCGACCTCCGCCGGTTCGTGACCACACCTGCCACAGGGGCTTTATACAGGAGCTTAACCCAACTAATAAACCCTCCCCCGAAACCACATTAGTATTTAACTGCCTACCCTTTACGAATCCCGTCTGGTCCTCGAGAATCACCCCCGGGACACAGTCCTCAATCCTCGTGGCCAACATTTTTGCCAGCAACTTAGCATCTACATTAAGGAGCAAGATCGGTCTATACGACCCACATTGCAGTGGGTCCTTATCCCGCTTCAAGATCAAAGAGACCGTCGCCTCCGACATTGTCGGGGGCAGGGTCCCCCCCTCCCTTGCTTCATTGAAGGTCCTTACCAGCAACAGGGCTAACAGGTCTACATACTTCCTATAAAACTCCACCGGGAACCCATCCGGCCCCGGGGCCTTCCCTGCCTGCATGCTCCCCAGTCCTTTAACCAGCTCCTCCACCCCAATTGGCGCCCCCAAACCAGCCACCTCCTGTTCCTCCACCCTTGGGAACCTCAATTGGTCCTAGAATCGCCGCATCCCCTCTTTTCCCCCTGGGGGCTGGGACCTATACAGTTCCTCGTAAAAGGCCTTAAAAGCCTCATTCACTTTCCCTGCACTCCGCACCGTAGTTCCCCTGCCATCTTTGACTCCGCCTATTTCCCTCGCTGCCATCCTCTTACGGAGCTGATGTGCCAGCATCCGGCTCGCCTTCTCCCCATATTCATATATCGCCCCCTGTGCCTTCCTCCACTGTGCCTCTGCCTTCCCTGTGGTCAACAGGTCGAACTCTGTCTGGAGACTTCGTCTCTCCCTGAGTAGTCCCTCATCAGGAGCCTCTGCATAGCTCCTGCCCACCCTTAAAATCTCCCCCACGAACCTCTCCCTTTCCCTGCCCTCTCTCTTCACCCTATGAGCCCTGATGGAGATTAACTCTCCCCTGACCACCACCTTCAGCGCCTCCCATACTATTCCCACCTGCACCTCCCCGTTGTCGTTGGCCTCCAGATACCTTTCAATACACCCCCGCACCCTCCCTCGTCTGCCAGCAGTCCCACATCCAACCTCCACAATGGGCGCTGGTCCCTCTCCCTCCCCCAGCTCTAACTCCACCCAATGCGGGGCATGGTCTGAAATGGCTATGGCCGAATACTCCGTTCCCTCCACTTTCGGGATCAGTGCCCTGCCCAGAACAAAAAAATCTATCCGGGAGTAGGCTTTATGTACGTGGGATAAAAAAGAAAATTCTCTGGCCAAAGGCCTGGTAAATCTTCACGGATCTACTCCCCCCATCTGGTCCATAAACCACCTAAGCACCTTGGCCGCAGCCGGCCTCTTCCCCGTCCTAGATCTGGAGCGATCTAATGCTGGGTCCAGCACAGTGTTAAAATCCCCACCCATTATCAAGCTCCCTACCTCCAGGTCTGGAATACGCCCCAACATCCGTTTCATAAATCCAGCATCGTCCCAGTTCGGGGCATATACATTCACCAGTACCACCTCCGTCCCCTGCAATCTACCACTCACCAATACGTATCGGCCTCCCTTATCCGCTACTATGTTCTTGGCCTCAAACGACACCCGCTTTCCCACCAGTAGTGCCACCCCTCTATTCTTCGCATCCAGCCCCGAATGGAACACCTGTCCCACCCATCCCTTCCTTAACCTGACCTGGTCTGCCACCTTCAGATGTGTCTCCTGAAACATGACACAGTCCCTTTAGGTGCGCGAACACTCAGGCCCTCTTAACCGGCCCATTTAGGCCTCTCACATTCCACGTGATCAGCCGGATTGGGGGGGTTGCCCCCCGCCGACTAGCCATCTCCTATCTTAGGCCAGTCCCGTGCTCACGCCTCCGCACCCTCGGATAACTTTATATTAGGATCCAGTTGAACGTGGATAAGTGTAAAGGCAAGTCATTTAACAGTTGTCAGATTGTTAGAAAATCCATTGAGAAGCTGTTCCCAGCCAGGCACTAGTGGTCACATCAGAGTTTCCTTCAAGAAACAAGGTTCTTACTTCCCATTTCTTCAAAGGAAAGGCTAGCTCAGAACTGGCATATTCCTGAGTTAGCACCAAATGGCTTTTCACAGTAAATTCATTGCAGTGTTAAAGTAAGCCTACTTGTGACAATAATAAAGATTATTATTATGCTTCAGCACAGAAACAGGCCATTTGCTGATTTCTACATGCCCCTTTCAAATTATAAAAGGACTCAGGCTCATTTTTTTGAGACTGATGTGACAGAAGTCAAAGTGGTTCCTCGAAGACTGGGGAGGAGGATCACAGAGGTACTTATGAACATAATCATAGAATCACCATAGACCAGAAGGAGGCCATTGGGCCCAACTAGTCTGCACTGACCTTCAGAAAGAGCATCCTACCTAGGTGCCACTCCCCCACCCTATCCCTTACCCCAGTAACCCCACCTAACCGATGGACATTAAGGGGAATTTAGCTTGGCTGATCCACCTAACCTGTACATTTTTGGACTCTGGGAGGAAGCCAGAGTACCAGGAGGAAACCACACAGACATGGGGTGAAAACACAAATTCCACACAGAGGTCAGAAACAAACCCGGGTCCCTGACGCTGTGAGGCAGCAGTGCTAACCACTGTGCCACCCCTAAGGTGCTTTGCAGGGCTCATCCAGGAACTCAATCATTTTTGGGTAAGTTTTTCATCCAGCAGCCGAGTTTGGCAACAGCTGAGTTTGGGAGGGTAACCAAGTGCCAGGAGCCTGCAGCCAAAGCCATGGATAACGTCCTGGCAATCAGGAGGTGAGGGTAGGCAGAGAAGATCAGGCAGCACAGTGATGTTGTGGGAAAGAGGGTGGGTAGAGAGGGCAGTGTGAGGGGAGAGGTTGTTGGTGGGAAGGAGAGTTGATAGAGACCATAGTCAGCAGTGGAAGCCTGAAGGTTTCCTTGGGAGACCTTGGGGCTGGGGATAGTTTGCTTGATTTCTCCTAACTCACAAGGAATGTTGGAAAATACATTTTTTTCAGCTGGCAGCTTCCCTAACCCTCTCTCACTGCCAAGTCTCAACGCAACTGGGCAACCCATGCAGCAGTGAACTTTAAATCAGGCTCCCAATTGCACTAATGCAGCCCTATTTAGATATGTAAATGTTATTTCCCACTTCTCCATTGCAGGACATGTGGGTAGCATAATGACCACTGGCATAAAAGTGGCAATGAGCCGGGCGCGGTGGGTTGGTCTCACGTTTCATCCATGTGACTTGATTACTTTCCCCACCTAACTCTGTCCTGCCTGTCACTGTGGGGTGGGGATAGGTGGTTAATAGTTTACCCTCTATTTCATCCATACTTTGCAGCTGAGGGAATTCCACATTCCACTCAACTGCTGTGTAAAGATTTTTCTTCCAATGTTTCCTATAATTCTTTCTGATTATATTAAATTCAAGTTGTTTCATTTAACAGTGTAAATCAAGTATCACTGAGTAACTCACTATATTCTGTTATAATTGTAACAATCTGCATTAGGTCAATCCTTATCTTTCTCACATCAATCACAAGGCCACAACTTCTCAATTGTCTCCACAACTAATGCCTTAGCTCCAGTAATATCCGTGCAGATTTATACTGTACCTTTGCCACTCCTCCTCTGCTGGGTGTCCCAAACTGCAGACAAAACAGTTGCCCAAACTTTGCGATTGGTGTCAGCCTTGGCTCAGACATATCACTCTTGCATAAGTTTATACCACATGTTGCGCATATAATCCAGATTGAGAATTGAGACCAAGACTGAAGGAGTACTGCACTGTCGGAGGCGCAGTCTTTCAGATGAGATCTTAAATTGGGCCTCATCTACCCTCTTGGGTCGACACAAAACAAAATCCCTTCATATTATTTGAAGTAAGAGCAGCTGAGTCCTCCCAATGTCCTGATGGGTGAAAACAGTCTTTCTTGGTCCTCTACATTTCTAAATTCCTGATCACCACTGCATTAATGGTGAATTACCTTGGGTTCCAGGAACAGCTGATAAACCAAGAGGAACAGTTAGGTCGGATAGTATGGTGGTCAGGATGTTTAGATTGTTGGTGCCATTAGCAAAGCTGGCATTTATTCCCCACTCCTGGTTGGCCGAAGATGATGTGACACAACTGAAAGTGAGAGTTTTAAGCAAGGGCATTAAGGGTTCCTGAACCAAGGTGGATAAAGGGAGTTAAGATAAATATAAGCCATAATCTAACTCAATAAAGATACAGGCTTAAATGGGTTGAATGGCCTATCCCCATGTTCTGAACTGAGTGTCTTGGCAGGCCATTTAAGAATTAATCCCATTGCTGATCTTCTGCCAAAGGTAGACAGTAGATTGGAAGTACCGCTGCAGAAATTCAAAGCAGTTTCACAGATACAATGACTGCGTGTAACACAAAGCCAGTTAATACATTCAGACCAAAGAATATACATATTATCTAAAATTAAAGCTGCAATCAGTCTGTAAAGAACATAAATCTTCATACAAGACAAGCCATGCATGTTCCACTTCAGAAAAACAAAACAAAGGTTTTAAAAACTACATTTTAGCAGTTTATTGGAGGCAGAAACAAACCTGCAACCAAGGGATCAATTTTAATCCTAACTGCCTGGTGGAAACCAGGGAGTGGGCAGTTCGAAGTGAAGTTATTCACTTTTTTATAATGTAATGCTCTTGTGCCATTCCAAATTTTAAATCTTTACGTGAATGAAGCATCTGCCTGTAGCAGGGACACGCCTCATCAATTGATGAAAATTGTAATTCTATTATGTCGAGCGGTCCCAGATTGTATTTTAATTGGGGCAGATCTGGGAAGCAGATCAGTAGCTGTACTGTTGCAACTAGCAGGTCTAAGAAAGTCCGTCTCCGTGCCCTAGAATTTCACCATCTTCCCTCCTCTCATAAGTGGCTACCTAATCTTTTCCTGTGAGTAGCCATTCTGTCCTCACTTCCCACTCGGCAGTTAAAACTATGGTTGCCCTAGGTTGCTGCTGGTGGGAAAAAATGAACAAGATAAATTACTTGCTTTTATTATCTGAGGCATAGAATTTAAGAGCAAGAAGGTTATGATGGAGCAGAATAAAACCTTGGTTAGGCCACAGCTGGAGTACTATATGCAGTTCTGGTCACCAAACTATAGGAAGGAAGTGCAGAGGAAGAAAGGGTACAGAGGCAGAAAGGGTGCAGAGGAGATTCACCAGAATGTTGCCTGGGCTGGAGCATTTCAGCTATCAAGAGAGACTGGATAGGCTAGGGTTATTTTACTTGGAGCAGATAAGGCAGAGGTATATAAAATTATGAGGGGCGAAGACAAGGCAGATAGGAAGGAACTTTTCCCCTTAGCAGAGGAGTCAAATAACCAGGAGACATAGATTTAATGTAAGGGGCAGGAGGTTTACAGATGGTTGGAATCTGGAACTCACTGTCTGAAGGGGTGGCAAAAGCAACAATCTTCACAACATTTAAGAAGAATTAAGATGAACAGTTGAAATGCCATAGCATACAAGGATATGGACCAAGTGTTGAAAAATGGGATTAGAGTAGATAGGTACTTGATGGCCGGCATGGATACGATAGGCTGAAGGGTTTCTTCCATGCTGTAAAAACTCTAGGACTGTCGATGACTGGTGATGGGAAAAAAACTGGATGGGCTAGATGACCTGCTCGGAATTAAAATCCACCCCTATGACTTCCAGAAACTAACAGTTTATTACAACTTGGTCTAACTAATTAGAGTTCCATCCATCAACCTTCTGGTTCTTACAGGTGCCATCCAGTCCCACCCATCAAAAGACCTGTGTATTTGATGCTGAAAACCTGCATTCCCAGTGCAAGGTGCTGATTTTCTTTGTGAACCTTTGACAAAATGACATACGGGTTGAAATGCTGTGAGCTTAAAAATGCTCACTGTTGCCATGTATGCAAATCAGTCACAGGATGGTATAACCAAGTCTATAAAGAGTGCAGGTTTGTCCCTGTGTGAAGTATTGAGAGCAGTTCTGGTCACCACATTGTAATAATGGTTTCATAGCAAAGATGCTACAAAAGGCTACCTGTTTGATAGTACATACTTCACATACTTGAGCTAAAAGGATTGACTACCAAAACCAAGTTTGTTGGTATTAAAGTGAACAAGGTACACACATAAATGAAGCTGGGGCCGGTCAGATAGACCAAAATGATCTTTTCTGGCCGTCTACATTTCTTTGCTAATAATTTCAACTGCACCATTGACAAGTTACCTTGGGTTTCGGGACTATTGTTATTCAACCTAGTGATTGCTCTTCATGATTTAGCAGGAGAATGAAGACCAAGATTTTCAGATTTTAATTTTCTCCACATAATTTTACAAATATTTTTCAGATTATACAGCGAACAACCAGAAAGAGATATGTAGCAAAAATAATTAAGAGTGGGGGAAGGAGTCAAGGAAAATAAAAAGCCTCTCATGCAGTGGGTGACACGGTGGTTAGCACTGCTATCTCACAGCGGCAGAGACTTGGGTTCGATTTCGACCTCGGCGACTGATGTGTGGAGATTACATGTTCTCCCAATGTCTGATGGGATTTCCTCCGGGTGCTCCGGTTTCCTTCCACAATCCAGAGATGTGCGGGTTAGGTGGATTGGCCATTCTAAATTGCCCCTTAGTGTCTAATGGTTAGGTGGGAATAGGCCGGGGGTGCTTTTTTGGAGGGTCGGTGCAGACTCAATGGGCCAAGTGGCCTCCTTCTGCACTGTAGGGATTCTATGATTCATCAGCAGGAAACCCTAGCTCAGTTTACTTCCCAATGCCCTCAGGCCCAATTATGACTTCGATTTAGATTTCTGGCTAAATCAAAACCATAGAAGATGCATTTCAACACTAATTTGATTCACATATTATTTTGGCATGAAGGTAGGAAATTTAAATACTTTGATTCAGATCAAATTATGATGTATAATTTGCAATATTATACGCAGCAGTAACCTGAAATAGTACAGGCTTGATTCCATACATCAGACTAAAATTTGTTATAACTGTTTTAGCTCAGATGAAAAAAACTTGACATGAAACTAGAAATGATTGCTGTAAGAACTCTAGGCAGTTAAACAAATTTGTAAGACTTACGTTGTTTCCCTTCTGTTGCAGCAGCTTCAGATTTTCTTTACAGTTTTCAAGTTCATCTGTGACGGACTCATTCTCTTTCTGAGTTTTGTCAAGCTTTTCCTTCAACTCCAGGTACATGGTCTGATCTGCTTCATACTAGAACATACATCAATTATAGAAGGATTTCATAAATGATATGACCCTTTGAAATTGTACAATGATTTTATCAGAAATTTTTAGTGAGGACTTCCGGTGGCGGCCATGGAAGAGTAGGTCGCACATTTGATAGCTCCCGCCTGTGACAGACTTTTGGACCTTTTCCCCCGTTTTTTTCTGGATTTATCGGATAAATCAGTGAAGAGTGAGACAGTGAGGAGAAATCCCTCTCCGGTGTATGGAGAATTGGACCAGAAGTGGCCGTGTGAGAAGACAAAGTCCTATAAGGAAGACGCGAGCAGAGACGGTAACGCGGGAAAGCATGGTGGAGAGCAAGGGCCGCGGGGAGACGGTACAGTGGTCGACGGAGCAGTTGGTAAAGCTTTTCGAAGATCACTTCGCCAAGCTGAGGAAGGATACGCTGGCCCCGATTAAGGTCGATCGATTGATCAAGTTGTGCAGAATCAAGAGACCCACGGAAGAGCGATCCAGGAGGTGGAGAAAAAGGTGTCTCAGCACGAGTAATACATAACCGTGCTGGAGACCAAGGTGGAAATGATGAACGACTGCCAGAAAAGAATGTAGGAGAAGCTGAAGGACCTGGAGAACAGGTCCAGGAGGCAGAATCTTAGAATTGTAGGCCTCCCTGAAGGCAGTGAGGGATCGGATGCGAGAGCTTATGTGATGGACATGTTGGAAAAGTTGATGGGGGCTCAGGTGTTCCCTCGGCCCCTGGAAGTGGATAGAGCGCATAGAGCCTTGCGAAGAAGCCCAGAGCGAATGAGCCGCCGAGGGCGATGGTGGTATGCTTTCATCGATTCCTGGACAAGGAACAGTTCTGCGGTGGGGCAAGGAGGAACGGAGCAGCAAGTGGGAGAATTGTGAGCTGCGCATTTATCAGGACCTGGGCGCGGATTTGGCCAAGAGGCGAGCTGGGTTTAATCGAGCAAAAACGGCCCTCTTTAAGAAAGGGGTGAAGTTCGGGATGTTGTACCCAGCCCGTCTGTGGATCACACATGAGGAACGGGACTTCTACTTCGAAACACCAGACGAAGTATGGACTTTTGTTAAAGAAGAGGCTGGAGGCAAACTATAAGACACTGAAGCCTTGGAGAGTACTGTGGTGGTGATTTGTTGTGCTGGGCTGTAAGTATAAGTAGCGTTATGTGTAATAAGGGGCGGTTTGGATGGCGAAAGGTACCTTTGTCTTGCAGGGAGCTGGTTAGAGGTGGGGGTGGTCTTTGGGGATGGTTCTGTCTTTGTGTTTTTTTTCCCCCCAAAAGTGGCTGTTTTTTCACTGTTTTTTCTGATGTTTGCTTACCGGGGAATGTGATGCTTTTAATATGTTTGTCCAAGTGGGGGGAGAGGGGAGAGAACAATGGGGAGACAGACTGCTTGGTGCCAGGGGCGGGCGCTATCAAGTCAGCATGGGTCAGCTGACTTACGGAAGCACAGTGGGGGGCGAGCAGGTGTTAAGCTGGAGCTTGACTTGGGGGGTTGGGTTTCTAGTGTTGTTGCGGGGGGGGGGGGGGGGGGGGGGGGCGGGAAGCTGCTTTGCTGACAGGGGAGGAACTGTTACTAGGGGACAAATGGGAGGTCGGAAATGACGAATGCCCGAGGGGAGGCTCGAGGAGGCAGAGGGAGCGAGCTAGAGGCTGACCTAAAAAGGGTGATGGCTAGTCGGCGGGGGGGGGGGGGGGGGGGGGGGGCGCGACCAGGCTGATTACATGGAACATCAGAGGTCAGAGGGTTGCATGGGCCGGTCAAGAGAGCTCACGTGTTTGCGCATTTGAGGGGGCTGAAGGTGGACGTGGCAATGCTACAAGAGACACATCTAAAGGTTACAGACCAGACGAGATTGAGAAAGGAGTGGGTTAGCCAAGTATTCCACTCAGGACTTGACTCAAAGACCAGGGGTTAGCGATCTTGATCAACAAACAGATAGCATTCGAGGCAGGGAGAATAGTGTCAGACAAGGGGGGTAGGTACATAATGGTGAGTGGGAAGCTGGAGGGGGTGCGGGTGGTACTCGTGAACATATATGCTCCGAATTGGGACGATGTGGAATTTATGAGGTGGGTGTTAGGGAAGATCCCAGACTTATAGAGTCACATAACCTGATCATGGGAGGAGATTTTAACATAGTCATTGATCCGGAATTGGACCAATCAAAATCCAGGACAGGGAGGACGCCGGCCGCGGCAAAGGAATTGAAGGGTTTTATGGAACAGATGGGGGGAGTAGACCCATGGAGGTTTGCACAGCCAAGGGCGAAGGAGTTTTCTTTTTTATCACATGTCCACAAGGTATACTCTCGCATCGACTTTTTTGTTCTGAACAGAGCACTAATACCGGGGGGTGGTGGATACTGAATACTCGGCAATCGCAGTGTCGGATCATGCCCCACATTGGGTAGATCTACGGGTTAGTATGGAAAGAGGGCAACGCCCGCTGTGGAGGCTGGATGTGGGGTTGCTAGAGGACGAAGCGATCTGTGGGTGGGTTAAGAAGTCCATCCAGAACTCCCTGGAAACAAATGATATGGGGGAGGTCTCTGCAGCGACGGTTTGGGAAGCTTTGAAGGCAATGGTCCGAGGGGAATTAATCTCGATACGGGCCCACAGAGAAAAGGCGGAACGGGCTGAGAGGGATAGGTTAGTGGAGGAGATACTCCAGGTGGACAGGAGATACTCATAGGCCCCGAACGTGGGGCTACTGAGGGAGCAGCGGAGGTTACAGGCGGAGTTTGGGCTGTTGACCACAGGAAAAGCGGTGGAACAGTTGAAGAAGGCAAGGGGGGCGATTTATGAGTATGGGGAAAAGGCAAGCAGAATGTTAGCGCATCAGCTCAGGAAAAGGGAGGCGGCCAGGGAGATAGGTAAAGTAAAGAGTAGAGGCGAGAATACTGTCCTGGACCCAGTGGGGTGATGAGGTGTTTAAGGACTTTTATAGTAAATTACGAGTCGGAACCCCCGGCTGGGGTGCAGGGGAGAAGGCAGTTTTTGGATCAGTTGAGGTTTCCGAGGGTAGATGAGGATCTGGTGGAAGGGCTGGGAGCCCCAATTGAGATTGAGGAAATAATTGAGGGGCTGGAGGGCATGCAGTTGGGCAAGGCCCCGGGGCCTGACGGCTACCCGGTGGAATTCTATCAGAGATATTGAGCTCACTGCTGGTGAGGGCATTTAATGAATCAAGAGAGAAGGGAGTCTTCCCCCAACAATGTTGCAGGCCTCGATTTCATTGATCCTGAAACGGGAGAAGGATCCGGAGCAATGCGGGTCACACAGGCCAATTTCACTACTGAATGTGGACGCCAAACTGCTGGCTAAGATACTGGCCACAAGGATAGAGGACTGTGTCCCGGGGGTGAAAGGGGAAGACCAGACGGGATTTGTAAAGGGCAGGCAACTCAAGCCCAATGTCAAAGTCTTTTGAATGTTATTATGATGCCCTCAGAAGGAGAAGAGATGGAGGTGGTGGTAGCGATGGATGCGGAGAAGGCTTTTGATCGGGTGGAGTGGAATTACCTGTGGGAGGCACTGGGAAGGTTTGGGTTTGGTGAGGGCTTTATTGACTGAGTGCGGTTACTCTATCAGGCACCAGTAGCGAGTGTGTACACGAACCGGCTGAGGTGGGGGTATTTTAAAGTACACCGAGGGACGAGGCAAGGGTGCCCCCTCTCCCTGTTACTGTTTGCTCTGGCCATAGAGCCATGGCATTAAGAGCCTCCAGGAACTGGAAAGGGCTGGTTTGGGGGGGGGGGGGGGGGGTGCACCGGGTCTCGCTTGACGCAGATGTCCTGCTCTTGTATATTTCAGACCCGTTGGAGGGGATGGGGGAAGTAACGCGAATCCTGGGGGAATTTGGCAATTTTTCGGGGTATAAGTTGAACATGGGGAGAAGCGAGATGTTCGCGATCCAGGCAAGGGGACAGGAGAAGAGACTGGGAGAGCTGCCACTTAGAATGGTAGGAAAGAGCTTTCTGTATCAGGGAATCCAGGTGGCCCGGGAATGGGAGGCACTGCACAAGTTCAATCTATCTCGGCTGGTAGAACAAATGGAAGGGGACTTTAAGAGATTGGACATGATCCCGCTATCACTGGCGGGGAGGGTACAGACCGTGAAAATGACAGTCCTCCCCAGATTTCTGTTTGGCTTTCAGTGCCTCCCCATCTTCTTCCCAAAGGCCTTTTTCAAGCAGGTGAATAAGGTTATTTTGGGCTTTGTGTGGGCGGGTAAAACCCCGCGAGTGAAGAAAGTGTTGCTGGAGCGCAGTCGGGGGGTTGGCGCTGCCGGACTTCTGCAATTACTACTGGGCGGCTAATATAGCCATGATTAGGAAGTGGGTAGTGGGGGAGGGGTCGGCGTGGGAGCGGATGGAGGCGGCGTCATTCAAAGACACAAGTTTGGGAGCACTGATAACGGCATCTCTTCCATTCTCGCTGGCCCGATACTCAAGTCCGGTGGTGGTGGCGGCTCTGAGAATCTGAGGGCAGTGGAGGAGATATAAGAGAGTGGAGGGAGCATCGGTTTGGACCCCGATTTATAATAATGTTTGGTTTGTACCGGGTAGGCTGGATGGTGGGTTCCGGAGATGGCAAAGGGCAGGAATTAGAAGGATGGGGGAATCTATTTATAGACGGGAGCTTCCCCAGCTTGAAAGCCTTGGAGGATAAATTTGAATTGCTAGCGGGGACCAGGTTTAGGTATTTGCAGGTGCGAGACTTCCTGAGAAAGCAGGTTCCGGCCTTTCCGCTGCTGCCGCCATGGGGGATACAGGACAGAGTTGTCTCCAGTACCTGGGTGGGAGAGGGGAAGGTGTCAGATATTAACCAGGAGCTTTCGGAGGTGGAGGGAACTCCGGTGGAGGAGCTTAAGGACAAGTGGGAGGACGAGCTAGGAGGAGAGATAGAGGCGGGTCTATGGACGGATGCCCTAAGCAGGGTTAATACCTCCTCATCATGTGCCAGACTTAGCCTGATACAATTTAAGGTAGTCCACTGGGTACACATGACAGTGGCTAAGATGAGCAAGTTTTTCGGGGGAGAGGATAGGTGTGCGAGGTGCGCGGGAAGTCCAGCTAATCATGTCCACATGTTTTGGACATGCCCGAAGCTTGCAGGTTTCGCTATGGCAGTGTCCACGGGTGGTGCGGAGTCCAGAGGTAGCGATCTTTGGAGTGTCGGAAGAGCTGGGAGTTCAGGGGGTGAAAGAGGCTGGCGTTTTAGCCTTTGCCTCCTTGGTAGCCCGGAAACGGATCTTGTTAATGTGGAGGGACTTGAAGCCCCCGCGTATAGAGACCTGGGTTAGTGACATGGCTGGGTTTCTCAGTCTCAAGAAGATAAAGTTCGCCTTAAGCGGGTAATGGTCGGGTTCACCCGGAGGTGGCAGCCGTTCGTCAACTTTCTCAGGGAAAATTAGAATGTCAGCAGAGGCAGTAGTCCAAGGGGGGGGGGGGGGGGGGGGGCGCGGGCAGGATTGTTGTTTTATGGTTGGGGTGGTTGAAGATTGGGATGGGGGTGGAAATGTTTATTATATCATGTTTATGTCATTGTTATTATTATAAAAATTTTCAAATACCTTAATAAAAATATTTATTAAAAAAAAATGTTCAGTGAGTTTATATGTTGAAACCTTTGATACCCTGCTGTTAATTTCATATGACACTTGATTGCAGTCTTTGCATGCTCCATACAAATGGGGTTTTAGTATTAGTCAAACTATTCAAAATCATTATTCTTCCCATGTTTTCTCTCTGGCATTATGACATTACTCCTCTCCTAAATGCAATTATTCATGCAGTGGGTCCTGATCTGTATGGCTCAGTGGCAGATATACGGTACATCTGAATGTACAGATACAAACCACAGTCAAATTGCCCAATAGCATTTAATATTAAACATCACACAAGAAAAATGGTCACTTGGAAAAGGGGTGGGAGGACTGCTGTTGCTCAATTCTTCAGCATGAATAACCAGCATCAAGAAATACTTACAGGAAGAAGAAAAATTAGTTTGAACATACTCTGCAATCAAATAAACCTCATCATAAAATGCATCAATTTTGTTCTTTCAGTATAAATCATGGATCATCCCAAATGGCTTATGATTTTTATTTCTTATCAAATTATACATTTAGGTATATTTGCTTTTCTAAGCCAACATTAACAACATAGATGTTTTTTTTTCCAAGTTTAGAGCACCCAATTTTTTTTTCGAATTAAGGGGCATTTCAGCGTGTCCAACACCTACCCTACACATCTTTTTGGGTTGCAGGGGTGAGTCCCCCGCAGACACAGGGAGTATGTGCAAACTCCACAAGGACAGTGATCTAGGGGTGGGATCGAACCCGGGTCCTTGGTGCCGTGAGGCAGCAGTGCTAACCACAGCACCATCGTGCTGCCTTCGCTGTAGATGTTTTAAATACAGAATTAATCGAAGTGCATTTTAAAAAAAAATCAAACTTTAACATTTTCTCAGAATGAGGAAGCAACAGGAAAAGATATTCCTAATTGAAGTGAAAACCGCTGAAAGTGTTTCAAGGTGATCCCAATGTCACTTTCACTTGTAAGGTTATGATGGTTTTGCTTTGTGTACACTGATTGGGGTATGGCAGAATATCTATTAAACAATACAACTTTTTCCCAGTGCACAGCCAAATACATCAAGTTAACCCCTGTCCAGTATTTTCATAGGCATATACTTTCCCCGGATTTCCTTGATGAGGGAACCATTAACTAGTCATACACTGTGGGAAAAACGTATTGGGCGATATTTTGGAGCTTTCATTCAGCAAAAATGGGCAGTTGGTCCCTGAAATGAGGCTGGAGGATCAAGCACCCCTCTGGTCTGATCAGGTGGTGGTGGGCGCCATCTGCTAGTCAGAGAACTGAAGTTCACAATGGGGAAAAATTGACCCCAATGAATTAGTAAAATTTACTGTTAACACTAGCCATTGTTATGGTATTTCTGCAAGACTGACAAATTAATGTCAAGTCAGATTTGTGCTATGACAAGTGAAAAGACTTGCATCCTATTGTCCAGCTGCATTTCACCACATAGCCCCAAGAGCCCCAAGGTTAAAGGAGGATAATCTAATCTACTGCATCACTTGCTCTCAGGCAATGTTCAGTTTTGGTAATAACTTAACTCATTTAACAAATTTGATTTTACAAACAGAAGAAAGAGTTTCTCGGTGTCTACCATATCAAATAATTATCACTTTAAATACCTCACTTCTGAACTTTAGGGAATATAAGCCAAATTTAATTTAGGGGGAGGCAGTGGTGTTGTGGCATTGTCACTGGACAAGTAATCCAGAAATCCAGGGTAATACTCTGATGATGTGGGTATGAATCCCACCAACGCAGATGGTGGAATTTTCTGGAACTAAAAGTCTAATGATGGCTATGAAATCATTGTCAATTGTCGTAAAAAAAAAAAACATCTCCTTCACCAATGTCCTTTTTCCCCCCCAAGGAAAACTGCCATCCTTACGTGCTCTGGCTTACACATGACTCCAGACCCACAGCAATGTGGTGACTCTTAATTGTCCCCTTAAGGGCAATTAGGGATGGGCAATAAATGCTGGCCGAGCTAGTGACACGCACGTCACATGAAAGAATTTTTAAAAATGTACCCGTCATAAAAATTAACCGTTTAAAAATATTAGGTAGTCAAGGTAGTAATCCTTCCAAGGCCACTTTGTCTTTCTTGGATCGAAATTGGATGATATCACACTTCCACTCACTTCGTCTGCCTATATTTCCCATTGACACAACCTACTGCGTCTAACATACTGTTAGCTGCCAACTGTATAATACAATTCTCTACTCCTTTGCCCAACTTCCCAACTTATTAATATACATGTAATGAAAAGCTGAGACCTGAGGTTCCTGGGAAACAACACTGATCACATCCTGCCAATTAGAAAACAAACCTTTTATCCCAATTCTCTGTCTCCTACCTCCGAACCAATTACAATCAATAGGTTATATGCAATTTCACGTGCTCTCAACATTTGCTCTAAAGCTCTTATGTGGAACCTTACCAAAGACTCTTCAGAAGTCAATATGGATATCTTCCATAGATACCCCCTTATCCCCATTCAATGTGTTTTATCAGGCATTTAAAAAATTAATTTACGGGATGTGGGCATTGCTGACTCAGCTAGTACTTATTGCCCATCTCTAATTGCCCTGGGGAAGCTGATGGTGAGCTGCTTTCTTGAATCTTGGCAGTCCCGGTGGTGTAGGCACATCCACAATGCTGTTAGGGAGGGAGTTAAAGAATTTTTGACCCAGCGACAGTGAGTCAGGACATTGAGTGACTTGGAGGGGAACTTCGAGGTGGTGATGTTCCCATGTGTTTGCTGCCCTGCATAAATCCCATGCAAAGTTCTTTGATCAGTTGGTACTTGCTCTGTCTCTATTGATCGATTCCAGCACTTTCTTCATGACCCATGTTGATCATGCACCTGCTTTTCCTTTCCCTTCAGATTTACATAATTTGAGAGATTTGTAATTTTCCAATCCAAAGGCACACTTCTGGAATCTTGAGAACTTTGAAAGATTTTAACTAACGTAACTGCAATTTCTATACCTATTTATTTTATCATCCTGGAATGACACCCTCATGTCCTGGAGATTTGGTAACCTTAAGGTCTAATTTTCTTTGCTTGAAAAAAATGTTGGTTTACACATTAGCAGTTCAACCCAGTTTACTCTGGTCGATTTACTTTCCATCCTGTTGAAGCTTGCCTTAGTCAAATTTAAAATCACAAGTTTGTGACTTTTCCTTCTCCCTCTGAACCCAATGCCAAATTCAATCATATTATGGCCACAGCTGCAAAAGATCCTCCCTTGCTGTCAGATTGTTGGATAATTCTGGTTTGTTCATCATTAAATCTTGTCAGATCGAAGACATGGACAAAACATCTTGAAAATCATTGCATTTACTGCTTCAGCTGTACTACTTCTTTCAGTCAAAGTGAAAATTAAAATCTCCCATCAGATCTGATCTTTTTCTTAGAAAGTATATTTTATTCCAACTTAAACAATAGCAACAAAACCACATTCCCACAAAACAAAGTTAACAGTTTGTACATTTTCCCCCTTTTAATCCTCCCCCGGCAATGACCAGCTCCTCAAATATCGTCATGAACGGTCTCCACCGTACCTCAAAGCCCTCTTCTGACTCCCTGAAGGCAAACTTAATCTTTTCCAACTGGAGAAACTCATTCAGGTCCCCTAGCCAGGCTGCAACGCCTGGTGGCGTGTCTGACCTCCAACTCAAAAGAATCCATCGCCGGGCAATCAGAGAGGCGAAGGCTGCGGCATCAGCCCCCTTCCCCTCCAGGAGCTCCGCCACCTTCGAAACCCCAAAGATCGCGACCATGAGGTCCTGCTTCTCCTCGGCCCCTACAATCCTCGATAAGGTCCCAAACACCGCCTCCCAAAAGCTCTCCAACTTCTCGCAACCCCAAAACATATGAACATGATTAGATGACCCCGCCTACACTTCTCACATCCATCCATTACCCCTGGGAAGAACCCACTCATCAGATCCTGAGTCACATGTACACCACTTTAAATTGAATCAAGCTCATTCTAGAGCAGGTGGAAGTTGAGTTCACTCGCTTCATCGCCTCACACCAGAGACCCCATCCCATCTCCCTCTCCAATGCCCCCTTCCCCTTAATCCTATCCACTAGTGCCTTACTCTGCTCTCACAATCACCCGTCCATGTTCCAGATCCTGCTCTCCCCACCTCATCTGGGAGCAGCAATTTCTCCAGCAGCGTTTACTCCGGTAGTTGAGGGAACGTCGGCAGCTCCTTTCGCGCGGACCCGCACCTGCCAGTACCCAAACGCATTCCCCCTCGGTAACCCAAACCTCTCCTGAAGCTCATCTGACCCAGCGAATTCCCCTCCAAGAACATATCCCTGACCCGCTCCAATCCCTCCACCGCTTAAACTTCTCATCCACCACTCCTATCCTAAACCTGTGGTTCCAATACAGTGGCATCAACACTGACATTTGGTCCAATTTAAAGTGCCTACTCAGCTAATTCCAAATCTCAATAGTCGACTCCACCACCAGACTCCTGTATACATTCTCAGTGCTGACGGCAACGGGGCAGTTACCAGGGCCCTCAAACCTGAGCCCTTAC
Organism: Scyliorhinus torazame; assembly: GCF_047496885.1. Lineage (NCBI taxonomy): Eukaryota > Metazoa > Chordata > Chondrichthyes > Carcharhiniformes > Scyliorhinidae > Scyliorhinus > Scyliorhinus torazame. The sequence goes on from NC_092719.1 coordinate 170,293,884, forward strand.
AGGACTCCTCCTCTTCTCCCCCCCTTCTCCGTATTAGCTGTCCAATAATAGTGCATCAGGTTTGGAAGCGCCAACCCCCCCCCCCCACCGGCAGAGCCCTCTTCACCCTCAGTACAAATCAGATTCTTTTTGCTCTTTACCAATGCTCATAATGTTTCCACTGCCTGATCACCCTCATTTAAATCCATTCTATCTATGGTGATAATTATGTTCGATCAATATTGCTCTCCAATCGTTTCCCAATCTCTTTGTCATTTTGGAGATCAGGCATTTTTGGACGAGTATGGCATTAGGCTCTATCATTTCTAAAGATCATGTAGCCTGGATTATTTAGTTCTCCTCACCCAATAACTAGACCACTGAGATGCACCTCTGGAATTCTGAGAATACACATTTTTAAAAAACATTGTCGATAATGCAGTTCTTCCCTATAAGCCACATTACCTGTTTCTGAAATTTCTGAGTCTCATTCTCAGCATGTGCAAGTTTTACTCTTAGTCCATTTGTCTCCTGTAGGCATTGCTCCTTCAACGTTCCAACCTCAACTTCCAGTGCTTTGCGAGAAACTTCCAGTCCACTGACATCTTTTGTCAACTTAACACTCTGTTGCTGAGCACTGTAACAATAATCATAGGCTTTTTTCCTCATTCATTTCCAAAATAACCCCGATATAATTAAAGTATAATCCACTTACAAGATAAAAAGGGTGAATATCAACTTAAACTGTTAAACATGCTTTTCAGAACTTTCCACAATAGCAATCCATAGAATCATAAGAGGTTTACAGCACAATAGACAATTGGATCAATTATGCCCATGTCAGCAATTTGCTGGAGCAATTCAAAACAAATCTGACTCCACTGCTTTCTCCCATAGACAGTACATCTTCTCCTGCTTTAAATACTTACCAATGATCCATTAAAAGATGCAATGATCTCTGCCACGAGGAGTAAATTAAGAAAATCCTAAAGAATCTCCTATTTTATCTAAAATACAGGTTGTAAGTCAACCATTGCAGTGGGCAGGGCAGGTTTCCAAGAAAGGCAACAAAGTGGTGGGATGCAAGACCACATAAAAATACCTTCCAAAACAAACTCCACTTCACCCAGCCCTGTTCCCTCATCAAATACACAAACTTATCTGAATATCTCCACAGGTGACTGACTGGTATTTAATAACTCATGCCTCAGCCTAAACAAGCAGTTGGAATACATGGCACAGAACAATATTCTGTGATGAATTCTGCCAGTGTTTGACTATCTCTCAATAAACACATATTTCATGTTCAGAAGAAACTGACAGAATATTCTATTTAGTCAGTCTTCCCATTTCTAGCATTCCATTACTTAAGAATGCTGGGAGGCTATAACTGCTGGCAATGCCACTATATAATTAGACAATAGACGTTGTATGCAGGAATTTTGGGGGGTTAACTATTCCAAGCATATTTTTTCCAAGACTCGTGAAGATACACCCCAACTCCCCCAGACAGCATGGCTAAGACTGGGGGTGTAATTGTAACTGAAACATAGTATTTTAATACTTGAATGTGCTTCATCTCAGCAAATGCAAGACACGTTCGGAAAATAACTTTTAACAAGAGTACTAGTTTAAAAACATTGAATATCACATTTCTTAATGAAGTGTTTAGGATGTGCTGAGCACATGACCTGAATTCAGCTGTTTGTGGGAAATAATCTCAGGATTTTTAGCAAGTCAATATAGAAAAACTATCTTTAGAGCTAACTTGGATTAGAAATGGAGACACCAAAAATACAAGCGCAGATTTATAAACAGCAAAAATAAATAAGCAGCAATTGTCGGAACTTGCCATCGGAGTTCTTCCTTAAACCACTGCAGTTTTTCGGTCAGAATAACTTTCTCTTGTCGAAGAGAATCACAATCATTCTTTAGTCCATTGCTTTGCTTTTGCAATTCATCCAGTTTTCCTACAAGAAGCAAAATTGAAAAGATCCAAATAGGGTGGCAGTAATACTAAATTCAATGTTAATACATGTGTTCGGTAAAAGAGAATCTGCATTTCTCCAGTTAGGTCTGCAAATTCTATCATTTTAATTTTCTTTACAATAAAATACATTGTTCAAGATTATTTTAAGATACAAGCAATTATTTTATCATATGGGAGAAGAAATATCACACTATAAATCCAGAAGAAAACTAGTGCTATATTTAAATTGGTTGCTGTATTTGTCTAGATAACAGCCGCTAAATTTGAAAAGTAATTTGTTGCCAGTGGAGTGCTTTGGGACATCTGAGGATGTGAAAGGCACTATATTAATGCATCTTCTTTCTTCTTTTCACTAATTCTTTCTCATGGTACTCATGACATAGAAAAATGACATTTGTAATACATTAACTTCAGCGATAACAATGTCTCCGTAAAACAATCAAACTCCGCTCTGAATGTGAACTTCCGATCAGTATCATAAACTTGTGCATTTCTTCCTGCCTGTTAATGACCATTTTTGTCACAATCCAGATCTCAAAAAATATCAGATATCAATGTTGTAAAAAACGCCACTTCTTTGATTTGGATTTATTTCTGGACCCGCCAATAATTTACAAATGAATATATGGACCTAATCCTAATATCAAGATGAGAGTAAATATGTTTGCGATGTAAAATACATTTTTACAAACAAGACATGCATGCACAGTTAACTAATCACGACTGCACTGACTACATGCTTCCAATTGAACAGGATGTTCTCTGGGAGTGATGTCATGACTTTTTGGTAGAGGGAGTCAAAACAAAAAATAAACACTAAAAAGCCTTGTGGGACAATGCTTTCAGTTGCAGGAAAAGAAATTGTTAACACAAATTGGTCCACTGTGTTATTCAACTGAAATCTTGGCCAGAGAGAAAACTTAAGTCGCCAGTCCAAAAACAAAAAAATACATTTTTCATTAAACAATTAGATTTCATAACTAGATTTATAAAAATCTATTACACTAAAAAAAAAGGAAAATGAGCATCCCTCATTGCACAAGTATTTTGGCAAGAATCTGATGATCTAAACTTTCTCATACTGATTCTCATATGCATGATTCAGATTATGGCTTTCGGGCAGGTTCCCTCCCATCCTGTAATGTCTGTTGAATGACACAACCATCCAAATCTGCAACTGTGCCAATTTTGACAAGGCCTTAAATGGTAAACTCTAACATAATAAACTCTGGATCAACAAACAATTAACTATAGGGGTTGAAATGATAGAAATTTATTCTCAAAGTCATGTTCCACATTGGCCATGAACTATTAACGAAGTCATACATTTCATTACACAGTTTATTTCTTAACATGGTAATTTTTCTCCAACTTTGTAAACTATTTCAATATATTGAGGAATGAAATGAATGGGTAGTTTACCGGCTGTCAAGGCGTTTGCTCACATTATTATTTTTATTTATTTATTTATTTTAATTATAAATTTAGCGTACCCAATTCATTTTTTTCAATTAAGGGGCAATTTAGCGTGGCAAATCCACCTACCTTGCACATCTTTGGGTTGTGGGAGAATGTGCAAACTGCACACGGACAGTGACTCAGAGACGGGTTCGAACCTGGGACCTCGGCGCCGTAAGGCAGCAATGTTATCCACTGTGCTACCCTGCTGCCCTGCTCACATTATTATTAAAGAAATACTGCATTATGCATGATGGTTTCTCTGTTCTTTCTCAAAGTGCCATAACCACAATTATAGGACATCTCCTCTGCACTAGTTGGGATGTAATAGGACTCATTTTAACTCCCAGTGAACTGGATGGTAGCTCCACATATGAGCGTTTTTTGGAGGCCCAAAAGATTTTAACTGATGGGCCTAATTTGAGTGCTGCCAGTTCAAGTAGAAAACTTTTTATCATAGCACAGATCTTAGCCATTTTACACAGGAAAAACATGTAACATAAAGCAGTCCAATTTCCCCAGTGACAATTATACTTCAGCTCTTATCTATACTTGACAAATTTGTTGCAAACCAATTATGGTGCTTTGTAGTTTTATGGCTATAACGTTGCCGTCCCACTTTACAAGGATGGTCCCTGCGGAACAAATTGTTGCCACAGAAAGCATAATTACCAAATTGTGCAAGTACTTCTACAGCAAAGACATACTTTCGTAAATGACAGAAATACAGTCTGGTTTATGTCCAGTACATTTCCGTTTCTGGGTCGTATTAAATAGTTGCCACTCAACCCTCTATTTCATTTTCTGTGCCAAACCCAATCAGATTAGAGATGACTCAGTTGCTTTATCCATAAGCCAATACTGAAACAAAAGCAGAAAATTCTGGAAAATCTCAGTAGATCAGATAGCATCTGTGGAGACTGAAGGGGGCTAACATTTTGAGTCTGGATGACCCTTTGTCAAAACTAATACTGATATTTTGGTCCCAAAGCAGACATCGGACTCCAGAACTGATTATTTTTATTCATTCTCGTGCATTAAAGTGCTATTCATAGGTTATATATAATATATATTTCTACACACACAGATTGAAGAATATACTAACCCATGTACAGAAATCAAAAATTTCAGTAATAATTGTCCTCCTATATTAAAATTATTCTAAAAAGCACTGAAAAATCTAGTTAATGAGTAAAGAATCTTCTTGTGCATTCTAAATGAATATACATACCATTGTGTAAAGTTGTGGGTTCCATTGCCATTTCATGATTTGAACACATAATCTAGGTTGTCACTTCAGTGCAGAGTGAGGGTGTTGTCTTTCAGATCAGAGGTTAATGTCAAGAACCCCTCTGCAAATTCAGGTCAACAGAGAAAATTCCATGGCACTATTTGAAGTTGTGCAATTGAAATGTCCTGGTTGACATTTAGGTTTTAGCCAACACCACCAAAATAGTTAGCCTAACTAATCATTTATCGCCTTAATTTGCGCAGATGAAGGTTGCTGGTGTTTGCCTGTATAATGAATTGTGGCCAGCACGGTAGCACAGTGGTTAGCATTGTTGCTTCAAAGCGCCAGGCACCCGGGTTCGATTCCTGGCTTGGGTCACTGTCTGTGCGGAGTTTGCACGTTCTCGCCTTTTCTGAGTTGGTTTCCTCCGGGTGCTCCGGTTTCCTCCCACAAGTCCTGAAAGACGTGCTTGTTAGGTGAATTGGACATTCTGAATTCTCCCTCCATGTACATGAACAGGCGCCGGAGTGTGGCGACTGGGGGATTTTCACAGTAACCTCATTGCAATGTTAATGTAAGCCTAATCGTGACAATAATAAAGATTATTATAACACTGACAAAATCACAAAAAGTACTTTTATTGTCAATAAGTGCTCAAGATATTTTGAGGTCAGAAATCCCAGAGGGGGTCAAAATGTAATAAGTAAAGCATAGCGAGAGTATGAAGAAAGACTGGCAACTAACACAAAAACGGAAATCCAAAGGTCTTTCCTTTTTCTTGGAAAACATTTTACGGAGGCATTTATAATTTAAACATTTTAAACAAGAGAGATCCAACACAAACAAAACCCCGCAATAACATACCCAACTCCCCTCAGCCCTAAACCCTAACTACCCATACATTAGATTCCCTGCCCCTGTTCGTCACTTCCATGCGTCCCCCCACCCCGCTGACGGTGAATTCTCCTTGATGAATACGATGAACGGCTGCCACCTCCGAGCGAACCCCTGTAATGAACCCCTTAAAGTAAACTTAATTTCCTCTAAACTAAGAAGCCCTGCCATGTCACTGACCCAAACCCCTGACTTTGGAGGCTCCGAGTCCCTCCAACCCAGCAAAACCCGTCGCCGAGCCACCAGGGCGGCAAAGGCCAAAACGTAGGCTCTCTCGCCCCCTGAGCTCCCGGATCTTCCGAGACTCCAAATATTGCCATCTCCTTCCTCCTCGGTCTCCCAAACCTCCACGGATCGACCCCCCCATGCACTCCATGAACCCCCGGAGCTTCTTTGCCATAGCCGAGACCTTCCCAGACCTAGAACTCGACGGGATCAGCATTGGATCCAGGACCGTATTGAGATCTCCCCCATAATCAGTCGATGTGAATCTAGGTCCGGGATCTTCCCCAGTACTTGTCTAACAAACTCAACATTATCCCAGTTCTTGGCATATATATTTACCAGTGCCACCGAAATTCCCTCCAGCTTCCCACTAACCATAACATATCTACCCCCCAGGTCCGTTTCTATATATATATATATTTTTTTTTAATTAAATATTTTATTGAAAATTTTTGGTCAACCAACACAGTACATTGTGCATCCTTTACACAATATTATAACAACACAAATAACAATGACCTATTTTATAAACAAAAAATGAATAAATAATAACTAACAAAAATGAAAACTAGCCCTAATTGGCAACTGCCTTGTCACAAGTAACACTCTCCAAAAATATAATTTAACAGTCCAATATATAATTATCTGTAGCAACGACCTATACATACTATACAGTATATATTAACAACCCTGAGAGTCCTTCTGGTTCCTCCTCCCCCCTTCCCCCCCCCCCCCCCCTCCGATCCTGGGCTGCTGCTGCTGCCTTCTTTTTTCCATTCCGTCTATCTTTCTGCGAGGTATTCGACGAACGGTTGCCACTGCCTGGTGAACCCTTGAGCCGACCCCCTTAGGACGAACTTAATCCGCTCTAGCTTTATAAACCCCGCCATGTCATTTATCCAGGTCTCCACCCCCGGGGGCTTGGCTTCTTTCCACATTAGCAATATCCTGCGCCGGGCTACTAGGGACGCAAAGGCCAAAACATCGGCCTCTCTCGCCTCCTGCACTCCCGGCTCTTGTGCAACCCCAAATATAGTCAACCCCCAGCTTGGTTCGACCCGGACTCCTACTACTTTTGAAAGCACCTTTGTCACCCCCATCCAAAACCCCTGTAGTGCCGGGCATGACCAAAACATATGGGTATGATTCGCTGGGCTTCTCGAGCACCTCGCACACCTATCCTCCACCCCAAAAAATTTACTGAGCCGTGCTCCAGTCATATGCGCCCTGTGTAATACCTTAAACTGAATCAGGCTTAGCCTGGCACACGAGGACGACGAGTTTACCCTGCTTAGGGCATCTGCCCACAGCCCCTCCTCGATCTCCTCCCCCAGCTCTTCTTCCCATTTCCCTTTTAGTTCATCTACCATAGTCTCCCCTTCGTCCCTCATTTCCCTATATATATCTGACACCTTACCATCCCCCACCCATGTCTTTGAGATCACTCTGTCCTGCACCTCTTGTGTCGGGAGCTGTGGGAATTCCCTCACCTGTTGCCTCGCAAAAGCCCTCAGTTGCATATACCTGAATGCATTCCCTTGGGGCAACCCATATTTCTCGGTCAGCGCTCCCAGACTCGCGAACTTCCCATCCACAAACAGATCTTTCAGTTGCGTTATTCCTGCTCTTTGCCACATTCCATATCCCTCATCCATTCCCCCCGGGGGAAACCTATGATTGTTTCTTATCGGGGACCCCCCCCCCCAAGGCTCCAGTCTTTCCCCTATGCCGTCTCCACTGTCCCCAAATCTTCAGTGTAGCCACCACCACCGGGCTTGTGGTGTAGTTCCTCGGTGAGAACGGCAATGGGGCTGTCACCATAGCCTGTAGGCTAGTCCCCCTACAGGACGCCCTCTCTAATCTCTTCCACGCCGCTCCCTCCTCCTCTCCCATCCACTTACTCACCATTGAAATATTAGCGGCCCAATAATACTCACTTAGGCTCGGTAGTGCCAGCCCCCCCCTATCCCTGCTACGCTGTAAGAATCCCTTCCTCACTCTCGGGGTCTTCCCGGCCCACACAAAACCCATGATGCTCTTTTCAATCCTTTTAAAAAAAGCCTTCGTGATCACCACCGGGAGGCACTGAAACACAAAGAGGAATCTCGGGAGGACCACCATCTTAACCGCCTGCACCCTCCCTGCCAGTGACAGGGATACCATATCCCATCTCTTGAAATCCTCCTCCATCTGTTCCACCAACCGCGTTAAATTTAACCTATGCAATGTGCCCCAATTCTTAGCTATCTGGATCCCCAGGTAACGAAAGTCTCTTGTTACCTTCCTCAACGGTAGGTCCTCTATTTCTCTACTCTGCTCCCCTGGATGCACCACAAACAACTCACTTTTCCCCATGTTCAATTTATACCCTGAAAAATCCGCAAACTCCCCAAGTATCCGCATTATTTCTGGCATCCCCTCCGCCGGGTCTGCCACGTATAGTAGCAAATCGTCCGCATACAAAGATACCCGGTGTTCTTCTCCTCCCCCAAGTACTCCCCTCCACTTCTTGGAACCCCTCAACGCTATCGCCAGGGGCTCAATCGCCAGTGCAAACAATAATGGGGACAGAGGGCATCCCTGCCTTGTCCCATAATGGAGCCGAAAATATGCAGATCCCCTTCCATTCGTGACCACGCTCGCCACTGGGGCCCTATACAACAGCTGCACCCATCTAACATACCCCTCTCCAAAACCAAATCTCTTCAACACCTCCCACAAATAATCCCACTCCACTCTATCAAATGCTTTCTCGGCATCCATCGCCACTACTATCTCCGTTTCTCCCTCTGGTGGGGCCATCATCATTACCCCTAACAACCTCCGTATATTCGTGTTCAGCTGTCTCCCCTTCACAAACCCAGTTTGGTCCTCGTGGACCACCCCCGGGACACATTCCTCTATTCTCATTGCCATTACCTTGGCCAGGATCTTGGCATCTACATTTAGGAGGGAAATAGGTCTATAGGACCCGCATTGTAGCTGGTCCTTTTCCTTCTTTAAGAGAAGCGATATCGTTGCTTCAGACATAGTCGGGGGCAGTTGTCCCCTTTCCTTTGCCTCATTAAAGGTCCTCGTCAGTACCGGGGCGAGCAAGTCCACATATTTTCTATAGAATTCGACTGGGAATCCATCCGGTCCCGGGGCCTTTCCCGCCTGCATGCTCCTAATTCCTTTCACCACTTCTTCTACCTCGATCTGTGCTCCCAGTCCCACCCTTTCCTGCTCTTCCACCTTGGGAAATTCCAGCCGATCCAAGAAGCCCATCATTCTCTCCCTCCCATCCGGGGGTTGAGCTTCATATAATTTTTTATAAAATGTCTTGAACACTCCATTCACTCTCTCCGCTCCCCGCTCCATCTCTCCTTCCTCATCCCTCACTCCCCCTATTTCCCTCGCTGCTCCCCTTTTCCTCAATTGGTGTGCCAGCAACCTGCTCGCCTTCTCCCCATATTCGTACTGTACACCCTGTGCCTTCCTCCATTGTGCCTCTGCAGTGCCCGTAGTCAGCAAGTCAAATTCTACATGTAGCCTTTGCCTCTCCCTGTACAGTCCCTCCTCTGGTGCTTCCGCATATTGTCTGTCCACCCTCAAAAGTTCTTGCAGCAACCGCTCCCGTTCCTTACTCTCCTGCTTCCCTTTATGTGCCCTTATTGATATCAGCTCCCCTCTAACCACCGCCTTCAACGCCTCCCAGACCACTCCCACCTGGACCTCCCCATTATCATTGAGTTCCAAGTACTTTTCAATGCACCCCCTCACCCTTAGACACACCCCCTCATCTGCCATTAGTCCCATGTCCATTCTCCAGGGTGGGCGCCCTCCTGTTTCCTCCCCTATCTCCAAGTCCACCCAGTGTGGAGCGTGATCCGAAATGGCTATAGCCGTATACTCCGTTCCCCTCACCTTCGGGATCAATGCCCTACCCAGCACAAAAAAGTCTATTCGCGAGTAGACTTTATGGACATAGGAGAAAAACGAGAACTCCTTACTCCTAGGTCTGCTAAATCTCCACGGGTCTACACCTCCCATCTGCTCCATAAAATCTTTAAGTACCTTGGCTGCTGCCGGCCTCCTTCCAGTCCTGGACTTCGACCTATCCAGCCCTGGTTCCAACACCGTATTAAAATCTCCCCCCATTATCAGCTTTCCCATCTCTAGGTCCGGAATGCGTCCTAGCATCCGCCTCATAAAATTGGCATCATCCCAGTTCGGGGCATATACGTTTACCAAAACCACCGTCTCCCCCTGTAGTTTGCCACTCACCATCACGTATCTGCCCCCGTTATCCACCACTATAGTCTTTGCCTCGAACATTACCCGCTTCCCCACTAATATAGCCACCCCCCTGTTTTTCGCATCTAGCCCCGAATGGAACACCTGCCCCACCCATCCTTTGCGTAGCCTAACCTGGTCTATCAGTTTCAGGTGCGTTTCCTGTAACATAACCACATCTGCCTTAAGTTTCTTAAGGTGTGCGAGTACCCGTGCCCTCTTTATCGGCCCGTTCAGCCCTCTCACATTCCACGTGATCAGCCGAGTTGGGGGGCTTCCTACCCCCCCCCCCCCCCCCCCCCCCCCTTGTCGATTAGCCATCACCTTTTTCCAGCTCCTCACCCGGTTCCCACGCAGCTGTATCTCCCCCAGGCGGTGCCCCCCCGCCCATCCTCCCCCATACCAGCTCCCCCCTCTCCCCAGCAGCAGCAAACCAGTAATTCCCCCCTCCCACCCCCCCCCGCTAGCGTAATTACTCCCCCCATGTTGCTCCCAGAAGTCAGCAAACTCTGGCCGACCTCGGCTTCCCCCCGTGACCTCGGCTCGCACCGTGCGACGCCCCCTCCTTCCTGCTTCTCTATTCCCGCCATGATTATCATAGCGCGGGAACCGCGCTTCTCCCTTGGCCCCGCCCCCAATGGCCAACGCCCCATCTCCTCCACCTCCCCTCCTCCCCCCATCACCACCTGTGGGAGAGAGAAAAGTTACCACATCGCAGGATTAGTACATAAAACTCCTCTTTCCCCCCTTTTTAACCCCCCTCTTTGCCCCCCACATTCGCCCCACCACTTTGTTCAAACGTTCTTTTTAATAACCCACTCATTCCAGTTTTTCTTCCACAATAAAAGTCCACGCTTCATCCGCCATCTCAAAGTAGTGGTGCCTCCCTCGATATGTGACCCACAGTCTTGCCGGTTGCAGCATTCCAAATTTTATCTTCTTTTTATGAAGCACCGCCTTGGCCCGATTAAAGCTCGCCCTCCTTCTCGCCACCTCCGCACTCCAGTCTTGATAAACGCGGATCACCGCGTTCTCCCATTTACTGCTCCGAGTTTTCTTCGCCCATCTAAGGACCATTTCTCTATCCTTAAAACGGAGGAATCTCACCACTATGGCTCTGGGAATTTCTCCTGCTCTCGGTCCTCGCGCCATCACTCGGTATGCTCCCTCCACCTCCAACGGACCCGCCGGGGCCTCCGCTCCCATTAACGAGTGCAGCATCGTGCTCACATATGCCCCGACGTCCGCTCCCTCCACACCTTCAGGAAGACCAAGAATCCTCAGGTTGTTCCTCCTTGCGTTGTTTTCCAGTGCCTCCAACCTTTCCACACATCGTTTCTGATGTGCCTCCTGCGTCTCCGTCTTCACCACCAGGCCCTGTATGTCGTCCTCATTCTCGGCTGCCTTTGCCTTCACGACCCGAAGCTCCCGCTCCTGGGTCTTTTGTTCCTCCTTTAGCCCTTCGATCGCCTGTAGTATCGGGGCCAACAGCTCTTTCTTCATTTCCTTTTTGATCTCTTCCACACAGCATTTCAAGAACTCTTGTTGTTCAGGGCCCCATGTTAAACTGCCACCTTCCGACGCCATCTTGGTTTTTGCTTGCCTTCCTTGCTGCTGTTCTAAAGGATCCACTGCAATCCGGCCACTTTCTCCTCCTTTTTCCATCCGTATCCAGGGGGGATACCCTTCTGGTTTACCACACAGTGTTTTTAGCCGTCAAAATTGCCGTTGGGGCTCCTATCAAGAGCCCAAAAGTCCGTTTCACCGGGAGCTGCCGAAACGTGCGACTCAGCTGGTCATCGCCGCACCCGGAAGCCGTCCGTTTCTATATTAACCACCTCGAATGCCACCCGCTTATTCACCAAGATCGCCAATCCCCCTCGTTTTAAAGTCTAACCCTGAATGGAACACCTGTCCAACCCATCCCTTCCTTAACCTAATCATTTCCCCACCTTCAGATGTGTCTCCTGCAACATAGCCATGTCCGCCTTCAGTTGCCTCAAGTGCGCAAACACACGGGCCCTTTTGACTGGCCCATTCAGTCCCCGAACGTTCCAGCCTGGTTGGGGGGCACCTCGCCCACCTCCCCAGCCGATCAACCATAACCTCTCCTAGGCCTGTCTGCGGCCCATGCCCCGCACCTCCCCAGGCCCGCCCTCGGGCAACTACCGTCATCAACCCTCCTCTTCCCCCACTTTGAAAGTCCTCTCCCCGTCAGCAGTATGAATCCCCCCCACCCAACCCCTCCACTCCCACTCCCCGTCCCATCCTGCCCCCCCTACACATCAATCTTCAGCTCACCCCCCACTTTGCTTCCGTGAACTAACCCACCCAACTAGCCAGTCCATTCTTCTTCATGAAGTCCACTCCGTCGAGACAAAGTACAACTCCCGGCCCCCATTAGTCACCCATAGGCGAGCCAGGTACAGCAAACCAAACTTAACACCCTTATTGTACAGGGCCGACTTGATCTTATTAAAGCTCGCACTCCTCTTTGCGAGCTCTGCTCCCAGGTCTTGGTACACCCGAATCTCGACGCCTTCCCAAGTGCATCGTCTGCTCGGCCCACCTCATAATATGTTCCTTGTCCAGGAACCGATGCAATCGTACCACCATCGCCCTCGGCGTCTCACCCCCTCTGGGGTTTTGCGCATCAGTGCCCTGTGGGCCCGATTCACCTCCAGCGGACTGTCAAACGCACCTTCCCCAAGCAGCTTCTCAATCATCTTCCCAACATACGCACCCGCATCCGATCCTTCGATTCCCTCCGGCAGACCCACGATCCGGATGTTCTGCCTCCGAGAACGGTTCTCCAGGTCCTCCACTTTCTCCAACAGTCGCTTCTGCTGGTCACGCATCAGCCCAATCTCTGCTGCCATCGAGATGGACTGTTCCTCATGCTCCCCTGCCAGCTCCTCCAACCTCTGGATCGCTTGGCCCTGGGCTGCCAATCTCGTCTTCATGCAGTCAACCACCGTCTTGATCGAGTCCACCGCCTGGGCCAGGTCCTCCGAACTTTCCTTCCGCTGTTGGGTGAACTTTTCATTCAGGAAGCTCACCAACTGGTCCATCGACCACTGAGCTGGCAGGACCAGACCCTGCCCCTCCGCGTGCGCTGTCCGTTCCTCACTCGCCTCAACCAACTGGTTCGCTTTTTTTACGGGCACTTCTGGACCGCAGCTCCATAAACTAGGGGTCACTCTCTTCTAATCTCACTTCTGTACCTTTTCCTACAAAATTCCTGCAGCAAACCGGCATAAAGGCCACAAAAAGACCACCATGAGCGGGAGCTGCCAAATATGCGACCACTCACTCCATGACCGCCACCGGAAGTCCCCAAAGGTCTTTTCTATATGCATATAAATAGTATAAGGGTGGTAAAAGGAGTCCGGCTGACTAGAGACCATAGAGGAGATTTACACCTGGAAGGCATGGCTGAGGTACTAAATGAGCACTTTCTGCCCATCTATCCTTACAATAAATATGTCAAAGTCAGAGTGAAGAGGAGGTAGTTAGTTAGGATACATGGAAGGATTTAAAAAGGCTGGTTGGACATCCGGTGGTGGCTATGAAGGAGTAAGTCGCGCATTTGGTGACTCCCGCTCTGGTCGAACTTTTGGGCCTTTTCTCCCTGATTTCCTACCGGACTTGAATTGTAAAATTGTGTCAGAGGCAATTGTGTACTGAATTCCCACATCGGTGCATGGAGAGAAGGACTAGAAGTGCTCGTAAAGACAGAAAGAGAAAGGCAGAGAAGGCTTGGGCTGAAGCAAGAGACAGCATGGCGGAAGACCAGACCTCTGGTTTGTCGACCGAGCGGTCAACGGAGCAGCTGATGCAAGTTATTCAGGAAGGCTTTGCTAAGCAGAAACGGGACTGCTTGGACCCGATAAAAGAGTAAATTGAGCGGCTGGAACTTAGATTGGGCGCCCAAGATCGGGCCATCCAAAAGGTAGTGAAGGCGCTGGCTGAGCAGGAGGAACATCAAACTGCGGTGGAGTTGGAGGTGGGGATGCTGAGAGACCAGCAGAAGAAGCTCCTGGAGAAGGTGGAGGACCCAGAGAATAGGTCCCGCCGGCAGAACTTGAGAATCATTGGGCTCCCGGAGGGGTCTGAAGGAGCGGACGCTGGGGCATACATCGCAGACATGTTTGAGAAGCTGCTGGGGGATGGGGCATTCTCCCGGCCCTTGGAGGTGGACAGGGCTCACAGAGCACTCGAGAGAAAGCCGTGAATGGGAGACCCCCCCCACCCCCCCCCCCCCGAGGGCAATGGTGGTGTGATTCCACAGGTACTTGGATATGAAGCGCATTCTACAGTGGGCCAAGCTGACAAGGAGCTGGAAGTGGGACAACAGTATCCTGCGGGTTTACCAAGACCTGAGAGTGGAGGTGGCCAGGAGAAGAGCAGGCTTCAACCAGATTTGATCGATCCTTTTTCAGAAAAAGGTGAAGTTCGGACTGTTGTATCCGGCCCGTCTCTGGGTCACGCATGAGGAACAGCACTTTTATTTCGAGTCGCCTGAGGACGCGCTGGACTTCGCAAAAAGGATAGGACTGGTATAGAGATAACAAATAGGTTAGACCAAGGAGAGCCAATGGATGTTATCTATCTTGACTTCCAAAAGGCCTTTGATAAGGTGCCTCACGGGAGACTGCTGAGTAAAATAAGGGCCCATGGTATTCGAGGCAAGGTACTAACATGGATTGACGATTGGCTGTCATGCAGAAGGCAGAGAGTTGGGATAAAAGGTTCTTTTTCGGAATGGCAACCGGTGACGAGTGGTGTCCCGCAAGATTCAGTGTTGGGGCCACAGCTGTTCTCTTTATATATTAACGATCTAGATGATGGGACTGAAGGCATTCTGGCTAAGTTTGCCGATGATACGAAGATAGGTGGAGGGGCATGTAGTATTGAGGAGGTGGGGAGGCTGCAGAAAGATTTAGACAGTTTAGGAGAGTGGTCCAAGAAATGGCTGATGAAATTCAACGTGGGCAAGTGCGAGGTCTTGCACTTTGGAAAAAAGAATAGATGCGTGGACTATTTTCTAAACGGTGACAAAATTCATAATGCTGAAGTGCAAAGGGACTTGGGAGTCCTAGTCCAGGATTCTCTAAAGGTAAACTTGCAGGTTGAGTCCGTAATTAAGAAAGCAAATGCAATGTTGTCATTCATCTCAAGAGTTAGAACATAGAACAATACAGCGCAGTACAGGCCCTTCGGCCCACGATGTTGCACCGAAACAAAAGCCATCTAACCTACACTATACCATTATCATCCATATGTTTATCCAATAAACTTTTAAATGCCCTCAATGTTGGCGAGTTCACTACTGTAGCAGGTAGGGCATTCCACGGCCTCACTACTCTTTGCGTAAAGAACCTACCTCTGACCTCTGTCCTATATCTATTACCCCTCAGTTTAAAGCTATGTCCCCTCGTGCCAGCCATTTCCATCCACGGGAGAAGGCTCTCACTGTCCACCCTATCCAACCCCCTGATAATTTTGTATGCCTCTATTAAGTCTCCACTTATCCTTCTTCTCTCCAACGAAAACAACCTCAAGTCCATCAGCCTTTCCTCATAAGATTTTCCCTCCATACCAGGCAACATCCTGGTAAATCTCCTCTGCACCCGCTCCAAAGCCTCCACGTCCTTCCTATAATGCGGTGACCAGAACTGTACGCAATACTCCAAATGCGGCCGTACCAGAGTTCTGTACAGCTGCAACATGACCTCCTGACTCCGGAACTCAATCCCTCTACCAATAAAGGCCAACACTCCATAGGCCTTCTTCACAACCCTATCAACCTGGGTGGCAACTTTCAGGGATCTATGTACATGGACACCTAGGTCCCTCTGCTCATCCACACTTCCAAGAACTTTACCATTAGCCAAATATTCCACATTCCTGTTATTCCTTCCACAGTGAATCACCTCACACTTCTCTACATTAAACTCCATTTGCCACCTCTCAGCCCAGCTCTGCAGCTTATCTATGTCCCTCTGTAACCTGCTACATCCTTCCACACTATCGACAACACCACCGACTTTAGTATCGTCTGCAAATTTACTCACCCACCCTTCTGCGCCTTCCTCTAGGTCATTGATAAAAATGACAAACAGCAATGGCCCCAGAACAGATCCTTGTGGTACTCCACTTGTGACTGAACTCCATTCTGAACATTTCCCATCAACCACCACCCTCTGTCTTCTTTCAGCTAGCCAATTTCTGATCCACATCTCTAAATCACCCTCAATCCCCAGCCTCCGTATTTTCTGCAATAGCCTACCGTGGGGAACCTTATCAAACGCTTTGCTGAAATCCATATACACCACATCAACTGCTCTACCCTCGTCTACCTGTTCAGTCACCTTCTCAAAGAACTCGATAAGGTTTGTGAGGCATGACCTACCCTTCACAAAGCCATGCTGACTATCCCTGATCATATTATTCCTATCTCGATGATTATAAATCTTGTCTCTTATAATCCCCTCCAAGACTTTACCCACTACAGACGTGAGGCTCACCGGTCTATAGTTGCCGGGGTTGTCTCTGCTCCCCTTTTTGAACAAAGGGACCACATTTGCTAACCTCCAGGCACTATTCCTGTAGCCAATGATGACATAAAAATCAAAGCCAATGGTCCAGCAATCTCTTCCCTGGCCTCCCAGAGAATCCTAGGATAAATCCCATCAGGTCCCGGGGACTTATCTATTTTCAGCCTCTCCAGAATTGCCAACACCTCTTCCCTACGTACCTCAATGCCATCTAATCTATTTACCTGGAGCTCAGCATTCTCCTCCACAACATTATCTTTTTCCTGAGTGAATACTGACGAAAAATATTCATTTAGTATCTCGCCTATCTCTTCAGACTCTACACACAACTTCCCATCCCTGTCCTTGACTGGTCCTACTCTTTCCCTAGTCATTCGCTTATTCCTGACATACCTATAGAAAGCTTTTGGGTTTTCCTTGATCCTTCCTGCCAAATACTTCCCATGTCCCCTCCTTGCTCGTCTTAGCTCCCTCTTTAGATCCTTCCTCGCTACCTTGTAACTATCCATCGCCCCAACTGAAACTTCACACCTCATCTTCACATAGGCCTCCTTCTTCCTCTTAACAAGAGATTCCACTTCTTTGGTAAACCACGGTTCCCTCGCTCGGCACCTTCCTCCCTGCCTGACCGGTACATACTTATCAAGAACACGCAGTAGCTGATCCTTGAACAAGCTCCACTTATCCAGTGTGTCCAACACTTGCTATGGAATATAAAAGCAGGGATGTACTTCTGAAGCTTTATAAAGCATTAGTTAGGCCCCATTTAGAATACTGTGAGCAATTTTGGGCCCCACACCTCAGGAAGGACATACTGGCACTGGAGCGGGTCCAGCGGAGATTCACACGGATGATCCCAGGAATGGTAGGCCTAACATACGATGAACGTCTGAGGATCCTGGGATTATATTCATTGGAGTTTAGGAGGTTGAGGGGAGATCTAATAGAAACTTACAAGATAATGAATGGCTTAGATAGGGTGGATGTAGGGAAGTTGTTTCCATTAGCAGGGGAGACTAGGACCCGGGGGCACAGCCTTAGAATAAAAGGGAGTCACTTTAGGACAGAGATGAGGAGACATTTCTTCAGCCAGAGAGTGGTGGGTCTGTGGAATTCATTGCCACAGAGGGCGGTGGAGGCCGGGACGTTGAGTGTCTTTAAGAGAGAAGTTGATAAATTCTTGATTTCTCGAGGAATTAAGGGCTATGGAGAGAGAGCGGGTAAATGGAGTTGAAATCAGCCATGATTGAATGGTGGAGTGGACTCGATGGGCCGAATGGCCTTACTTCCACTCCTATGTCTTATGGTGGTGGACTGAGATCTTTGAACTTTGCTGCAACGTTCTTGTTTTTTTTTTTCTGTTCTTTTAAAAAATAAAGTTTCTCGTTTTTCGTTTTGTGGAAGCTGTTTGTAATGCCTTTTGCATTGATTTGGGACCAGCGGTAGAGCTGAGTGAGTTAAGGTTTTCATTTGCACTGTTGGGGGATGGAGGTGTGCTTGTTTAGATCTTGGTGCTTGGTGTTTTTCTGTCGGGCAATTGTGTGGGGATTGTTTGATGTTGGAGTATGTTTGTATGAGCGAGGGGGTGGGGAGAACAATAGGTGGGAGACTATCCGGCGCCAGGGATGGGAGCCACCAAGCTAGCTCGGCGGGCTAGCTCACGGAAGCGCAGTGGGGGGTGTGCATACGTTTGGTTTATTAAAGGGGTTGGGTTACAGAGTGTTGTTACTGGGGGGGGGGATGTTCTGCTGACGACGGAGGAACTGGCACTAAGGGACAGAGAGGAGGTTGGGGGTGGAGGCTGCCTGGGAGCAGACCGGTGGAGGCGTGGAGCATGGGCTGAAGGCGTGCAGCATGGGCTGGAGGAGACTTCAATACAGTTATTGACTCTGGCTTGGACCGGTCAAGCTCAAAAACGGGCAGGGTGCCAGCAATGGCAAAGGAACTAAAAGGGTTCAAGGAGCAGATGGGGGGTGGATCCATGGAGATTTGGGCAGCCGAGGGTGAAGGAGTTCTCCTTCTACTCACACGTGCATAAAGTGTACACCCGGATTGATTTCTTTATTTTGAGCAGGGCCTTACAGGCAGGGGTGGTGGACATGGGGTACTCAGCGATCACAATCTCAGACCATGCTCCGCACTGGGTTGACCTGCAGGTTAGTAAAGACAGGAACCAGCGCCCGCAATGGAGGTTAGATGTGGGACTTTTGGCTGATGAAGGCATGTGCGAGCAGCTGAGGAAATGTATTCAGAACTACCTGCAGGTCAACGACACGGGGGAAATTTCAGCAGCACTAGTCTGGGAAGCACTGAAGGCGGTGGTCAGAGCGGAGCTGATCTTGATACGGGCCCATAGGGAGAAGGTGGACAGGGCAGAGACGGACCGACTGGTAAAGGAGATACTACAGATCGATCGGAGGTATGCGGAGACCCCAGAGGCTACAGGCGGAGTTCGGCTTGTTAACCACAGGGAGAGCGGTGGAGCAGCTGAGAAAGGTGAGGGGGGTGATCTATGAGCATGGAGCGAAGGCCAGCAGAATGCTTGCACAGCAGCTTAGAAAGAGGGAGGCAGCCAGGGAGATAGGGAAAGTAAATGACGGAGATGGGAACCTGGTTGGAGATTCAACAGGGAAGAATAAGGCGTTTAGGAATTTCTACAGTAGGCTGTACAGGTCGGAACCCCCTACGGGACCAGAGCGGATGAGGCACTTATTGGAGGGGCTGAATTTCTCAAAGGTGGACGGGGAGCTGGTAGAAGGGCTGGGTGCCCCGATTGGGTTGGAAGAGATAGTGGAGAGTCTGAAGGCCATGCAGTCGGGTAAAGCCCGGGGGCCGGACGGGTACCCAGTGGAGTTTTTTAGCACAGGGCTAAATCGCTGGCTTTGAAAGCAGACCAAGGCAGGCCAGCAGCACGGTTCGATTCCCGTAACAGCCTCCCCGAACAGGCGCCGGAATGTGGCGACTAGGGGCTTTTCACAGTAACTTCATTTGAAGCCTACTTGTGACAATAAGCGATTTTCATTTTCATAAAAAGTTCTCTGGGATATTGGGGCCGGTGTTGATGAGGATGTTCAATGAGGCAAGGGAAAGAGGGGTGCTGCCCCTGACGATGACACAGGCCACAATTTTGCTGATTCTGAAGCGGGCCAAGAACCCGGAGCTGTGTGGGTCCTACATGCCGATGTCCCTGTTGAATGTGGATGTTAAATTGCTGGCCAAAATTTTGTCCTCCAGGATTGAGGATTGTGTTCCGGACGTTATTGGGGAGGACCAGACGGGGTTTGTTAAGGGTAGGCAATTGGCGGCCAATGTAAGAAGGTTGTCAAACGTGATCATGATGCCCCCGGAAGGTAGGGAGGTGGAGGTAGTGATCGCAATGGATGCAGAAAAGGCTTTTGGGTAGAATGGGATTACCTGTGGGAGGTACTGGGACAGTTCGGATTTGGGCGGGGCTTTATTGACTGGGGCAGGTTGCTGTATCAGACTCCTGTGGCAAGCGTACGGATGAATAGGACAACATCGGACTACTTTAGACTGCAGCGGGGGACGAGACAGGGATGCCCCATCTCCCCAATGTTGTTTGCGCTAGCTATAGAGCCGTTGGCAATTGCTCTGAGAGCCTCAAGGGGCTGGAAGGGGCTGGTCCGGGGGTGGGGGTGGAGCACAGAGTCTCGCTCTATGCAGCCGACTTGCTTCTGTATATATCGGACCAAACAGAGGGGATGGAAGAAATCATGAGGAATCTAGGGGAATCTGGCCGGATTTTGGGGTATAAGCTAAATATGGGGAAACGTGAGATGTTTGCGGTCCAGGCGAGGGGACAGGAGAGGCGATTAGTAGGGGGAAGCTTTAAGTACCTCGGCATTCAAGTGGTGCGGGAATGGGACCGGCTGCATAAATTAAATCTGGCCCGACTAGTAGACCAAATGAAGGACGATTTTCGGAGATGGGACGCGCTTCCGTTGTCACTGGCTGGGAGGGTGCAGACGGTGAAGAGATTCCTGTTTATATTTCAGTGTCTTCCCATCGTTATTCCGCTGTCCTTTTTTAAACGGGTCAACAAAGTGATCACTGGCTTAGTTTGAGCGGGCAAGACCCCGCGAGTAAGGAAGGTAATGCTTGAGCGGTGTCGGGTTGAGGGCGGGCTGGCGCTGTCAAATTTTAGTAACTATTACTGGGCGGCGAATATAGCCATGATCAGGAAGTGGCTGGTGGGGGAGGGGTCTGCATGGGAGCGTATGGAGGTGGCTTCATGCAAGTGCACAAGTCTGGGGACGTTGGTAACTGCGCCTCTGCCGTTCCCGCCGGCACGGTACTCCACCAGCCCCGAGGTGCTGGCAGCCCTGAGAGTCTGGGGGCAATGGAGGAGACATGTGGGAGCAGAGGGAGCATCGGTCTGGTCCCCAATCTGTAATAATTGCCCCGGGAAGTATGGATGGGGGGTTCCGGATATGGCGGAGAGCAGGGATTGAGAGGATGGGGGATATGTTTATAGAGGGGAGCTTTCCAAGTATGAGGGCACTGGAGGAGAAGTCTGGGTTGGTGAGGGGAAACAAATTCAGGTATCTGCAGGTGTGGGATTTCCTATGTAAACAGGTGTCAACCTTCCAGATCCGACTGCTAAGGGGGTTTCAGGACAGGGTAGTTTCCAGAGGGTGGGTACGAGAAGGGAGCGTCTCTGACATTTACAAGGAACCTATGGAGTCAGAGGAGACGCAGACCGAGGAGCTGAAGCGCAAGTGGGAGGAGCTGGGAGGAGAGATAGAGGATGGTCTATGGGCGGACACATTGAGTAGAGTCAACACGTCCGCAACATGTGCCAGGTTCAGCCTGATACAATTCAAGGTCGTTCATCGGACTGACATGACAGTGGGCCCGGATGAGCAGATTCTTTGGGGTGGAAGAGAGGTGTGCAAGATGTGCGGCAGGACCAGCGAACCATGTCCACATGTTCTGGACATGTCCGAAGCTTAGGGGATTTTGGCAGGGGTTTGCAGATGTCATGTCCACGGTGTTAAAAACAAGAGTGGCACAGAGTCCAGAGCTGGCTATTTCCGGGGTGTCGGAAGACCCGGGAATCCAGGAGGAGAAAGAGGCAGACGTTCTGTCCTTTGCTTCCCTGGTAGCCCGGAGACGGATACTATTAGCTTGGAGGGACTCAAAGCTCCCGGAGTGGGAGACCTGGCTATTGGACATGGCTAGCCTTGTTCGCCTTGAGAGGGTCACTGGTCGGGTTTGCCCGGAGGTGGCAACCGTTTGTCGACTTCTTCGCGGAAAATTAATCGTCAGCAGAAGGAAGGGGGGGGGGTGGTTTAAGTTTAGCTTAGAGAGGGGGTTAATAAAGGTGGGACCTGTAAGGAAGGGAGACGGCTTTTGCACTATGTTAATAGTTTCATGTACATTGTTTATTTTGTTGTTACAATACCAAAAAATACCTCACTAAAATGTTTATTAAAAAAAAGGCTGGTTGTACTTGAAATTAAGTTACTAGGACCAAATTAAATACACCTGTGCACACGGAGCAAAGGCTGGAAATTAGAGGAGGCATTGACCGTACTCTTCCAATTCTCCTTAGATACAGGACTGGTGCTACAATGCAGGAGAGCTGCAGATGTTGCACAAGCTCAAAAAAGGGCACACAGATAAGCCTTCGAACTACAGGCGAGTCAATTTAGCCTCAATGATGGGAAAGCTTTCAGAAATAATCATCTGGAATAGAATTCTTTTAAAAAAAAATCTTCATTAAAGTTTTTTTACACAATTTTTCTCCCTTACAAACAATAACCCCCACCCCCCCCGTATCAAAAAAAAAAGAGAAATCGCGCAGAGCAAGATATATGCATGGCAAAATGATATATTTACACAGCTTTGTACACTGGCCCTCACCCGTACTTGCCAGTTTCTCCAACCCTTCATGTTATCTCTTGCTCATCCACCCTCCCAGGCAGTTGTATCAGGCTGAGCCTGGCACACGAGGAGGAGGAATTAACACTACCTAGAGCATCAGCCCACAGACCTTCCTTGATCTCCTCCCCCAGCTCCTCCTCCCATTTACCCTTCAACTCTTCTACCAGCGCTTCCCCCTCTTCTATCAACTTCTGGTGTATTACCGACACTTTGCCCTCCCCGACACATACACCCGAGATCACCCTGTCTTGAACTTCTTGTGCCGGGAGCAACGGGAATTCCCTCACCTGTCGCCTCACAAAAGCCCTCACCTGCATATATCTAAAGGCATTTCCCGGGGGTAACTCGAACTTCTCCTCCAGTGCCCCTACATCTGGAATAGAATTAGCAGTCACTTGGACAAATGCAATTGATTAAGGAAAACCAGCATGGATTTGTTCAGGGCAAATTATGTTTATTGAGGAGGTAATAAAGAGGGCTGATGAAGGTAATGTGGTTGATTTGGTGTTCATGGGCAAAGTGCCACAAAAGATGCTTGTAGGCAAAGTTAGCCAGGAGAATAAAAGGTTCAATGGCAGCATGAATACAAAGTTGGCTAAGTGACAGATAACGGACTAGTAGTGGTGACTGGTTGTTTTTTGGACTGTAAAAAGGTGGGATTTACTGACCAATCCGCCGCGTGTTTTTCGGCGATGGAGGTGGCCTGCCAGCGGGATTTACTGGTCCCGCTGTTGTTGCACCCTTCGCCGTCGGGAAACCCATGTGCCAGCGTGGGACCAGATTATCCAACTGGCGTGAACAGCTGGTAAATCCCACCCATAGAGTGGCGTTATTGAGGAATTAGAACCACTGCTTTTCTTGCTCAATGTAATAACCTGGATTTGGGAGTGAAGGGGTAATTTTAAAATTTGCAGATGTCGGAAAACGTGGGACTATTATGAACAGTGAGGAAGGAGGTAGTGATAGCCTCGGTGAGACAGCACCTGGAGTGCTGTCTACAGTTTTGTTCTCCTTACCTAAGAAAGGAAATTGCATTAGAAGCATTTCAGAAAAAGTTCACTTGACAGATTCCTGGGATGAAGGTTTTATCTTACGAGTAAAGGTCAAGTAGGTTGGGCTTATATCCATTCTGATTTAGATGAGAGATGGTCTTAGTGAAGTATATAAGATTGTGAGGGTAGTTGACAAGGTAGATGCTGAGAGGATATTAGACAAGAACTAGGGGACACAATTTAAAAATTAGGGTTCTCTCAGTTAAAACTAAGATGAGGAGATTTCTTTCCCTCAAAGGTTCGTTAGTATGTGGAATTCTGTTTCCCAGGAGTGGAGGCTGGGTCATTGAAAATATTCAAGATTGAGTTTGAGCGATTTTTGATCAACAAGGGAGTCAAGGGTTATGGCAAGCAGACAGGAAAGTGTAGTTGAAGCCACAATCAGGTCAGCTATGATCTAATTATAATAATCTTTATTGTTACAAGTAGGCTTACATTAACACTGCAATTAAGTTACCGTGAAAAGCCCCTAGTCACCACATTCCGGCGCCTGTTTGGGTACAAGGAGGGTTAATTCAGAATGTCCAAGTTACCTAACAGCATGTCTTTTGGAACTAGTGGGAGGAAACCGGAGCACCCGGAGGAAACCCACGCAGACAGGGGGAGAACATGCAGACTCCGCACAGACAGTGACCCAAGCTGGAAATCGAATCTGGGACCCTGGAGCTGTGAAGAAACAGTGCTAACCACTGTGCTACCATGCTGCCCATCATAGGGTTGAATCATAGGGTAGGCTTGATGGTCCCAATGGTATACTCCTACCCCTAATTCTTGTGCTATTGTGACTCCAAGGAGGACATAGGCAGGCTGGTGGAATGGGAGGAAACATGACAGATTAAATTAAACGATACATTTTAGCAGGAGGAACGAGGAGAAGAAATATAAAATAAAGGATGAGAAAGCACTTGGAGTTGGAGTTTATAAATAGAGGCATAAAGTACAAAAACAGAGGGTACCTTCATAAACATTGGTTTGGCCTCAATTGGAATAGTGTGTCCAGTTCTGGGCACCACATGAGGCACTAACGAGAATGCAGAAAAGATTTATCAAAACGGTTCTGGGGATGAAGGACTTCAGTTAAGTGAATAGACAGGAGAAGCTGGGGCCGTTCTCCTTAGAGAAGTTTGCGGGGTGGTTTTCAAAATCATGAGGGGTTTTGAAAGGTTGAAAATTATACAAGCTAAAAATCACACAAGCCGCTAGCTGCTAACTTCCCAAAGAAAGAAAACCAGTGATGAGAAACCAGGGGCGGGATTCTCCGACCCCCCGCCGGCTCGGAGAATCGCCGGGGGCTGTCGTGAATCCCGCCCCCGCCGGTTGCCGAATTCTCTGGTACCGGATATTCGCCGGGTGCGGGAATCGCGCCGGTCGGCGAGCCTCCCTTGGCGATTCTCCGGCCCGCGATGGGCCGAAGTCCCGCTGCTGGAATGCTAGTCCCGCTGGTGAGAATCAAACCACCTCGCTTACCGGCGGGACCAAGTGGCGCGCGGGGCGATCTGGCCCCGGGGGATGCCCCCACGGTGGCCTGACCCGCGATCGGGACCCACCGATCCGCGGGCGGACCTGTGCCGTGGGGTACTCTTTTCCCTCCGCCTTGGCCACAGCCTTCACCATGACACGGAAGAGACACCGCCCCCCTGCGCATGCGCGGGGATGACGTCAGAAGCCGCTGACGCTCCCGCGCATGCGTGGACTTCCACCGGCCGGCGATGTCCTTTCGGCCCCGGCTGGCGTGGCGCCAAAGGCCTTTCCCGCCGGCCGGCGGCGCGCCAACCACTCCATCTCGCCGGGACCCCCCCTGCCCCGCCGGGTAGGGGAGAATCGCAGCCCAGTTGTTTCAGCTGAGACTTTCTACAGACACCATTCAAGGACCATTTTTATATTAATTATAGGGAGGCTATAGTTATACAGCTTGCATACAAAAAAAATCAATTTATCATAATGCAGCTGCACGTCATGTGTGTCCACTAACACAAGGGACAATGGAAAGGTAGTATGGTACAGCATCAACCAGGCAAATGTTTATCTTACTTATGTCTAGCAGTTATTAATTAAGTAGAGACAAATTATGCTTGGCGATATTATAATTAAGTATACGTGCCCAGAATATGATTGTTTAATTATACTCATATGTTACATGTAATTCTGTTTATTAATTGTGAACGGACACAGATAATTTTGAAACAAATGTACACCGTTGATTGGCATCTACTAATTTCTTGTAACCGAACCCTAAAGTGTAACTGTCAGTGTAATCCTTGGATTAGGCCTCTCTAGTGTGTCGCTATTTGGAGTGCTGGAGCCATTGCTATAGCTCAAAGTAAAGCCCTTGTTTTAACCTTCAAGAATCTCTGTCTGGTCACTCACGAATGAGAAGTACACTGTAGCCGAATAACTATATTCTCTCCTGCAACAGATTTTGAATTAGTAGGAGGAAGAAACCGTTCCACCAGTGAAAGGATAAAGAACCAGAGGACATCACTTTAAAGTAAATGGCAAACAAACCAAAGATAACTTGAGGAAAGCTTTCCTGCACAGCGACAGGTTAGGATCTGGAAAGCAATGCCTGAGTGTTTCCTGGAGGAAGATTCAATCATGGCTTTCAATAGGGAATTCGGTAATTACCAGACTGGAAAAAACATGGTAGGAATTTAGGGAAAAGGTAGGGGAATAGGACAAGCTGAGTGATCCTGCAAAGAGCTGGCATGGGCATGATAGGTTGCATGGCCTCCTCTGTGCTTCTATTCTTTGCTTTCATGAGTTCAACTACTAAGAGATCAGGGCAAGGTCTTTGTGGATGGGGTTGGAAATAGTTAATCACTGAATGGCAGTGCAAAGGATAGGGAAAAAATACATGCATAAACAATGTCAAATTCAGGCAGCCAGATTTTTTTGCCTTGATTTTGGATGATAATGACAGTAAAACGGTCAGCGTCTGTTTTTACTGCTTCTCTGAGACTGACGGTAACATCTGGAGCCTCCATATGCACAGTTCATCATGGGTAGGGTGCTCTTTCCAAGAGCCGGTGCAGACTCGATGGGCCGAATGGCCTCCTTCTGCACTGTAAATTCTATGATAATCTATGATAATCTATGAAATCCTAAAGTTGCTTACAGTGGTCTTATGCCTCCCCATAGGGTGTGCCGTTCAAGTCAACCCAGACTACAATCTGAAAATCCCTGAACTGATCCTATGAGACCCTATGTTCTGAACTTGCTCTTTTATGCTATTAGTCTTGTAAAAATTCTTGAAGCCCAGTTTTGCGAGGGCCCCATGAAGTTACACTCGGTCAAATCTGCCACGATGTCAAAGGCAGTCATCACCTTCGGAATTCAGTTATTTTGTTCATATTGGGACAAAGATTGTAATGAAGTCTAAAGCCAAGTGGTTAGGCAGAACCAAAACTGAGCACCAGTGACAGATTATTGCTGAGTAACTGTTTCTTGATAGCACTATTAATGACATGTATGATTTTGCTGTTGTACACATATTGAGGTTACCATCAGGAAATCAGTCAACTGTAAAGTATGCATTGCTGCCGAGTATATCAATAACAGCAAAGCATCTTGAAAATCTCATTTACAAGTACAGTTCCACTCTCCTTACCTTGCAATTGGACCGCTTCCCCTTTCTGTTTATCCTTTTGCTGCTGAGTCTGGAGTTGAAGTTTGGTTTGAAGGTTGAAGATTTCTGATTCGTATTCTGAGGCAGTTTGCCGCCATTGCTCCAGCTCTGTCTGCACCTTGTGCAATTCTCCTTGGAGGATGGCAATGTCACTTTCACGGCCTGTTGCTGCCTCTACTGCTGTCTGTCGTAAAGCCACAATCTCTTTATGCGTACTTGCTAACTGATCACGGGTCTCAATAATTTCAATCTCTTTCTCCTCTCTAAGGATCTCAATGTCCTTTTGCAATTTGTGAAGCTGAGCTGCATACAGAAGAAACAGTAAACATTTTCATTTGATTGAAAGCTCGTAACAGCCAAACGTAAACTTTATTTGCCTGGACGGAATTCATTTTCATAGAAAAATCACACAGTAATTATTTCTTAAATCTAACTACTGTGGACCAATTCTAATTGACTAAGGGTTTTGGACTTATTTTAAATGCTTATCGGGAGTACTACAGTATCTTTCCAGTAAGGTCATGTAAATTTCCAATTTTTCTTTATTCTTTTATAGAGTGTGGATGTTGCTGGCAAGGACAGCATTTGTTGCCCATCTCTAATTGCCGTTGAACTGAGTGGCTTGCTTGGCCATTTTGGAGTACAGGTAAGGGCCAGCCACATTCTGTAGGTCTGGAACCACATGCAGGCCAGACCAGGTAAGGACAGCATATATCCTTCCCTAAAGGGCATTAGTGAACCAGATGGATTTTCCCGATAACCAATAAAAGTTTCATGGTCACAATTACGGAGACTAGCTTTCAATTCCAGGTTTGTTTACTGAATTTCCATAGAATTCCTACAGTGCAAAAAGGTCATTCGGCCCATCGAGTCGGCAGTAACTCTCCGAAGGAGCACTGTACAAAGGCCCACTCACCCGATCTATCCCTGCACCCCAAGTACACATCTTTGGACATGAAGGGGCAATTTAGCATGGTCAATCCACCTAACCTGCATATCTTTGGACTGAGGGGAGAAACCGGAGCACCCGGAGGAAACCACGCACATACAGGAAGAATGTGCAAACTCCACATAGTCACCCAAGGTCAGAATCGAACCCGGGTCCCTGGTGCTGTGAGGCAGCAGTGCTAAGCACTAGGCCATTGGACGTTCCACTAGCTGCCATGGATTTCAACTCATGTTCCTCAGAGAATTGGCCTCGGCCTCTTGAATACCAGTCCAGTGTTATTAACCCCCACCGTCGCCCCTGGCTGCCACTATTTATCAGCATGCTATTCCGTTACATATTGCTTTGTGCTTTCTAACGAGGGGGTCTTAAATGTAGCAATATAATAATAATAATAATAATTCTTAGTGTCACAAGTAGGCTTACATTAACACTGCAATGAAGTTACTGTGGAAATCCCCTAGTCGCCACACTCAGGCACCTGTTTGGGTACACGGGGGGGGCGGGGGGGGGGGGGATTCAGAATGGCCAATTCACCCAACAGGCACGTCTTTCGGGACTTGTGGGAGGAAACCAGAGGAAACCCATGCAGACACGGGGAGAACGTGCAGACTCCACAAAGACAGTGACCCAAGCCGGGAATCGAACCCGGGTCCCTGGCACTGTGAAGCAACACTGCTAACCTCTGTCATGTAAAGGATGCTGTTAAAGATAAAATTAAAATGCATCATTATTACGGATCTGGTGGCATCTATCCCAAATTAAAGAATGGTAATAGAAATATGGGTTGGTGAAGAGTGATGCTTTGTCATAACACCTCTCAGGTCAACATGTGTCAAATAAACAGCTCTGTTTAAGGTTATACCTTGCAATGCTTGGATCTGTCTGGTTGATTCTTCAACATGTTTTTTAGCTGTCTTCCTTTCTTCTTCAAGTAATGCTGTAAAGAAACAGAGGAAACATACATGACAAACTGATTGA
Organism: Scyliorhinus torazame; assembly: GCF_047496885.1. Lineage (NCBI taxonomy): Eukaryota > Metazoa > Chordata > Chondrichthyes > Carcharhiniformes > Scyliorhinidae > Scyliorhinus > Scyliorhinus torazame. The sequence continues at coordinate 170,323,007 of NC_092719.1, forward strand.
TTAAATGTACACTATTGATGCAGTTTTTAAAAAATAGTATCATTTTGAAGGCAAAGCAACTTCAAGGAGAATTTAGTAGTAGAACTGGCCAGGAAACATTTATTTGACATTTAAAAAAGTGAAAACTACATTTGAGAATTATTTTCTAATACATGAGAAGGGCATTGGAGAAGTAGCTTTCAAAATTAATCGCATTTCGAATTCTATTTTCTCCTTCGCAGTCTCTCCCAAAGCTAGTAAAAGCAAGAGAACAAGGACACAAGATCACTGACCAAAATAGCCCAATAATTAAACTAATGATCCACATGGACAAATAGTTATCAGATTCAACACAATCTGTTTAAACAAAAGGGAACTATTTGTTCAGAAGCTCAGGAGTTTTCTGCTAGTGCCCAATTTTGTTCCACAAATCATTGCTATAATTTAGCTGAATCACTGAAAATGACAACAATACCTGGATGTGCGATCTGTGCTTCAAAACAAACTAACCTACTTTGTGATGGTGGAACAATGCAACCTGAAAATAAGTGGTTTGGGATTTTAATCAAGCCATTTCCCATTGCAGTCATTATATATAGTAGCACAGAATTTGAGTAAAGTTGAAAAATCGAATGCTATCACAGCATTTCACCTTGCACTCATCAGGGTAGCTCACACAAAATTTTCAACAGCAATGGGTGAACAACAATTTGCATTGCATGAGAAGAGAGTGCCAATTGATTTGCAAAAGAGGGCTCTGACTGGTTGGTTGGGGTGTTGCCATGGATAATTCAGCATGGCAGTTAATTGTTCAAATTCAAATAGGCAGATCGACTGTGATTGGTCAAGGCAGTGTCCTGAGGAATGAACGAAGCTTTATTTTTGTCAAAGAAAGTGCAATGTGAGAACTTGTTCCTTCTGTCTGCAAAGGACACGGAGAAAATGTTCCCACTGGTAGGAGACTAGAACCTTAAGGCACAGCCTCAGACTGAAGGGATGATTCTTTAAAACTGAGATGAAGAGGAATTTCTACAGGCAGAGGGTGGTAAACCTGTGGGACACTGTGCCGCAGAAGACTGTAGAGGCCAAGTCACTGAGTGTCTTTAAGACGGAGATAGATAAGTTCTAGATTAATAAGGGGATCAGGGGTTATGGGCAGAAGGCAGGAGAATAGGGATGAGAAACATATCAGCAACAATCGAATGGTGGAGCATACTCGATGGGCCGAATGGCCTAATTCTGCTCCTATAGCGTATGGTCTTAGGGTCTGTTGTATGAACATGAGTGGCTTCTAGCACACACAAGTGGGCCACACTGCGAGTCCGACTTACAATCTTAATTAGTTTGCAGTGTAATTTTGAGCACAATCTGTGCATATTACAAAAAGTTCACCTTGCACTTCAAAACATTTTTGTTTGCTGGATATAGCCAATTCCTGTGCTTCCTTTAACTCCTGCTGTAGTTGCTGTTTCTCACATTCTGAATCTCCAGTTTGTACATGGGCACGTTGTAGTTCATCTGAAAAAGCAAAATTTATCCACATTGAGAACAGCATTCAAAATAGGACAAACCATTTTTATATTGAATGTGGTCGAAAAATGGTTGATCACATGAATAATAAAGTCTGAAGACCTGACAAATTCGCCTCCTGATTAACATGTAATCTGCTTTGAGAACAGTGAATGAAAATCAAAGTTCTCAGCCAAAAACAGTGCACTTTTGAGCTTAAAGAGTCTAAACATAATATGCACGTAAAAAGTGTACAACATGTGAATATTTTCTTACACCTAGCAATGAGGTTAGCAGCCATGCATATGCTGACAGCAGCTGGCTTTACTTCCCCAACCTTCATAGTGCCAGACAATGAGATTGGAAACACCACCAGCTGTAAACTCCCCTCCAAGTCACACATTATCCTGACTTGAAACATATTACGGTTTCTTTTTTGCTGCTGGGTAAAAGCCTGGAACGTGCTAATAGAACTGTGGGAGTACCTTTGACACACAGACTGTAGCAGTTCCTGAAGGGGCTCACCATCACCTTTTCCAAGGGCAATTAGTAATAAATGCTGGGTTATCCAAGGACATCCAAACATATCCTGTGACTGAATAAAACCAATCTGTCTGACCTGGTCTACAATGAATCAAAAATGCCTCCAATTGAAGGATAGTGTCAATTGCTCTCTTGGAATTGAACCAGACTGCAGAATCTCAGCATGTAGTTCTTTCAGAACCAAGTTTCAAGCTCCATATTCTATTCATCAATATACTTCCACCTTTACAATACTACTCACCTCTCTATCATTGCTTCACTGAGTATCAAAACCTTAATTACCCTTTTATCACCCCTTGATTCAATTTATCCAATTTTCTTCTTGCCAGACTCCTCAAAACTTAAACTTGCCCCAAATTATGGTCTACATCCTGACCCTTACCTAGTACCACCAGCTTTGTTAATCTATATTAGCTCTTGGTTCTGTTTCCTGTTGATTCCCTAATTTCCCATTTCTTTGTTTTTGCTGTTATCATTTTGATCCATGGATGTTTAATGGACGTATATCTTTAAGTCTAACAGAGGAAGTGGGAAACACATATTACACTGCGCTAGCTTTCAACAGCAAAATTCAGACTTTTTGCCACCTGAGATTGGAGGGATTTGGTTCGATTGGTTGGCTTATGGCCAATGAATTGACAAAAGGCTGTATCCTGCCCGGTAACAGGTGGTGATTGAGTCCTATCCAAGTGGGATGATTTTCAATGAACTGAGGATAGCACAGCCAGGTCCTGGACACTCAGAGAAGCTGCTGCACTCTCTCCAGAAATACTGCCTATATGCTGTTTTCTGAACCTGCAGAGAGGTCTTGAGACCTACAGTGAAAATCATTACAGACGGAAAGCCAGATTTTCTTACTGAAAGCCTAGATTGAATGAAGTCATGCTAGAGGACAACCATCTTAAACAAAACTCTTATCTTTCTACTTTTTACTTATTATTTTTACATCCCCCTTTTCCTCTCTGCATTTGTCTATAGTGTGTGCGTATGTGTATATTATAATATATATAGATGGGGGTGAGTTAAAGGGAGGGGTAGGAACTAGATAATAATCGGTTGTATTTTCTGCATATTTAATTACAGTTATTGTTATTAATAAAATTGTGTTTAAATTTACAAACCTGGTGACTGTAGTTATTGGGCAGTCAAGGGTCAAAGACTTTGGGTGTTTTTTCTAAGAATTATTTGTTAATATTAATTGTGTTGCGACTCCGGGTCAAGTGGGGCTGGAATTGATCACGCACTAGCCCAGGGTGTCATAACAGTTCCCAAATATTATTCTATCTCTAATCGTCTATTCATGGTGGTAGACCCTACTCTTTGAACTTCTCTGAATCTCTTCCTGTCACTACTTCGCTCCGCTCAGAATCCATATTAAAAAAAACCCTCAAAAGTGACAAGGAATTGGTCAAATGCTCTTTGGCTCCTAATTTTCTCCTGTTGCAGGACTTTAGAATGTTTTTCTATCCATTGATGGCACTGGATAAAATGCAAGCTATTATTTATGCAAATACATTCATGAAAAAATAATATACACAGCCTAAAGTCTTGCATTTGCCCCTTGAAATATTATTGACAATGAATATCGGCAATTTCAGATTTACATTTCCTGCACAACGGGTGAATTAAGTGGGAGCAGATACTTGGCGGAGGGCTTTGGGAGCTTTTAGGAGTGTATACTACAGGGTTCATTTCAGAGAATTCATCTTCCTGTATTGGTACTGAATGAATTATTTGAATTTAACAAATAAACAAAGTTTGTACTGCAAAACACACTTAGTTAATGCTCAGATTCCTTCAATATTAATAACAGCTAGGGCGGCACCTGTGCAGTGGTTAGCACTGCTGCCTCACGGCGCCGAGGACCTGGGTTCAATCCCGGCCCCGGGTCACTGTCCGTGTGGAGTTTGCACATTCTCCCCATATGTGCGTGGGTCTCACCCCCAAAACCCAAAGATATGGAGGGTAGGTGGATTGGCCACACTAAGACCATAAGACATAGGGGCAGAATTAAGCCACTCGGCCCATCGAGTCTGCTCCGCCATTCAATCATGGCTGATATTTTTCTCATCCCCATTCTCCTGCCTTGTCCCTATAACTCCTGATCCCCTTATTAATCAAGAACCTATCTATCTCGGTCTTAAAGACACTCAGTGATTTGGCCTCCACAGCCTTCTGCAGCAAAGAGTTCCACAGATTCGCCACCCTCTGGCTGAAGAAATTCCTCTTCATCTCTGTTTTAAAGGATCGTCCCTTTAGTCTGAGATTGTGTCCTCTGCTTCTAGTTTTTCCTACAAGTGGAAACATCCTCTCCACGTCCACTCTACCAGGCCTCGCAGTATCCTGTAAGTTTCAATAAGATCTCCCCTCATTCTTCTAAACTCCAATGAGTACAGACCCACAGTCCTCAATCGTTCCTCATACGTTAAATTGCCCCTTAATTGAAAACAAAATGAATTGGGCACTTTTAAATTAGAAAAAGAAAAAAACCCAATGTTAATAACAGCTATATACTATACAACTAAAGTGCATAGACTGACAGACCAGAGTATTATTGTGAAAATTTACATGTTTTGAATGGTTCATTGTATAACGTTAAAATAAGAAACTGGATTTCATCAGTACAAAAATGAGCACACAAGGGGATTTTGCAGTCGGGCCTGCCCGGAGGCTGGAAATCCCCACCTAAGGTCAACAGATATTTAAGTGGTCTGTCCAATTGTCTGACCCACTTGCCACCATTCCTGTGGTGGGTGGGACTGGAAAATCTATCCCATAGAAAATTAGATCATATGCCAGAATTTTGATTTACATAGTTCAAAATGGATCTTTTGGGTTCAACGTTAAATAGTGAAGAAATTACTTCATACAGGCAGGGCCAGGGAAAGAAATCATGAATCCTGGTGCGTCTTCTCTTTCTGGGCCTCTTACTCACACCCACCCCAATCCCTGAACACTCCACCTCAATCATGCATGATATTGTTCCCCTCTTTCAAGATTGAGCAATCAATTCACCAATCACAGAATGATACAAGTAAAATTCTGACACCTATAGTTGGCATCTGGTTAAAATATTGTCTGATACATATACTGCATGGGTCATTAATATTAAGAGCAGCAACAATAAAATCCAGGGTTAGTTTGTGTGCATCCTACAAGTGCGACTATTAAACAAACCAGAGAGTACAAACTTTACTTACCAGCGTCATGCAATATTGTCAATCTGACAAGAAAATATCCCATTGGTTATTTGTAACACTGCAGGCGACAGCACAGATTTCAGCGGCCGCCTCACCCCTCGTTAACATGTTCTACACATTGGACCATATGAATATGGTAACAATAAACTTGTATGCGAAACCCAGATAAACTACACAAGATCTTTTCCATTCTGTAGTTTCTGGGCGCATGGTATTATTCAACATAATTATTTCATAGGAGGTGCATTTGGATTTTATTTCATCAGTAATCTCACAGAGTAGAAAGCTCAAATTACTCTTGAGCAACAAAGCGGAGTGATTCAAGATGTGTCTCCATATGTGTCAGTGAGAACCAATGGAGTCCTCACATGTCTCTGGCTGAAAACTTTTAAGAGGCCAGACAACAAAGACTGAATGGTTCAACAATTATATCTGTTTTTTCCTGATCAGCAAGTCTGATGACCCTGCTGATTGCTACTTCTCACTATATGTATTTTCAATAGCTACTATGCAACACAAATTTATCACAGTATTTCAATTTCAGTATTTCAATACCATAGAAATCTCATAAAAGCACCAAGGAGGTTGAAATAAATGAAAAAGACTCTTGAAAATTATTTGCATTATAAAACAGGTTACTGATTCATTAACAGCCCATTATGCATTCCTGTCTTGACAATTTCACCCAAAGCCTGCTCACAGTAACCAACCATTAGCAACAAAATAAACAGAACATCCAGCTAAGTAAGGTACCCCCTCTGCTCGCAAGGTAATTATGGATGACAACGGTCATCTAACTCAACTCATCTTATCCAGCCCAGAATGACATACAAATATATGTATTAGAAGCAGAAGTAAGACATTTGGCCCCTTGAGCCTGCTTAGCCATTTGATAACATTGCCTATATTATACTACAACTCTAAGGTATTTATTGGGGGGGGGGGGGGGGGAAACAATTTGAGACATCATGAAAGGTGCTGCATAAATGTAGGGTTTGTCCTTATTTCATTACATATTCTTGCAGCAGGAAGAGTGACTGCAGCAATGGTGAAATTGGACGCCAAATGTGGATTCTCCAAGGGTAATTAATCAGAGCAACCAACTGACATTAGGAAAGTGGCCACAAAGAAATCATTGTATTTACAAAATAATTAAATTCTGTAGCTAATACAACCGTATCATTCTGATTTTTCTGGCACAAACCCACAATATTCCATAAATGGCATCTGCTCCACTATGCTCAGGATTTGCCAATCAGACACCAACCAGCAGTTTAGAAAAATGCACAGGTGATTGAATTGCTTGTGTTTGGCAATATCTGCACATCTTCTCCCGGGCCCTGTATACAGGTATGTAACGATGCTAAGAATGTACTACATTTATGCCCTAAACCCACATCTTTTATCTCTCATTTTGCTTTTTATGAGTTAATCTCAGCCAGGGGTGACATCTCATGTTCCTTAGATCCCTTTCCCATTCAACATCCCTCCTTGACCCCCACGCTACCTGATATTGTAAATAATTCCTTCTCAGGTACCATCAGGCATGCTTTCACCAGGCGGGATTCTCTGAAAATGGGGCTATGTCCCCATGCTGGGGGGGAAACCGGCGCCAAGCACTCAGGCGTCAACAGTTCCCGAAAGTGACAAATTCTCCAATTTCTCGGGGGCTAGGTTGACAGCAGAGTGGTTGGCGCCGCTCCAGCCGACGCAGACCGGCCGACGTATTTCCACGCATGCGCAGACCTACCGGTGTATTTCCACGCATGCGCAGACCTACCGGTGTATTTCCACGCATGCGCAGACCTACCGGTGTATTTCCACGCATGCGCAGACCGGCTGGCATATTTCCGCGCATGCGCAGACCAGCCAGCATATTTCCGCACATGTGCGGGGATTCCCTTCTCCGCGCCGGCCCCCGGGGAATATGGCGGAGCCCTACAGGGGCCCGGAGTGGAGGAAAGAAGGCCCCCCCCATGGAACCAGCCCTCCCGCAGATCAGTAAGCCCCGATCGCAGGCCAGGCCACCATGGGGGGACCCCGGGGTCGGATCCCCATGCGCACCTCCCAGGACCGCCCCCGCACACTTACCTGCCAGGTCCCGCCGTGCATGAGGCAAGTAATTCACGCCGGCGGGGCTGGCCAAAACTTCATGGCCACTCGGCCCACCAGGGCCCGGAGAATCGCCAGGAGAGCCGCTGTCGATGGCCCCCAACTGGCATGGCGGAATCCCGCCCGTCCCCGAAAAACGGCACCGGAGAATAGGGCAGCCGACGTCGGGGTGGGATTCGCGCCTCCCCCCGGGGATTCTCCGACCCGGCGCAGGGTTGGAGAATCCCAGCCATCATCTTCCAAAAACCTACCCTCGACCTCTCAAGTCCTTATAAACAGCACTTCCTCACCATATTCCTGTTCTGTTCTAAAGTGTTTGAAAGTGTTGTCGCCTCCTAAATCAGGGCACATCTTTTTTATAATTTCATGTTTGAATCATCTCTCCAATTAAGTTTCTGACCTTGCCCATGGTGGTGCAATGGTTAGCACTGCAGACTCACAGTGCCGACGACCCGTGTTCGATTCCGGCCCTGGGTCATTGTCCGTGTGGAGTTCGCACTCCCCCCCCGCCCTCAGTGTCTGCGTGGGTCTCACCCCTACATGCCAAAGTTGTGCAAGGTAGGTGGATTGGCGACGCTAAATTGCCCCTTAATTGGAAAAAAAATGAATTGGGTACTTTAAATTTATTTTAAAGAAGTTTGTGACCTTGTTACAACACTGAAACAACATTAATCAAAGTCACAAATGACTAAGACTATGACCAAAATGCACTCCCCTCAACTTTGTTGACCCGCTTGCAGCCATTGACATGCTCAACAATGTCTTTCTTCTGCTGTCCAGCAGTGTTAGATTGACCCTGCTCGATTTACAAGTTAGAACCTGAACATCTCCAAAATGGCTTCACTTCCCACTCTTGCACTATTAGCTCAGGAGTCTCTGAAGGATCTATCACTGACCACTTTTTCACCAACTGCATGCCACCCTCTTGGCAACATCATCTGCAGACATGGGGGTCAGCTTCCACATGTATTCTGATGACATGCAGCTATAACTCTCCACCACCTATCCAAACCTCTGCACTATCTCATTGACTCAGGTGTTCAATCTTTTGATTATTTTTCTGTGAAGCACCATGGGATAGTTTTCCAAGTTAAAAGTGCTATAAAAATGCAAGTTCTTGTTTATGTGTTAGATGAGATAATTGCTCGGTCAAATTACTAAATTTATTCTACAAGATCGCAATCCAAGCCAGAACAATTAAATCACGGACTAAAATTTTCATCCCTTCTCGCAGCAAAATTTATTTTCTTGATCAAATGTCTTCGGTAACAAAAGTTGCATTTATATGATGTGTTTAAAGTAGAAAAACATCCCCCGTGCACTGAATTGACAAGTGGAAGCACTCATTGTGCAGCACAGATGTTATCAACAGAAAGAAATGCTTTGAAGTGCGTTCCTACTGAAAAACTATTTTTTTCTCAACAATGCACTATTATTCTATAGAAGGCATGGGTTTCCTGACTCCATTTGTAAAGTTATCTCTTCAGGCACATTTTTGACTCTGCGAGCTTTGATTTGTGATCCATTGTGAAAAGCTAACTGTGAAAAGTTATAATCAGTTCAAAATATATGTTAGGAACCATTAATGTTTAAAGAATGTTTACATAGAACATACAGTGCAGAAGGAGGCCATTCGGCCCATCGAGTCTGCACTGACCCACTTAAGCCCTCACTTCCACCCTATCCCAGTAACCCACTAACCCCTCCTAACCTTTTTGGTCACTAAGGGCAATTTATCATGGCCAATCCACCTAACCTGCACGTCTTTGGACTGTGGGAGGAAACGCACGCAGACACGGGGAAAACATGCAGACTCCGCACAGACAGTGACCCAGTGGGGAATCTAACCTGGGACCCTGGCGCAGTGAAGCCACAGTGCTGTCCACTTGTGCTATCGTGCTGCCTTACCCTGGTACACATGACAATGAACAAAATCCAGAAGAAATCTGAACACCCAGCAATTAATTGACAGAACGATGTCGCAAGATATCATGTTTTGATTAAAGGCAAAAACACACTTTATTGCATATATAAGAGAAATTAAACAAAGCAAGCACCACTAACTTAACACTGTAGCTTATAAAGATTTATGTTATAAACTCAGTTCTACTTTTTATTTCCCCTCTCAAGAATTCCTTTATCTTATGAAATCCTGAAGGTTCATTTACATTCCCTGGGACCAACTCAAAGGTATGCCACAGCTCTCCAGAATTAACTTTTCTCTCCTTAGTATTTCAGCTATTCCTTGATGTAAAAATTAAATGGGTATCCTTGATGTACAAATTAAAAGGGATTCTTCATTAGATTTTGGTCAATAATCCTCTACTTTTCTTTAAAAATGTCATGCCAGTGGACTTTTCAGTTCCTTATCCTGGCTTTAGACATGCATAAACTGTTTTTTCCCAGTCTGCTACCATGGCTTCTGTCCCTCTCTTTCCAAGCCAACTGTTCAAACTTAATCCTTCCTGCAACGATACGCGTTTGAGGAACACGGTACATTTCTTCCACTAGCTGCAAACTAGGGCAAATCTTTCAGCTGCTTTCTCCCCAAAAAATCCAAGCTCTAACAACTGCTACTATCAGCAAACACACACAGATAAATTAAACAAAAGAACCTTCTAACCAAGGCTTCACATTGAATTACTATTAATATGGAAATGTGGAATGCATTTGGATAATTCAAGTAGAAATACAAACAAATTATTTTACCATCTACACAATTTTTTGGTTCTGTAACCCATATGAATAACTTATATTTCTAATGGATAAATTTCCCTACCTCCAGATCCCTAGGCTCCATTATAAGTACAGAGATGGATCATTCATTGCTCAGGTTTTATTTTTCAATTCTGACATTGCAAGACACATACAGGTTAACTTTAAACTGTAATTAACTCCAAGGTGAGGTAAAGAGCATTGACTGGAGATGTCTACCAATTTCTTAACCAGTAGCCCTTATTTCTCCACAGTTATAACTTTAATTCTTAAAACTAAAAGTTATACCTGAAAACATTTGAATTATGAACTAGATATTCACAACATACATAATCTAAGCAATGCCATGCCCGTAGCATATTATTTTATTTTTTCAGGGGATATTCAACAGTCCCCAAATGTCCTTGAGAAAATGGTGGTGAGCCACCGTCTTAATTTGCTGCAGTCCAAGTGGTGTAGGTACATTTACATTGCTGTTCGGATGGGAGCTCCAGGATTTTGATATAGCAACAGTAAAGGAACAACAATATAGTTCCAAATCAGGATGGTGTGCGGCTTGGGGTGCTAACGGTGGTGTTCCCATGCATTGCTGCCCATGACCTTCTGGAAGATAGAGGCCATGGGTTTGGAATGTACTGTCAAAGGACCGTGGCAAGTTGCCACAGACTCCTTCAGTATCGGAGGAGTCACAAATGGTGCTGAACATTGTGCAATCATCAGCGAACATCCCCACTTCTGACATCATGATGGATGGAAGATTTTTGATGAAGCATTTGAAGACGGTTGGGCCTCGGGCACTACCCTGATGAACTCCTGCAGAAAAGCAGAAATGTCCAGGGTCTGAGATGACTGACCTCCAACAATCACTATCCTTTGTTCTGGTATTACTCCATCCAGTGGAGAGTTAATTCCCATTAACATGAGTTTTGCTCAGGTTTCTTTATGCAACACTCGGTCAATTGCTGCTTTGATGGTAAGGACAGTCACTCTCATCTCACCTTGTGGGAGTGAGCCACTTTCTGGAACCGCTGCACTCCAAGTAGCGTAGATATGCCCGTGGTACTGTTAGAAATGTGGTCCATGGATTTTGATCCTGCATCAATGAAGGAATGGTGATATGATGCCAAGTCAGGATGGTGTGTGGCTTGGAGGGAAACTTGAAAGTGGTGGTTTTCCCCATGTGTCTGCTATCTTTGTCCTTTTAGGTCGCAGATTTTAAAGATGCTGTTGAAGGAGAGTTGTTACAGTGCACCTTGTGTATACACTGCTGCCACCCTGCGTAGAGGGAGTGAATTTTCAAGTTGGTCGATCGGGTGACAATCAAGCCCTGGATATTCTCAAGCTTCTTGACCGTTGGGAGCCATATTCACCCAGGGAAGTGGACAGTATCCCAACACATTCCTGATTTGTGGATGGTGAGCATGCTTGATGGAGTCAGGAGGAGCCTGAGAATTCCCAACCTCTGATCTGTTCTTGTAGCCAGTATTTATATGGCTGGTCCAGTTCAGTTGGGTTTAGTTTCTAAATTCAATTAATCTGCATATTTATATGTGCATAACGATGGTGTGTAAAATTTATCATTTCTTTTCAAATCAAATCCTTAAGTGCATCTGTCACTTAATCCACACAAAGATCATAAATTCAGTTTCAACATCAAATTTCAGGACTTCTGCAACAACTTTATTCAAACAATATATTAGCCATCTTTACAACTAAAAGATACATTTCAGTGGATGGACAAATCGCAGCAGTGCACGTGATTTTGCAATCTGACTTGGGACGTCCCAGGTACCTACTTGTGACAAAGATTATTATATTATCATAGATTATCATACAGTGCAGAAGGAGGCCATTCGGCCCATCGAGTCTGCACTGGCACTTGGAAAGAGCACCCTACCCAAGGTTAACACCTCCACCCTTTCCCCATAACCCAGTAACGCCACCCAACACTAAGGGCAATTTTGGACACGAAGGGCAATTTATCATGGCCAATCCACCTAACCTGCACATCTTTGGATCATGGGAGGAAACCGGAGCACCCGGAAGAAACCCACGCACACACGGGATGTGTAGACTCCGCACAGACAGTGACCCAAGGCAGAATCGAACCTGGGACCCTGGAGCTGTGAAGCAATTGTGCTATTATAAAATTGGAAAATCTATCCTAAATTATTGGCCGAAATCTATGGTTAAAGTGAATCAGAATAGTACAGAACTGCAGCTCCTAAATTATATAAATATCTACCATCCATTGCATTTAACGTCTTAAGACTGTGTACACCTGGAAGGAATGCAAAACTGATCCAGACTCTGGATGGAAAGATCTCAATGCCAGCAGTAATTCTTAAGAAGCTGATCCAGGCAACCTAAAGCAATTCTCCCCTAGCCAAATGGAAGGTGTTTGCGAGGTTCTCAACAGTGAGAGACTGAAAGGAAGTTTCGGAAGCTAAATCAAGATAAATTAGGGAGCAAAGAGAAAGCGATAATCTAGGCATATCAAGTGAAAGACCATAAGACATAGGAGCGGAAGTAAGGCCATTCGGCCCATCAAGTCCACTCCACCATTCAATCATGGCTGATTTCAACTCCATTTACCCGCTCTCTCTCCATAGCCCTTAATTCCTCGAGAAATCAAGAATTTATCAACTTCTCTCTTAAAGACACTCAACGTCCCAGCCTCCACCGCCCTCTGTGGCAATGAATTCCACAGACCCACCACTCTCTGGCTGAAGAAATTTCTCCTCATCTCTGTTCTAAAGTGACTCCCTTTTATTCTAAGGCTGTGCCCCCGGGTCCTAGTCTCCCCTGCTAATGGAAACAACTTCCCTACATCCACCCGATCTAAGCCATTCATTATCTTGTAAGTTTCTATTAGATCTCCCCTCAACCTCCTAAGCTCCAATGAATATAATCCCAGGATCCTCAGACGTTCATCGTATGTTAGGCCTACCATTCCTGGGATCATCCGTGTGAATCTCCGCTGGACCCGCTCCAGTGCCAGTATGTCCTTTCTGAGGTGTGGGGCCCAAAATTGCTCACAGTATTCTAAATGGGGTCTAACTAGTGCTTTATAAAGCTTCAGAAGTACATCCCTGCTTTTATATTCCAAGCCTCTTGAGATAAATGACAACATTGCATTTGCTTTCTTAATTAAGGACTCAACCTGCAAGTTTACCTTCAGAGAATCCTGGACTAGGACTCCCAAGTCCCTTTGTACTTTAGCATTATGAATTTTGTCACCGTTTAGAAAATAGTCCATGCCTCTATTCGTTTTTCCAAAGTGCAAGACCTCGCACTTGCCCACGTTGAATTTCATCAGCCATTTCTTGGACCACTCTCCTAAACTGTCTAAATCTTTCTGCAGCCTCCCCACCTCCTCAATACTACCTGCCCCTCCACCTATCTTTGTATCATCGGCAAACTTAGCCAGAATGCCCCCAGTCCCGTCATCTAGATCGTTAATATATAAAGAGAACAGCTGTGGCCCCACTCGTCACCGGTTGCCATTCCGAAAAAGAACCTTTTATCCCAACTTTTTGCCTTCTGCCTGACAGCCAATCGTCAATCCATGTTAGTACCTTGCCTCAAATACCATGGGCCCGTATTTTACTCAGCAGTCTCCCGTGAGGCACCTTATCAAAGGCCTTTTGGAAGTCAAGATAGATAACATCCATTGGCTCTCCTTGGTCTAACCTATTTGTTATTTCTTCAAAGAACTCTAACAGGTTTGTCAGGCACGACCTCCCCTTACTAAATCCATGCTGACTTGTCCTAATCCGACCCTGCACTTCCAAGAATTTAGAAATCTCATCCTTAACGAAGGCAACACATAGCAATATGGGGATTGGAATTGGGGAGCAGCATGCTTTTGTTCACCTCCAGACTCAATTATTTTAATGTTCTCCTAGCCGACCTCTATTCTTTCACTTTCCATAAGCTTGAGTTTATTTGAAACTCTGCTACCCTGGTCTTAACTTGCCCTAAGTGTCATTCACCCAATATCCCTGTGCTCTCTGACGATAAAACACCAAATCCAGCCATATCTCAAATTTAAAATTCTAATATATATTTTAAATCCCTCAATGGCCTAGCCCCTACATAACTTAAAATATCCTGAGGCCGTACAACTTTCTGACAACTCTGCATTGATCTACTTCTGGTGCCTTGTCCACCTTCGATTTCCTTCACCCCAGCAAAAGGGCAAAACATGCAAAAATCAAGATTTAAAGACCATGTACAATGACATGTACCATTGGCACAAATCATTATGTTCACAAGAAAAAGCTCTCCACAGTGACCAAGATGAAAAAACTCCATATCACATAGCTTGTCTATTGCAATTCCTCTATCTTCAGAGTATTTTCTGAAACAGAGGATGAAGATTCCCTCTGTGCTTTTCTTTGATATGCCAAATAGTGGGCAAATTGTAAAGGTACAGATGTACCTGCAGTATGCAATTGGATCTGTATTATGTTTAAAGAAGTGCATGACTCAGACCTGTGTCACAATAATGTATTTAAATAGGTATCATGCATTAAGGACCCAAGTGGTTATTGCAATTCTCCTGTCTCTCCCAATCTTTCCACGATAACACTAGCCACCAGATGATTTATTTTCCATAATATTTTCAAATTTGAGGAATTAGAAAGATTCTGCAATGGACTTTGATTCTCAGTTTTTAGTGAAAGGATCAGACACACATTTAATGTTTGGTATCTGCGACTCGAGAAGTCAGCCTCATTGATGTTAGTGAACAAAGGCTATTTTGTGTTCATTTCATTTATCAGTCTTTGAAATCTTACAAAAATGATTACCTAAAACAGTTTGATCACAAATTAATATGAGCATAAGAAAGTGAGCACCGTTGATTTTGACAGTTACTGGTATGAACATAAACATAACAATATCATTGAAGATTAATGGAGATGCAAACTATGCTGTTAATTCTTTGGAATTTAAACAATCAATGAAATTTTAACAACTAAAGGTAAAGATAGTTAACAGATATACCTAGTTGAGGACAGGTTAACACATTAAGCAAAACCTCAGAATTCAAGATGTTATAAATTGTACTTGGTATATCTCATGATGGATAAGGGGAAACATTTTCAATTCCAATGGAAGTTACTCAACCAACCTATGTTACAAAGAAAGTATTCATAATGTGCATTCATATTGACAAAAAATGTTAAGAAATGCTAGTTGCTTGAGAAATTTACTCATTCCTGCAGCACAAACTCTGATTGCTGACTACATTCAAAAGACACATCATTCCACAAGAGATATATGGGTCACCCTGATCAAAGATCAACTGAGCTGATGGGCTGGATTCTCCGCCGCATCGGGAACTCCGCTACCGGCGGCGGAGAATATAATGTCGGGTAGAAAATGGGATCAGCGTCCCATGCTGACGCACTGGTTCCCTACTGGTGTCGGGATCGAGGTTCGTACCCTGCACCAGGGGGAGGATATAAAGGGGTCATTAAGACCCATTAGCATCTTATTAATGGACTGGGATCCATATTCTCTATGCACTCATGATTCTCTGGTCCTCATGTGAATGGGAATTGGTGCAGATCTTGACAAGTGTATACCTGAGACTGTGGGCCAAGGTGAGGTAACACTTTAAGGGAGTTGCCCCCAAATCCATCAGAGGGCCACCCTTCCCCCCACAATGCAAGACCTGTCCCCGCCAACCAGAACCCCCCCCCCTCCCAACCACCAGAGATCCCCTAATTAAAGAGACCCTGACTAGAGACTCTGACTGGAAGATCCCCAGGAGAGACCCCTGCTTGGAAGCCCCACAGCAAAGAGACCCCTGTCTGGAAGCCCCGCGGCAAAGAGACCCCTGTCTGGAAGCCCTCCAGAAGAGATACCAGTGTCCGAAAGCTAAAGGACAAATCAGCCTGAGGCAGTGAAAAAAAAATCACTGCTTTAAAGCTCACTGGTGCAACACACTTGCTGGTTCAGGCAGAGGAAGCAGCACCTGTAAATTCCCAGAAAGAGAACATCAGTCTGCTGGGTCTTTGATCTTTGATCTGCAAGCCACCATTCATTTCTCTTCGATATTGATTTTACTACGCTGTGATTGACAGTTTCCACACAAACCCAGCTGTCTGCATTGTTCGATACATCTCACATTACACTTAAGTGAATATGAAACAACGCAAAATTTATAGACGTCAAGCTTTGATTGACAGCTGCTGGACCACATCAAAGAAAGGTTCTGTTAGTTTCACAGCTGCCTACTTCAAAGTTTTCTGGGGGGGGGGTCTCTTTAATTATGTGTTCCTTGGGGGGGGGGGGTGGGGGTGGCAGCCGTTGTGTCTCACTGTTGGGCCGCCCACTACAAATGACGGCCCAATAGTGGGATTCCCTAAGCACTCCCTCGCAATGCAAAATTTTGCATGGCTAAGGATTGGGAATCGATTTCTGATTTGCGCTTCCAGCGTGAGCACAAATTAGGTACAATTCATTTCTGGTGGGAGAACATAGGATGGGATTCTCCGATCCCGCGGGCAAGTTCTGACGCCGGCATCAAAAACAGCGCGAGCCACTCCGGCAGCAACGGGCCTCCAGGCCCAGGTATTCACCCCTTCCCAGGGGGTTAGTACAGTGCCGGAGTGAGGTCCGCTGCTCCAGCCGGCGTGCCACGGGCAGCGCGACTCTGTGCATGCGCGCCAAGGCCGGCATGAGTTCGCATATGCATGCCACGGCCGGCGCGAGTTTGCGCATGCGCGTGGGTTCCCACGCCGGCCCCCGGGCAATATGACGGAGCCCTACAGGGGCCCGGCGCGGAGGAACACAGGCCCGTCCGCCAATCGGTAGGCCCCGATCGCGAGCCAGGCTACCGTTGAGGCCCCGCCCCCCCCAACCGGGATGGCCTCCGCAGCCAGAACTCCGAAGTCAGTCGGGTAGGACCATACGTAACCTATGCTGGCGGGACTCGGCGAGCACTTGGACCATTGAAGCGCGGAGAATCGATGGAGGGGCTGCTTTCAACGGTCCCTAACTGACGCGGCCCCAATCCTGCGGGCGCCTAAGCATCGGCGGGCCGGCGTCGGGAGCGGCGTGGCACGACTCTCGCGCCCCCCCGCCGATTCTCCGACCTGCCGGGGGATCGGAGAATCCTGCCCATAGTCTCCCAAATGGAGAATCCTGTCCAATGGTTTTCCACAAATGTTTGGTTGCAAATAAAGGTCAGAGATTATTGAATGAAAAATAAAAATGAATGTAGTGAATAATCAATCAATTGTTTCAATTGGGACAATGTTCCCTTTTTCCAATCACAACATCATATTCTGAGAATCTTGTTTGATCCATGGCTCCGATGTGGCTCAACTATAACTGATAGGTAGATAAGAGTAACTTGAGCAATTTTAACTACATTGCATCAGTCTTTTCACTTGTTCAAATAATTTCCTTAATATTTTCGGGCACAGTTGCAATCTTATTCCCCCAAAATAGATTCAAATTGAGGAACTAGGAGTTGGGTAGTTATGTGGACATAATACTTTTGTCCATGATCAGGGTCAGAAAGAAATTTAGATTTCACTGCCAATGATGGAGGACAAGTAGCTATTTAGTAACAGCAATTCCCATAGCTTACTAAAAGGTCGATACTTGTTTCATTTTCAGGTTATGTTTCTTAATAAAAGTAAAAGGGGGCAGCACGGTAGCATTGTGGATAGCACAATTGCTTCACAGCTCCAGGGTCCCAGGTTCGATTCCCGGCTTGGTTCACTGACTGTGTGGAGTCTGCACATCCTCCCCGTGTGTGCGTGGGTTTCCTCCGGGTGCTCCGGTTTCCTCCCACAGTCCAAAGATGTGCAGGTTAGGTGGATTGGCCATGCTAAATTGCCCTTCGTGTCCAAAATTGCCCTTAGTGTTGGGTGGGGTTACTGGGTTATGGGGATGGGGTGGAGATGTTGACCTTGGGTAAGGTGCTCTTTCCAAGAGCCGGTGCAGACTCGATGGGCCGAATGGCCTCCTTCTGCACTGTAAAATCTATGATAATCTATGATAATTCCTTAATAAAACAAAGCTGTAGCTTCAACCATGTCATTTCCAAGTAAACACAATACATACTTGACAAAGTTGGTGTCTTTGTGTCGTGCACTGGTGCTCCAATGGAATATACTGTGGTATCAGAACACAGGTTTATTTCAGATTTTCAACACATCAGGCTCAAACGAAACAGGAGCAGAGGTAGGCTATACGACCCTTGATGCTGCTCCGCATTCCATAAGATCATGGCTGACTTGTTTGTGTTTTGAATTTATAATATAATAATAATCGCTTATTATCACATTCCTATCTACCCCTGATAACATTTGATTCCCTTACCCAACAAGAATCTACCCACCTCTGCTTTAAAAATATTCAATGACCCCATTTCCACTACCTTCAAAAGGCAGAGTTCCAAAGTCACAAGATCATAAGACATAGGAGCAGAATGAGGCCATTCGGCCCATCAAGTCTGCTCCGCCATTCAATCATGGCTGATATTTTTCTCATCCCCATTCTCCTGCCTTCTCCCCATAACCCCTGATCCCCTTATTAATCAAGAACCTATCAATCTTGGTCTTAAAGAAACTCAGTGGCTTGGCCTCCACAGCCTTCTGCGGTGAAGTCGCACAACGTTCAAGAGAAAAGGATTCTCCTAGTCTCTGTTGGAATAGGGTGACCCCTAATTTTAAAACAGTGCCCTCTAGTTCAGGACTCACCCACAAGAGGAAACATCTTTCCCATGTCCACCTTGTCAAGACCATTCAGGATCTTATATACTTCAATCAAGTCACCCCTCACTCTTCTAAACTCCAGCGGAAACCAGCTCTGCTCTGCCTCATAACCCATCTTCATAAGACAATTTGCTCATTCCAGGTATCAATCCAGTTAACCTCCTCTGTACCACCTTCAGCGTATTTACACCCTTCCTTAAATAAGGAGACCAAAACAACACACAGTATTCGATATGGAGTCTCACCAATGTCCTGTATGACTGAAGTATAACATCCTTACTTTTATGTTCAATTCCTTTTGTAATAAAGAACAGCATTTCATTAATATTCTTGATTTGATGCTATACCTGCATAATAACCTTTGGTGACTCATGCACAAGAACATCCCTCTGTACTTTGGAATTCTTCAGTCATTCCCCGTTGAAGAAATACTCTGCTTTTTTATTTTTCCTGCCAAAGTGAACAACTTCACATTTTCCCACATTATACTCCATCTGTCAGATTTTTGTCCACTCACTCAACCTATCTGTATCCGTCTGAAAACTCCTTATGCCTTCTTCACAACATTCCTTCCTACCTATCTTTGTGTCATCTGCAAATTTAGCTACCATGTCTTCTGCTCCCCACATCGAAGTCATTGATGTAAGTGGAGGCCCAGTACAGACTCCTTCGGGATTCCACTCGTCACAACTTGCTAATGAGACAAAGACCTACTTATGCATAATCTCTGTTTTGTGCCAGCTATCAATGTTTTATCCAGGCTAATATAGTACCCCCTACACCATGAGCTTTTATTTGGTGATACCTTATCAAAAGCCTTCATGATTTTTCGTACATTGCCAGGGAGAAATCAAGAGCCAGCCAGGTACTTCGGCAACAAAAAGTGGAGGAAATTAAACCTGTGAAAATTATCACATCTTTGAGGAGAGTACAATGGCCTGAAAGCAGGTAACTTAGTTACAGTCTCTTGTAGGTTATCATGTGATCCATAAGGAGCGACAAAGGAGGTTGCAGAAACGCAAGCAAACTGGTAAAAAGCTTAATGAGTCAGTGCAGTGCCCTTTCATTTTTG
Source organism: Scyliorhinus torazame (assembly GCF_047496885.1). NCBI lineage: Eukaryota > Metazoa > Chordata > Chondrichthyes > Carcharhiniformes > Scyliorhinidae > Scyliorhinus > Scyliorhinus torazame. The sequence goes on from NC_092719.1 coordinate 170,342,878, forward strand.
TGATCAAGGCTTGAACCTGGAAGACTGATTACAAAGTCGTTGTGATGAATCAGCTTTGAGGGTCTAAGGTACAATGAGCGAGGGAAATCTCAATCAAAGTTTCTGTAGGTGCAAGTCCATAATATAAAACTGTCCACTAATAGACCATCTGGTCTGTATTTTACCTATAGCCTGAGGTCAAGGAATTATCTAGGTAGGAGACAAGGATGGGCAGCTGGTGGGATTTCCTTTGCTTTTATATAAGTGGTTAAAAAGAAGAATTGGTAGATGGGGCATCCAGCCAATTAAGAGTGGTGGATAGGGCATGGTGCCCGCAGATCATATTAAGGCAGTGTTTTTTTAGTTACATTGGTAGCATTCAGACAGGCAGAAAACCAGCAATGGCTTCAGCACAAGGAAGGGTTGCTCCACAATTCAGTAATGCCTAAATGCAGGCAGTATACCAACGGTGAGATGACCTGTTTCCAGCAGACAGGAGGAGACTAGTATGCCCGACCAAGAAGGCAAGATTGGAGGCGATAGACAAAATGAGTAGCCAGGCATCAATGTCCACATTGAGATGCCCTATTCACATGCACCCAAACCCCATGGTCAGTCCAGGGTAAATGCAGCATTAAGATAGAAGACTGGTCACATCACTATGCCATCCCTTCAATGTGGTGATGCACACTTACAGTGCCTCAGAGCGATGTGCACAAATGGGCCTTTAATGCCTCAGGCTTCTGATCAAGGGGAAGTACCAGGGATTGGTTGAAAGAGCATCTGTTTCACTTCCATCATGTCTCCCATAGCAGAAGGGGAACAAATGAGAGTTCCTACAACACTGGAAAGCCGATAGGATGCCAGACCATCTCACGACACTGCAATCATACTGGGAATGCTTGAATCTGAAGGAAGAAGAGGTCACTGGATAAACTCAGCAGTACTGCCAGCATTTATCGGAGAGAAACAGAGTTACTGTTTCAGGACCTGCTGAGTTTTCCAGAGTCTGTCTTGTTTCAAGACACTGCCTCACGTTATTCCAATGCACCATCCACCAGAACAGCCAGGCACATCAGTGGACTTTGTTGGGCTTGAAGAACGGGAGGCACGATCTGTGACATACTGTGTAGGCAAACAAAATGAGGTAATGGAGGCAGCAGCAGCCACTTCCCTTTGCAGGAATAATGACAGGGGAGGCGGTTACGCAGTGGTATTTTCACTGGACTAGTAATCCAGAGACCCAGGATAACGTTCTGGGGGCCTGGGTTTGAATCCCCACCAGGGCAGATGGTGAAATTTGAATTACATAAAAATCTGGAATTAAAAAGCGAATGATGATCAGGACACCATTGTTGATTGTCATAAAACCCCATCTGGTTCACGAATGTCCTTTAGGGAAGGAAATCTGCCATCCTTATCTGGTCTGGCCTATATGTGACTCCAGACCCACAGCAATATGGTTGACCCTCAAGTGCCCTCTGAAATGGCCAAGCAAACCACTCAGTTCAAGGGCAATTAGGGATGCACAATAAATACTGGCCCAGCCAACGGCGCCCACATCCCCTGAATGTTTGGATCGTCGCTTCCAACTTGCATCAAATTCTGTTCTAGTATACCATTACCTGCTACCACCAGTCTGGTGAAACATTGTCTTCGGAGACATTGGTGTTCGGACATTTCTAGGAAGCTGAGCCTCTGATGGTACACCTTTTAATCTGGACTGTGTCTTCTGTGACCAGGAGTCCTATGCAGCCTCTTTAATCATGTCCAATTGTTTCCTCAATCAACTGGAGCTCCTCTGCATAGTTGTTCCATGTGGCTGCAACTCTATCTCTGTACTATTCTTGTCCTCACTGGCCGAAGTCAAAGTCTGAAAACACTGACCACAAAGCTAACCCTAACCCTAACCCTAATTGAAACCTCCAAAGCGATGAGCCTCTCAAGAACCTCGTCCTGTCTCAGTGGCTGATGTGGACCTGGGAGATACTTCTCCACTAACAGTTCACTTTTCCTCAGCCTTTGCAGTGGCAGTGATTCTAAACTTGATAACGTTGTTCCCTCAAGACAACCTCACAATATGGCTGTCAGTTTCCTCCACTGCTCAACTAGCATTCATATCTCGCCTCCTTTGAGTAGGTGTGATTCGGAGTCTCTGTGCATCCAGTCTCCCAGTCACAGCATTGGGAAAAGGTAGGGAAATACCTGACAATTGGCTGTTTAATGTTGCCTACCTTTAGTTGCCTACCCATGCATAAATGTGTCTGTCACTCCTTCACCCAGTAATCCTCATCTGGTGAATTTGGTCAGTGGTAGCAAAATTCTAGGGAGTTAACTCACATCATTTTACTTCGTTTACCCCTGCAACTCTTCTGCCTCTGATAACTGCCTCCATTCCCTCGGTCATGGGTCCAGTAAAAGTCAAATCTCACACTCAAAGCTGATTATTTCTGGTGTCTCCTTAGCCTTTAATACAGATGATCACATTATCATCCTCTACGCTATTCTTCCGTTTTCCACCCGAGTGCTGCTACCCACACCTGGTTTTGAGCTTTCCTTTCTAGTCCTTGTCAATCACCTACAATGGCTTCTCTTTCTATCTTCCACAGTTACCTCTGGAGTCCATCAAGGACCTATCCGGACTCTTCCATATTTCTCAGCTACATACTGCCCCTTGAAGATATTATTAAACGGCAGAAAGTCAGGTTCACATTAATGTTGATGATACCCAGCTCTACACTGCCAGATCCTTTTTCAACACCTCCATCGTTTGTGTTATCAGACTGCTTGGCTTGACATCCTATCTTGTAAGTGCTGAAATTTTCTCCATTTAAACAGTGTAAAGATCAAAACCAATATCATTGGCCCCTGACACAAACTTTGTTCTCTAGCTATTGGTTCCATTCTTCTCTCTGACCACTGTCTCAGACTGGACCAGACTGTTTACAAGAGAGAAAGTGACCATGGGTCATACATTTCAAATATTTACCAAGACTATTGAGAGGTGTTGGGAGAAATTTCTTATGAAGAGTGTTGGAACGTTGAATGCTTTATTACTGAGAATGCCGTGCCACCAGATATAACTGTAGGTTGAAATATTGCACCTTTTAAGATAAAAATGGATAAATATTTGCAACAGAGAAAAATATAGAGCTATCTTTCATTTTAGATTGCTTTAGCTAAGAACTAACAGGCATGTGGCCACCTAAGTTCTATGGTTCTGTGCCTCAATACTAAATTTAGATTACTATACCTGACTGATAGTTTGACCATCGGTCATCCACATGAACAGAGTGAGACTGTAAATCTATTGCTCATCAGTGTAGAGTTACAAGCAGATCTCTGTTGTGATTCATATTCAGAGAATCTGACTCAAACTTTGTTTGAAAACACACCTGTGAGGCACGTTGGGACATATTACAACGATATAGGCTTTTACAAGTTGTTGTTGACAATCATTATGAAAATATTTTACTTATAACTAACATAGCTTGAAAGAAGAGAGTTTCATACCATCAGTTTGTGCTAAGTTCTAAACACAGCTCTCACACTGTTTCCTGAACATATTCACCTTCTTTAGGAAACATCAGGCAGCTATCAAACTGATTACTAGAGCCTGCATTAGAGTTTGTTTAAGGGACAAAGAGTGTGCAAGAACACCTGAAAGACCATACCATTTTTCTTGGCAGAATGGAGACAGAAAGTTCACATTTTGTAACGTTTTAAATGTGCTGAAATGCAAATATAAACACTAGCTCTTGGATGAATTTTGGGAGACATTTCTCAGAACATGCTCAATTGCATTATAAAACCTTCCATCTCCTATCGGATAAATATTTTTATCGAATTACCTATGAGACCACCATTCATTACTAAAACAGTAATGATTGTGGAATTGCATTACAGTGCAAACACATTTAAAATCAAAAAGTAATCTACTTCTAACATCATCAAAAAATCAGCCTTATACAAATACCAGTTTTAATAGCAGAGAAACATCTGCACCACCTGTGGTTTGTAATATTTCATGAGGAAGTTTTCATATTATTCATCATCACTTCAGAATTGAGGAAAAAGATACAATCAGAAAATGGCCACCAATAATTGCCACATCAAGGGGGCTTGTATTGTGTCGGCTAACGAGTAAACACACCCTATACTTACACTTGAGATGATCCAGCTCACTTTCATGTTTTCTGCTGGAGGCTCTTGCCTCTGCCAAGAGGTCTGCGATGGGGTGAAGCAGAAGAGAGGCAGAAGAACAGTGCAGTTGAAACAGAAGCCAGCAAACATAGAACACAGAAAAGCAAGAAAGGCTGCGTGAGAATGAAACAGAAGCCAACATGAAAGCCTTATCCCTTAAAGTGCTGGCTCATGCCTGTTTTTAAAAGTGGGTAAGTGTGCAGAATTTAGAGTTCCAACTTTAAATCAAATTCCCCAAAACATATACTAAAGGTTTAAATGTAGTAGGATCTTCTCTAATTAAACAATTGTATATAAGGAACAATACCCACACTATTCATATATTTTTCTCCTTGTAGCTAAACAGAGTGCACATAAGATGTCAGCCGCACACATCAAACTATGAATAAATGCTGTGACTAACTTATTAAATTTGACCAAAACTTGTTTGAGGTGTTTTCATACCTTCATTTTGATTCATTTGCACCCATTCTTAATTTCAACTTGTTAGGATTAAAAATAGTGTTGCTTCTTGGAGATACATTACTTTTTAAAATCACAGATGACCAAAATTAAAGTGCTTTTCACTGCATAAAGTGAAGAACAAAACCGGACTTGAATGCACAGTTATAAAACACAACATTTTGTAATGGAACATAGAACATACAGTGCAGAAGGAGACCATTTGGCACATCGAGTCTGCACTGACCCACTTTAAGCCCTCACTTCCACCCTATTCCCGTAACCTAATAACCCTTCTTAACCTTTTTGGACACTACGAGCAATTTTAGCATGTCCAATCCACCTAACCGGCACGTCTTTGGACTGTGGGAGGAAACCGGAGCACCCGGAGGAAACCCACGCAGACAAGGGGATGGCTTAAGAGTTTCAGGTTGAGACTTCAGTTTATTCTGACAGTTCAAGACAGAATGAAGGACATAACACAATTATGCTTTGCCCACAGCAATTTTATAAATTAGTGTGTGGACTCCATGCCTTATTTTTGAGTACAGTATGTAATTTTGAAGAAGTGAGGAAGAAACAAAGGAGAGGAATGAATAAATGTGAGTCACCATCTGGAATGAAAAGAGTGTGGAGTACACACACAACTTTGTAGTTCCAGTTTCACTACTAGATGCGGGTGTTTTTGAAGTACATCTTTCTGTTCAAATTTAAATCTGATTAAGGTGCGGAGGACCTGGGTTTGATTCCAGCCCCAGGTCACTGTCCGTGTGGAGCTTGCACATTCTCCCCGTGTCTGCGTGGGTCTCACCCCCCACGACCCAAAGATGTGCAGGGTAGGTGAATTGGCCATGCTAAATTGACCCCTTCATTGGAAAAAAATGAATTGGGTACTCTAAATTTATTTTAAAAATTTTAATCTGCATTTGCTTCGCATTTATCAGTGCTTTTCATATGTAAATATAAACACCAATTCTGAATAATTGGACATGTAAAGAACAATAAATGCACAGTATTAACAACTACTCTAACAATAATGAAAATTACATCTTGTATTGAAATCTTCTCAAAGATGTATGAAAAGACAAGCTAATTAAAATGTTTTGTTCTGTCTTAATATTGCCAACTTTATGAAGTATATAAATGGCTGATGGGCATAATTATATAAATTGGCTTGAACATTTTCAGTGGGACAGGTTTTATATTGAGGAGATGTATGACGGATAATCGTAATTTCACCTCTCAATAAAGGCAAAGAAAAGACATCTAATTTAAAACAAATTTATTTTAATTAGCCTAATAATAACTGGATTTATCCTTACATAAATAAAAACTCTAAATGTGGGTAACAATCTGCTTGTGTAACATTAAGACTGTTTATGCGGATTTCTAGTGGCGGGCATGGTGTGAGTGGTCGCACATTAGGTGGCTCTTGCTCGCAGTGGAATTGTTTTGGGTCTTTTCGCCTGTTTCGCGAGGAGTTATGCTGGTGGAAAGTGTTTAAGTATAAGGGACTAAGAATTCTCCTTTGGTCGGACATTTCTGGGGCCTATCAATTGAGGAGTGCAACAAGTAAGGGGCAACAGTCAGACCAGGCGGTCTCTCGAATTGCGACAGGGGAAAAAATGGCAGACAGCTCTGTGGTGTCGTTGCCCACTCAGTGGCCCACGGAACAGTTGGCGAAGTTACTGATGGCCAAGTTGAGCAGCAGAGAAAGGAGACCTCAGAGAACCTGGCCAGGGTGGCTGGGCCAATCCAGGCAGCCACAGAGAAAGTGGAGCAACGGCTGGAGGCGCAACATGCTCCAGAGTGCAGGAGTCTGTGACTGACCACGAGGGTCGGTTGGCTTCGTTGGAGGTGGAAATATTGCGGGTGGTGGAGGGCCAGAAGTTAAGAGGGAAGGTGGTTGACTTATTTACTCAAGGAGGCAGAATCTTCGGATTGTGGGTCTGCCCCAGGGGATCGAGGCAACTCAGACCATATGATATGTGGCTAGAATGTTCAAGAAGTTGGTGGGGAGGGGGTCTTTGACCGATCTCCTGAGAATTGAATGCATAGGTCGCGAAGGAGGGAGCAGAAAGCAGGTGAGCCGCTGAGGACAATCGTGCTGCGGTTGCACCGTTATTTGGATAATGAGAAGATTCTGTGGTGGGCGAAGGAGACGAGAGAGTGCACTTGGGAAGGCCATGCAGTGCTTATTTATCAGGACTTGGGAGCTGAGTTGGCCAGCCAATGGACCGGATTTAATCTGTGAAATTTAGAGTGCTGTATCCTGCACATTTGCAGGTCACGTTCTGGAATCAGGAGTTTTGTTTTGACATGCCGGAGGAGGCAATTAGGTTTATGAGAGACCATGGACTGGTGGAACAAAGAACAAAGAACAAAGAAATGTACAGCACAGGAACAGGCCCTTCGGCCCTCCAAGCCCGTGCCGACCATATTGCCCGACTAAACTACAATCTTCTTGTGGACTTGAGAACATTGAGATTGGGAGATACCTGTGAGGCAAGGGGTTGCGTTTATGTTTGCTATTGGGGCACCAGCCATTAGAACAAAATTTAGCCCATATAATCCGAAAGTTATTTGTCAATCTACAGCTTTTACTTCATTAATTGATATCATCAGCTGTATATAGGATTTATTGGCCACTAGAAGCATTGTAATTTGCAGATGACTTGGATGAAAAGAATATTCTTTGGTTACTGGTAATATGAGCGGTCCTTTAAAGGTTTCTTTGGCAAAGGAATAAGTTCGAAGAGGTCTGAATTATTTTTTGAAATATAAGTTTAGAGTACTCGATTTATTTTTTCCAATTAAGGGGCAATTTACATGGCCAATCCATCTAACCTGCATATCTTTAGGTTGTGGGGGTGAGGCCCATGCAGACATAGGGAGAACGTGCAAACTCCACACACTCAGTGACCGGGATCAAACCATGGTCCTCAGCGCCGTAGGTAGCAGCGCTAACCACTGCGCCACCATGCCACCCTTGGGAGGTCTGAATGTGAGTGAGCAAAAATTCAAAGGCCCATACTTAAAGGGCGGCATGCAGCACAGTGATTAGTAATGTTGCTTCACAGCTTCAGGGTCCCAGGTTCGATTCCCGGCTTGGGTCACTGTCTGTGCGGAGTCTGCACGTTCTCCCTGTGTCTGTGTGGGTTTCCTTCGAATGCTCCGGTTTCCTCCCACATGTTCCGAAAGACATGGGGCGCGATTCTCCACTCCCACACCGGTTGGGAGAATCGCGTGGGCTGCCAAAATCTCCGGGGACGCGGTCCAACGCCCTCCCGCGATTCTCCCAAGTGGCGGGAACGGCCCGGTCGAGTTTCGCGGGCCGCAGGCCAGAGAATCGCCGGAGAGACCGAAAACGGCGATTCTCCGGCACCGCCGCTATTCTGAGGCCCGGATGGGACGAGCGGCCAGGCCAAAACGGCGGGTTCCCCCCGGCGCCGTCCACACCTGGTCGCTGCAGTCGTGGGCGGTGCGTGAACGCTGGGGGGGCGGCCTGTGGGGGGGCGAGGGGGGATCCTGCACCGGGCTTCACCTGGAATGTGGGGTGGCCCGCGATCGGTGCCCACCGATCGTCGGGCCGTCCTCTCTGAAGGAGGACCTCCTTCCTTCCGCGGCCCCGCAAGATCCGTCCCCCATCTTCTTGCGGGGCGGACTTAGAAAGGACGGCAACCACACATGCGCGGGTTGGCGCCGGCCAACCCGCGCATGCGCGGATGACGTCCGTTATGCGGCGCCGGCCGCGTCATCTATGCGGCGCCGCTTTTACTCGGGCGAGAAGGCCTTGCGCGTGTAGATGACGTGGCCCTGATACTAGCCCATTGTCAGGGCCTGAATCGGTCGGGACCGGGGCCGTTCCGCGCCATCGTGAACCTCGACGGCGTTCACGACAGCGCGGTCACTTCGGCGTGGGAGTGGAGAATCCCGCCCATGATGTTTGGTTATTTGGACATTTTGAATTCTCCCTCAGTGTACCCGAATAGGCGCCAGAATGCACGACTAGGGGCTTTTCACAGTAACTTCATTGCAGTGTTAATGTAAGCCTACTTGTGACAATAAAGATTATAAAAAAAGGATGAAAATTAAGTTTTATAAAATTTAGAGTACCCAATTCTTTTTTTTCCAATTAAGGGGCAAATTAGCATGGCCAATTCACCTACTCGGCACATCATTGGGTTGTGTGGGTGAGACCCACGCAGACAAGGGGAGAATGTGCAAACTCCACACGGACAGTGACCCGGAACCGGGACCGAACCCGGATCCTCGGCGCCGTGAGGCAGCAGTGCTAAGATGAAAGTGAAGCTTAGTTTATCATCAGACAGAAATACTGAATTGCAACCTTTGCTAACTCACTACCAGCATTGCTAGATTGTACAAAAGGCCTCCCAACAGCCCACGGGAAGTTGAAGAACAGATGTGTAAGCAGATTCAGGATAGATGTAGCAATAATAGGGTTCTTGTAGTGGGAGACTTTAATTTTCCTCATATTGATTGGAAATCCCTTAGGGCTAGGGGTCCGGATGGTGAGGAATTTGTTAAGTGTGTCCAGGAAAGATTTTTGGAACAATATGTGGATGGTCCAACTAGAGAGGGGGCTTTACTGGACCTAGTATTAGGGAACGAGCCCGGCCAGGTCATCAAAGTTGCAGTGGGGAACACGTGGCAAACAGTGACCACAATTCCGTATGCTTTCAGATGCTCATGGAAAAGGACGAGTGTTGTCCTAGGGTTAAGGTGCTAAATTGGGGGAAGGCTAACTACAACCAGATTAGGCAGGATTTACAGGCTGTTGTTTGGGAGAGGCTGTTTGAGAGAAAGTCCACGTTTGGCATGTGGGAGTCTTTTAAGGAGCAGTTGATGGGAGTGCAAGAGAGACATGTGCCGATGAAAAGGAAAGACAGGAAAGGCAGGATTCAGGAACCGTGGATACCAGGGCAATTGCGACGCCAGTCAAAAAGAAAAACGATGCATACATGAGGTCTAGGCAACTAAAGACAGATGAAGCACTTGAAGAATACAGGGAAAGTAGAAAAGAGCTTAAGCAGGGAGTTAGAAGGGCAAAAAAGGGTCAGGAAATGTCCTTAGCAAACAGGATTAAAGAGAATCCCAAGGCATTTTATATGTATATTAGGAACAAGAGGGTAGCTAGAGAAAGAGTTTGTCCACTCAAGGACAAAGGAGGAAAATTATGCATAGAGCCAAAGGAAGTAAGTGAGATCCTTAATGAACACTTTGCATAGGTATTCACAAAGGAGGGGGACACGTCGATTGGTGGTATCTCAGGATATGTAAACACTTTAGAACAAGTCATTATTATGAGGGAGGAAGTGTTAGGTGTTGAAAAGCATAAGGAAGGCAGCACAGTGGCAGTGAGTAGCACTGCTGCATCACGGCGTCGAGGTCCCAGGTTCGATCCTGGCTCTGGGTCACTGCCCGTGTGGAGTTTGCATTCTCCCCGTGTTTGCGTAGGGTTCGCCCCCACAACCCAAAGATGTGCAGGGTAGGTGGATTAGTCATGCTAAATTGCCCCTGAATTGGGTTCTCTAAATTTATAAAAAAGAAAAAAAAAGCATAAGGAAGGCAAATCCCCAGGGCCAGGTGGCATCTATCCCAGATTTCTGAGGGAGACAAGAGATTAAATTGCTGGGCCTCTAACAGAAACCTGTTTCCTCGTTGACCACATGAGGTCCCTGAGGATTGGAGGATAGCCAATGTTGTCCTGTTATTTAAGAAGGGTAGCGAGGTGGGTGATGGAGGGGGATGGGGCTGCATGGAAGAGGCTGGCGTCTTGTGTGGGTAAGAGTCTGGGGGCGATGGAAACGGCGCCACTGCCGCTCCCTCCAAGGAGGTATACCACGAGCCCGGTTGTGGCGGCTGCCTTCAAAATCTGGGGGCAGTGGAGGCGGCACAGGGGGTAAGTTGGGGCCTTGGTGTGGACCCCAATACGAGGGAACCACTGGTTCGCCCCAGGGAGAACAGATGGAGGGTTTTCGGGGTGGCACAGGGCAGGGATACGAAGGTTGGGAGACCTGTTTGTGGACGGGAAGTTCGCGAGCCTGGGTGAGCTGGAGGAGAAGTATGGGCTCCCCCCGGGGAACACCTTCAGGTACTTACAGGTAAGGGCGTTTGCCAGGCGGCAGGTGGTGGAATTCCCGCGGCTGCTGCCATGCACAGTACAGGACAGGGTGCTCTCAGAGGGGTGGGTGGGAGTGGGGAAGATCTCGAAAACTTACCAGATGATGCAGGAGGAGACTTCGGTGGTGGAGGTGAAAGGCAAGTGTGAGGAGGAGTTGGGAGAGGAGATCGAGGGAAGTGGGCAGATGCCCTTGGGTGGGTGAACTCTTCCTCTTCTGCGCGAGGCTCAGCCTCATACAGTTTAAGGTGCTGCACAGGGCACACATGACCGGGACAAGGATGAGCTGGTTCTTTGGGGGTGAGGACAGGTGTGTTAGGTGCTCAGGGAGCCCAGCGAATCACACCCATATGTTCTGGGCATGCCCAGTGCTGGAGGAATTTTGGAGGTGTGTAGCGAGGACGGTGTCGAGGGTGGTAGGTTCCAGGGTCAAGCCGGGCTGGGGGCTCGCAATATTTGGGGTGGCAGAGGAACCGGGAGTGCAGGAGGCGAAAGAGGCCGGTATTCTGGCCTTTGCGTCCCTGGTAGCCCGGCGGAGGATTCTTCTTCAGTGGAAGGATGCGAGGCCCCCAAGCGTGGAATCCTGGATCAACGACATGGCGGGGTTTATTAAATTGGAGAGGGTGAAATTCGCCTTGAGAGGGTCGGTACAAGGGTTCTTTAGGCATTAGCAACCGTTCTTAGACTTCCTGGCAGAACGGTAGACATTGGTCAATAGCAGCAGCAACTCGGGGGGGGGGGGGGGGGGTGGTTTACTTTATTTTTGTTTTTGTTTAATTACACTGGGGGGTCTGAGGGGGTGTATATATTTGCTATGTTTGCTTTGTGTTAAGTCGGGGTGTTAATTTATTATTTATGTACAGGGGGGAGGGGGGTATGGAGGGTTGCTTTTTTGGACTGTGTTTTGTACTTAACCCTGTTGGGTTCCTTTTTCATTTTGTTACTGATATTCTGTGAAAACCTTAATAAAAATTATTTTAAAAAAAAAGAAGGGTAGCAAGGATAACCCGGGTAATTATAGGCCAGTGAGCTTGACGTTAGTGATAGTGACATTGTTGGAAAAGATTCTCAGAGATCAGGGGCTGGATTCTCCGCCCCGCCACATTTCTGTTTCACCCCGCCTAAGGGATGCTCCGTTACACCGGCTGGTCAATGGGGTTTCCCATGGTGGGGCAGCCCCACGCCGTCGGGAAACCCCCGGGCTGCCGGCAAAATGGAGCAGCTCACTGGCGGAGAATCCAGCCCAGGATCTATGCACATTTGGAAGTGAATGACAGCATGGTTTTGTACGACGGAGGTCATGTCTCACTAATTTGATTGAGGTTTTTAAGGAGGTGACAAAAATGATTGATGAGGGAAAGGCTGTTTTCTTGTCTACATGGACGGTAGTAAAGTATTTGACAAGGTCTCTCATGGTAGGCTGGTGCAAATGATTAAATCACATGGAATTAGGGGTGAACTGGCTGGATGGATTCAGAACTGGCTTGGTCACAGAAGACAGAGCGTAGCAATGGATGTTTTTCCAAATGGAGGTCTATAACTAGAGGTGTTCCGCAGGGATCAGTACTGGGAACTCTGCTGTTTATAATATAATATACTTGGAAAAAAACGTAGCTGGTCTGATTAGAAAGTTTGCGGATGATACTAGGATTGCAGGAGTTGCAGATAGTGAAGAAGATTATCAGAGAATACAGCAGGATATAGGTAGGCTGCAAAATTGGGGCGGAGAAATGGCAGATGGAATTTAACCAGGACAAATGCGAGGTGATGCATTTTGGTAGATCCAATACAGGTGGGAGCTATAAAACAAATGGCAGAACCATCAGGAGCATAGACACAGAGAAATCTGGGCGTGCAGGTCCACAGATCCTTAAAAATGGCAGCACTGGTGGAAATGGTGGTAAAGAAAGCATATGGCATGCTTGCCTTCATCGGATGGGGCATCGATCAAGTTCGCAAATTGTGTTAGTTATATAGAACGTTGGTTAGGCCACATTTGGATTACTGTGTCCAATTCTGGTCAGCACACTACCAAAAGAACGGGAGGGTTTGGAGAGAGTACAGAAAACGTTTACAAGGACGTTGTCTGGTATGGAGGCTATTAGCGATGAGGAGAGATTGAATAAACTGGGATTGTTCCCAATAGAAGGGTGGAGGCTGAGGGGCGACCTGATAGAAGATTATAAAATTATTAGGGGTATGGATAGGGTGAACAGTTGGAGGCTTTTTCCCAGGGGTGGAAATGACAATTACAAGGGGGGCACAAGTTCAAGGTGAGGGAGTATGGGTTTAGTGGAGATGTGTGGGGAACATTTTTATTATTTTTTTTACACAGAGGGTGGTGGTGGACTGGAATGCACTGCCAAGTGAGGTGGTTGAGGCAGATACATTAGCAACCTTTAAGACTCATCTAGATAGACACATGAAAAGGCAGGGTCTAGAAGGATACAGGGGATTGGTCTAGATAGGACACGTGATCGGCGCCGGCTTGGAGGGCCGAAGGGCATTTTCCTGTGCTGTACCATTCTTTGTAGAATACCAATAAAATTCCAACTGTATTGCACAGGAAATCTGTACAATCTTAAAAAGCGGTTTCATCTTGATGGTTCCAATCTTTATGTTCCATAAATATGGACAATGAAAGCTTTCATGAAAATAACACTGAAGCTAAAAATAACAAACTCAAACCATGGAAATCAAAAAATATCAGATGGTTAAGGGAAGCCTGTAAATTGACAGATATCCCATTTATTAAATAAAAAAATAAACCAATCATATTCTAAACACCTGAAAAAGCCTAATTGGCTGAAATTTCATAAACTGTTCCTTAATGCCACCCAGTGGCCAAGGGTTGCAACCACATTCTGATAGTAAAATTATCCAAGTAGTTTTTAAACATATCTCAAGCAATTAATTTATTCATGTTATCGTTGGGTGTTAGCCCTGACTTAGCGCTAGCATCTTTGCCTTAGAGTCAGAAGGTAAAAATATCAAGCCCCCACTTCAGAGATTTTAGCCTGACATTAGTGCAGTTCTGAGGGGTTCCTGCACTATCGGAGGTGCTGCCATTCGGCCACTCAAACAGATCCCATAGCACTTTGAATTAGAAAAGGCCAGTTCTCAGAGTGTCCTGGCTGATACGGATCCTTCAAGCAGTCTCAGTTTATCTGGTTGAGTACCTGAACTGAATTGGCTGCCGTGTTTCCTACATTACAACAGTAACTACAATACAAAAGCACTTAATTGGCAATGAAGCACTTTGGGACCTCCTACAGATAAAAAATGATATAAATTCAAGATTTTTCCTTATTATACAGTGAACAAATCAGACATCACTGTGAAGTAGCAGTAACACAATGGTAACTGTAATAAATTTATTTAGACATTTATTTGAAAAAGTATATGCTGTAATATTAGAATTATATCCAAACTGACCACTGAAATTAAAGCAAAGATTCCCAGAGTTTGGGTTACAACTCCTTAACTTAAAATACTTAACAATCAAAAACTCTTCAATTTGGAGCTCTTGTCCACAGATCAAAAGCAAAATCACCATCAAACCAACTTGTACATACAATCCTATCTGTAATACTACAACCAATAACTTCATGTCCCCAGTAAGAAGTCTGACAACACCAGGTTAAAGTCCAACAGGTTTGTTTCGATGTCACTAGCTTTCGGAGCGCTGCTCCTCCCTCAGGTGAATGAAGAGGTATGTTCCAGAAACATATATATATAGACAGATTCAAAGATGCCAGACAATGCTTGGAATGCGAGCATTAGCAGGTGATTAAATCTTTACAGATCCAGAGATGGGGTAACCCCAGGTTAAAGAGATGCGAATTGTGTCAAGCCAGGACAGTTGGTAGGATTTCGCAGGCCAGATGGTGGGGGATGAATGTAATGAGACATGAATCCCAGGTCCCGGTTGAGGCCGCACTTGTGTGCGGAACTTGGCTATAAGCTTCTGCTCGGCGATTCTGCGTTGTCGCGCGTCTTGAAGGCCGCCTTGGAGAACGCTAACCCGTAGATCAGAGGCTGAATGCCATTGACTGCTGAAGTGTTCCCCGACTGGAAGGGAACATTCCTGCCTGGTGATTGTCGCGCGATGTCCGTTCATTCGTTGTCGCAGCATCTGCATGGTCTCGCCAATGTACCACGCTTCGGGACATCCTTTCCTGCAGCGTATGAGGTAGACAATGTTGGCCGAGTCGCACGGGTATGTACCGTGTACCTGGTGGGTGGTGTTCTCACGTGTAATGGTGGTATCCATGTCGATGATCTGGCACGTCTTGCAGAGATTGCGATTCTGCATTGTCGCGCGTCCTGAAGGCCGCCTTGGACGGCCCTCGTCTGCTCAGACGAGGAGGAGCATAACAGAAATCTACAGACGTTGAAAGATGCACTCGTACGAATGGGATATGGCGCTCGACTCATCGATCGACAGTTCCAGCGCGCCACAGCAAAAAACCGCACCGACCTCCTCAGGAGACAAACATGGGACACAACCGACAGAATACCCTTCGTCATCCAGTACTTTCCCCGGAGTGGAGAAACTACGACATCTTCTTCACAGCCTTCAACACGTCATCGATGAAGATGAACATCTTGCCAAGGTCATCCCCACACCCCCACTACTTGCCTTCAAACAACCGCGCAACCTCAAACAAACCATTGTTTGCAGCAAACTACCCAGCCTTCAGAACAGTGACCACGACACCACACAACCCTGCCATGGCAATCTCTGCAAGACGTGCCAGATCATCGACATGGATACCACCATTGCACGTGAGAACACCACCCACCAGGTACACGGTACATACTCGTGCGACTCGGCCAACATGGTCTACCTCATACGCTGCAGGAAAGGATGTCCCAAAGCATGGTACATTGGCGAGACCATGCAGGCGCTGCGACAACGAATGAACGGACATCGCGCAACAGTCACCAGGCAGGAATGTTCCCTTCCAGTCGGGGAACACTTCAGCAGTCAAGGGCATTCAGCCTCTGATCTACGGGTTAGCGTTCTCCAAGGCAGCCTTCAGGACGCGCGCCAACGCAGAATTGCCGAGCAGAAGCTTATCGCCAAGTTCCGCACACATGAGTGCGGCCTCAACCGCGACCTGGGATTCATGTCGCATTACATTCATCCCCCACCACCTGGCCTACAAAATCCTACCAACTGTCCTGGCTTGACACAATTCACACCTCTTTAACCTGGGGTTACCCCATCTCTGGATCTGTAAAGAATTAATCACCTGCTAATGCTCACATTCCAAGCATTGTCTGGCATCTTTGAATCGGTCTATATATATATTTCAGGAACATACCTCTTCATTCACCTGAGGAAGGAGCAGCGCTCCGAAAGCTAGTGACATCGAAACAAACCTGATGGACTTTAACCTGGTGTTGTAAGACTTCTTACTGTGCTCACCCCAGTCCAACGCCGGCATCTCCACTTCATGTCCCCAAGCAGACTAATAATGATGGAATGGTAGCACAGTGATTAGGTTATTGAACTAGCAATCCAGAGGCTTGTGCTAATGATCCAAAAATGCGTTCCTATCCCACACAGAGTTGGGGAAATTAAACTGCGTAAATTAAGTAAATGTGACCATATAAAACCCATATAAACGATTATGCAAGATAAGCTGTCTTACCTGGTTTAGCATACATGAGAGTCCGGATCCACAGCACTGTGTATGACTCTTACTGCCTCTGAAATTATCTAGCAAGCAAGCCACTGAGCTGTCAAAAAGGTGGCTCACCACTGACTATTCAAGAGCAATTAGAACACACTAACAAGTTAAAAAACAACTTGTTTCCCGCTGTTACCAGACTCCGGAATGACCCTCTTACGGACTGAACTGATCTTTTCACACATATTCTCTACTGAGTAGTACTACACTCCGTATGCTCACCTGATGTCTGTGCCTGTGTATTTACATTGTGTATTTATGTGTGTCTTATGTTTTTTCATGTATGAAATGAACTGTCTGGGCTGTACGCAGAACAATACTTCTCACTGTTCCTCGGTACACGTGACAATAAATCAAATCGATCAATTCCCATGAAGGAAATAAAAATATATACTTCCTCTAACTTTTCGTTCCAGTGGCAGTGATGTCATGTTAAGACTGTTGAATAGACAGAAAACTGAATTACAAAGCTTTTTAAAAAAAAAATGTATTTTGAAAACCTCTCTAAACTTTTCTGCCCCTATTTAAGACACGTTAAAACCTATCTTTTCGACCAAGCTGTCATAATATCCCCTGATGTGACTCGGTTTCCGCTTGCTTGTGAAGCATCTTGAAACTTAGCACCACGTTAAACATGCTATAAGAATGCAAGTTATTATTTGAATCACAGAAACCAGCCATATGGGCGGCATGGTAGCACAGTGGTTAGCACTGTTGCTTCACAGCGCCAGGGTCCCAGGTTCGATTGCCGGCTTGGGGCACTGTCTGTGCGGAGTCTGCAACTTCTCCCTATGTCTGCGTCGGTTTCCTCCGGGTGCTCTGATTTCCTCCCAAAAGTCCCGAAAGACGTGCTGTTAGGTCATTTGGACATTCTGACTTCTCCCTCGGTGTTCCCGAACAGGCGCCAGAATGTGGCGACTAGGGGCTTTCACAGTAACTTCATTGCAGTGTTAATGTAAGCCTACTTGTGACAATAAAGATCATTATTATGCTATGACACCTGGGGCGGGATTCTCCAACACCCTGCCGGGTCGGAGAATCGGCGGGGGAAGGCGTGAAACCCGCCCCCGCAAGCCACCGAATTCTCTGGCAACGGAGATTCGGCAGGGGCGGGAATCGTGCCGCGCCGGTCGGCGGGCCCCCCTCGGCGATTCTTTGGCCCGCGATGGGCCGAAGTCCCGCTGCTGTAATGCCGGTCCCGTCGGCATGAATCAAACCACCTCCCTTACCGGCGGGACCAGGCGGCGCGAGCGGGCTCCGGGGTCCTGGGGGGGGGGGGGGGTGGGGGGGCATGGGCCGATCTGGTCCCGGGGTGGGGGGGTGCCCCCACAGTGGCCTGGCCTGCGATTGGGGCCCACGGCGGGTATGTGCGGTGGGGGCATTCTTTTACTATGCGTCGGCTGTGTAGGTCTCCGCGATGGCCGATGCCTAGGTGACTCCCCCTCGCGCATGCGCGGGGATGACGTCAGCAGCCGCTGACGCTCCCGGCGGAGTCCCTTCGGCCCCGGCTGGCATGGCGCCAAATGCCTTCCATGCCAGCCGGCGTGACAGCAACCACTCTGGCGCGGGCCTAGCCCCTAAAGGTGAGGGCTTGGCCCCTAAAGGTGCGGAGAAATCCACACCTTTGGGGCGGCCCGACGCCGGAGTGGTTCACGCCACTCCATCCCGCCGGGACCCCCCGCCCTGCCGGGTAGGGGAGAATCCAGCCCCTGATGTTTTAACCTAAAGAAATCCAATAAAAAATGGAAAATGAAATGAAATGAAATGAAAACCGCTTACTCTCACAATGTTTATACATTGTACAGAACAGCCTGGTGTGTGTCATGAATAATAACATTTTGATGACAAATCAATTAATTCTAGATTGTAATATGAAAAAATGTTTTTGCACATGCAGATATAGGGGTAAACTGCCATGGGAGGGACTGAAAATTTGACAGACGATTTAAAGGTCTGTGGACCTGAGGCAGGAACATCCGGTCTCCGGTCCGGAATATCCCGCACATAGAAATGGCTTTAAAAGCTTTCTCCTATTTAACCTAAAGTTAGGTTAAAATAATTATACAAACAATCCCTGCTGAGTAGAATACATTTGTGGGCTTGGAACTCAGCCAAGCATCCATGATGAGGTTTCTCTGAAAAACTGCGTCAGCAAAACCTTTTTTGGTGAATACATTTTACACTGCAAGAAGCTTAGCCATCTGTCAGGTTTTGAAACTGCCAAACAGAATGAACTCCACAGAAAACATGAAAGCAAAGGGGACAATTCGTACAATCAAATCTGAATTTCATCATTGTGCAATGCAGAATCGCACTTTTCCAATAAATAATGTTATCTAATTTATCTGACTTTTTATTTAACTTTTACAATGCTGTTCAATTTGATGGTCCTTTACCTTTTCAAAACAAAGACTTCTATCAATCATTGTATTAAAATACATATAAAACTTAAGATGCAGTATTTCATTAAGCCATGTGAGGTTGGCAACAACTTCTGAACTTACCTTATTAAAAAACGAATCCTAATTCCAAACCCTAGATTTCTCCATGGTCCATGACATCGTTGAGTTGGTGTGAACTATGTTGGCTTTTAAAACTGGCAAAACTGCTTGCAAACTGCAGATGGTCTGACAATGTTCACGACCGCAATGGAACCAGCAACATTGAGGCAGCCGGCCCTTGGAATGGGAATCCCAGAATTGGGCCCCACCCATATTTTAAAGCCTGTCCGACGTGGAATCATAGAATTTACAGTGTAGAAGGAAGCCATTACAGCCCATTGAGTCTGCACCGGCCCTTGGCAAGAGCACCCCACTTAAGCCCACACCTCCACCCTATCCCCGTAACCCCACCTAACCTTTTTGGATACAAAGGGCAATTTAGCATGGCCAATCCACTTGCACACCTTTGGATTGTGGGAGGAAACTGGGGCACCCAAAGGAAACCCACACAGACACGAAGAGAAAGTACAAACTCCATATAGACAGTGACCCAAGCCGCAAATCGAACCTGGGACCCTGGAGCTGTGAAGCAACCGTGCTAACCACTGTGCTAGCGTGCCGCCCCCATTTTCCCCCACCATTGAATGGCAAATCCAGCTCATTTTCTCTGTATCCATTCTCGCAAATACTTTCATGATTTTAAAGACCTCGGTTTGGTCAACCTTCATCGTTCCTTTTTTCAAGGAATAGAGATCCAAGCCTGCTCATCCTTTCCTGATCTGCATAACCTTGCATTTCTGATATAACCTTTGCAAATATTTTGTGCCCCCGGAACTGCGTGCAGTATTCTTAAATGTGGTCTAACCAAAGTTAATACAGGTTTAACATAACTTCCCTACTTCCCACTTCTATCCCTCTATAGTTGGTTGGTTTTTCTATGGCATTGCCAACCAGTGGCACAGTTTTTAGTGTTCTTGTACTCAGAGATCCTTTGCTGCTCCATCCCCCCTAGACCCACCCATCTTCCAATAAGTGACCTCTCCCTAGTCTTCCTATCAAAATGTACTACCTCACATTTACCTGCGTTGAACTTAATTTGACAATTATTTTTCTATTTTGCAAGTTTATTAACGTCTTCTTGTTATCTGTTGCAGTCTTGCTCAGTATCGACTACCTCCCTGCAATTTGGAGCCATCCGTGAATTTATAAATTGTCCAACTTAAGAATGTAAAATGTTAAGAGCAGTGGTCCCAGCAACGGTAATTTGTGAACACCACTTCCCACCTTCTGCCACTATGAATAAATACCCTTTACTCCCACTCTCCGCCTTCAGTCTTGAAGTCAGCTCGAAATCCATTCTGTCACTTGTTCCCGACTGCATTCTTTGATTTCATTCATTACCCTTATGATGGGGGCCTTTTAGAAAATCCAGATAAATTATATATTTTATTAATTCTAGGGATGTGGGCAATGCTGGCAAGGCCACCATTTACTGCCCTGCATTACCATTGGCCAAGCTCTCTGTTGCCTCTTCAAAAATATAAATGAATGTATATATTATTATTATAAGAGGCTATTTAGTACAGTTGGTTAGATAGTTAGTATGTGGTTCAGAATAATGTCAACAGCGCAGGCTAGATTCCTGTTCTGGCTGAGATAGACTTTGGACCTACCTCCTCACACTGCCCCTGAGGATGGAATGGCATACACAAGTGACAAAAGCAACCACCAAGAAAACGGCTCAGGATGAAGCATCAGCAGACAATGAGCCAAGGACCTACCTTTGGACAGAGTATGCCTGAATTAATTAATATTATCTTTATTTTAGTTTTTTTTTCTAGATGTTCTTCTATTATCTCCTTTGGTAAGGATTCCATTAATTTTCCTGCCAGCGATGTCAGATAAGCGTATCAAGGAACGGTAACAGAGCTAGATTAATGGATTTGAAGTACAGGTCAGCCATGATTAAATTAACCAGCAAAAAAAGCTCAAGCTGTATTGCTTAGCCTCCTCCTCTTACACCTCAATTGGAAATTTAGGTCCTACTTTATCAAATTCACTTGTTCAATTAATCTTCAGATATTATACAATTATGGCACTGTCCATTCCAATAAGTCAGTGTACAGTAAAATCTGCTAATTTTACAGTAACTGTATTATCAATGCAATAGCTCAGTGAAGCCATTACACATTGTTCCTACTTGAATAATGTTATGATGGAAATTGATGTTTAGGATGCATCGCATTTGGAGGGTTTGGTGGGTTTAAGGATAAGAAGATACAAACTTCCATCTTCTAACCACGGAGCTTGATGAACCATCTACTTGTATATGTTCTTGTATGAACAATTCTATAATGCGTAGGAGCTTCAACTCTCCACGCCATTTTTCCTCATGAATTAAAATACCCAAACAATAATCATAAAATCCTTACAGTGCAGAAGGAGACCATTCGGCCCATCGAGTCTGCACCGACCCTCCGAAAGAGCACCCCAACTAAGCTCACTCCCCACCCTATCCCCGTAGCCCCACCTAACCGTTGGGACACTAAGGGGCAATTTAGCATGGTCAATCTGTCTTTATTTGTTCATATAGAAACACTGACAAAACAGGTATTGAGTGATTTGACCAGTCATTTAAAAAGTAGGACATTTGTAAGCAAATAAATGTTTACATATTGAAAATTATTTTACAAAATAGTCCAACCACTACACTGCATTATGAAATAAAGCCATAGTAAAATCAGTGATGAATCAGCAAGTTGAAATAACTCATTTCATCTCAAATTATAGAACTCACATTGTTCCTAATTGTAATGCTGCGGAGAACAGTTCTTAAAACTGCATGTTAGACATCATTTCACATTTAGAGCCAGTTTCATGGGATAATGTTTTTGGCCTCTCTTTAAATTGTTGTCTTGAGTGAGGTCACTTCAAAAAGTTGCTTTCACATCAGGTGCAGTTACAAAGGCTGCTTTACATTTAATAAAATGCCAGCTGGCCTCTGCACCTCCAAATTCATACTGGTACAAGGTTTGGTAGGCTAATCAGTTCTTTTTAATCAGTAAAAAAAAAAGAGCAACAGTAGAGGAACCCAATAAATGGGAGTCACTGTTTGCTTTTGTGTAAATCAACATTTTCTTGCCCTTCAGTATAAGTCGATCATAACTGCTTATAACACCGGTGACTATTTTGGCATGAATAACATAGCAGCATTAATGCATCCGATACAGTCAAAACAACAAAACAAAAAACAGTTTCACAAATTAAAATTCAATTTGAAATGGATTTCATCCAATCTGTAACTGATTTGTCAGGGCATTTACTTCAAACTTTGAACAAAAGATTTTAAAGTATGCATTTTCTTCCGGTCCACTTGGATGCTACTTCACTTCTTAAAACAAAACAAAAAAAGCCCTCTGCTAAATGTTGTAGGGTTCTCTAAAGATATATATGGTTCAGTTTCATTTTCTGAAATATAACTGGTTGCAGGTCCTAAGTAAAACAATTTATCAAACACTTACCGACTTACTATTCAGCACACATAAAACTGCAATTGAAGTGCATCAATTTGCCTCTTTAAGGTTCTTAAGAGTTAGATATATTACTTTAACTATTTGACTCAAGAGCACTCAATGATAAAACATCCCAATACTGGACCGATTTAGTTGTTTTATTTCACAGTGACAAAAATTAGAGTAATGCCGAATAACAGCTGCCTTCTTTCAGGCCATCAATAATTTTCCTCAGACTCCAGTTTGCTGATATATTTTAGATACAACAATGGTGACCCAGCAGCATCTAAAGAATCCATCCCATAAACTACTTTGTAAGTACTAAATGATTTTCCACTTACCAGAATGCTGCAGATTGCAATCTTTCTAATAAATCCCTTCCCCTAAAATAAATACTTCCTATGAAACAAACATCTATCAAGACCATTAAATGTTTTCTTCCTCCTATCGTTTCAACAAATTTTCAATGGAGGTTTTAAAATAAATCTTCAGTGGTGATCAGTCCACTAATAGGATTGCTTTGTATAAGTAATCACAATAAAGGCAGCTGTAATATGATTTTTAAGCACATCAGAACAAAATCCCACAGCACTCATCGTCAGGAAAATAAATGTATGGTTCCAGCACCCTATCAGATTGGTATTTTCAACATATCACGATATGCAAAACAACTATCTGATGAATAGTGATAACTCAATCAACAAGTACTGTACCTTAAAATGTTTAAACAATGCCAAAAAGGCAGAAATTAATGTGAAAGAAATAACAGACATTAAAAATAATTGATGCTGTTCTATATTTGTGAGGCATAGAGAATAAATGTAACATGCTAATTTAAATGTAATCAGATTACAAATAGTTGCTTATAGTAGTCTGCTTTAATTTTAACCATTTGGCAATGGTGTCTTATCAATATAAATGGAATCTTGCTGTATGGTCTGCCAGATTTTTAGTGGGCTAGATCAACTAATGCTAATTGACTTTTATTTTACTGCTAATACTCGTGATTTCTTTTTTAAAAAATTTGTTAAACTGAACTATTCCAATGGTGTGGCCTTTTTGTAATTATAAGACATATAGTTTAAAATCTCCAAATATAAATGCAATGGGTATAAACAAGGAAAACGTTTGAAACAATGCCTCTTCTAATAGTTGGATCCTTGCACCAATATGTGAAATCATCTAATCCAGTTGAAAGCATAATTTTAATATTAACACTTGCACATTTATATGCACAGTACTAGCAACGTGTTAGTGGACATGCTTATAATAAGAAAATATCATGGAAAGTCAATTAGTTGTAGAATGATCATGAGTTAACAAAGTTTTAAGATGACATGGTTAAATGAATAAAGTGCACAGTATAAGTCCATATATAGTCAGAAGGCAAGCAGTCTTCTGTTACTGGTTAACCTTTAACTGGCCAGAATACATCACAGGTGGCTTCCCTTAATCTCTGGTGAATGGTAATAAAGTTCATTGTACTTCAGCAAAGAAGCTGCAACAACATTAGTCTGTTTGTGCTATGTTTCATTCTGAGGAAGTGTAAAATGTAATAAAATTTTCATTAAAATTGTTCAGCAGCATTCCATTGGAAGAAAATGTTTCATAATCTGATACCATCAGATCTTGCTCTTGTCATGTGTTTTAGAAAATATCAGATTAATACATACCAGAACATTATAACTCTGATTCTAAACATTTTTAAACATGAAATACTTAACGCTGAAAGACCCTCCTCCCGAACAGAAAATAAAGGGGTGCCCAAAATGCAGTAAACTGGTTAAGCCACGGAATACGACAAGTTCTCATCCTGAACACTAGATATCACTGGCACTATAGAGCAGGCAAAGAAACAGTGACAGAACAATCTGAACACAAATTAGCTGGTGTAATTTGTGCATACAGCTGATGTTTGGAAGTTTCAAAGTAGCATACGAGGAGAGGTTTGGATCAATTTACCTGTGTACAAAGAAACGTGTAGAACGGAGCAAGGCGGATAATGAAACAATCTTCATAAATACTCCATTACATTTGGATAGCCATGTTTTATATTCATTCATGTAACTGAATTTAATTACTAACAGCAAAATCCTTATTTTTAATATGAATAAGTCACAGAAGATTTAAACCTTTGTTCTGTGAACATTGGTAGTTAAGAAACTATAATCAGAGAAATGTAAAGGCTAAATTAAAAGTAAACAAAAATAAATAATGACAAAAGTATTCAAGACTAAGAGCCACTACTAGAATAAAAAACCTCGATAATAGTATTTTCTACTCAACACTATAATATAAAATACATGAGAAATATCAAAAACAAAACCTTACCTTTTAATAATGAAACTTTATTTAAAGATTCATTCAGTTCCTGTTCATCCATCTGGTAATCTATTTTTGGTTTAAAGATAAGAGTTTAAATCTATGAAGCAACAGCCCCATACTACAGAATTTCTAACACAAAAACTCTCTGAAAGAACTGTGTCACAGCAAAACCATTTGTAATTTGATAGGTGGTGAAGATAAAAAAAAATATTTACACCTTCCCCTGACAAAGGAAATGCTGCACATCAATAAAGTTGAAGCAACTCTTGGGTTCTGAAAGCTATATATCATTAATTCTTGAAGACATATTATGTAATGATTTGTCAACTTTTTTGGAGTTTGTTTCTAACCGATTTATGATAAAAAAAGAGAAATTTTGTTTAATAAAACAATAATTTGCTGGAGCTTGAATAGTTTTGCTTATCTAATAATTGAAGCATTTTAATATTGACCTATATGCATTAAGCAATGCCATCTGACTGTGAAAACTTTCATAATTTTATAGAGAACAAAAGAGAATCTGAGATTCAAGTAATTGTAAACGATTAGGAGAAACCTTCTGTAACAGAAAAGGCCAAATCATAGCAACAATTTAAATAAACGGAAGTTTAAAGAAGGTGGAACTGAAATGAAAAAAACAAGCATGCTTCAATGTAACTGTTGGTTGTTGACCTATTTTGCAAGCTACATCAGACACAAAATATTCCGATTCCACTTAAATGAAAAAGCAGAATAGTAAAACTTCAATAATAATACCAAAGGATTTTTCATTTTGTAAGAATTATTAGAATACTACACGAGACAATTTTAAAAAGTGTATTTTGTAAATTTAACTTATGATAATTTAATAGTAAAATAAATAGTCTTTTCCCAAAACATACCTCTGCAATTTAATTCAATAATCAAATAAAATTACCCGTAGTGTCTTCGCTGCTTCGGTCCTTACTTGGGCTGAGAGTGTCTGACATATCAGATTCCTTTGCTTCTAGTTGATTTTCTAAGTAGACAGAAGAGTCCATTATAAGCACGGGGGTGGGGACATTCACCACACTTCAATGCAGAAAGCCAAGTCATTTGTTTTTCTTTACAAATTGACAGTTGGTAGCTGAATCAAATACACACAATAAAACTAAACCTTTCTTAAGAATTTAAGAACAATAGCCAGAATTGTTAGCTAAAATAACCGTATTTAAAAATAACATACATGGGCATTCCCAAAACTTCTCAAACTGTTGGCAGCTTTTGTCATATTCCACAAATGGTCATGTAAGCAAGCTGAAGCTTCAACTAAGCACATGGCTGCCTGGCTAAAATAGTCAATGCTTTTGTTTGGGGGATATAAGGTCATTTCCCTGCCAATCGACGAATGCTACAGGGTCAGTTGTTCTCAATAACACTTTAATAAATGGCTATGTACGAGAAACAATGCAGTATAAAAAGTGTTTCATTATTTCTTGAATTCTTTCATGACTTCAAATTCAATATGAATTTCCTAAAATTCCTTGCATGACTTTTCATAAACAGCATACAGATTTTATAAGTCAGAATTTATAAATGGACTAACAATAACTCCAGTGAATTTCTGGGTTGACTTTCATTTGTTAACGATGTCACTAGCTTTCGGAGCGCTGCTCCTTCCTCAGGTGAATGAAGAGGTATGTTCCAGAAACATATATATTGACAGATTCAAAGATGCCAGACAATGCTTGGAATACGAGCATTAGCAGGTGATTAAATCTTTACAGATCCAGAGATGGGGTAACTCCAGGTTAAAGAGGTGTGAATTGTGTCAAGCCAGGACAGTTGGTAGGATTTTGCAGGCCAGATGGTGGGGGATGAATGTAATGCGACATGAATCCCAGGTCCCGGTTGAGGCCGCACTCATGTGTGCGGAACTTGGCTATAAGTTTCTGCTTGGCGATTCTGCGTTGTCGCGCATCCTGAAGGCCGCCTTGGAGAACGCTTGCCCGGAGATCAGAGGCTGAATGCCCTTGACTGCTGAAGTATTCCCCGACTGGAAGGGAACATTCCTGCCTGGTGATTGTCGCGCGATGTCCGTTCATTTGTCGTCGCAGCGTCTGCATGGTCTCGCCAATGTACCACTCTTCGGGACATCCTTTCCTGCAATATATATGTTTCTGGAACATACCTCTTCATTCACCTGAGGAAGGAGCAGCGCTCCAAAAGCTAATGACAGCGAAACAAACCTGTTGGATTTTAACCTGGTGTTGTAAGACTTCCTACTGTGCTCACCCCAGTCCAACGCCGGCATCTCCACTTAGTTTGTTAAAACTGCACATTTCAACCCTCATTGGCACCGCAATTGTTTTGTGAAAAAGTTTTTCAGCTAGCACCCTTTGTGTCACTAGATTCCAAAAGAAAATCTAACGAGTAATTGGACAGTTGTCCTTGTTCCTACTTTCTCAGTGCTACACAGCGCTGTCCCGCAGATCTAAATGCATCATCATTTAGAGCTATTCAAAAGGTTTGGAATAGAGGAGGTAATGAACAGTGAACTATTTTCTTGCTACATTGAGCAAGAAATCCTTCAGTTTCCAGATCATTAGAATCCTAATAACTATTTTCCAATAAATATAAATACAAAATTAAAATACTACAGCTATTAGAAATCTGAAATAAAAACAGAAAACCCTGGAAATACTCACCATGTCAGATAGCGTCTGTGGAGAGAGAAATAAAAGTTAATGTTTGAGGTCGATGACCCTTCATCAGATTCTTCAGAAGGGTCATTAACCTGAAGCATTAACTGTGTGTCTGTCTCCTGTCTATCAGCAATGCAATTGATTCTTCCTTGCTCAATTCAGGACAGATGGTAAAAGTGATCTAGCGAATGACACCCATCCTCATACCTGCCACTGCAACTTTAAAACAACGCAGTGGCTCTTGTGTGGCTCGTAAAATGCACAGCATCAATTTGCCACATTTCTGCGGCTGATTAGTCCCATGTGGCAAATGGTGAATATTTTGGACAACACTGGCCTAAACGAGCACTTGCCAGGGGAGATTAATGACTATATAAAATTACTTTTTACATGGAATATATTTCTTGTCAAGTTTATAGAATAAACTTCCAGTTAATATAGATATTTTTTCATAAATTTAGAGTGCCCAATTATTTTTTTCTAATTAAAGGGCAATTTAATGTGGCCAATCCACCTCCCCTGCACATCTTTGTATTGTGAGGGTGAGACCCACTCAGACAGGGGGAGAATGTGCAAACTCCACACGCAGTGACTCGGGACCGGTGCTAACCACTGCACCACCGTGCCGCCTCTTCCAGTTAATATATAAATGGAAAATGTGTTTCTATTGTATGGTGACCAGAGAATATGAAGCATAAACAGTGTCCCATTATAAGTCACAACTCAGAAAACTCTATGGCTGGTATTTTTGAGCTGTTCACACCGGTGGGATCTACCGGTCCTGCTGACAGCGCGTCCCAATGGTGGGCCACCTCCACGAAACACATTGCGGGTTACACATGGAAACTCCCGCCCCACATTTTATTCGTGATTTTGGTTATATAAACCAGAGCAGGTACAAAGATGGAGGCTCTTTTTTGCAGGAAAATGAAGGTGTAAATAAATATAGTAGATGTGGTGATGTGCATCATTGTAAATACATGTAGGCTAGCTAGACACAAGAGGGAGCACCAGAGACATCACACACACACACACTCAACCAATAGATCAGTTAGATAGGACACGACCAATGGACATTCACGATACACACAGAGGTGACACAACCACAGGATGGCATTACACCAACCCATATATAAAGGACACCACACACATGATCAGCCTCTTTCCAGTGGAGACAGTCAGTGAGTAGAAACACAAGGTTGATTCAATATTACACCCACCACGTGGATTGCAACAACTGGTTGGTCAGTCTGGGTAGCTATAGTAGGATTAGCAGTAGTGTCGAACCCGAGTAATAGAAGTGTAAATAGTTTAATAAATGTGTTGAAGTTATCTCCACGTCTGAACCTTCCTTTGTCAAGTGCACCACAAGGAAGCCGCTTATGTTACACCTAGAACATAACAAATCAGTAGATACGTCACCCTGACACTGAGCAGCACTGATACAAAAATCTATGCTGCATCACTTTCTCCAGGGTTACGCTTGTGCGTTAAATAAGAATAATAAAAAGGAAGAAAAGATGTCATAACTGAAGGGGAAATAGAGAACAAAAATAATAGATCATCCTCAGGCAGAGCAAAAAAGGTGACAAGTGTGAGAAGGAAGGTGGTCAATGCAGGACTGAGGCATTGTACCTTAATGCGTTCAGTATACGGAACAAGGTAAATTAGTTTGTTGCGCACATTGAAATTGGCCTGTACGATGTTCTGGGCATCACAGAGATGTGGCTGCAAGGGGATCAGTGCTGGGATCTAAATATGCAAGGATATGTGTCCTATCGAAAGGACAGGCAGATGGGCAAAGGGGGTGGGGTTGCATTGTTAGTAAGGAATGAAGTTAAATCGATAGCAAGGAGAGATATAGAATCAGAAGGCATAGAAACTCTGTGGGTAGAGTTGAGGAATCGCAAAAGTAAAAAGACCCTGATGGGAGATATGTACAGGCCCCTTAGCAGTAGTCAGGATGTAGGGCAGAGATAGAGAAAGCATGTAAAAAAAGGCAATATCACAACAATCATGGGCAACTTCAATATGCACGTGGACTGGGAAAATCAGGTTGGTAGTGGATCCCAAGAAAACAAATTTGTGGAATGTTTAAGAGATGTCTTTTTGGAGTAGCTTGTGGTAGAGCCCATTAGGAAACAGGCAATTCTGGATTTGGTGATGTGTAATGAGGCATACTTGATTGGGGATCTTAAGGTGAAGGAACCTTCAAGGATCTAAATGCATCATCATTTAGAGCTATTCAAAAGGTTAGGAATAGAGAAGGTAATGAACAGTGAACTATTTTCTTGCCACATTGAGCAAGAAATCCTTCAGTTTCCAGATCATTAGAATCCTGATAACTATATTCCACAATATGATAGAATTTACCCTGCAGTTTGAGAGGGAGAAGCTGGAGTCAGATGGAACGGTATTATAATTAAATAAGGGTAACGACAAAGACATGAGGGAGGAGTTGGCCAGAATTGATTGGAAAAGGAGACTAGCAGGAAGACAGTGGAACAGCAATGGCAGGATTTTTAGGGGGTTATTCGGGAGGCAAAGCAGAAATTCATTCCAAGGAGGAGGAAACATGTTAAAGGCATGGTTGGGGAGGGAAGTCAGGGACAGCATAAAAGCAAAAGAAAAAGCATACAAAGTGGCAAGGATTAGTGGGAAGTCAGAGGATTGGGAATCATTTAAAAGTGAGCAGAGGACAATTAAAAAAACAATAAGGGGAGAGAAGACGAAATATGAGTGCAAGTTTGCTAATCATATAAAAGAAGATAGGAAGAGTTTCTTTCAATATATAAAAGGTAAGAGAGAGACAAAAACAGACATGGACCACTAGAAAATGTGGCTGGAGAAGTAATAATATGAAACAAAGAAATGGCAGACAAACTTAATAGTTACTTTGCATCAGTCTTCACGGTGGAAGACACCAGTGGGATGCCAGAGCTCCAGGAGAATCAGAGGGCAGAGGTGAGTGCAGTGGCCATCACTAATGAGAAGGTTCTGTGGAAACTGAAAGGCCTGAAGGTGGATAGGTCACCTGGACCAGATGGTCTACACTCCAGGGTCCTAAAAGAGATAGCTGAGGAAATTGTGGAGGCATGGGGGTGATCTTTCAGGAATCACTGGAGGCAGGAAGGGTTCCAGAGGACTGGAAAGTGGCTAATGTAACACTGCTGTTTAAGAAGGGAGGGAGGCAGAAGACAGGAAATTATAGGCCAGTTAGCCTGACTTTGGTCATGGGTAAGATTTTAGAGTCTTATTAAAGATGAGATCGCAAAGTACTTGGAAGTGCATGGTAAAATAGGACTGAGTCAGCACGGCTTTGTCAAAGGGAGGTCATATCTGACAAATCTGTTAGAGTTCATTGAGAAGGTAACAAGGAGGTTAGACAAAGGAGAACCTGTGGACGTGATTTATTTAGATTTCCAGAAAGCCTTTGACAAGGTGCCGCATAGGAGACTGTTAATGAGGTTAAGAGCCCATGGTGTTAAGGGTAAGATCCTGGCATGGATAGAGGATTGGCTGACTGGCAGAAGGCAGAGAGTGGGGATAAAGGTTCTTTTTCAGGATGGCAGCCGGTGACTAGTGGTGTGCCTCAGGGGTCTGTGCTGGG
Organism: Scyliorhinus torazame; assembly: GCF_047496885.1. Lineage (NCBI taxonomy): Eukaryota > Metazoa > Chordata > Chondrichthyes > Carcharhiniformes > Scyliorhinidae > Scyliorhinus > Scyliorhinus torazame. Next base: position 170,373,893 of record NC_092719.1, read on the forward strand.
ACCACAAATGTTTACAATATACATTAATGATCTGGAAGAAGGAACTTAAGGCACTGTTGCTAAGTTTGCAGATGATACAAAAATCTGTAGAGGGACAGGTAGTATTGAGGAAGTAAGGGGGCTGCAGAAGGATTTGGACAGGCTAGGAGAGTGGTCAATGAAGTGGCAAATGAAATACAACGTGGAAAAGTGTGAGGTTATGCACTTTAGACGGAGGAATTTAGGCATAGACTATTTTCTAAATGGGGAAATCAAAAGCACAAAGTGACTTGGGAGTCCTTGTTCACCATTCTCTTAAGGTCAACGTGCAGGTTAAGTCGGCAGTTAAGAAGGCAAATGCAATGTTAGTATTCATGTCAAGAGGGCTAGAATACAAGACCAGGGAAGTACTTCGGAGGCTGTATATGGCTCTGGTCAGACCCCATTTGGAATATTGTGAGCAGTTTTGGGCCCCGTATCTAAGGAAGGATGTGCTAGCCTTGGAAAGGGTCCAGAGGAGGTTCACAAGAATGATGCGTGGAATGAAGAACTTGTCGTATGAGGAACGTTTGAGGACTCTGGGTCTGTACTCGTTGGAGTTTAAAAGGATAAGGGGGATCTTATTGAAACTTACAAGATACTGCGAGGCCTGGATAGAGTGGACATGGAGAGGATGTTTCCACTTGTAGGAAAAACTAGAACAAGAGGACACCATCTCAGACTAAAGGGACGATCCTTCAAAACAGAGATGAGGAGGAATTTCTTCAGCCAGAGGGTGGTGAAAGTGTGGAACTCTGCCACAGAAGGCTGTGGAGGCCAAATTATTGAGTGTCTTTAAGACAGAGATAGAAAGGTTCTTGATTAATAAGGGAATCAGGGGTTATGGGGAGAAGACAGGAGATTGGGGATGAGAAAATATCAGCCATGATTGAATGGCGGCGCATACTCGATGGGCCGAGTGGCCTAATTCCGCTCCTAAGTCTTATGGTCTTATACTAGCTTCTTAATCAAGCTGAAATTTCAAAACCCATTTTATCAATTTTCAATGCAAGTAAAAGATCTCCTCATTACAAAACACATGGGCTCACCTTAATGAAATCAATCTGTCAGAATTTTGATATATAAATCAGAGGCATAAAAATGGCTACCTATTTTTGAAGCTGATGTTCTGGACTCATCTGTGACCCCTTCCTTGGGTTGACATGTCAAGCCACATTCATACAATAAGAAATCATTATTAAAGATCTACAAGATAATTAAAAGAACAAGCTTCCATGTAATCTGTTGAACAATGAGTCTGAACTGAAACTCCCACTCTTACAGATTGTAAAAATTAAGAATTAAGAATTATCCAAAGCCTTTACTCTGAAATCTAAGTAGACAAACATCTCCATTCCAAATCCGAACATGTCACATTCCCATGTCTCTCGAAACTCCCTGCTTGAACATCTCCAATCAATTTTCCACCATGTCACAACCTTGATGTGGTCCAAATCATGTCACAATATTTTTGTTTGATGTGGCTTACTATCCCTCCTTGACGTCTCCAACTCTGTTGCTGGCCTTCTGTACCTCATCCACAATTACTCACTTCCTGTTTCAAATTTCCACCTCAGTGATGTGCTTTTCAAAATATTTTACATTAAAGACAATATATAAATTAAGTTGTAAGTGTAGGAGAAGCTATGTCTTAGACACTAGATTTTAAAATGTAACTGGAGGAAATTACTTCATAGACAGATACAGTGCATGATTCCATAAATAAATACTGCATTAGTATCTCATGTCACTTTTGCTGTTGTCAGGGTATGTGATCCTGGTATCTTGCAAACATTTCAGCAATTCAGCCACGTAGTTTCTGGTTTGCACTGATCTCTAATCTATCTGCTCAAGTGTTGAGTACAAACAGTCCCAAAGTGCTAGCCACAGTAATTCCTAAAATGCTTCCCAAGTTTTACAGTGTATTTATAGCAACATTGCAAGCCATGATTTGAATTGTTGATATGACCAAACAGCCATTTTAACTCTCAATTGTTATCCCATAGTACCCTAAAAAGGATAGGAACTCATTCCTCACAATAATATCAATATATTTAAAGTTGACCCAGAATAACTGCAGGTAATCTACATTGTTTCACAAAGCTGCATTTTCAAATAAGGACCAGAAACATACATTGCGTCAGCATTTTTAAAATTCTGCAGAAACTAAATATATAAATGAATATTGTGCAAGGCAAATTGTGTTTGACTACCTTGATTGAGTTCTTTGATGAAGTTAGAAAGAGTTGATGAGGGCACTGCTATTGCACATATTGACTCCGAAAGACATTTGATAAAATACCACACAATAGGATTAAAAGAACATTAGCAGAATGGAAACAAAACTGGATAAAAGACAGAAAGCAGGGAATTGTGGTGACCAGTTGCTGTTCAGACTGGAGTGATCTATACAAGGGGTGGGATTCTTAGGCTGCGTCTGCCGGCCAACCAGAAATTCGCGCCCGAGGTCAACGGACCTACATGGTCCTCGCCCCGGCCGTGGCGATCTTGTGGCGGGCGGGGCCGAAGAATCCAGCACAAGATGTTTCCAAGGGTTGCAATGAGGACCATTATTCTTTTTGATATCTATATATTAATTGATGTGTTGGGTGCTCTGGATCCGTGGAACACATACAGGCCACCAACACTTAAAATAGTACAACACTATTTTATTAAGTTAGAAACTGTTGAACATACTTTCACTGTGGGTCAACATGATGTTAGATTAAACTAAAGACCTATGCCTGTCCTCACCAGTCTATGCACTCAGCACATGGTGAAGATCTGTGCTGTAAGCTCTGTCCTTCTGAGAAGCTGCATCCCGAATGAGCGGGAACTCTGATGCCCTCTGTCTATATAGTGCGTGTGCTCTAACTGGTGATTGGCTGCGGTGTTGTGTATGTTGATTGGTCTTGCTGTGTGTCCATCAGTGTGTGTGTCTGCACCATGATATACTGGTGTATATTATGACATCCCCCCTTTTAGAAAGAAATGTATGTGTGTGGCAATAAATAATGTGTGGTGAGAATGTTCCGAACTACGTGTGGGGTGCAAAGACATATTCACAGGACTACGTACATGAGAACTAAGCTAAGGTGCCTGGTGCAGAGAAGCAGTATGCAACAAGAGTAACGAGATCAACACTATATACAAACCAGGGAAACGATCAAACAAAGCAACAAAACAATTCAGAGAGTCCATAAGTTCGAAAAGTTCAGAAATTTAGTCTCTGGAGAGGTAGGCGACGAATTCTGGTTGACCGCCTCAAGGGTGGGTCGAGAGCCGCCGGTTCAGGAGCGGGCTGGACTGCATCAAAGTCAGGGGGAGGCAGAGTGACAGGGAGCTCTGCATAGTCCGTGGCAGGGTCAGCAGGAGGGCGAGGCGACACTGGAGGATCACGAGGCGAGCGTGGAACGAGACGAAGGGCGCATCGATTGCGGCGCAGAACAGAGCCATCCGGTAGACGAACCAGGAACGAGCAGGGGGCCACCTGCCGAAGGACAACATCGGTTGCAGACCAGCCACCATCCGGAAGATGGACGCGGATGTTGTCATCTGGAGCCAGAGCAGGGAGATCAGCTGCACGGGAGTCATGAGCTGCCTTGTGCTGTGCACGAGACAGCTGCATCCGGCAAAGGACCGGAACGTGGTCGAGGTCTGGGGCATGAATAGACGGCACCGTCGTCCTCAGGGTACGACCCATGAGCAATTGGGCTGGCGACAGGCCAGTGGGGCAGAGCGACAGGCCAGCAAGGCAAGGTGGAAATCAGACCCAACATCGGCAGCCTTGCATAGGAGCCGTTTGACGATATGTCCTCCCTTCTCTGCTTTGCCGTTGGATTGGGGGTACAGGGGACTGGACATCACATGGGCAAAATTGTACCGCCTGGCAAAGTTGGACCATTCTTGGCTGGCGAAGCAGGGGTCATTGTCCGACATAACCGTGAGCGGGATGCTGTGTCGAGCAAAGGTTTCTTTACATACACGAATGACTGCAGACGAGGTGAGGTCGTGCAACCTTTTCACCTCCGGGTAATTCGAAAAGTAGTCCACGATCAGGACATAGTCTCTACCCAGCGCGTGGAACAGGTCGATGCCAACCTTGGTCCATGGTGACGTGACCAACTCATGGGGCTGCAAGGTCTCACGTGGTTGGGCCGGCTGGAAGCACTAAAAAGTGGGGCAGTTGAGCGCTGTGTTGGCTATGTCTTCATTAATACCGGGCCAGTACACTGCCTCTCGGGCCCGTCGGCGGCACTTTTCCATGCCAAAGTGGCCCTCGTGTAGTTGTTCTAGGACAAGCTGGCACATGCTATGCGGGATGACAATGTGGTCCAGTTTTAGAAGAACCCCGTCTACTACCACCAGATCATCTCTGACATTACAGAATTGAGGGCATTGGCCCTTGAGCCACCCGTCCGTTAGGTGGCGCATGACACGCTGTAGCAGGGGGTCAGCCACCGTCTCGCAGCGAATTTGGACGAGGCGTTCATCCGAGGCAGGTAGATTGGAGGCCGTGAATGCCACATGGGTGTCAACCTGGCAGACAAATCCCGCTGGGTCACATGGAGTGTTGACTGCCCTGGAGAGAGCGTCAGCAATGATGAGGTCTTTGCCTGGGATGTATACCAGCTGGAAGTCGTATCGCCGGAGCTTGAGAAGAATACGCTGGAGGCGAGGCGTCATGTCGTTCAAGTCTTTCTGTATTATATTGACCAGCGGGCGATGGTCTGTCTCGACGGTGAATTGAGGAAGTCCGTAGACATAATCGTGAAACTTAACAACACCGGTCAGAAGGCCCAGGCACTCCTTTTCTATCTGCGCTTGGCGCTGCTCCGTGGGGGTCATCGCACGTGATGCATATGCAACGGGGGCCGATGAGGAGGCCTCATCACATTAAAGGAGCACTGCCCCAATGCCAGATTGACTGGCATCGGTCAAAATTTTGGTCTCCTTTGCTGGATTAAAGAAAGCTAAGACCAGGGCCATGGTCAGTTTTGCCTAGAGTTCTCTCCATTCGCGCTCGTGGGCAGGGTGCCATTGGAAGTCTATCGTCTTCCTGACCAGGTTCCTGCGAGCCATGGTATGAGAGGCGAGGTTAGGGATGAATTTCCCTAAAAAATTGACCATGCCCAGAAATTGTCCTCTGGTGTTTTCATAGCTGTGATGGCAGCTACCTTGTCCGCATCCAGCTGCACACCCAATTGGGAGATGTGGTCCCCGAGGAACTTAAGTTCTGTCTGACCAAAAGAGCATTTGGTCCTGTTGAGGCGGAGGCCATGCTCATGTATACGTCTGAATACGCGCTAGAGGCGACTAACATGCTCCTGCGGGATGGTGGACCAAATGATTATGTCATCGACATAGACGTGAACACCTTCAATAGCTTCCATCATTTGTTCCATAATCCTATGGAACACTTTTGATGCAGAGATAATCCCAAACGGCATCCTGTTGTAACAATATCTTCCAAAGGGGGTATTAAATGTGCAGAGTTTCCTGCTGGATTTATCGAGCTGGATTTGCCAGAATCCTTTTGAGGCGTCGAGTTTGGTAAAGAGCTTGGCGCGAGCCATTTCACATGTGAGCTCTTCGCGCTTGGGAATTGGATAGTGCTCTCTCATAATATTGCGATTTAGATCCTTGGGATCAATGCAAATTCTCAATTCTTGTAGGTGTACGGGAGCGTGCCCATGCCCTCGAAGACGTCGTGGTACTGGTTGATAATGGCATCGAGCTGTGCCCTGAAGTCAGTGTCCTGAAAGGCAAACGCGTCAGCAGGAGAGAGTGAACTCTCTGAACTAGGTTCAACAGCTTGCATGCCTGCGCGCCAAGCAGGGAGGCTTTCGAGGAGCCCACGATTTCAAAGGGAAGGATGGCTTTGCGTGACCTGTGCGTCACTTCAAGTTGGCATGAGCCGCAGGCAGCAATGGCATTGCCATTATAATCTAATAGCTGGCAGGATGGCTGGTTTGACACAAAGGCTTTGGAGGTCAGACCGCAATGAGATTGGCGGAGGCACCAGTGTCCAGGCGGAATCGTATTTGGGACCGGTTGACGGTAAGGGTGGCACACCACTCATCGTCCGGATCGATGCTGTATACCGATAGAGGCTGGATTCTTTGCTTCGGGGACACCCTGTTTTTTGTAATGATACCCACTCGACAAGGCGCCTTCAGGTCCTCGGTGTCAATATCGGGTAGCAGGTCCGAATCGGGCTTGGTGACCATGGGTTGAATGGCCCGGACATTCCTGCGAGGCTGGCTGGAGCGACGAGAGTTGGCAGGCTGAGCTGATCTGCGTAAAGCAGCATAGTATAGTGGCCAAGTTTGCCACATCTCAGGCATCGTCGGGATTTGGCAGGACATTGCCGCTTTAAGTGGGCGGAGCCACAGTTACCGCACGTTGTAGCGTCAGTACGTTCGCTGCGTCACCGCGCATGCGCAGTCGTACGTGGTGCGCACCTGCGCAGTACATTCGTTGATGTCGCCGTCCCCTCGTTCGGTGCGCACAAGCACGGGAGTCTGCGAAAAGCGCGCAAAATGGCCACCATCATCCAGGCTGAGGCCCTTGAGTCGCTCGATTGCTTGGACCCGTTCTGCCTCGTGGGACCTCGCTGCGCCGTTTCAGCCGCTTGGATGTGGGAATACCGACTAGTGGCGTGTTCATGTAGCACGCAGATCTTGATGGCAATCGCTAGGGTGAGCTGCTTTACCTTGAGGAGCTGCTGGCGCAGGGGGTCCGACTGAACACCGAAAACGATCTGTTCGCGTATCATGGAGTCGGCGGTGGGCCCGTAATTACATGACTGCGCAAGGATGCGGAGGTGGGTGAGAAAGGACTGGAAAGGTTAATCCTTACCCTGCAAACGCTGTTGGAATACATAGCGCTCAAAACTTTCATTCACCTCGATGTTGCAGTGACCGTCAAACTTGAGGAGGACCGTCTTGAATTTTGATTTATCTTCACCATCAGCAAAGGTGAGAGAATTGAAAATGTGGATGGCATGTGCCCTGGCCGTGGATAGGAAAAGAGCAATCTTCCTGGTGTCTGAGGCAGCTTCCCGGTCTGTGGTTTCAAGGTAGAGCTGGAAGCGTTGTTTGAATATATTCCAGTTGGCCCCTAGGTTACCGGTGATGCGGAGCGGCGGCGGCGGGCGGACGCTGTCCATTTTGCAGGATGGCTGATGCTGGTGGAAGGCAGATCACTTGCAGGTAGGTCTAAGAAGTTCAAACATCCCTCAACTACTGGTACCATGATGTGTTGGGTGCTCTGGATCCATGGAACACATACAGGCCACCAACACTTAAAATAGTACAACACTATTTTATTAAGTTAGAAACTGTTGAACATACTTTCATTGTGGGTTAACACGATGTTAGATTAAACTAAAGACCTATGCCTGTCCTCACCAGTCTATGCACTCAGCACATGGTGAAGATCTGTGTTGTAAGCTGTAGGCTCTGTCCTTCTGAGAAGCTGCATCCCGAATGAGCGGGAACTCTGATGCCCTCTGTCTATATAGTGAGTGTGCTCTAACTGGTGATTGACTGCGGTGTTGTGTGTGTTGATTGGTCTTGCTGTGTGTCCATCAGTGTGTGTGTCTGCACCATGATATACTGGCGTATATTATGACATTAATGACCCGGATTTGGGTATCTAGGAGATCATTTCAAAGATTACTGATGACACAAAATTCAAAAATGTAGTAAACAATCAGGAACAGGCTTTAGGGGGGCAGGGACTGGTGAAATGGGCCGACATGTGACAGATGGAATTGAATAAAGGGAACAATGAAATGCTATTTTGAGGAGGGGCAGTATAAATTAAATGCTAAAATTTTTAAAAGGCTACACAAAAAGACACTAGAGTATAAATGTACAAATCCTTGAAGGTGATACGCCAGGTTGTTGTTTAAAAAGCATATGACTTTATAAAGAGAGAGAGAATGCAAGGAAATTATGCTAAACTTTATAAAATATTCGTCGGGCTTCAGTGTAGTATTCAGCTCTGGCACCACATTATAGGAAGGATACCAAGGCCTTTGAAGGATTGGGAAAATTTTCTTTCTTCTTGGACGGGACTTGCATGTTGCTGGCAAGGCAGCATTCATTGCCCGTTCTTTTTTTAAAAAATAAACATTTTATTGATGTATTTTCGGTATAGTAACAACAACAAAATAAACAATAAACATGAAACCATATAGTGCAAAAGCCATTTACCTCTCATACAGGTCCCACCATTATTGACCCCCTACTCTAATCTAAACTACTCCCCCTCCCCCCCCCTGCCGATTAATGCTGACGATTAATTCCCCGCAAAGAAGTCGACGAACGGTTGCCACCTCCAGGCGAACCCTAACAGTGACCCTCTCAATGCGAACTTGATTTTCTCCAAACAGAGAAAGCTAGCCAGGTTCTCCGACTTCGGGGGCTTTGAGTCCCTCCAAGCTAGTAGTATCCGTCTCCGGGCTAGGGCCAGAACGTCTGCGTCTTTCTCCTCCTGGATTCCCGGGTCTTCTGACATCCCGAAAATCGCCACCTCTGGACTCAGCGCCACCCTTGATTTTAACACCGTGGACATGACGTCCGCAAACCCCTGCCAAAATCCCCCAAGCTTCGTACATGTTCAAAACATGTGGACGTGGTTCACCGGTCCTCCCGCACATTTTGCGCACCTGTCCTCAACCCCAAAGAATCTGCTCATCCGGGCCACTGTCATGTGAGCCCGGTGAACAACCTTAAATTGTATCAGGCTGAGCCTGGCACATGTTGCGGACGCGTTGACTCTACTCAACGTGTCTGCCCATAGACCATCCTCTATCTGACCTCCCAGCTCCTCCTCCCACTTGCGCTTTAGCTCATCGGTCTGAGTCTACTCAGACCCCATAAGTTCCTTGTAAATGTCCGAGACACTCCCTGCTCCTACCCACCCTCTGGAAACTACCCTGTCCCGAATCCTCCTTAGTGGTAGAAGAGGGAAGGTTGGCACCTGTTTACGTAGGAAGTTCCGCACCTGCCGATACCAGAATTTGTTTCCCCTCGCCAACCCAATCTTTTCCTCCAACGCCCTCATACTCGGAAAGCTCCCCTCTGTGAACATATCCCCCATCCTCACAATCTCCGCTCTCCGCCATTACTGAAAACCCCGTCCATACTCCCTGGTGCAAACCGGTGATTATCACAGATTGGGGCCCAAACCGATGCTCCCACATGCTGCCTCCGCTGGCTCCAAACTCTCAGGGCTGCCACCACCACTGGACTGGTAGAGTACCGTGCCGGTGGGAACGGCAGAGGCGCAGTTTCCAACACCCCCAAACTGGTGCCCTTACATGAAGCCGCCTCCTTGCGCACCCATGCCGACCCCTCCCCCACCACCGACTTCATGACCATGGCTATATTAGCCGCCCAGTAATAGTTGCTAAAATTTGGCAGCGCCAGCCCAGCGTCTCCCCGACTCCACTCAAGCATCACCTTCCTTACTCGCGGGGTCTTGCCCGCCCAGACAAAGCCCACGATCACTCTGTTGACCCGCTTAAAAAAGGGCCGCGGAATAAAAATGGGGAGACACTGAAATACAAATAGGAATCTCGGGAGGACCGTCATCTTCACCGTTTGCACCCTCCCAGCCAGAGACAACGGAAGCGCGTCCCATCTCTGAAAGTCGTCCTTCATTTGGTCCACCAGCCGGGCTAGATTCAATTTATGCAGCTGGTCCCATTCCCGCGTGTAGCCACTTAAAATGGCTAACTCCCGATTTAAAATGACGAACGGCAAAGGCTGATGGGAAAGTCAGCCAACAGGACACAAACGAGCAGCTGCAGGTTGAGTGTGTATTTACCTCTGGAAAGGCCAGACAAGATCGATACCGGCAACCATCAGCATAACAAAACACCAGCCACCTGCATATTAATGAGCAATCTCCGGGAACAATGAGCAACATTTAGACACATAGCCAAACCAGACTCTTTGGCGCCAGCAGAAGCCTACTCAATGGGAGGTGAACGACCACCTCAAGACAGCCCATCGATCAGGGAACCCTCCAGCATTGGAGAAAATCGAACCAAGTGATTGGGACAAAATCCAATCACTTGGAACCAGGTACAGGGTCCGCCCCGAAAGGCGGGAAGCCCCTGGGGACTATAAGAATCAAGCCCAAGTTCAAATCGTCCTTCTCTTCTTGACCGGGTCACTCAGCAACGCGAACCAACCCTTGACAGTGACCGGTCCAGCCACCGCTGATATCCAGTAAGTCTTACTTCAACGCTTGCTACGAGATAGGCGCTCCTAGCTACCAATCTGTACCAACTTCGAATCCCGCAGGCTCAGAACCCGAACGAAAGGCCATTCGTTTCCCTGACCTGGTGGGCCAGTTCCAAGTTAAGTATTGGCCTGTTAGCCATAGAAGTAGCTTAGATGTAGAATTTGTACATGAGTAGTAATTACGGTGTATAATAAATGTGCTTTGATTTAAATCTTACTAAACGGTGTATTGGATTATTGATCATTACTCGGACTTGAACCACGTGGCGGTATCATAAGGATACCTGGCGACTCAAGAGCAAAGGTGATAAAACAGAGCAATTAAACGAAGGCAAAAGTTAGCAACACGCACCACTTGCAATTTATGCAGCTGGTCCCATTCCCGCACCACTTGTTCATTGCCCATTCTTAATTGCTCTTGAATTGTGTGACTTGCTGTGCAATTTCATAGGGCAGTTAAGAGTCAATCAAGTTGCTGGGGATCTGGAGGTGCACTTAGACCAGACCAGGTAAGGACAGCAGATTTCCTTCCTTAAAGGACATTAGTGAACTAGATGGGTTTTATGACAATAGATGATAGTTTCATGGTCACAATTACTGACATTAGCTTTCAATTCCAGACTTTATTAATTGGATTTAAATTCCCCAGCTGGAATTTGAAGCTGTGCCCGCCGAGAACTAGCCTGGGCATCTGGATTACTAGCCCAGTGACGTTACCACTACCACTAACAGAAGTGTTTAAAATGATTCATGGTTTTGAACAAGAGTAAATAAGGATAAACTGTTTCCAGTGGCAGAAATGTTTGCAGCCATTGGACATAGATTGAAGGTGATAGGCAAAAGAGCCAGAGGAAATGTGTGGAAAACATTTATAGAGCCAGTCACTGTGATCTTGAATGCATTATCTGAAATAGTAACTTTCAAAAGGGTATTAGATAAATATTTGAAAGCAAATGTTACAGGGATATGAATAAAGAGCAGGGGTGCGAAACTAACTGAATAGCTCTGCTGGCACAAGTCTTCTTGACCCTACCATTTCTATTTACAATCCTATGTGATATTTTAAATTACATAGACAAAGAAAAGAGTTCATAAATTCCCCCCCAAATTCAATTTGCATTTATCATTCAATCACAAATAATTCTATAGAATACTTGACATTATACATAATGTTTAATGAACTGCAGGGGGACGGATATGATAAATTAAGCCCTAAACATAATTGGGATATCTTAATACAACAAAATGTTTTCCTGAACTACTTTCATACCTTCTGAAATAGAGATCCAATTTTAATTTAGTGCATCAACACTTAAATTGTGTGCTATATACCAATTCCTAAAATTCTGGAAGATGAATACAGATCAGTAAAAGTTGGTTCGCCAAGTGGTTTTGAAAACAGGATATATATTTTTTAAAAATTTAGAGTAACCAATTCATTTTGCCAATTAAGAGACAATTTGGCGTGGCTAATCCACCTACTCTGCACATCTTTGGGTTGTGGAGGTGTAACCCACGGAAACACAGGAAGAATGTGCAAACTCCAAATAGCGAGTGACCCAGGGCCGGGATCGAACGTGGGACCTCGGCGCCGTGAGACAGCAGTGTTAACCACTGCGCCACCATGCTGCCCTTGAACACAGGATGTGAATCATTCTGAAGGTATGAAGATCTAGAATTCTGGATTTCTTTTTTTCAAAATGTTTTTTATTACAAACATGTATCAAAACAGGTTACAGCAAACAAACACCCCGGGAAACATGCTTTTCTACAATCAACTATACAGTCTGCACAGATTTTGCCTCTTTTTTACCCACCCCCTCGACGAACAGCCCCTCAAACATGGTCACAAACATCCCCCACCTTTCCTCAAACCCCCCTGAAGAACCCTTTAACTCATACTTTATCTTCTCTGATCGCAAGAAGTTCATACAGGTCACCCAACCAAGCTGCAACCTCCGGTGGCGATGGCGACAGTCACTCCAGCAGAATTTGCCGCCGTGCAATCAGAGAGGCGAAGGCCAAGACATCGGCCTTCCTCCTCTCCATGAGCTCCGGCTTCTCTGAGACCCAATTATCGCCATCAAAGGGTCCAGGTCCATCTCCTCCTCCACTATCCTGGCTAAGACTGTGAACACTCCCGCCCAGAATCTTCCCAATTTTTCGCAACCCCAAAACATGTGCGTGTGATTCGCTGGCTCCCGTCCACACCTCACACACTCATCTGCTACCCCCCAAAAGAACACACTCATTCTCGCCCAGGTCATATGCACCCTGTGTACCACCTTAAACTATATCAGGCTCAACCTTGCACATGAGAAGGTCCCGTTTACCCAACGCAGTACCTCACTCCATGCTCCCCAATTGATTTCCCCTCCCAACTCCGCTTCCCATTTCTCTTTGATCTTCACCACCCGCTGACCTCCCTGCTCCCCCAGCCACTTGTATATATCCCCAATTTCATCTCTGCCCCTCTACATCTGGGAGCAGCAGTCGTTCCAGCAGGGTGTATTCCGGCAACCTAGGGAACCCCCTCCAGAACTTTCGCGCAAAGTCCCTAACCTGCAGATACCTAAACTCACTCCCCCTCGGCAGCTCTACCCTCTCCCTTAGCTCCTCCAGATTGGAGAACCCTTCCTCCAAATACAGATCCCTCACCTTGACCAGCCCCACTTCCCTCCATCTCCTGTTTGCGCTATCCACCCCCCCCCCACCGGCTCAAACTCATGATTCTCGCACAGCGGTGTTAGCACCGACATCCCTTCGACCCTAAATTTCCTCCTCAACTGACTCCATGGGCGAAATTCTCCCCCAACGGCACGATGTCCGCCGACTGGCGCCAAAAACGGCGCCAATCAGACGGGCATTGTGCCGGCCCAAAGGTGCGGAATGCTCTGCATCTTTGGGGGCCGAGCCCCAACATTGAGGGGCTAGGCCTACGCCGGAGGGATTTCCGCCCCGCCAGCTGGCAGAAATGGCGTTTGTTGCCCCGCCAGCTGGCGGAAATGGCGTTTGGTGCCCCGCCAGCTGGCGCGGAAATGCGGCGCATGCGCGGGAGCGTCAGCGGCCGCCGACAGTTTCCCGCGCATGCGCAGTGGGGAGAGTCTCTTCCGCCTCCGCCATGGTGGAGGCCGTGGCGGAGGCGGAAGGGAAAGAGTGCCCCCACGGCACAGGCCCGCCTGCGGATCGGTGGGCCCCGATCGCGGGCCAGGCCACCGTGGGGGCACCTCCCGGGGTCAGATCGCCCCGCGCCCCCCCCAGGACCCCGGTGCCCGCCCACGGCGCCTGGTCCCGCCGGTAAATACCAGCTTTGATTTACGCCGGCGGGACAGGCAATTTCTGGGCGGGCCTTCGGCCCATCCGAGCATGGCCCGATTCCCGCCCCATCTCCGGTACCGGAGACTTCGGCGGGGGCGGGGGTGGGATTCACGGCGGCCAACGGCCATTCTCCGACCATGATGCCCCATATCTTCACTGTGGACTGCACCACCGGGCTCCTTGAATACCTACTCGGAGCCATTGGCAACGCTGCCATCACCATAGCCCTCAAACTAGACCCTTACAAGATTCCTCCTCCATCCTAACCCACTCTACTCCTTCTTCCCACCACCGCCGCACCTTGTCCACATTCGCCGCCCAATAATAATGAAGCAAGTTCGGCAACGCTAATCCCCCCTGCTGCTTCTGAAGCAGGGTCCTCCCCACCCTCGGCACCCTCCCCGCCCATACAAAGTCAGAAATGATCGTGTCCACTTTCCGAAAAAAGGCCTTTGGTATAAAGATCGGGAGAGCTTGAAAGATAAACAAGAACCTTGGCGGAACATTCATTTTCACCACTTGGACCCTCCCTGCCAGCATTAAGTGCAGTGTATCCCACCTAGCCTCCTCCACCAGTTTCGTTAAGTTCTACTTGTGGAGCCCCCGTCCATTCCCTCGCTACCTGAATCCCCAAATACCTAAACCTATCCCTTGCTACCGTAAATGGCACCCACCCCTAAATTAGCCCACTGTGCCAGCTCACTTACCGGGAATACCACGCTTTTCCCTACATTCAGCTTGTACCCTGAGAACCCTCCAAACCTCCCCAGCAGGCCCATAATCCTTTCCATACTCTCCAACGGATCCGAAACATATAGAAAGAGGTCATCGGCAGAGAGCGACACCAGATGCTCCCTCTAACTCCTCATATCCCCCGCCACTCTGCTGACTCCCTGAGAGCCATCGCCAATGGCTCTATGACCAGTGCAAACAGCAGCGGTGACAGCAGACACCCCTGCCTCGTACCCTATGTGTAAGTCAAAGCTTTGTGAGCTCATATCATTCATCCTCACCCCCTTGGTGCCACATAAAGCAACCGTACCCAAACCTTTCCAAAACCTCAAACAAGTACCGCCACTCCACCCGATCAAATCCCTTCTCCACGTCCATGGACACCACCACCTCCGGTACCAGAGCCCCCGACAGATTCATCACTACATTCAACAGCCGTCTTATATTACTCGCGAGCTGTCTGCCCTTCACGAAGCCTGTTTGACCTTCTTCCACCACCCCGGGGACACACACCTCCATCCTCCCCGCCAATACTTTCACATCCGTGTTCAATAGTGATATGGGCCAATACGATCCACATTCCACCGGGTCCTTCCCCTTTTTCGGAATTAGTGTATTACTGCCTGCATCATCGTCTCTGGCAACTCCCCCTTCTCCAGTGCTTCATTAAATGCCCCCAACAGATGTGGTGCCAGGTCCTTTGCAATTTCCTTATAGAATTCCGCCGGGTGCCCATCTGGCCCAGGGGCCTTCCCCGACTTCATAGCCCTGATACTATCCAGCACCTCCCTCAGCCCCAGGGGTTCCTCCAACACCTGCCTCTTTGCTTCCTCCTCCTGGGGAAATTCCAGCTTGTCCAGAAACCGCCCCATGCCCCCCTCCTCTCCTCCCAGGTCCGCCTCATAAAGTCCCTGGTAGTACTCCCTAAATGCCTCATTTATCTTCCCTGGCTCTGACACCACATCCCCAGCCCTAGTCCGTATCTTCAATATTTCCCTGGACGCGACCTACCTCCGCAGCTGGGCGCCAGCTTGTGGCTTGCCTTCTCCCCATACTCATATTGCATCCCCCTTGCCCTACGCAGTTGCCCTACCGCCTTCCCTGTTGTCAGCCTGTCAAACTGCCCCTGCAACCTTTTCCTCCTCGCCATGCCCCCCATGGTGGGCACCCTCGAATATTCCCTGTCCACCTCCACTATCTTGCTCACGAGACGGTCATGGTCCTCCCTCGTTTCCCTATTCGCATGGGCCTTAAAATAAATAATTTCCCCCCGGACCATTGCCTTCAGTGCTTCCAAAAAAAATGGCCACCGACACATCCCCATTCTGATTCAACTCCACATACTCCTTTATTCGCCGCCCGCACCTTATCACAGAAACCTCCATCTGCCAACAACCCCGAGTCAAACCTCCTCCCCCGGCTTCTGCTCTCGTCCCAAACTAAACCAAATCTCCAGCCAGTGGGGCGCATGGTCAGAGATAACTATCCCCGCTAGAATTCTGGATTTCATTACATTGTTGAACGCAATGTTGAACTCCAATCAAGATAAACAGCCAAGTTAAAAATTATTTCACAGGTGAACATTACAAATCCATTTGGGGAAGGGGATAGCAGTCAAATTAAATGATTCAAATTAGCCGATTATATTGAAAATTCTAACATTTTTGAAAAAAAAAGATCTAATTAGCAAACATTCTTGACACTCGTGAATTCCAAAAAGGTACACACAATTAATTTTACTTTCATCCCAGAGAGAGAATCGTTACTATCCTTTGATAGGATGGACCCCTGGCAATGTAAACTAAAAGCATTGATTTTCAAAACTTACAATAACAGCGTTCATCAGCACTTTTGGACGCTTCGACAACAAGTTCCATAAACATCACTCACCAGCCCTGTCACTAACATCAATTCCCCACAGCAGCACAAAAACATTGAATCCCTTCAATGAGGCGACAAGTGCTATTGGGTCCCATTCCCTTCTGTCAAAGACACCCAATATACTGGGGTCACCCTGCAAGGGTAATCATCTGATTTTATTCCCATCTCCACTACACACAAGCCCTTAAAATACGTCTGCCGTTCTCACTCCCCTAAAACTGCATCGCCGACAGCAAACCCACACCCCCAGAATCACATGTCCTCAGATTCAACTACATGCTGGATCATGGCCTTCTTTATCAACATGATTGTGGCTCTTTGTTCAGCGTCTGTGCTGCTCGTGGGTCCCTTCGTTTTGTTCACCAAGCCAATACCACCCTCCACCAGGTCTTAAACCTGAACTTGCATCTTGCTCTGACTTCTCTTACATTTTTCCTCACACCACCTTGAGCTTATATTGACAAGATCCACCTCTTGCTCTCGATTCCATTCCCACTGAACTGACCAACTAGTGCCCTTTCTGATCCTAATTCTACCTGAGATTGTAAATGATTTTATATTCTCAGATAATATCACCTCCCCTTTCAAAATTATCACCCACACCTCAAAACTTTCACCCTCAGGACTTCTCTTCTTGAAAACCAACGTCATATCGCCACAAAGTGTTGAAAGATTTGTTACCTTCTAAATCCATATCCATCTTTATCCCAAGACCATGTTTGAATCTCTGCCATCAAAATGTTGGCACTGCCATTAAATGTAATAGCCAAAGTCACAAATTATAGCCACAGCCTTCGCAATCAGTGGGGAATTGTCTACCATCAGTGGCCCTGAAAATTCTCCTCCAATAGGTGACTTAATTATTTAAGTTGGCTGCCAGGCTCCAGCCCCCTGCCTCCCAGCCCCAACAACCAGGGGTCAGCAAAATTCTGTCTGAAGGGCTGGAGATAAGGTCTATTGAAGTATGAAAGATTGCCAAGAGAATATAAATCTAGAATACTATTTTGCAATTTAATTTAACGAAATACAGGGGATATAGGTTCAAACTAGTAAAAGGTACATTTAGGAATGTTAGTAAAGTCTTATTTATACCAAACAGTGTTCAAAGTACAAAATAAAATTAAGATGATTGTTGGAGGAAAATAATTAAAGTATTTTATTAAACAACTGGATCGAGAAATAGGTTCTTTCAGTAGAGATAAATTTTCACAAGCTCAATTTTTCTTTTACAGGATGTGGGCTTCACTGACTAGGCCAGCATTTATTGCCCATCCCTAGTTGCCTTTCAAGTGGTGGTGAGCTGCCTTCTTGAACCACTGCAGTCCCTGGGGTGTAGGTACAGTCACAGTGCTGTTTGGGAGGAAATTCCAGGATGTTGACAGTGTGCCAATGAAGGAACGGTGATATATTTCCATGTCAGGTTGGTGAGTGACTTGGAGGGGAATCTACAGGCGGTGGTGTTCCCAGGTATCTGCTGCTCTTGCCCTTCTGGATGGTAATGCTCGTGGGTTTGGAAGGTGCTGCCTAAAAGAACCTTGGTGAGTTCCTGCAGTGCATCTTGTAGATGGTACACTGAGCTGCCACTGCTCGTTGGTGGTGGAGTGGGTGCTTGTGAAAGGGGTATCAATCAAGCAGGATGCTTTGTCCTGGTTGATGCCGAGCTTGTTCAGTGTTGGAGCTGTACTCATCCAGCCAAGTCGAGAGTATTCCATTGCACTTCTGACTTGTACCTTGTAGATGGTGGACAGGCTTTGGGGAGTCAGGAGGATGAATTACGTGGCACAGGATTCATAGCCTTTGGCTTGCTCTGGTAGCCACAGTATTTATATGGTTAGTTAGCCTTTGGCTTGCTCTGGTAGCCACAGTATTTATATGGTTAGTCCAGTTCAGTTTCTGGTAAATGCTAACCCCAGGATGTTGATAATGGTGGATTCAGCAATGGTAATGCCATTGAATGTCAAAAGGCGACAGTAAGACCCTCTCTTAAGAACATAAGAACTAGGAGCAGGAGTCGGCCATCTGGCCCCTCGAGCCTGCTCCGCCATTCAATGAGATCATGGCTGATCTTTTGTGGACTCAGCTCCACTTTCCGGCCCGAACACCATAACCCTTAATCCCTTTATTCTTCAAAAAACTATCTATCTTTATCTTAAAAACATTTAATGGAGATGGAGAGAGAGGGGCGGGAGAGAGAGGGGAGGGAGAGAGACAGACAAAAGAGAGAAAGGAGGAAAGATCGAGGGGAGGGAGAGGAAGAGAGGGGAGGGAGGGAGGGGGAGACATAGAGGTGAGAGAGAGGAGAGAATGAGATAGAGGGAGAGAGAGAAGGGAGAGGGTGGCGGGAAGGGTGAGAGAGAGGTTAGAAAGGGAAGAGAGGGAGGGGAGAGAGAGGGAGGAGGGAGAGAGAGTGGGAGGGTGAGAGATGTGGAGTGGGTAGAGCGAGGAAAGAGAGAGGGGAGAGAGAGAAAGGGAAAGAAGGGGAGAGAGGGAAAGACGGAGAGAGAGAGGGGGAAGACAGATCAAGAGGGGGGAATAAGGGGGCAGAGGGAGGAGGGGAGGGAGGGAGACAGGAGGAGAGGGAGAGTGAGGAGATAGATAGAGGGAGAGAAAGAAAGAGAGCGGGGGAGATAGAGAAAGAGAGAGGGATAGAGAGGGGGAGAGAGCAAGAGGAGAGGTGGGAGAGAGAGGGGAGGGAGAGGCGAGAAAGAGGTTAGAGAGAGAGGCGGGGAGAAGAAAGAGGGTAGAGAGCAGAGAGAGAAGGGGAGGGAGAGAAAGAGATAGAATGGAGAGAGATAGAATGGAGAGAGAGAGAGAGAGAGAGAGGGAAAGAAAGACAGGTGAGGGAGAGGAGGTGAGAGAGGGAGGGGCGAGAGAGCAAAAGTGTGAAAGAAGGGGTGAAAGAGAGGTCATGAGAGAGTGAGAGAGAGAAAGGGGAGAGAGGGTTGCGAGGTGAGTGAGAGATGAAAGAGAGGGGGTGAGAAAGAGGTGGTGAGAGAGAGGGGGTGAGAGAGAGGGGGTGAGAGAGAGGGGGTGAGAGAGAGGGGGTGAGAGAGAGGGGGTGAGAGAGAGGGGGTGAGAGAGAGGGGGTGAGAGAGAAGAGGTGAGAGAGAGAGGAGGTGAGTGAGAGGGGAAATAGAAAAAAAAACATTTAATGAAGGAGCCTCTACTGCTTCACTAGGCAAGGAATTCCATAGATTCACAACCCTTTGGGTGAAGAAGTTCCTCCTAAACTCAGTCCTAAAACTACTTCCCCTTATTTTGAGGCTATGCCCCCTAGTTCTGCTTTCACCCGCCAGTGGAAACAACCTGCCCGCATCTATTCTATCTATTCCCTTCATAACCTTATATGTTTCTATAAGATCCCCCCTCATCCTTCTAAACTCCGAGTACAGTCCCAGTCTACGCAACCTCTCCTCGTAATCCAACCCCTTCAGCTCTGGGATTAACCTAGTGAATCTCCCAGCACACCCAGGTCCCTCTGCACAGCAGCATGTTTTAATATTTTATCATTTAAATAATCCCTTTTGCTGATATTCCTACCTAAATGGATAACTTCACATTTGTCAACATTGTATTCCATCTGCCAGACCCTAGCCCATTCACTTAGCCTATCCAAATCCCTCTGCAGACTTCCAGTATCCTCTGCACTTTTTGCTTTACCACTTATCTTAGTGTCGTCTGCAAACTTGGACACATTGCCCTTGGTCCCCAACTCCAAATCATCTATGTAAATTGTGAACAGTTGTGGGCCCAACACTGATCCCTGAGGGACACCACTAGCTACTGATTGCCAACCAGAGAAACACCCATTAATCTCCACTCTTTGCTTTCTATTAATTAACCAATCCTCTATCCATGCTACTACTTTCCCCTTAATGCCATGCATCTTTATCTTATGCAGCAACCTTTTGTGTGGCACCTTGTCAAAGGCTTTCTGGAAATCCAGATATACCACATCTATTGGCTCCCCATTATCTACCGCACTGGTAATGTCCTCAAAAAATTGCAGTAAATTAGTTAGGCAAGACCTGCCCTTTATGAACCCATGCTGCGTCTGCCCAATGGGACAATTTCCATCCAGATGCCTTGCTATTTCTTCCTTGATGATAGATGCCAGCATCTTCCCTACTACCGAAGTTAAGCTCACTGGCCTATAATTACCCACTTTCTGCCTACCTCCTTTTTAAAACAGTGGTGTCACGTTTGCTAATTTCCAATCCACCGGGACCACCCCAGAGTCTAGTGAATTTTGTTAAATTATCACTAGTGCATTTGCAATTTCCCTAGCCATCTCTTTTAGCACTCTGGGATGCATTCCATCAGGTCCAGGAGACTTGTCTACCTTTAGCCCCATTAGCTTGCCCATCACTACCTCCTTGGTGATAACAATCCTCTCAAGATCCTCACCTGTCATAGCCTCATTTCCATCAGTCACTGGCATGTTATTTGTGTCTTCCACTGTGAAGACCGACCCAAAAAACCTGTTCAGTTCCTCAGCCATTTCCTCATCTCCCATTATTAAATCTCCCTTCTCATCCTCTAAAGGACCAATATTTACCTTAGCCACTCTTTTTTGTTTTATATATTTGTAGAAACGTTTACTCTCTGTTTTTATATTCTGAGCAAGTTTACTCTCATAGTCTATCTTACTCTTCTTTATAGCTTTTTTAGCAGCTTTCTGTTGCCCCCTAAAGTTCTAGTCTCCCACTAATCTTTGCTACCTTGTACGTTTTTTCCTTCAATTTGATACTCTCCCTTATTTCCTTAGATATCCACGGTCGATTTTCCCTCTTTTTACCGTCCTTCCTTTTTGTTGGTATAAACCTTTGCTGAGCACTGTGAAAAATCACTTGGAAGATTCTCCACTGTTCCTCAACTGTTTCACCATAAAGTCTTTGCTCCCAGTCTACCTTAGCTAGTTCTTCTCTCATCCCATTGTAATCTCCTTTGTTTAAGCACAAAACACTAGTGCTTGATTTTACCTTCTCACCCTCCATCTGTATTTTAAATTCCACCATATTGTGATCGCTCCTTCCGAGAGGATCCCTAACTACGAGATCTTGAATCAATCCTGTCTCATTACACAGGACCCGATCTAGGACCGCTTGTTCCCTCGTAGGTTCCATTACATACTGTTCTAGGAAACTATCGCGGATATATTCTATAAACTTCTCCTCAAGGCTGCCTTGACCAACCTGGTTAAACCAATCGACATATAGATTAAAATCCCCCATGATAACTGCTGTACCATATCTACATGCATCAGTTATTTCTTTGTTTATTGCCTGCCCCACCATAATGTTACTATTTGGTGGCCTATAGATTACTCCTATCAGTGACTTTTTCGCCTTACTATTCCTGATTTCCACCCAAATGGATTCAACCTTATCCTCCACAGCACTGATATCATGCCTTACTGTTGCCTGGTTGTCATCCTTAAATAACAGAGCTACATCACCTCCCTTACCATCCACTCTGTCCTTCCGAATAGTTTGATACCCTCGGATATTTAACTCCCAGTTGTGACCATCCTTTAACCATGTTTCAGTAATGGCCCCTAAATCATAGTTATTCACAATGATTTGCGCCATCAACTCATTTACCTTATTCCGAATACTACGAGCATTCAGGTAAAGTACACTTATGTTGGCTTTTTAAATCTCTGTTCTGAATCTTAACACCTCGATCAGTAACCTCTCCTAAGTTATATTTCCTCTTAACCTTTCTCCTAATTTTCCTTGTCGTTGAACCCATATCTTCATGTAACAACCTGCTGCGTCGCTTACCATTAATGTTTTCACTTCCCGTTTTATTCCTTTGAGTATTCCTGGTCTATTCACTGAGCTCCCCTCAGTCACTGTACCTTGTACTGTCGCCCTTTTTGATTTTTGACTATGGCTTCTCTGCCTTACACTTTCCCCCTTACTGCCTTTTGTTTCTGTCCCTGTTTTACTACCTTCCAACTTCCTGCATCGGTTCCCATCCCCCTGCCACATTAGTTTAAACTCTCCCCAACAGCTCTAGCAAACATCCCCTCAGGACATCGGTTCCAGTCCTGCCCAGGTGCAGACCGTGCGGTTTGTACTGGTCCCACCTCCCCCAGAACCGATTCCAATGTCCCAGGAATGTGAATCCCTCCCTCTTGCACCATCTCTTGAGCCACGCATTCATCCTCTCTATCCTGACATTCCTACTCTGACTAGCTCGTGGCACTGGTAGCATTCCTGAGATTACTACCTTTGAGGTCCTACTTTTTAGTTTAACTCCTAGCTGCCTAAATTAAGCTTGTAGGACCTCATCCCGTTTTTTTACCTATATCGTTGGTGCCGATGTGCATCACAACAGCTGGCTGTTCACCCCCCCCAGAATGTCCTGCAGCCGCTCCGAGACATCCTTGACCCTTGCACCAGGGAGGCAACAAACCATCCTGTTGGGGATGGTTATTGCCTGGCACTTGTAAGGCACGAATGTTACTTGCCAACTCAAACCTGGATGTTGTCTTGTTGCATTTGGACATGGGCTGCTCCAGTATCTGAGGATTTGCAATTTTACTGAACATTTAGCAGCAAACATCCGCACTTCTGACCTTATGATGGAAGGGAGGTCATTGATGAAGTAGCTGAAAATGCTTGGGCCTAGACACAACCCTGAGGAACCCCTGCAATGATGTCCTGGAGTTGAGGTGTTTGATCTCTAACCACCACAACTATCTTCCTTGTGCCAGGTATTACTCCAATCAGCGGAGGGATTCCCCCCCCCCCCCCCCCCCAATTCCCATGGACTCCAGCTTTGCTAGAGTTCCTGTATGTCATACTCGGTAAAATTCTGCATTAATGTCAAGGGCAGTCACTCTCTCCTCACCTCTGGCATTCAGTTATTTTGTCTGTGTTTGAACCAAGCCTGTAATGAGGCCAGGCACAGAACCTAAACAGAGCGACTGTGAGCAGGTTATTGTTAAGTGGCACATCATAGCGCTGTTGATGACTCCTTCCATCACTTTACTGAAGATCGAGAGTAGACTGATGGGACGCTAATTGGGTAGGTTGCATTTGTCCTGCTTTTTGTGGGCAGGACAATGTGCGCAAATCCCCACATTGCAGGTTAGATGTCTGTGTTATAACTGTACTGGAACAGCTTGGCTCATGGCGCGACAAGTTCTGGAGCTCAAGTCTTCAGTACTATTGCCGGAATACTTTCATATAGCCCTTGGCCTTTGCAGTATCCAGTGTCTTCAGCGTTTCTTGGTATTATGTAGAGTGGATCGAATTGACTGAAGACTGGCGTCTGTGATTCTGGGGACCACTGGAGGAGGCCGAATGGATCGTCCTTATGGCACTTATGGCTGAAGATATTTGCAAATGCTTCAGCCTAGTATTTTGCACAGATGTGCTGGGTTCCTACATCATTGTGGATGGGGATATTGGCAAAGCTTCCTCCTTCAGTGAGTTGTTTAATTGTCCACCACCATTTACTGCTGGATATGGCAGGATTGTAGAGGTTAGATCTGATCCAATGGTTGTGGAATTGCTTAGCTCGGTCTATTATTTGCTGCTTATGCTGATTGGCATGCAAGAAGTCTTGTGCTGTAGCTTCATCAGGTCGATACCTCATTTTTAGATATGCCTGGTGTTGTTTCTGGCATGTCCTGCACTCTTCACTGAACTAAGATTAATTCACTGGCTTGGTGGTAATAGTAGAGTCGGGATATGCCAGGCCATGGGGTTCTAGATTGTGGTCAAGTAGAATTTTGCTGTTGCTGGTGGCCCACAGCACTTCATGGATGCCCAGTCTCAAGTTGCTAGATCTGTTCAAAGTTTCTCCCATTTAACACGTTGGTAGTGCCACACAACACGAGGGCATCCTCAACATAAAGATGGGACTTTAGTCTCCACAAGGACTGTGCGTAGTCACTCTTACCGATAATGTCACGGACAGATGCATCTGCAGCAAGCAGGTTGGTGAGGATGAAGTCTGTTTTTCCCCTTTTGTTGGTTCCCTCACCATCTGCCACAGTCCCAGTTTAGCAGTTATGTCCTTTAGGATCCGGCCAGCTTGGTCTGCAATGGAACTACTGAGCCACTCTTGGTGATGGACATTGAAATCCCCCACCCAGAGTATATTCTGCACCCTTGCCACCCTCAGTGCTTCCTCCAAGTGGTGTTCAACATGGGGTACTGATTCATCAGCTGAAGGGGGACGGTACGTGGTAATTAGCAGGTTTCATTGCCCATGTTTGATCTGGTGCCATGAGACTTCATGGAGTCCAGTGTCGATGTTGAGGACGCCCAGGGCAACTCCCTCTCGACTGTGTTGTCACCTCTGCTGGATCTGTCCTGTTGGTGGGATAGGTCATACCCAGGAATGGTGATGTCTGTGACATTACCTGCAAGGTATGATTCTGTGAGTATGCCTCCGTCAGGCTGTCGCTTGACGAGTCTATGAGACAGCTATTCCAACTTTGGCATAAGCCCCCAGATGTTAGTAAGGAGCATTTTGCAGGGTTGACAAGGCTGGGTTTGTCATTGTCATTTCCGGTGCCTAGGTCGATGCCGGTGGTCCATCCAGTTTCATTCCTTTTCTCTTCTTTGAACCATAACTATGTTGCGATTTATTGCATGATTTCTATACATATTTGCCATATGTATAATGATCACAAAATAGTTAATTTATCAAAAGCTTTTGTGACCAGTCTCTGAAATTCATGGTCTTGTTATAATTGAGGAAAAAACTTAAACTAAAAATACAAAATTGCAAAGATAAAGGGCACAATCTAGTGGTTGCATTAGTCAGAGGTGTAAATCCTGTGATGGCTGCTAAATCTCACAAACGGCCAAAAACGGAATTTGCGCTGGTGAAATATAAGCTTATGATCGTCTTCGTCCCCTGCTGGTGGCGCTATCCCCCGATTTGCATGCATTTTAATAAATCATACAATTACTGGGATTGAACATTACAAACCTTTCAATAGCTTTGTTTCTTCTGTGACTTTGGTATGATCGTCTTCTGCTATAAGGGTGGCTAAACAAAAACAAAAAAATCAATAATGTACAAAACTTTAAAAGTGCAACACAATACATTGATACAATAATGTACTCTATCAGAAACATATGCTTTACCAGATTATACAGAAAATAAATTTTGAGATCTCACTCAGGTGCATTATTCCTTTCAGCAGAGCAAAATCAGATTACAAATGCCATTAGGAAATGTCTTGCAACAAGTCACTAGTCCTCTCATCTGAGAAATAGTACAGTGCAGATTGAGTAGAAATTAACTGCACAATCAAAACTGAAAGGTTGTGTCACAATACCTGATTACTATATAAACCATGATCAAAATTACATTGAACCTCTCAATTAAGAATAAAAATGTTGCCAGAATCACAACTGCAGCACAAAATGAGGTCATTTAATCATGTAAGCACGTGCGAGTGCTCGCTCTTCAGTTGGACAAAATACTCTACCACAAAAACAAAAAATCAATAATGTACAAAATTATTGTAACTCTACCACAATTTCCACATACTTTCCCATATCCTTGTTGAAGTCTCAAGCTCAAGAATCACTTCTGATGAACCATTCCATGTTCTAATAGTGTTTGTAAGCAGAATCTAACTTTCCATTAAGTTTATTAAGAATTAAATAAAATTGCAAACTATCACTTTTTAACCTCCAAAAATAAATTAATTTATAAACCTCTATTTGATCTTTTCTTAAGCAGAAATCTAATTGAGAATGAACCAAATTAGTTAATTCTCGGATGCAAGAGTGGTTTGCTTTAGGAACTATCACAAAAACCTCAGGATAACTGAAAATGGGCAATAAACACTTGTGTTGCCAGCAAAACACAAGTCACTTGATCAAAATTAATAATGAATTCTTTAAACTTCATGCAAACTGGTATTTACTTGCTGGTTCTCCAGATGTATCCCTGGTAAAACATGCATTTCAATCTTGTTGAGTCTTCTGAATCATTTTACTTGCAGATCTCAAAGAAAATTCACCTACAACTGTCTGATTGTCAAGTGAAATAGCATGCTTTTAAGATTGGATAGAAAACTTGAAAACGTTGTTCAGACCGTGAAAATTTTTCTTCCAAGCATGAGACGTAAATTCAAAGTTTGGAGGTTGAGTAGAAGCTATGTTGAATTAAGTTCAGCTGGACAAATTGGTGTGTCTTGAACAAGTGTTTCAGATTACATCAGGGCCTTAAAACATTCACAATCAACATAGAACCAGTTGGTGACATGCAGAATCACATGGGTCAGCAGCTTGCGAGGACGTTTGGTGAAACTGTGAGAGGCGCAGAGCATAACCATATATTTTCCAGTCATGCATGTTATTGTAGAATGCTGCTTGACCAATGTCACTTTATTCGAATGCTCTTGAGATACTCCCTGCACATATTTTATTCCATCTGATCCCGAGTTAGAGATATCATCAACAACATGCAAGGTTTAAAAATAATTCTTGGGGGCGTCTATGAAGGAGTAAGTCGCACATTTGGTGGCTCCCGCTCTGGTCGGACTTTTGGACCTTTCCCCCGGACTTTTTTCCGGTTTTAAACTGTAAATTCGAAGGCTGAGGCAATTGGGCATCGTTTCCACGTATTGGTATATGGAGAAGAGAACCAGAAGTGCACGAAAAGGCAGAAATAAGAAGACAGGCAAAGGCTGGGCTGAAGCTGCAGCAGGAGACTGCATGGCCAAGGATCGGACCCCTGGTGTGTCGGCCCAGTGATCAACGGAGCAGTTGATGCAGGTCATCCAGGACGGCTTTGCCAAGCAGAAACGGGACTGTCTGGATCCGATTAAAGAATCGATTGATCGGCTGGAGCACAGATTGCACGCCCAGGATCGGGCGATCCAGAAGGTTGAGAAGGCGCTGGCTGAGCAGGAGGAGCATCAAACAGCTGTGGAGCTGGAGGTGGGGATGCTGGGGGACCAGCAGAAAAGGCTTCTGGAGAAGGTGGAGGACCTAGAAAATAGGTCCCGCCGGCAGAACGTAAGGATTGTTGGGCTCCCGGAGCGGGCTGAGGGAGCGGATGCTGGGGCATACGTAGCGGGTATGTTCGAAAAGCTGCTGGTGGAGGGGGCAATCTCCAGACCCTTGGAGGTGGATAGGGCGTACAGAGCATTTGCGCGGAAGCCGCGAGTGGGGGACCCTCCAAGGGCAACGGTGGTGAGATTCCACAGGTTCCTGGACAAGGAATGTATTTTTCAGTGGGCCAAGCTAACGCGGAGCTGTAAGTGGGACAACAGTATCCTGCGGGTGTACCAGGACCTGAATGTGGAGATGGTTAGGAAAAGGGCAGGCTTCAACCAAGTTAAGTAAATCTTCTTCAAGAAACAGATGATGTTTGGACTGCTGTATCCGGCTCGTCTCTGGGTCACATATGAGGACCAGCATCATTATTTTGAGTCGCCTGAAGATGCGCTGGACTTTGTGAAAAGAAAGGGACTGGTGGGGGGCTGAGATCTCTCGAACTTTGATGCAACTTGTTGGCTTATATTGGGCCCTTTTCTTTTTTAAATTTGTTTTTTCTCCTCTTATTTTTTCTCTTCTGTTTTTGAGTTCTGTTCAAACGTTGAACGTTTTTTGTTTTCGGGTTTTCTTTTCGGTGGATGTTGGCAATGTCTTTTTCGTTGATGTGCACGTTTGTGGGGTGGAGACGTGCTTGTTTGAGTTTCGGTGGGTGGTGTTTTTTTTTCAGCTGGGTGATTGTGTGGGGATTGTTAGATGAGGGAATTTGTTTGTATGAGCGGGGGAGGAGGGGAATGAGGGAACAATAGGTGGGAGACAAGAGGGGTTGCGATCTTGATTAATAAGCGGGTGATATTTGAGGTGGGTAGAATAGTTTCGGACGTGGGAGGTCGATATATTATGGTGAGTGGTAAGCTGGAGGGGATGAAGGTAGTGCTGGTTAATGTACATGCACCAAATTGGGATGACGTGGAATTTATAAAGAGGATGTTGGGGAAGATACCGGACCTGGACTCGCACAAACTGATCATGGGAGGGGACTTTAATACAGATATTGATCCCGTCCTGGATCGGTCATGCTCGAAAACGGGCACGGTGCCAGCAATGGCAAAGGAACTGAAAGGGTTCATGGAACAGATGTGGGGGGGGGGGGGGGGGGGGGGGGGGGGGGGGGGAAAGAGGTGGATCCATGGAGATTTAGGCAGCTGAGGGTGAAGGAGGTTTCCTTCTACTCCCACGTACATAAGGTATACTTTCGGATCAATTTCTTTGTTTTGGGTAGGGCCTTGCTGGCAGGGGTGGTGGACATGGGGTATTCGGTGATTACGATCTCGGACCATGCTCCACACTGGATTGACCCCTAGGTTATTACAGATAGCAATCAGCGCCCACAATGGAGGTTGGATGTAGGGCTATTGGCAGACGAAGCGGTGTGCGAGAGGCTGAGGAAATGCATGCTGAATTACCTGCAGGTAAATGATACGGGGGAGGTCTCAGCAGCGGTGGTCTGGGAAGCGCTGAAGGCAGTGGTGAGAGGACTCACAAGGACAGGATGGACAGGGCAGAGACGGACCGACTGGTAAAAGAGATTCTACAAGTCGACAGGAAGTATGTGGAGACTCCAGAGATAGGGCTTTTAAGGAAACGGCGGAGGCTACAGGCGGAGTTTGGCTTGTTAACCACAGGGAGGGCAGTGGAACAACTCAGAAAGGCGAAGAGGGCGATATACGAGCATGGTGAGAAGGCCAGCAGGATGCTTGCACAGCAGCTCAGAAAGAGGGAGGCAGCTGGAGAGATAGGGAAAGTCATCGACGGGGATGGGAACTTAGTTGGGGACTCGGTAGGGGCGAGTAGGGCATTTCGGGATTTTTAAAGCAGGTTGTACAGGTCGGAACCCCCTGCGAGGCCGGAGGGGATGAGGCACTTCCTGGAGGGGCTGACTTTCCCGAAGGTGGACAGGGAGCTGGTAGAAGGGCTGGGGGCCCCGATCGGGTTGGAAGAGATAGTGGAGGGCTTGAAGGCCAGGCAGTTGGGTAAGGCCCCGGGACCGGACGGGTACCCAGCGGAGTTCTATAAAACTTTCTCTGGGATATTGGGACGGGCGTTGATGAAGGTGTTTAATGAGGCAAGGGAAAGGGGGGTTCTGCCCCAGACGATGTCACAGGCCACAATTTCACTTATCCTGAAACGGGACAAGAACCCGGAGCTATGTGGGTCTTACAGGCCGATTTCCCTGTTGAACGTAGATGCCAAACTGCTGGTCAAAATTTTGTCCTCCAGGGACTTCCGGGTGCGGCGATGACCAGCTGAGTCGCACGTTTCGGCAGCTCCCGGTGGAACGGACTTTTGGGCTCTTAATAAGAGCCCCAACGGCAATTTTAACGGCTAAAAGTACTGTGCGGTGAACCAGAAGGGAATCCCCCCCTGGATACGGATGAAAAAAGGAGAGGAAGGTGGCCGGATTGCGGTGGATCCTTTAGAGCAGCGGCAAGGAAGGCAAGCAAAAACCAAGATGGCGTCGGAAGGTGGCAGTTTAATATGGGGCCCTGAACAACACGAGTTTTTGAAACGCTGCGTGGAAGAACTCAAAAAGGAAATGAAGAAGGAGCTGTTGGCCCCGATATTACAGGCGATCGAAGGGCTAAAGGAGGAGCAAAAGACCCAGGAGCGGGAGCTTCGGGTCGTGAAGGCAAAGGCTGCCGAGAATGAGGACGACATACAGGGCCTGGTGGTGAAGACGGAGATGCACGAGGCACACCATAAACGATGTGTGGAAAGGCTGGAGGCGCTGGAGAACAACGGGAGGAGGAACAACCTAAGGATTCTTGGTCTTCCTGAAGGTGCGGAGGGAGCGGACGTCGGGGCATATGTGAGCACGATGCTGCACTCGTTAATGGGAGCGGAGGCCCCGGCGGGTCCGCTGGAGGTGGAGGGAGCATACCGAGTGATGGCGCGAGGACCGAGAGCAGGAGAAATTCCCAGAGCCATAGTGGTGAGATTCCTCAGTTTTAAGGACAGAGAGATGGTCCTTAGATGGGCAAAGAAAACTCGGAGCAGTAAGTGGGAGAACGGGGTGATCCGCGTATACCAAGACTGGAGTGCGGAGGTGGCGAGAAGGAGGGCGAGCTTTAATCGGGCCAAGGCGGTGCTTCACAAAAAGAAGATAAAATTCGGAATGCTGCAACCGGCAAGACTGTGGGTCACATATCAAGGGAGGCATCACTACTTTGAGACGGCGGATGAGGCGTGGACTTTTATCATGGAAGAAAAATTGGAATGAGCGGGTTATTAAAAAAAAGAACGTTTGAAACAAAGTGGTGGGGCGAGTATGGGGGGCGAAGAGGGGGGTAAAAAGGGGGGAAAGAGGAGTTTTATGTTATTAATCCTGCGATGTGGTAACTTTTCTCTCTTCCACAGGAGATGGTGGGGAGAGGAAAGGAGGTGGAAGAGCTGGGGCGTTGGCCATTGGGGGCGGGGCCAAGGGGGAAGCGCGGGCTCGGTTCCCGCGCTATGATAATCATGGCGGGAACAGGGAAGCAGGAAGGAGGGGGCGTCGCACGGTGCGAGCCGAGGTTACGGGGGGAAGCCGAGGTCGGCCAGAGTTTGCTGACTTCTGGGAGTAACATGGGGGATGTAACTACGCTAGTGGGGGATCTAGCGGGGGGGGGGGGGGGGGGGAATTATTGGGCTGCTGCTGCTGGGGAGAGGGGGGAGCTGGTATGGGGTGGGATGGGCGGGGGGTGCACTGCCTGGGGGGGTCACAGCTGCGTGGGAACCGGGTGAGGAGCTGGAAAAAGGGGATGGCTAATCGACAAGGGGGGGGGGGGTAAAAAGCCCCCCAACCCGGCTGATCATGTGGAACGTGAGAGGGCTGAACGGGCCGATAAAGAGGGCACGGGTACTCGCACACCTTAAGAAACTTAAGGCAGACGTGGTTATGTTACAGGAAACACACTTGAAACTGATAGACCAGGTGAGACTACGCAAAGGTTGGGTGGGGCAGGTGTTCCATTCGGGGCTAGATGCGAAAAACAGGGGGGTGGCTATATTAGTGGGGAAGCGGGTAATGTTTGAGGCAAAGACTATAGTGGCGGATAGCGGGGGCAGATACGTGATGGTGAGTGGCAAACTACAGGGGGAGACGGTGGTTTTGGTAAACCTATATGCCCCGAACTGGGATGATGCCAATTTTATGAGGCGTATGCTAGGACGCATCCCGGACCTAGAGGTGGGAAAGTTGGTAATGGGGGGAGATTTCAATACGGTGTTGGAACCAGGGCTGGACAGGTCGAGGTCCAGGACTGGAAGGAGGCCGGCAGCAGCCAAGGTGCTTAACGATTTTATGGAGCAGATGGGAGGAGTAGACCCGTGGAGATTTAGCAGACCTAGGAGTAAGGAGTTTTCGTTTTTCTCCTATGTCCACAAAGTCTATTCGCGAAGGAAGGGCGTTGATCCCGAAGGTGAGGGGAAAGGAGTATACGGCTATAGCCATTTCGGATCACACTCCACATTGGGTGGACTTGGAGATAGGGGAGGAAACAGAAGGGCGCCCACCCTGGAGAAAGGACATGGGACTAATGGCAGATGAGGGGGTGTGTCTAAGGGTGAGGGGGTGCATTGAAAAGTACTTGGAACTCAATGATAATGGGGAGGTCCAGGTGGGAGTGGTCTGGGAGGCGCTGAAGGCAGTGGTTAGAGGGGAGCTGATATCAATAAGGGCACATAAAGGAAAGCAGGAGAGTAGGGAACGGGAGCGGTTGCTGCAAGAACTTTTGAGGGTGGACAGGCAATATGCGGAGGCACCGGAGGAGGGACTGTACAGGGAAAGGCAAAGGCTACACGTAGATTTTGACTTGCTGACAACGGGTACTGCAGAGGCACAGTGGAGGAAGGCACAGGGTGTACAGTACGAATATGGGGAGAAGGCGAGCAGGTTGCTGGCCCACCAATTGAGGAAAAGGGGAGCAGCGAGGGAAATAGGGGGAGTGAGGGATGAGGAAGGAGAGATGGAGCGGGGAGCGGAGAGAGTGAATGGAGTGTTCAAGGCATTTTACAAAAAATTATATGAAGCTCAACCCCCGGATGGGAGGGAGAGAATGATGGGCTTTCTGGACCGGCTGGAATTTCCCAAGGTGGAAGAGCAGGAAAGGGTGGGACTGGGAGCACAGATTGAAATAGAGGAAGTAGTGAAAGGAATTAGGAGCATGCAGGCAGGGAAGGCTCCGGGACCGGATGGATTCCCAGTTGAATTTTACAGGGAATATGTGGACTTGCTCGCCCCGCTACTGATGAGGACCTTTAATGAGGCCAAGGAAAGGGGACAGCTGCCCCCGACTATGTCTCCTAAAGAAGGAAAAGGACCCGCTGCAATGCGGGTCCTATAGACCTATTTCCCTCCTAAATGTAGACGCTAAGATTCTGGCCAAGGTAATGGCAATGAGGATAGAGGATTGTGTCCCGAGGGTGGTCCATGAGGACCAAACTGGGTTTGTGAAGGGGAGACAGCTGAATACGAATATACGGAGGCTGCTAGGGGTAATGATGATGCCCCCACCAGAGGGGGAAGCGGAGATAGTGGTGGCGATGGATGCCAAGAAAGCATTTGATAAGTGGAGTGGGATTATTTGTGGGAGGTGCTGAGGAGATTTGGTTTTGGAGATGAGTATGTTGGATGGGTGCAGCTGTTGTATAGGGCCCCAGTGGCGAGTGTGGTCACGAATGGACGGGGATCTGCATACTTTCGGCTCCATAGAGGGACAAGGCAGGGATGCCCTCTGTCCCCGTTACTGTTTGCACTGGCGACTGAGCCCCTGGCAATAGCATTGAGGGGTTCCAAGAAGTGGAGGGGAGTACTTAGAGGAGGAGAAGAACACCGGGTATCTCTGTATGCGGATGATTTGTTGTTATATGTAGCGGACCCGGCGGAGGGGATGCCAGAGATAATGCGGGACACTTCGGGAGTTTGGAGAATTCTCAGGATATAAACTGAACATGGGGAAAAGTGAGTTGTTTGTGGTGCATCCAGGGGAGCAGAGCAGAGAAATAGAGGACTTTCCGCTGAGGAAGGTAACAAGGGACTTTCGTTACTTGGGGATCCAGATAGCCAAGAATTGGGGTACATTGCATAGGTTAAATTTAACGCGATTGGTGGAACAAATGGAGGAGGACTTCAAGAGATGGGCCATGGTATCCCTGTCACTGGCAGGGAGGGTGCAGGCGGTTAAAATGGTAGTCCTCCCGAGATTCCTCTTTGTGTTTCAGTGCCTCCCGGTGGTGATCACGAAGGCTTTTTTCAAAAGGATCGAAAAGAGTATCATGAGTTTTGTGTGGGCCGGGAAGACCCCGAGAGTGAGGAAGGGATTCTTACAGCGTAGTAGGGATAGGGGGGGGCTGGCACTACCGAGCCTAAGTGAGTACTACTGGGCCGCCAATATCTCAATGGTGAGTAAGTGGATGGGAGAAGAGGAGGGAGCGGCGTGGAAGAGATTGGAGAGGGCGTCCTGTAGGGGGACTAGCCTACAAGCTATGGTGACGGCCCCACTGCCGTTCTCACCGAAGAAATACACCACAAGCCCGGTGGTGGTGGCGACTTTGAAAATTTGGGGACAGTGGAGACGGCATAGGGGAAAGACGGGAGCCTTGGTGGGGTCCCCGATAAGAAATAACCATAGGTTTGCCCCGGGGAGAATGGATGGGGGATTTGGAATATGGCAAAGAGCAGGAGTAACGCAACTGAAAGATCTGTTTGTGGATGGAAAGTTCGCAAGTCTGGGAGCGCTGACCAAGAAATATGGGTTGCCCCAAGGGAATGCATTCCGGTATATGCAACTGAGGGCTTTTGCGAGGCAGCAGGTGAGGGAATTCCCGCAGCTCCCGACGCATGAGGTGCAGGACAGAGTAATCTCAAAGACATGGGTGGGGGGACGGTAAGGTGTCAGATATATATAGGGAAATGAGGGACGAGGGGGAGATTATGGCAGATGAGCTGAAAGGGAAATGGGAAGAAGAGCTGGGGGAGAAGATTGAGGAGGGGCTGTGGGCGGATGCCCTAAGTAGGGTAAACTCATCGTCCTCGTGTGCCAGGCTAAGCCTGATTCAATTTAAGGTGTTACACAGGGCGCATATGACTGGAGCACGGCTCAGTAAATTTTTTGGGGTAGAGGATAGGTGTGCGAGATGCTCGAGAAGCCCAGCGAATCACACCCACATGTTCTGGTCATGTCCGGCACTACAGGGGTTCTGGGTGGGGGTGACAAAGGTGCCTTCGGTGCTTCGAAAGTAGTGGGGGCCCCAGGTCGAACCAAGCTGGGGGTTGGCTATATTTGGGGTTGCACAAGAGCCGGGAGTGCAGGAGGCAAGAGAGGCCGATGTTTTGGCTTTTGCGTCCCTCGTAGCCCGGCGCAGGATACTGTTGATGTGGAAGGAAGCCAAGCCCCCGGGGGTGGAGACCTGGATAAATGACATGGCAGGGTTTATAAAGCTGGAACGGATTAAGTTCGTTCTAAGGGGATCGGCTCAAGGGTTCACCAGGCGGTGGCAACCGTTCGTCGAATACCTCACAGAAAGATAGAGGGAATGGAAAAGAAGAAGGCAGCAGCAGCAGCCCGGGGGGGGGGGGGGGGGGGGGAAGGAACCAGAAGGAGTCTCAGGGTTATTAATATGTATGTATAATATGTATAGGTCGTTGCTATAATAATTGTATATTGGACTGTTAAATCATATTTTTTGGAGAGTGTTTATCTGAGACAAGGCAGTTGCCATTTAGTTTTAGTTATATATTATTTATTCTTTGTTTATATAACAGGTCATTGTTATCTATACTGTTATATTATTGTGTAAAGGATACACAATGTACTGTGATGGTTGACCAAAAATTTCAATAAAATATTTTTTTTTAAAAATAAAAAGATTTTGTCGTCCAGGTTTGAGGATTGTGTGCCAAACGTCATTGTGGAGGATCAGACGGACTTCGTTAAGAGCAGGCAGCTGGTGGCCAACGTAAGAAGGCTGTTAAACGTGATCATGATGCCCCCGGAAAATAGGGAGGTGGAGGTAGTGGTCGCGATGGATGCGGAGAAGCTTTTGACCGGGTTGAGTGGGATTATTTATGGAGGTTCTGGAGCAGTTCGGATTTTTGAGGGCTTTATTGACTGGGTCAGGTTGCTGTACAGGCTCCTGTGGGCAAGTGTACGGGCGAACAGGACGACTTCGGGACTATTTTAGACTGCACCGGGGGACGAGACAGGGATGCCCTCCTCCCCACTGCTGTTTGCACTGGCTATACGGCCGCTGGCAATTGCTCTGAGGGCTTCAAGGGGTTGGAAGGGGCTGGTCCGGGGAGGGAAGGGGGGGGGGGGGGGGGGGAGGGGCACAGAGTCTCGCTGTATGCAGATGACCTGCTTTTGTATGTTCGGATCCAATTGAGGGGTTGGAAGAAATTAAGGGTATTTTAGGGAATTCGGTCGGTTTTCGGGGTATAAGCTTAATATGGGGAAGAGCGAGAGGTTTGTGGTCCAGGCGAGGGGTCAGGAGAGGGACTGGGGGAACTGCCGTTTTAGAGTGTAGGGTACAGTTTCAGGTACCTAGGAATTCAGGTGGCGCGGGATTGGGACCGGCTACATAAATTGAACTTGGCCCATTGGTGGATCAGATAAAAGATGATTTCCGGAGATGGTATGCACTCCCATTGTCTCTAGCTGGGAGAGTCCAAACGGTGAAAGTGACGGGCTTCCTGAGATTCCTGTTTGTTTCTCAATGTCTCCCCATCTTCATCCCGCGGTCCTTTTTTAAGCGGGCCAATAAAGTTATAGCGGGCTTTGTATGGGGTGTGAGGAGGGTAATGCTTGAGCAGAGTCGGGGGGAGGGCGGGTTGGCGCTGCCGAACTTTAGCAATTATTACTGGGCGGCTAACATATCCACGATTAAGAAGTGGCTTTTTTTTTGGGGGGGGGGGGGGGTCCGGCATGGGTGCGTATGGAGGCAACTTCTTGCATGCGCACAAGTCTGGGGGGGGCTGGTAACTGCGCCTCTGCCATTCCCGCCGGCGCAGTACTCCACCAGCCCCATGGTGGTGGCGGCCTTGAGAGTCTGGGGGCAGTGGAGGAGACATGTGGGAGCATCGGTCCTGGTCCCCAATCTGCGATAATCACCGGTTTGCCCCGGGGAGGATGGACGGGGGTTCCAAATTCGTCGGAGAGCGGGATTGAGAGGATGGGGGTCTTGGTTATAGAGGGAGCTTTCTGAGTATGAGGGCGCTGGACGAGAAGTTTGCATTGGTGGGGGGAATCGAATTTTGATATCTGCAGGTGTGGGACTTACTGCGTGGGAAGGTACCACCCTTTCCAGTCCTGCCGCGAAGGGGGATTCAGGATAGGGTGGTTTCTAGAGGATGGATAGGTGAAGGGGAGCGTTTCTGACATCTATAAGGAGCTTATGGGATCAGAAGAGACGCAGACCGAGGAGCTGAAACAAAAGTGGGAGGAGGAGCTGGGGGGAGAGATAGAGGAGGGCCTTTCGGGCGGACGCGTTGAGTAGAGTCAACGCGGCCGCGACGTGTGCCAGATCAGCCTGATTCAATTCAAGGTCGTGCACCGGGTTCACATGACAATGGCCCGGATGAGCAGATTCTTTTGGGGTGGAGGATAGGTGCGCAAAATGTGCGGGAGGACCAGCAAACCATGTCCACATGTTCTGGGCATGTCCAAAAGCTGAGGGATTTTGGCAGGGTTTGCTGACGTAATGTCCAAGGTATTAAATACAAGGGTGGCATTGAGTCCAGAGGTGGCGATTTTCAGGGTGTTGCAGGATCCGGGAATCCAGGAGGAGAAAGAGGCAGGACGTTCTGGCCTTTGCTACCCTGATAGCCCGGAGGTGGATATTACTAGCATGGAGGGACTCGAGGCCCCCGAAGTCGGAGACCTGGCTATCGGACACGGCTGGCTTTCTCTGCCTGGAGAAAATTAAGTTCGCCATGAGAGGGTCATTGTTAGGGTTCGCCCGGAGGTGGCAACCATTCATCGACTTCTTCGAAGAGAATTAATCGTCAGCAGAAGGGGGGGGGGGGGGGGGGGGGGGGGGTTAGGTTAGCGTAGATTAGGAGGTTAGGTAATGGTGGGGCCTGTGGGGGAGGAAGGTGGTATTTGCACTACGTTTATATTTTTATGTACATTATTTATATTGCTGCTGTTACAATGCCAAAAAATACCTCAATAAAATGTTTATTGAAAAAAAAAAAAATTCTTGGGATGGCACTGCTAGCAAGTCCACATTTATTGCCCATCTCTAGTTTCCCTCAAATGGTGACACCGGGGAAAAGGCAAGAGAATGAAAACAAGCCGAACTTCTCTCGCAGAAAGCTGGCACAGGCATGTTGGGCTGCCTGGACTCTTTTGATGCTTGTTACCATCTATGATTTCACCAGGATGTTGCCTGGTATGGAGGGCATTAGCTATGTCATAGTCACAGTCATAGAATTTACAGTGCAGAAGGAGGCATTCGGCCCATCAAGTCTGCACCGGCTCTTGGAAAGAGCACCCTACCCAAGGTCAACACTGCCACCCATTCCCATAACCCAGTAACCCCACCCAACATTAAGGGCAATTTTGGACACGAAGGGCAATTTATCATGGCCAATCCACTTAACCTGCACATCTTTGGACTGTGGGAGGAACCGGAGCACCCGGAGGAAACCCACGCACACACGGGGAGGATGTACAGACTCCGCACAGACAGTGACCCAAGCTGGAATCGAACTTGGGACCCTGGAGCTGTGAAGCAATTGTGCTATCCACAAGGCTACCGTGCTGCCCCTATGAGGAGCGGTTGAATAAACAAAGTTTGTTCTCACTGGAACGACGGAGGTTGAGGGGCGACCTGATAGAGGTCTACAAAATTATGAGGGGCAGAGACAGAGTGGATAGTCAGAGGCTTTTTCCCAGGGTAGAGGGGTCAATTACTTGGGGGCATAGGTTTAAGGTGCGAGGGCACGGTTTAGAGGAGATGTACGAGGCAAGTTTTTTTTACACAGAGGGTAGTGGGTGCCTGGAACTCGCTGTCGGAGGAGGTGGTGGAAGCAGAGACGATAGTGACCTTTAAGGTGCAACTTGACAAATACATGAAGATGGGAATAGAGGGATACGACGGACCCAGGAAGTATAGAAGATTTAGTTTAGACGGGCAGCATGGTCGGCACAGGCTTGGAGGGCCGAAGGGCCGGTTCCTGTGCTGTACTTTTCTTTTCTGTTCTTTTTTATAAAAAAAAGTGAATTCAAATTATCAACTATCATGGTTGGATTTGAACTTATGTTCTCCGATTAGGCCAAGCCTCTGGATTACTAGTTCAGTAACAGAGCTGCTACATGAAAATACTCATACTTGCACTAGAAAAAATCAGATATCCTGACTGTGAAAAGGTTTGTGAGCCCTCTGCCAAATTCACATCAGGTTTCATGTCACAACATGAAATCTCATCAGTTCCTCAGGCATGGAGTTGGAACTGTCACATTCCAAGTGAGTTTCAGATGCAAGACCCATAGACTGGAGCCCGAGGATGACTCAAATCAACATAAGTATTGAAGCATCAAGCAAATAAACTGATATTAATCTAACAAGCAGAAAGGGAAACTTGATTTTTAAAATTAGAAGTTGTATAAAAATACTGTAATAATGCTATACATTAAAAATCTTGTTTGCTCTTGAAGTTCCCATCAGGAAGACTAACTTCTTGTGACACACTGCTGTCCAAATTAACTTGCCCATCAATTTATTTACCACTCCAAGACTGGCCTCAAATAGGTAGGTGCTACTACCTAGTTACTTTTGAGGCCTCTCAGCTGTATCTGAAGATAGATTGTACAGTACGACTGCCTGCTTTATAAGTTGATTTAGACAGGTATTATGGGTTTTGGGCACCACCCTACGTTGGAGCTAATAAAATCAAGCAAAGACCAGCCAGTGCTCCCTGCTCTGTTTCCACCCTGACCCAGCATCCTCCACGCTTGGCCACCGCTCACCCCCCCCCCCCAAATTTTAGATGATGCGGAGTGGCACAGATTACTTGGAAAATCTTGTATTTAAAATGCCAGTTACTTCCTTATTTTGCATAATTTCCCTGAAGTTCGTGTTTAGGAAACGCTTGTAATAAAACTCCAATGTCA
This sequence comes from Scyliorhinus torazame, assembly GCF_047496885.1. Taxonomy (NCBI): domain Eukaryota; kingdom Metazoa; phylum Chordata; class Chondrichthyes; order Carcharhiniformes; family Scyliorhinidae; genus Scyliorhinus; species Scyliorhinus torazame. The sequence continues at coordinate 170,413,241 of NC_092719.1, forward strand.
GAACTGGATAACTGCCAGTGATGAACACAAAGCCAACTTAATGTCTAAACGCAATGGATCTATGATTTAGTCAAAAGGGTATCCCTAGTGATCGTGTAAACATGTATTTAAAAATAAACATTCAGCTGCATTAAAATAACACAAAAGATTAAACGTATGCTCATTTACATAGCACCTTTAACAACCTCAGGATGACTCAAAGCAATTAAATATTTTTGAAATGCAGTCACTGTTGAATGTTGGGAAACACAGCAGTGAATTTGTGCACAAGGTCCCACAAACAGAAATAAGATAATGACCAAACAATCTGTGAGGTGATAAATACTGATCCACAACCATCAATATCTAAATAAAATATCTGGCTATTACTTAATTTCTGTTTGAGTATTGCTGAAAGAAAGAGACAGGCTTTTTGTCTTGCATTCATCAGGGCAGATGCAACAGCTCTCTGGTGTATTCACCATGGCAACGTCTTGGCCAATTAAAGTCGACTTGTCAACTAGTCAGCACTCACTTTCTCATGCAGTACGAATTGTTGGTCCCTTGGAAATTTGACTCTCTTGCATTTGTCCTGATGAGTACAAGATAAAAAGCTTCGACTGCATGTTTCTTTATTCAGCAACACTCAAGTTGTAGACCATCAAGTCACTCATTTCCATTTGATACCGTATTTTATAAAAAATTAGCATTGTCCTGTATCGCAACAATGCAAAGAAAAAACTTAATTGGCTGACTCGCACTTTTAGGATGATCTAAAGTTGCGAAGGATGCTAACCAGAAGTGGACTTGTTACAACACACACAGCACTACAGCACCGGGCCTGGGCCAATAGGAGAGGCCCCATACTGAGAGCTGGCTGAGGGAGTGCCAATCAAGAGCTTTGTTGCTCTGAATTTGCAAATAGTCTCTTTTGAGCCCTACCAGCAGCAATGAAAAACCACATCAGTCCCTGATTGGTGGATTGGATTGGATTGGATTTGTTTATTGTCACGTGTACCGAGGTACAGTGAAAAGTATTTTTCTGCGAGCAGCTCAACAGATCATTAAGTACATGAGAAGAAAAGGGAATAAAAGAAAACACATAATAGGGCAACACAACATATACAATGTAACTACATAAGCACTGGCATAGGATGAAGCATACAGGGTGTAGTGTTAATGAAATAGTCCATAAGAGGGTCATTTAGGAGTCTGGTGACAGTGGGGAAGAAGCTGTTTTTGAGTCTGTTCGTGCGTGTTCTCAGACTTCTGTATCTCCTGCCCCGATGGAAGAAGTTGGAAGAGTGAGTAAGCAGGGTGGGAGGGATCTATTGATTATGCTGCCCGCTTTCCCCAGGCAACGGGAGGTGTAGATGGAGTCAATGGATGGGAGGCAGGTTTGTGTGATGGACTGGGCGGTGTTCACGGCTCTCTGATGTTTCTTGCGGTCCTGAAGTCAATTACCAGCTCTGTAGTTTTGCTGGCATTGAGGGAGAGATTGTTGTCGCGACACCACTCCACTAGGTTCTCTAACTCCCTCCTGTATTCGGACTCATGGTTATTCGCGATCTGGCCCACTATGGTCGTATCGTCAGCAAACTTGTAGATGGAGTTGGAACCAAGTTTTGCCACGCAGTCGTGTGTGTACAGGGAGTAGAGTAGGGGGCTAAGTACGCAGCCTTGCGGGGCGCCGGTGTTGAGAACTATTGTGGAGGAGGTGTTGTTGTTCATTCTTACTGATTGTGGTCTGTTGGTCAGAAAATCGAGGATCCAATTGCAGAGTGGGGAGCCAAGTCCTAGGTTTTGGAGCTTTGATATGAGCTTGGCTGGAGCCCCCTTAGAGAAAGAAAACACTGTCCCAAAATTGAGAGGTGGTGGAAACTGGAGCAGTTCGTACGGATCTCCTGATTCCAGAGCGAGGTGGTACGGGCGGGATGGATGACAGGCAACCAACTGACCAAAGAAAGAACAAAGACTGGGCCATGGCAAGCTATATAAAACCAGCAGCAGCCAGGCAGCTCGCTGGGAGCACACAATGTCATTGAGTCTTGAGGCATGGCCACCCGCGCGAGAGGTGAGCAGTCAGGAGGTTGCGAGGGTCAGGCAGGCATCGGCCCATAGCTTTCGGGGATCAGCAGGTGACTGGACCACCAGAGCCCAGGAGTGAGTGAGAGGGCTGGGCAGCAACAGAACTGGCGAAGGCAAGGCCGTAAGATGGCAAGAGCAGTGGCCAGGGCTGGGCAGATCACGCTAGCAGCAGCCAGGCAGCCAACCAGGAGCACACGTGGCCGCCGAGGCTGGGGGCCCAGCCACTTGAGTGAGAGATGAGCAGTTGGGAGGTGCAAGGTCATGGCAGGCGCCAGCGTGGTTTTCAGGGAGCAGCGGGGTGACTTGACCAGAGGACAGGGCTGAGAGCGAGGTGGGCTGAGCAACCAGACTGGTGAGAGCAAGGCCAGATAGCATTGTGTGAGTTGAGGGTGGGCAGAGTCAGGATGGCATTGCTGTCATTGGAGGGTATTTGACATCATTGGGAGAGGGGCTTGAGGTAATATGGGGTGGGCTGCCACGTCACCAGAAGGTGAAGTGTGATTTGTGGGGTCCCACAAAGAGGGGAAGCATGGGGCTCCCCAAAAGTTTAAGGCGCCTCTGTACTGATTTAATTTCTCATAATCTGGAACATCTTTCCAGCCATGCTCCTGTAATTTTCGGATAATAGTTAAACAAACTTTGGACAGCATGTATAGGTTCCATGCAAATATACAGAGTCAAAGATTGAATCTAGAGAGGTCAGAAACTATAATATTCTAACCAGATGCGACTAGCTTAATTGCTACAAACCAGTGGCCGTGGTATTATATTGTACGTATGACTGCATACAACAATGTTGTATCCAGCATAACCCAGGGGAAAAGGTTATTAGATTAGATTGATTTACAGGCTTAACCCTGCAAGCCTCTTATCGGATAACTCCCAAGGGAACTAGACAATGAAAAGCCAACTAATTAACGTTTTCATTCTGAAACAGTTAGCTGCTGTCTGTTCGAGGTTACCATACTACTTGATCTGATTAAATTTCAAGACTCTTGCAGTAGTTCAATAAAGATAGACCAGAGACTGCGTTGGTTTCAGAGTTAATCCATAATATACACAGGGTTATATCTGTCTCAATGCTCCAAAGCCTTTATTATTCTTTTGGAGGTGAACTGCAAATCACCAACGATTACTGGTCTTTACCAAGAAATTCAGGCTAGAAAACTCAGTAATTACAGACAGTCAATTTAACCTCGGTGGTTGGAAAGCTTTTAGAAATGATAATTTGGCACAAAAGTCACTTGGGCAAATGTGGACTAATTAAAGGAAGCCAGTATGGATTTGTTACAGGCAAATTACTTTTGATGAGGTAATAGAGAGGGTTGATGAGGGTAATGCTGTGGATATGGTGCATATAGTTAGAGGCTTTGAATAAAAGGGGTAGTATCAGGTATAAAATTGGCTGAGTGATGGAAGACAGTAGTTTTTTAAAAAAAGTAATGTTTATTGAAGTTTTCACAAAATATCAACAACAAAATGAAAAAGGAACCCAATAGAATCAAATACAAAACAAAATAAAACCCCGTACCCCCCTCCCCCCTATACATAAATAATAAATTAACACCCCGAATTAACACATAGCAACCATAGCAAATATATACACCCCCTCAGATCCTCCAGTGTAGACAAACAAAAATAAAATAGAACCCCCCCCCCCCCCCGGTTGCTGCTGCTGCTGACCATTGTCTACCGTTCTGCCAGGAAGTCCAAGAACGGTTGCCACCGCCTGAAAAACCCTTGCACCGATCCCCTTAAGGCAAATTTCACCCTCTCCAATTTCATAAACCCCGCCATATCGTTGATCCAGGATTCCACGCTTGGGGGCCTTGCATCCTTCCACTGAAGAAGAATCCTTCGCCGGACTACCAGGGACGCAAAGGCCAGAATACTGGCCTCTTTCGCCTCCTGCACTCCCGGCTCCCCTGCAACCCCAAATATTGCGAGCCCCCAGCCCGGTTTGACCCTGGATCCTACCAGCCTCGACACCGTCCTTGCTACGCCCTTCCAAAACTACTCCAGCGCTGGGCATGCCCAGAACATATGGGTGTGGTTTGCTGGGCTCCCTGAGCACCTAACACACCTGTCCTCACCCCCCCAAAAACGGCTCATCCTTGTCCCGGTCATGTGTGCCCTGTGCAGCACCTTAAACTGTATGACGCACCAAGAGGAAGAGTTCACCCTCCCAAGGGCATCTGCCCATGTTCCCTCCTTGATCTCCTCCCACAACTCCTTCTCCCACTGACCTTTCAACTCCACCACCGAGGCCTCCTCCTCCTCCTGCATCACCTGGTAAGTTGCCGAGATCTTCCCCTCTCCAACCCCCCCCCCCCCCCCCCCCCCCCCGAGAGCACCCTGTCCTGTACCGTGCGTGGCCGCAGCAGCAGGAATTCCACCACTTGCCGCCTGGCAAACGCCCTTACCTGTTGTGGTAGTATGTATTAGGGGGCATGTGGGACTGGAAGCCCTAATGTCATTGGCTGACAGATCCCGGGTCCTGGTTGGCCGTTGACCTCTAGCTCCGCCCTGAAGGCGGAGTATAAGAAGCCGGAGTCCTCCCCCGCAGGCCATTCTACTATCGAGCTGCGGGGGAACAGACACGCTTAATAAAGCCTCATCAACTTCACTCTATTCGTCTCACGGAGTCTTTGTGCGCTACACCTGTAGATACCTAAAGGTGTTCCCCGGGGGGAGCCCATACTTCTCCTCCAGCTCACTCAGGCTCGCGAACCTACCATCCACAAACAGGTCCCCCAACCTTCTTATCCCTGCCCTGTACCACCCTGAAAACCCTCCATCTCTTCTCCCTGGGACAAACCGGTGGTTCCCCCGTATTGGGGTCCACACCGATGCCCCCACTTCCCCCTGTGCCGACTCCACTGCCCCCAGATTTTGAGGGTAGCCGCCACCACCGGGCTCGTGGTATACCTCATTGGCAGGAGCGGCAGCGGCGCCGTTGCCAGCGCCTCCAGACTCGTACCCTCACAAGACGTCGTCTCCAGTCTCTTCCATGCAGCCCCCTCCCCCTCCATCACCCACTTGCGCACCATCGCCACATTGGCGGCCCAGTAGTACCCACAGAGGTTGGGCAGTGCCAGCACCCCCCCCCCATCCCTACTCCGCTCCAGGAACACCCTTCTCACCCTCGGAGTCCCTCGCGTCTACACAAACCCCGTTATGCTCCTGTTGACCCGCCTAAAGAAGGCCTTCGGGATAAGAATGGGGAGGCACTTGAACAGGAACAAAAACCTTGTGAGCACCGTCATCTTAACTGACAGCACCCTACCCGCCAGGGACAGCGGCAACGCCTCCCACCTCTTAAACTCCTTCTCTATTTGCTCCACTAGCCTCGTGAAATTAAGTCTATGCAGGGCCCCCCAGCTCCTGGTCACCTGTACCCCCAGCTCCTGGCCACCTGGACCCCCAAATATCTGAAGCTCCTCTCCGCCCTTTTTAGTGGGAGCTCGCCAATCCCCCTTTCCTGGTCCCCTGGGTGAACCACGAACAACTCGCTCTTCCCCATGTTGAGCTTGTACCCTGAGAAATCCCCGAACTCCCTGAGGATCCTCATTATCTCCGGCATTCCCCCCACCGGGTCCGCCACATATAGCAGCAAGTCATCCGCATAGAGCGACACCCTATGCTCCTCCCCACCCCGCACCAACCCCCTCCAGTTCCTCGACTCCCTCAGTGCCATAGCCAGGGGTTCAATCGCCAGTGCGAAGAGCAGTGGGGACAGGGGACACCCCTGCCTCGTCCCTCGATGCAACCAAAAGTACTCAGACCTCCTCTTGTTCGTGGCCACACTCGGCATCGGGACCTCGTACAACAGCCTAACCCACCTGATGAACCCCTCCCCAAACCCAAACCTCTTCAGTACCTCTCACAAGTACCCCCACTCTACCCTATCAAAGGCCTTCTCAGCGTCCATCGGCACCACTATCTCCGCCTCCCCCTCCCTCGCCGGCATCATAATAACGTTCAGGAGCCTCCGCACATTCGCGTTCAACTGCCTCCCCTTCACGAACCCCATCTGGTCTTCGTGGATCACCTGCGGCACCAAGTCCTCAATTCTCGTGGCTAAGACCTTCGCCAGCACCTTGGCATCTACATTTAACAACAAAATTGGCCTGTAAGATCCACACTGAAGGGGATCCTTGTCCCGCTTCAGGATCAAGGAGATCAGTGCCCGGGACATTGTCGGGGGCAAAGCCCCCCCCCCGCCTCATTGAAGGTCCTAACCAGCAACGGGCCCAACAGGTCCACATATTTTTTGTAGAATTGGACCGGGAAACCGTCCGGCCCCGGTGCCTTCCCCGCCTGCATGCTCCCTATCCCTTTGGCCAGCTCCTCCAGCCCAATCGGGGATCCTAATCCCGCACCCAGTCCCTCCTCCACCTTCGGGAACCTCAATTGGTCCAGTAAGCGCCCCATCCCTCCCTCCTCCAGTGGGGGCTCGGACCGATACAGTTCCTCATAAAAATCCCTGAAGACCCCATTGATGTCAACCCCACTCCGCACCACACTCCCTCCCCTATCCTTAACTCCCCCGATCTCCCTAGCTGCCTCCCGCTCTGTAGCTGATGCGCTAGCATCCGGCTTGCCTTTTTCCCATATTCATAAACCACCCCCTGGATCTTCCACCACTGCGCCTCCGCCTTCCTGGTGGTCAACAGGTTGAATTCGGCCTGGAGGCTACACCTCTCCCTCAGCAGTCCCTCCTCCGGCACCTCCGCGTACCTCCCAGCTACCCTCAACATCTCCCCCACCAGCCTCTCCCTCTGCTCTCCTCGTGGGCCCTAATGTAGATCAGCTCTCCCCTATCCACCGCCTTCAGCGCCTCCCAGACCATCCCCACTTGGACCTCCCCGTTATCGTTGGCTTCCAGGTATCTCTCTATGCTTCCTCGGACCCGCTCACTCACCTCCTCGTCCGCCAACAGCCCCACCTCCAAGCGCCACAACGGGCGCTGGTCACTCTCCTCCCCCAGCTCTAGGTCTACCCAATGCGGGGCGTGATCCGAAATGGCAATCGCCGAGGACTCGGTATCCTCAACTCACGCTATCAGCGTCCTGCTCATAATAAAAAAGTCGATCCGGGAATAGACCTTATGAACGTGCGAGAAGAATAAAAATTCGCTAGCCCCCGGCCTTGCAAATCTCCACCCCTCCCATCTAGTCCATAAACCCCCTCAGCACTTTAGCCGCCGCCGGCTTCCTACCCGTCCTAGACCTGGAGCGGTCCAGTGCCGGATCCAACACCGTGTTAAAGTCTCAGGCCGCATTCTCAGGCCCCCCACTTCCAAGTCCGGGATCCGACCCAACATGCGCCGCATAAAACCTGCATCGTCCCAGTTCGGGGTGTACATGTTGACCAGCACCACCCTCTCCCCTTGCAGCTTACCACTTACCATTACATACCTGCCGCCATTGCCTGTCACAATGCTCGACGCCTTGAACGACACCTTCTTTCCCACCAAGATCGCCAACCCCCCTGATATTTGGCATCCAGCCCCGAATGAAACACCTGACCTACCCACCCCTTCCTCAATGTTACCTGGTCTGCCACCTTCAGGTGTGTCTCCTGGAGCATGACCACATCCGCCTTCAGCCCCTTCAGGTGCGCAAACACCCAGGCCCGCTTGACCGGCCCGTTCAGTCCCCTTACGTTCCAGGTTATCAGCCGGATTAGGGGGCTACCCGCCCCCCTCCCCCGCCGACTAGCCATAACCCCTCCTCGGCCAGCTACGCGCCCGCACCCCACGCCCAGCCCGTTCCTCACAGCGGCAGACACCTGTCCCGACCCCCTCTACTCGTCCCAGCTCCCCCTTGACCATTGCACTCCCGCAAGCAGCCCGGTTCCCCCCCACCCAGCCCCCCACCCCCACCCAGCTAGAACCCCTCGTAGCTGCTTTGCTCCCCCCATTGCACTCCCGCAAGTCAGCTGACTCCTGCTGACCCCGGCCACTCCCTCCTCTCCTTCGACTCCTCCCATTGTGGGACATCCCCTCCTCCTCCATTACCCATCAGTAGGCTCTCCGCCTCCCCCTTCGATCCCAAGCACGGGAAACAACCCTCGCTTCCCCGCCCCCTCCAGCGCGTGAAAAAGCCCGCTCTTTCCACCTGCCCGGCCCCGCCACCTCTGACGCAGCTCCTTTTACAGGCCCAGTCCCCTCACCCACGACTCGGGCCTCCCCCTCCTCCGCGGGGCCCCATCCCCCCTACCGGCCATCCACCCCGACTCCATTTACTTGCCCCCCTCCAAGAGCCCACCCGACAGACCCAACTAAAACAACGCCCAACCCACCCTAACCACCCACACCGAATCAAAAAGACACAAGAGCAAAGAACCCCCCCATAAAATATAACACACCAACAGCAATCCCCGACCATCCATCCCGACCCTCAGTTTGTGTCCAGCTTCTCGGCCTGAACAAAGGCACACGCCTCCTCCGGGAACTCAAAATAATGGTGCCGGTCCTTGTAGGTGACACACAGTTGCGCCGGCTGCAACATGCCAAACTTCACCCCCTTCCTGTGCAGCACCGCCTTCGCCCGGTTGTACCCGGCCCTCTTCTTCGCCACCTCCGCGCTCCTGTCCTGATATATCCGAACCTCCGCGTTCTCCCACCTGCTGCTCCTCTCTTTCTTGGCCCACCTGAGCACGCACTCCCGATCAGCGAACCGATGAAACTGCACCAGCACCGCCCTCAGCGGCTCGTTAGCCTTGTGCCTCCTCACCAGCACTCTATGGGCCCCTTCCAGCTCCAGGGGCCCCTGGAAGGACCCCGCTCCCATCAGCGAGTTTAGCATGGTGACCACATAGGCCCCCACGTCCGACCCCTCCTGCCCCTCCGGGAGGCCCAGGAGCCGCAGATTCTTCGGCCTCGACCGATTCTCCATCTCCTCGAACCGTTCCTTCCATTTCTTGTGGAGCGCCTCGTGCGCCTCCACCTTTACCGCTAGGCCCAAGATCTCGTCCTCGTTATCAGAGATCTTTTGTCGAACCTTGCAGATCGCCACCCCCTGGGCCGTCTGGGTCTCCAGCAGCTTATCAATAGAAGCCTTCATTGGCTCCAGCAGGTCCGCTTTGAGCTCCCTGAAGCAGCGCTTGATAACCTCCTGCTGCTCCTGCGCTCACTGCATCCATGCTGCCTGGTCCCGCCCACCGCCATCTTGCACTTCTTCCCTCGCACTTTCTTTGGGTTCACCACCACTTTTTTTAGTCGCCCCGCTCCTGGTCCAAGCCATACACTGTCAGGGGAATGTTGCAGTCTTCTGCCCACACCGGGAAATGTCGAAAAAATGCCGTTGGGGGGCCCTGAAAAGAGCCCAAAAGTCTGTTCCAAGCAGGAGCTGCCGAACGTGCGACTTAGCTCTGCATAGCCGCAACCGGAAGTATAGAAGACAGTAGTGATGAATGGTTGTTCTTCAAACTTGAGGATGATGTATAGTGGGGTCCTCCAGGATCAGTTTTATGACCCTGCAGTTCTTGATATATTAACGACCTAGACTTGGGTGTAACTTGGATGTACAAGGCACATTTTCAATATTTTGGATGACAAATCACTTGGAATAATTGTGAACTGAGGAGGATCGTGTTAAATGTCAAAAAGACAGACAGGCTGGTGGAATGCGTGGACAAGGTGTGGATGAAATTTTATGCAGAGAAGTATGAAGTGACTCATTTTAATAGGAGGAAAGAGGAGAGGCAATATCAGATAAAGGGGAAGATAAAGGTGGTGTTGGCGCAGAGGGACCTGGGAGTATGTGTACACAAATCATTGAAGAAGGTCTGGTAGGTTGAGAACCAGTTAATAAAGCATTCAGGACCCTGTGCTTTATAAAATGGGGGGTAGAGTGCAAAAGCAAGAAAGTTATGACAAACTGTATAAAATTGATTAACTTTTTTGAGGAAGTAACGAGGATTGATCGTGGTACTGCAGTTGATGTGGTCCACATGGATTTTAGGAAGGTTTTTCACAAGGCTCCACATGGCAGGCTGGTTAAATAAATGAAAGCCCATCAAAGCCCATCATCGAGGGAAATATAACAAGCTGGATACAAAACTGGCTCAGTGGCAGAAAACAAAGCGTAATTGTTGATGGATGCGGTGACTCAAAGGCTGTTCCAGTGGGGTTCTGCAGGCTTAGTACTCGGGCCCCTACATTTTGTGGTATATATTAATGAATTGTATTAAATGGAAGGGGGATGATAAAGAAGTTTTCAGAAGGTGCAAAAATTATCTGCATAGTAGATAGCAAGGAGAATAGCTGCAGATTCCAGGAAGATATCAATGGACTGGTCAGGTGGGCAGGAAATTGGCAAACTGAATTCAACTGAGAAGTGAGAGGTTGGGCAGGTCAGACAAGACACAGGATTACACAATAAATGGGAGGATACTGAAAGGTGCAAATAAGTGAGAGATCTTGGAGTGAATGTCCACAAATCCCTGAAGATAGGCAGGTTGGATAAGGTGGTTAAGAAAGCATATGGAATAATTTCATATATTATTAAATGGGTTGAGGTTGTTTTCCTTGGAATAGAGGAGGCCGAGGGGAGATTTGCATGAGGTAAGATTGTAAGGGGCCAGCATAGTGTGGATGGTAGAGTCTATCGACTTTAGCAGAGGCCAGTGGCTAGGGGACATAGATTTAACGTGCTTAGTAGAAGATGAGAGGAGAGATGAGGAAATGTTTTTTCACCCAGAAGGTGGTAGAGGCAGACACACTTAACTCATTTAAAAGGTGTCTGGATATGCAGACCAAGTGCTGCAACCTGCACTTCTACGGGCCAACTGCTGGAAAGTGGGATTTGACTGGTTGGCTTGTTTTTCAGCAAGCGCAGACACAATGGCCTCTTTCTGTGCCATTAACCTTGTATGATTCTATGAAAACATTGCTTTGGCCTCAACTGGAGTATCATGTCCAATTCTGGGCACTACACTTTGGGAAGGATTTGAAGGCATTCAAGAAGGCACAAAAAATATTCACGAGAATATTCCAGGGATCGAGAACTCAGTATCATGGATAGACTGGAGAAGCTGGGGCTGTTGTCTTTGTAGAAGATAAGATTTCATAGATGGGTATGGTCAGGGTAGATAGGAAGAGATTTTTTTCTCCTAGCATAAGGATCGAGAAACAATGGACACCGATTTAAGCCGACTGTAAAAAGAAGCAGCAGCACCATGAAGAAAAACCATTTGATGTTGTGAATGGATAGGATCTGGAATGCACCACTTGAGAGTGTGATGGAGACAGATTCAATTGAAGCTTTCAAAAGAGAATTGGATAATTATGTGAAAATAAAACATTTTTGGACTATGGGGAAAAGATGGTGACACAATGGGCCAAATGGCCTTCTTCTGTGTTGTAACAATTTTATGATTAAATGTGCAAATGTCTGCTGAAGATAGAAGCAGGCTTGGCAACTTCATGAGATTGAATAACCTTCCAGTCCTGACTGTCTAGACCTTCCATAAAGAATGGCCACTTGTCCCGTACCGGCCTCCCCGAACAGGCGCCGGAATGTGGCGACTAGGGGCTTGTCACAGTAACTTCATTTGAAGCCTACTGGTGACAATAAGCGATTTTCATTTCATTTTCATTGTTATTTGAGTGCCACCATTTACTGAGCTGAATCTGTCAGAAGTCATTGGCCTGCAGAGAGGAGCAGCAAGGCAATATTGTACTGAACCTGAACTTCCTGAAAGCTGCAAATTAGAATTGCAAGAATTGGTTTTTCTACAAGTAACTAAGTAAAGTCGCCATAGTCCCAGGTGACTTATAGGCTGCTTTCAGCTTTGAAGGGGAGAGTTAATTGGCAGTAATTTAACCTGAGGATCATCACACCTCAGGCAAGGGGCAAGGTTGAGAATGTGGGCTTTCATGAAGGACCTCAGCCGGTATGGGAATTGAACCCACGTTGCTGGCCTCACTATGCATCACGAACCAGCTGTCTAGCTAACCGAGCTAAATCAGCCCCAATTTTTACTTTTACTAAACCTTTGCTGTTTCTACAACAGTGCAATAATGAATATCTGTAAAGTGATTACCACTACAAATAGTACAGTAACTTTTATTTAATGCTTCGGTCATTATTTGTGTAAATGGCACAAAATATTTAACAGTAAGGATACCACAGGAGGTGTTAGCACATGGAATTCTCTTTTAATATTTTATGATTAGATAAGATCCATTCAAACCCTAAACAGTCCAAAGATGTGCAGGGTAGGTGGATTGGCTATACTAAATTGCCCCTCAGTATCCAAAAGGTTAGGTGGGTTACAGGATAGGGTTGAGGTGCGGGCTTAAGTAGGGTGCTCTTTTCAAAGGCCGGTGCAGACTTGATAGGTTGAATGGCCTCCTTCTGCACTGTAAATTCTATGATTCTACGTATTAGACTGGTTTCCTTTAATCTCAGTTGAGTTTACTTAACATTAAGCACTATGTATGTTACGTATACATACCTCCTGAGATGTAATGTTATAAATTATAGCTATCGTTACATAGTCATATTTCCTGGATTTCCATTAAGTACATAAAATATTGAACATATAAAAGCATTTAGCTTTACGGTATATACAGCTGTGTGGAATTACTTCTGTAAACTTCCTACCTCATCAACAGGCACATCAGATCTTGCCTTATAAAGGCTTACGTTGATTGCCATTTGTCATTGTTTCAACATGCTTTTAAAATAACAAAAGTCATTCAGGAAATGTTTTTCTCCTAAAAGTTGATTAAATTGTGATGAAAATCAGCCTGCAATAAACTGAGTTTACCTCTGTTTCTTGAGCACTCCATTTTTGGTCAAGAACTGAAGCAAGAAATTTTTCAAAAGCAATTCTTCTCGTCCTTCCTCCCCACCTCCACAACATACCTTTAAATCTTTCTGAATCATTCTTTAAGTCCTCTTCTGTAGTTTGATTATTTTCCAGATGAGATTCAAACATATCTAGAATTTTATAGAGTTCAGAAAAATACAACAATCTGTTAAATGGAAAGTTTTTAAAGACAAAATAAATCCAATTTATTATACCTGGCACTTCTGAAATTTGTTCAGCGGGGTAGCAGAGGTGAAAAGTGAGGCTCTCTCACACAACACCATTCAGCTTATAACACCAGTTTAATTACTTTCAACCTTGTTGGGATTTAGCAGAAATGCAGTCTTGGAGGAAAATGAAAGTCAGGGTAACTGAAAAGCTGATGAATTCTGAAATTTTGTAGGCTCTTTTTCATGTGATCAGCAAAGAGTCTAATAGGGGTATACAGCTCAGTCGTGATGAGCATTTTTATCTTTATTATGACTGTGTGCCAAAGACAGCAGCTGTTAAGTTACAGAGCACTGTGTACACAGTTTATACAGATATTCCAAGTAGAATATATTTGGGCTTTGATCCAAAACTTTAATGTCACTCAAATTTAACGTATTTTCTGAATTTTACTCAAATATATTTTGATTAAAAAAGCACAACACGAATCAATGACTCAGCTGGATATTTCTTCCCTCATTTAAAACTGGAAGTGGTGTTCCATGTGGAGAATTTCATAGGCAATGTATTATTACTATGCTGAACAGCTGTGAATTGATCACTATTTCAGAATAGAAGGGTGTATGTTGGTTGAAGTTACGTCTGATGACCCAGCCTCACTCCAGAATCTATTTGGTATTTTTAAAACAGTTTCTTAAGATGCCTTTGGAGTTTTCTATTACCCTTAACCATATTTGGTGCTGTTTCTTCCACAGCAATGTAAAAAAAATATGACGCGCTTGATTCTAGTTTCATAGTTTATCCACATATGGAGCCAAGAACTAAATATTCTCAGTTGCTTGAGTAACCACAGTAAAATGACCCCTTCTACTGAAATGAAAAGTAAAAACAGGTTTCCTGGTAAACAAAGGCAAATGAATTATTTTTACAAAGCCAAACAATTCTACATTTGCAAATAACCATTTGTCAAATATTGATACTCAATAATTATGCAAAAAGTATTATAGAATGGAAAAGCTGGAATCTCTGTAACCCAATGGGAACCACTAAAACAGTTGGTTTCATAGGTACTTTAAGAGGGAGGAACACAGACTAGGGTACTATCAGAATTTATTGCAATTACGGGCCAACCACAAACTGCGTGTCAGCTGGATTTTGGCTTCACTGGCCAGTACAGTTCTTACCGAGCCATTATGATGGCTAGATTCAAATTGTGGTATACACATCCTACAGTACTTGTTGCACGTGCTTTGTACCTAAAAATCGGATGTTGTGGTCTGAGGGATGTAACAAGATAGCAAGACTTCCGGTTGCGGCTATGCCTAGGTAGGTCACACGGTCGGCAGTTCCCGCCGATAACTGACTTTTAGGCCCTTTTAAGGAGCTCCAGTGGCATTTGGACGATGATTCCGGTGTGGGAAGGAAACAGTGAGGGTCCCCCAGAACTGTATGGAATGAACAAGGAGTGGAGCGGTCAAAAAAGTGGCTTTAGAGAAGAGAGAAGAACGGGCGTGAAAAAACAAGATGGCGGCGGGCGGGGATCAGGCAGCGTGGGCCCAGTGGTCCCGGGAGCAGCAGGAGTTTTAAGAAGCTGCTTTGCTGACTTGAAGGCGGAGATGTTGGGCCCTATGAAGGCGTCGATTGAAAGGCTGGTGGAGACCCAGAAGATGCAGTGGATGGCGATCAAGGAGGTGCAGCAGAAGCCCTCTGTTAATGAGGACGAGATTCTGGGCCTGGCGGTCAGAGTGGAAGCGCACGAGGCGCTGCACAAAAAATGGCAGGAGAAGCTGGAGGACCTGGAGAATAGGTCGAGGAAGCAGAACCTGTGGATTCTGGGTCTCCCTGAAGGCGCGGAGGAGTCGGATGCTGGGTATGCTGTATGTTGGGTATGCTGGGTATGTCAGTATGTGACCACGATGCTGAGTACGCTGATGGGCGCAGGGGCATTCCCGAGGCCCTTGGAGCTTGATGAGGCGCACAGAGTCCTGGCAAAGAGGCCGAGGGCGAACGGGCCGCCGACGGCTATAGTGGTAAGGTTCCACCGCCTCACCGACAGGGAGTGTATCCTGCGATGGGCGAAGAAGTAGCAGAGCAGCAGGTGGGAGAACGCAGAGATCCGGATTTATCAGGACTGGAGTGCAGAGCTGGCCAAGAAGCGTGCAGAATTCAATCAGGCCAAGGCGGTCCTCCATGGGAAGGGGGTGAAGTTCGGGCTGCTACAGCCGGCGAGGCTGTGGGTCACATACCAGGACCGACACCATTATTTTGATATGCCGGATGAGGTGTGGACTTTCATCAAGAATGAGACGTTGGACTCGAGTTAATGGATTGCAGTATGTTATGGGGGTTGTTTGTGAGGGGGATGGGGTGGTGTTTGGGTGGAGTTTTCCTTGCGTTTTCTTGTGTCTTTGTGGCCCCGGGCCCTCAGGGATTTGGGTGAGGTTGCAGTTGAGGAGATGCGTCACAGGGGGTGGGGTCGGCCCAGGCAGGGAGCGGTGTTTTTCCCGCGGAATGGTGGGGGCGGTACCTGAAGCGGGGGACAGTACTGTGTTCGATGTCCACATTGGTTCATACGGGGTGTAGGGGGGGGGGGCGTTCTCTCCCCCCTTAGATGGGGGGGCTGGAGATTTGGATGGGGAATCCACAAGGGGCAAAAGGCAGACGTAGCCATGCTACAGGAAACACACCTGAAGATCGGGGCAGCACGGTAGCCTTGTGGATAGCACAATTGCTTCACAGCTCCAGGGTCCCAGGTTCGATTCTGGCTTGGGTCACTGTCTGTGCGGAGTCTGCACATCCTCCCCGTGTGTGCGTGGGTTTCCTCCGGGTGCTCCGGTTTCCTCCCACAGTCCAAAGATGTGCGGGTTAGGTGGATTGGCCATGATAAATTGCCCTTACTGTCCAAAAGTGCCCTTAGTGTTGGGAGGGGTTACTGGGTTATGGGGATAGGGTGGCGGTGTTGACCTTGGGTAGGGTGCTCTTTCCAAGAGCCGGTGCAGACTCGATGGGCCGAATGGCCTCCTTCTGCTCTGTAAATTCTATCGCGGATAAAACCAGGCTGAGGAAGGGATGGGTGGGACAGGTTTTTCACTCAGGACTGGATGCGAAGAACAGGGGGGTCACAATCTTGGTGAGTAAGCGGGTGGCATTTGAGGCGGTGGGTATTGTGGCAGATAAGGGGGGTCGTTATGTTACGGTGAGTGGCAGGCTGCAGGGGGCCTGGGTGGTGCTAGTGAATGTGTATGCTCCGAACTGTGACGATGCAGGGTTCATGAAGCGGATGCTGAGCCGGTTGATGAAGGAGCGCCGGAGCCTTCAAACGGAGTTTGACTTGCTAACCATGGGGAAGGCTGAGGCCCAGTTGAGGAAGGTACAAGGAACAGTGTATGAGTATGGGGAGAAGGCAAGTCGGATGCTGGCGCATCAGCTGCGGAAGAGGGAGACGGCTAGGGAGATTGGGGGAATTAGAGATTTGGGGGGTGGGGTGGGGGGGGAAACATGGTGCTGAGCTCACCTAAGATAAACGAGGTCTTTAAGGACTTTTATGGTAAATTATACGAGTCAGAACCCCTGGAGGGAGGGGAGGACATGAGGCAGTTCCTGGACCAACTAAGGTTTACAAAGGTGGAGGAAGGGCGGGTAGAGGGATTAAGGGCCCCGACTGTGATGGAGGAATTAATTAAGGGGTTGGGGAGTATGCAGGCGGGCAAGGCCCCGGGCCGGATGACGGTCCTCCCTAGGTTCTTGTTCGTCTTCCAGTGCCTGCCCATTCTCATCCCCAAGTCCTTTTTCAAGCGGGTAAATAGGAGTATTACGGGATTTGTGTGGGCAAATAAGACTCCGCGGGTGAAGAGACTGTTTTTGGAGCCTGGGCTGACGCAGGGTAAATTCCTCCTCATCTTGCGCCAGGCTGAGCCTCATTCAGTTTAAAGTGGTGCACCGGACGCATATGACAGGGGCGAGAATGAGTAGGTTCTTTGGGGTAGAGGACAGGTGTGTGAGATGTTCAGGGAGCCCAGCGAACCATGCCCATATGTTTTGGACATGCCCGGCACTTACGGAATTTTGGAATGGCTTTGCAAAGGCTATGTCCAAGGTCTTGGACACTCGGGTAAAACCGAGCTGGGGGATAGCGAAAGAGGGTGGCCTTGGGGGAGGGGGGAAAGAGAGGCCGACCCGCCGATCGGTGGGCCCCGATCGTGGGCCATACCCCACCGGAGGTCACCCCGGTGAAGGGACCCCCCCCCCCCCCCCAGCGCACCCGCAGAGTTCCCGCCGGCAGCGACCAGGGGTGGACGGCACTGGCGGGGACCTGTCGTATCGTAGCGGCCGCTCGGCCCATCCGGCTGGAGAATCGCCGCTCGCCGGTTCTTCGAGCGGCTCGGTGCGAATCGCGCGCCGCTGGTTTCTGGGGCAGCGTGGCGCGATTCGTGCTGCGCCCCGGCGATACTCCCACCCGGCGTGGGGGGGGCGGGGGGAAAGAATAGCTCCCATGATCTTATTTTTAATTTCAGCACTTTGACTAAAAGAATGAGAAATTAGTAAATCATAGAATTATAGAAAGATTACAACAAAGAAAGAGGTCACTTAGCCCACCACGTCTGTGCCAGCAGAAAAACAAGCCACTAGCCTAATCCCAGCATTTACCCTGCAAGGTTACTGCACTTCAGGTACATAT
The DNA here is from genome assembly GCF_047496885.1 of Scyliorhinus torazame. Lineage (NCBI taxonomy): Eukaryota > Metazoa > Chordata > Chondrichthyes > Carcharhiniformes > Scyliorhinidae > Scyliorhinus > Scyliorhinus torazame. The sequence goes on from NC_092719.1 coordinate 170,430,978, forward strand.
CCAGATACCTTTTAAATGAGTTGAGGTTTCTTTCTTTACTACCCTTTCAGGCAGTGAGTTCTTGACCCAACAGCCTTCTGGGCAAAAATGATTTTCTTTATTGCACCCACTAATCCTTCTACCAATCACTTTAAATCTTTACTCCTTAGTCACTGATCTCTCTGCTAATGTAAACAGGCTCATCCAACCGCTCTATCCAGGTCCCTCACAATTTTGAGCATTTTCAATCAAATCTCTCCTCCACCTCCTCTATTCCAAGGAGAATCTTACCTCATAGCTGCAATATTCCAGACCTGGCAACACCCTTGTGAATCTCCTCTGTACCCTCTCTAATGCAATTACACCCTGGAGGGCTGTGACCAGTGGTGTTCCACAGGGATCAGTGCTGGGGCCTTTGCTCTTTGTAGTATATATAAATGATTTGGAGGAAAATGTAACTGGTCTGATTAGTAAGTTTGCAGACGACACAAAGGTTGGTGGAATTGCGGATAGCGATGAGGACTGTCGGAGGATACAGCAGGATTTAGATTGTTTGGAGACTTGGGCGGAGAGATGGCAGATGGAGTTTAATCCGGACAAATGTGAGGTAATGCATTTTGGAAGGTCTAATGCAGGTAGGGAATATACGGTGAATGGTAGAACCCTCAAGAGTATTGAAAGTCAAAGAGATCTAGGAGTACAGGTCCACAGGTCACTGAAAGGGGCAACACAGGTCGAGAAGGTAGTCAAGAAGGCATACGGCATGCTTGCCTTCATTGGCCGGGGCACTGAGTATAAGAATTGGCAAGTCATGTTGCAGCTGTATAGAACCTTAGTTAGGCCACACTTGGAGTATAGTGTTCAATTCTGGTCGCCACACTACCAGAAGGATGTGGAGGCTTTAGAGAGGGTGCAGAAGAGATTTACCAGAATGTTGCCTGGTATGGAGGGCGTTAGCTATGAGGAGCGGTTGAATAAACTCGGTTTATTCTCACTGGAACGAAGGAGGTTGAGGGGAGACCTGATAGAGGTATACAAAATTATGAGGGGCATAGACAGAGTGGATAGTCAGAGGCTTTTCCCCAGGGTAGATGGGTCAATTACTAGGGGGCATAGGTTTAAGGTGAGAGGGGCAAGGTTTAGAGTAGATGTACGAGGCAAGTTTTTTACGCAGAGGGTAGTGGGTGCCTGGAACTCGCTACCGGAGGAGGTGGTGGAAGCAGGGACGATAGTGACATTTAAGGGGCATCTTGACAAATACATGAATAGGATGGGAATAGAGGCATACGGACCCAGGAAGTGTAGAAGATTGTAGTTTAGTCGGGCAGCATGGTCGGCACGGGCTTGGAGGGCCGAAGGGCCTGTTCCTGTGCTGTACATTTCTTTGTTCTTTGTTTGTTGTTCTGTAATGAGGTAACCATAATGGTACACAATATTCGAGTTCAGCTAGAGGATCAATCATGATCTCATTGAATAGATAACCAAATTCTGCAATGCAAACAAATTAGAATTTTGTTTGGTTGCTTCTATGGAGAATATGTCAGCTAGTCTACAGGCAATGGGAGGTGTATTTGGACACCAGTCACCCAGCATTGTATCTGGAATGGTAATTTAATCCAGTCATGGCCAGGAAGGCTGGAGGAAGGCACTGCTCTGCTGACAACACAGATTTACGGTAGCAGCACGGATATAACCCCTCAGCATGCAGGCAATGCACAGTACTAACACTCAGTTCAGATAATACACAGCAGCAACAAACTACACATAAAATGCAGTGTGAACAGTTCGTCCTGGCCTACATTCTTGTATCACCACCATGCCAGATATGCAAACATTTTCAGCCATAAGTGAATTTACGATTCTGTTTGCATTTCTTCCAATATCCTAACCACCAGATACCTGTATTCAGCTTATTCAGTTTATTCTGAATAATCATGGGAAGGAGATCAGTGCAATAAGGACAGTAACGGTAAAGGCCATGGCAATAACCCAGCAAAAGATCTATTTGCCAGAGCATGTCACACCCCTCGCTAAATTACTTCAATGTATCTACCGGTTAATGTTTATGATCACCAAGAAAAACAGGATAATTGTGACCTAGCCATTTACTCCTGCTTTGTGAACCTCCTTCTGCTCATTATCAGAGCGATGGCAGAAATCAGCAATACTGCTATCAAGTATCAGTTGCAGAATAGCAGCACGGTGGCACAGTGGTTAGCACTGCTGCCTCACAGCTCCAGGGCTCCAGATTCAATTCCGGCCTCGGGTAACTGTGTGGAGTTTACACTTTCTCTCAGAGTCTGCATGGGTTTTCTCCGGGTGCTCCGGTTTCCTTCCACAGTCCAAAGATGTGGTTAAGTGGATTGGCCATGCTAAATTGCCCCTTAGTGTCCAAAAGGTTAGGTCGGGTTACTGGGATAGGGTAGATGCCTGGGCTTAGCTAAGGTGCTCTTTACAAGGGCCAGTACAGACTCAATGGGCTGGATGGCCTCTTTCTGCACGGTAAATTCTAATAGAGAAGAAGACAGCTCACCACCACCTTCTCAAGGGGAATTAGGGACGGGTCATAAATGCTGGTTTAGCCAGTGACACCCACATCCCATGAATGAATCAGAAAAATACTGCTGACATGTTGACTAATGCCAAGCCAACCTAGCAATCTCGAAAACCTGCCTCTGATAATTCTAGGTGATACTGGGCCTTAACTGACTATTTGATTCTGTTTGAGTATGCAGGAGAATTACTTTCCAGTGCTGACAAATAAGCCTTTTACCTTCCACATTTGAAATCCTATTGTTCTGAGTTGATTCCACTGGGGCTTTCAACTTGTCTGCAATTGAAAAAATGTTTTGTAATATTAATGCAAAATGTTTTTAGTGAAGTATTTCATCATGAATATATCAGATACTATTTTTTTTTTAAAAAAGAAAAACTGCTCGGCCTGTAACCAGAACAAGTTCATGATGTGATGTTTTAAGTGCGCCTATGAAATGGATAACAGTTCAAACATGATTCTCATGTAGTTTACTTGTCTTCAATAATGGTTTGCAAAAAAAATTGAATTACATGAGCACATATAGATTAACATTTCCTTCCTTGCATTTGAAGTCTGGCTGGATAATTAAAAACTAGGTTAAACTTGTGCCAATAACAATCATTTGAACCTAATAATGTATAAAAGAAAACCTAGCTTCAGTAACCTGGTCCCCAACTACTATTAATTTTCCACTCTGCTTCCATTTTTATCTCAGATATTGTTGCACTAGGCATGTGTTCACATCTGCAGAGGAAGTAATAATGCTCAATGGAATAAGTTTAGTTAATTTCAATCTAATAACAGTTCGGAGGCATACTATTAAATAGGAGGCAAAGAAAAGTCACCATGATTTTTTTCCCATAGACACATTTCATACAATAATAAGTATAAATTGTGATACACGGTTGTCACTAAAGGACTTCAATTCTTTCTCTTTTTCCTCTGTAATAGAAACAAATAGAACTCAAATGAGGGAGTTCATAAGATATTAATCTCTTTAATAAAGATATCAGTATCTGTTCTCGCAGCGCTAATATCCTAGCTGGTTATGGCCATTTTCAGAAGTGGGACCCCTGGCCAATTCTCCCCCTCTCCAACCAGGGGCCGGAGACAATTTGCAGCATCATTACTGTCACAATGTCTGCAATTAGATAACGTATAAAAAAAAGACAGGATTTAAATGCAGCAGTTGATGGATATGAATAGGTTAATATTATCAATGAGGGCAGGGTCAGGCTTTGAAATATATTTTAAGGGAGCAGGGAAAAATGATCAAATTAACAGAAAAATCAGGATGGGGAATTGTGCTGACTGCACAAGTCATTTAATTTTTTCTACTTCACACTGTATCAATGTTTCTCATCTCACTCAAAATAATGACTGCTTTCTCATAAGAGAGACTACCTAATTTTCTATTACAGGAGTACAGATTCAATCACTTAATTTTCTTTCAAGTTTTCACTTTCTCAGAATTATTAGATGGATATAAACATGAAAATAGCAATTGATTGGCATCCTCTCTGCAACTGATATTGTATCAAGGTTGCACACTTGAGGGGCCAGTACTCTTGACACCTAATCAGTAAATAATTTTATATTCTGCACTTTCTAATATTTAGCCACTGGTGTTCTTAACTCTGTGTTCCAAAAGGTCAAGGCCTGTTCTAAAATATGAAGACGGCCTAATTTGATAATGCCAGAAAATTATCGAAGAAGAATGGCATCTTGATCTTCCACACTGCAACTGCCACCATGATCACTAGCAGTCCAGGTCAGAGTTTTGTGCATGAGGTCAGAAACACCTATTAATGGATTCTTCATGAATACATTGTGGGTGTCATTGTTTCATGGGTTTGTGGCATTGACAGATAGCCAAACATAAATTCTGTAAAACACTAAAGCCTTTGCAGTACAGTTCAGTACTGATCCCATGATAATTTATTCTGTCGATACCTGGCTGTAAATTTCAAGTATTTATGTTAATCTTGTGGGATTTCATCTCAGTCCCCAGGAGATATCATTACTTTTTAAACAATTACAAACCACCGTGCTAGAAGAGCCTGATTCAGCAGTTAATTCACCATAAAAACAACACATCTTTCTGAAAAGAAAGTCTTTGAATTTCTGATGTTTAGGGATCCTACATCCCATATATCAGTCTAGCTCGAGTTAAACACTTGTTTAGCAGCTGCTTCATTTATGTTTCAGGGATAATGGGGAATACACAGCCTCTACATTTATTTTATTCAATGCATTTCAACAATGACAGATGCGGGAAAGTTATTTGAATATTTATAGTATGCAGAACTATCAAAGCCTCTGAAGAGAAAGAAAAGAGTAACATTTTTGATGGCCCATCTCCTACTACTAGGCTAGTTTTGGTGAATGCCTCATTTCATGGAGCTTAAGCATCTCTCTTTCTGAAAAGCCATGAGTCAAGCTATGACATAGCTCCTGGGTATTGCACGATAGGAACATAGGAATTAGGAGCAGATGTAGGCAATTCAGCCCTTCGAGCCTGCTCCGCCAATAAATCAGATCATGGCCGATCTCTTCCTGGTCTCAAATCCACCTCCCTACCTGTTGCCCATATCACTTTAACCCATTTTTTAAAATTCAAAAATATATTTATCTCCTTCTTGAAAACATTTAACGACTTAAATTCTACTTCACTATGTGGCAGCGAGTTCCACAAAATCACTGCAAGAAGTAGTTCCTCCTCATCTAGATCTACTGCTTCTCAATATATATCCATGACCTCTCGTTCTAGATTTCCCCACAAAGATGAACATTTGGTGTATATTTACTTTATCAATTCAATTTCGTATTTTATACACCTCGATTAGGTCCCCCCCTTATCCTTCTAAACTCCAGCGAGTGTAAGCCCAAACTGTTTAATCTCTCCTCAAACGTCAATCCTTTCATCCCCGGAATCAATGTGATGAACCTCCTCTGAACTGCCTCCAATGCCACCACATCCTTTCTCAAATAAAGAGGCCAAAACTGGACACAATACTTCAGATGTGATCTCACCAACACCGTATACAATTGCAATAACACTTCTCTACTTTTATACTCTTGTCCTTTTGCAAATAACGTTAACATTCCATCTGCCTTTTTAATTACACGCTGATGTTTTGTATTTCCTCAATGTACATTTCAAGATGCGGAGATGCTGGCGTTGGACATTTCAACTGAACTAGTATGAGAAAGCTGGACCAATTTTTAACATATTCCAGGAGAAACAAATAAAGTTCTACAAGTCAATCAAGAGGCTCTATTTATTGGTATTACATAGGAAAGAATGTGTGGACGTGGTGTCCTACTATTAAAATGTCATCACACAAAACTATTGGAGCTAAATTCATCTACCAACAAGTAGTACAGGTTGACATTTCAGTCAGAGAAGTAGGTGCACCTGTATTCATGCAACTGCATATGACCTCCCGTTCCCATATAAATATATAACAATCCATACATACTGATGTATTTGAGTTATGGAATTGTTGAAAATTCTGTGATCACGATCATTTGTATTGTATGTGAATTGTATAGAAATGAAATAAATAAAATTCACTACCAGGATACGCAAATTTGTAACTGTGAATTACAGTGCATTCATGAGCCCACGATAGTCTATTCTGGAGATACCTGGCTATAAATTTCAAATCTTCCTGGTCATCAACAGACAAAACTTCAATTTGTGCATCAAGGAAATTGGCATGACTCACAATGTGGTTCAACAAATCTGTGCCAGGCAGAGGATCACTCTTTTCCTTCTGAGGAAACTTTCCCCAGTTCAACCAAATACACTTCTTGTAAGAGCCAAAAGTGCTATCAAATGTTTAATTTGTTTTATGTAAAGAAGCATTTAAGCAACATCCAGCCAGAATGTGAATCAAATAAATTGTCCATGGTCAGTCACAAGAACACAAGAAATAGATGGCCCATCTAGCCTACTGTGCCATTCAATACAATCATGGCTTATCTTTGGTTTGAATTTCATTTTCCTGCCCGCTCCATTGATTGCCTAAGAGACCAAACGTCTGTCTGCCCAATATTCAATGATAGAGCATCCATGACCCACTGGTCTAGAGAATTCCAAAGATTCACCATTCTTGGCTTTATTTAGCAATCCTTTATCCATGCAACTCCATCAGCCCTTATCTTGCCCATTAACCTTTTATGTGACATCTTAATGAATGCATTTTGGAAATTCCTATTAGTTCAGTCCTTAAAAACTCTAATAAATTTGTAAAACAGGATTTCTCTTTCAGAAAGCCATGTTAGTTTGTTCTAATCATATTATACTTCTCAGAGTGCATAGTTATAACTTCCTTAACAATCAATTCCAGTATTTTTCCAACAACTAATGTTAGGTTAATTGTCCTGCAGTTCCCCATTTTCACTGTCGCCCCTTTCTTCAAAAATGTAACATTAGCTAACTTCCAATCTGATGAGACTGTTCCCAAATCGAAGGAATTTTGGAAAATCATATCAAACACGCCCACTATCTCTGCAACTCATCTCTTAGCACCCGAGGGTGTAGGCAATCAGCTCCCAGGGAGTTGTTGGATTTTTGTCCCCCAGGTTTCTCCAAAATCTTTTCTATGCTGACATGAATTTCTTTACTGTTTTTAGCCCCTATATGATTACTTCTGGTATGAACTTGTCTCTTCTGTTGTGAAGACAGACACAAAATATTTGTTCTATGTCTCTTCCATTTCCTCATTCCCCGGTCTCTGTTTGCAAGGGACCAATGTTTACTTTAGTTACTCTTTCCCTTTTTATATATGTAAAAAAGCTCTTGCAATCAGTTTTCATATTTCGGGCTAGTTTACTTTTATATTCTATTTTTTCTCTTTTTAACCAACTTTTTGGAGATGCTTAGACTAACTATTGTTATTTGAATCTATTACAGTCCTTAACTTGCTGAGTGAACCATGGATGGGTTGTTCTTGCTGAGTTTTTTTTACCAATGGAATGTATGTTTTGAACATTTTGGATGGTTTCTTTACATTTTTCCCACTGTTCATTTACCTCCATATTTTTTAGTCCTTTGACCCAATTAACTGTAGCCAGTTCTCCATATCGAAGTAATTGACTTTGTTGAAAATTTAAGATTCTGGTTTGTGATTGGAGAAAGTCACTTTCAAACTTATCTTGGAATTCAATGGTATTATGATCACTAATTTCCAGTAGATCTTTTACGATGGCATTACTGATTGACCCTTGCACAATACTATATTTAAGAAAGATTTATGCCTCGCTGGTTCCACAATGTATTGCTCCAAGGAACTGTCACAAAAACATTCCTCAAACCTATCTTCTAGATCTCTCCTGCCAACTTGATCGTCCCAGCCTATAAGATTAAAGTCTCCCACGATTATTACATTGCCTTACAAGCTTCAATAATTTCTTGTTTAATCGTCATCTTCAACACATTACAGACACAGACTGATGTTAGGCTTTTGAATCATTTAATTCACAAGTTCAAAATGCTACTGCCATGCATTAAGTTGGTACTTGAGAAATTAAGTGCTGTAAACCTAAATGATGCACTTTCTACACAAAGTTACCATTTGTCTATTTAAGTACTTAAAATTCCAAGTATATGCAACAAACTAGCAGTACAAAGTAATCACACGCCTTTTAAAGTCACTGGGCAGTGCCAGAATGCTAACTAACTTGGTGGATTGGCCATGCTAAATTGCCCTTCCAAGAGGTTGGGTGGGGTTACTGGGTTGCGGGCGTGGGTGGGGTGCTCTTTCTGGGGGCCGGTGCAGATTTGATGGGCTGAATGGCCTCCTTCTGCACTGAAGATTCTCGTTGTCATTGGTGGCAATACTACTTTAATTACAGCATGTTTGAAATAATCTCTGAATGTTTGGTTCATACAAGCTTTCTTTACAAATACTATGGCCTAGCAAATACTAAGTATCCCAGGAAGTATGAACCGGAGACTAAAAAATGCTCAGTAAAATACCAGGCATCCAAAAACAACTTTAAAAAACAACAAAATATCAAATACTCTGATGCTTGGGACAGACAATGCTAATATGGCACAATTAAACATTCCAGGCACTCAAGATCAACATCAAGCATTTCTGGGCCAGAAATATGATAGAATGGAGCTGGTTCTACTTTCCCCAACATATATTATCACACCAAAATAATGAGGTAGAAGAGCAAGTGTCAAGACAAATTTTTGAGAAATGCAGAAATGACAGAACAGTAACAATAGGGGACTTCAATTAGTTTACTGGGGGAAAATAAAAGAATGAATGGCACGGAGAGTAAAGAATTTTTTTAATGGGTACAGAACTTTCTTAATCTACTTCTAGTCCAAGGAGAAATTAAACACGGGCAGCACGGTAGCACGAGTGGATAGCACTGTGGCTTCACAGCACCAGGGTCTCAGGTTCGATTCCCCACTGGGTCACTGTCTGTACGGAGTCTGCACGTTCTCCCCGTGTGTGCGTGGGTTTCCTCCAGGTGCTCCGGTTTCCTCCCACACTCCAAAGATGTGCAGGTTAGGTGGATTGGCCATGATAAATTGCCCTTAGTGACCAAAATTGCCCTTAGTGTTGGGTGGGGTTACTGGGTTATGGGGATAGGGTGGAGGTGTTGACCTTGGGGAGGGTGCTCTTTCCAAGAGCCGGTGCAGACTCTATGGGCTGAATGGCCTCCTTCTGCACTGTAAATTCTATGATAATCTATGATATCATATATCATAGAACATAGAACATATGTTCTATGAAACAGTGCTGGATTTAATTCTGTGGAATGGAGCAGAGCAGGTGGAGTGTGCTTCCTTGGGAAAGCAGTTGGGTAATCGTGATCATAATATAATCTTGTTTAAAGTAGTTATGGAAAGGGACAAAGAGAAATTAAAGATGAATAGACCAGACTGGAAAAGAGCCTAATCCTGTAATCTGAGAAGGGTTCCAGCATGCATGGGCTGAAAACAAATGATTGGTCAAGAAAATAGGAAATGACCAAAGACAAGCCTTCAAGGCAGAAATGATTTGAACACAAACCAAATATATTCCAATAAAGAGAGGTATCTAAAGCTAGAGCTCCCTCAGTGATAAGAAGGCTGATAAAATGAGTGTGAGGTCAGGTGTAATTCCTGGATCAGGTATGTCTCTCTTGTGGGGACCATGAATTGGATTCAATTTGAATTGGTTTTTGGAGCAGACAAGGAGCTGGATTGTGGGTTTGTCCCTATCCACACTCTTGAGCTCTGGCTTTGTAACTCTGATAAAGTAAAAAAATAAATAAAGGCAATAGATGGTAAAATATGGCAGAAAAGGAGATTCATGACAAATGTTAGATACAAAATACAATTGGAAACCAAACAGGATTGAGTTCCAGGGGAAATTGAAAAAGGTCCAAGGGGGAAGAAGAGAGTATGAGAAAAGATTAGTTGGTAAATTGAAAGGGAAACATATAAAAAACAAGCAGAGAATGGTGAGGCAATTAGGGACAAAAGAGAAAATCTTCCTATGAAGGTAGAGGGTACATTGAAAATGTAGTTCAGGAGGGTGCCATGATATCCTGGAAGTGTCAAGGACAGAATCGATTTTGTTAAAGTTGAGGACAGGAAGCAAAGAGTAGTGGGGTTTGGATGTTTGCCTGACTGGACAGAAGTAAACAGTGGAGTATTCCAGGGGTTGTTATTAGGTTCATTGTTTTTCTTGCTATATAAGAACGACCTGGACTTTGCGATAAGGAAACCATTTTTAAAGTTTGCAGATAATAATTAGAGAGTATGATTGTAGCAGACTCCAGGAGGGTAGAGTGTGGAAGGACTTGGGAGTGAATTTTAACACATTTTGAAGCTGACAGTGCAAGTTGACAAGGCTGCTAAGAAACTGTGTGGGATACTGGGACTTCATAAATAAAGACACTGAATACAACAACACACGAATCATACAATGCTAAAACAAAATATTGTGGAAGCTGGAACTGTGACAGAACACAGAAAATACTGGAAACACTCAGCAGATCTGACAACACCTATAGAAAGAGAAGCAGAATTAACATCGGGGAGGCAATAGCATAGTGGTATTGTCACTGCACTGGTGATTCAGAGACCTGGGCTAATATTCTGGGGACCTGGGTTCAAATCCTGCCACGGTAGTTGGTGGAAATTGAATCCAATAAATGTCTGGGGCCATTGTATTCACTTCAGGAAAGGAAATCTACACGTGACTCCAGATCCACTCCACATCCACAGCAATGTGGTTGACTCTTAAATGCCCTCTGAAGCAGACTAGCAAGCCACTCAGTTGAATCAAAATCGCTACAAAGTCTAAAAGGAAAGAACCAGACGGACCACCTGGCATCAACCTAGACATTGGATAAAAGAATGGCATGCCAAGCCATCGATCCTGAAAAGTCATCCTTACTAATGGGCAGCACGGTAGCATGTGGTTAGCACGGTTGCTTCAAGCTCCAGGGTCCCGGGTTCGATTCCCGGCTTGGGTCACTGTCTGTGCGGAGTCTGCATGGTTTCCCCGGGTCTGCGTGGGTTTCCTCCGGGTGCTCCGGTTTCCTCCCACAGTCCAAAGACACCACTATCACCATTCCTGGGTATGCCCTGTCCAACTGACAGCCAACACCCAGCAGAGGTGACGGGTGGCACAGTGGCATAAAGTCGGTAGGAGGCCAGTCCTTGCGCTCTGGGGTTTTGGTGGCCCCTTTGTCCAGGGGCCACCAAACATGGCCACCAACTGTGTGTACGCCACATGGGTGAGCCCTTGCACTCCGAGTTTTCCCTTTGTTTGGGGACCCTCCAAAGTGGCTGTCTGTGGTGTCAATTTGGTCCTTGTTCCATGTATGGCCTGTTGGTACCCAGCCTAGAGCCGTTCACCCCTATGTCCGTTTGTTCCCCTTATTTCCAAACTTCTTGGGTCCCTCTTCGTAATTTTCACCCTTTACTCTATGCAACACCAAGTAAATCAAGACTTTAAAAAAACTCTTTCCTTTAACAGGGTGCCCAAAACACAAAGCATTACCCTAATCACTACCTGGCTAAAGTCTGTTAGAAGCTAAACAACTTTTTTGCATTTATTTTATGAGCCTCTAGATATGAAACCAAACATTTAATTTGCTTCTTTTATGACCTTACCCACTTGTGCAGCTGCCTCTTAATGATTTGTATCTGCACATCAGAAACCCTTTGCCACTTAAAAGTTAACAGTGTTTTGTAGTACAGATGGCATGGTAGCACATTGGTAGCACTGCTGCCTCACAGCACCAAGGACCTGGGTTTGATTCCAACCTTGGGCAACTGTGTGAAGTTTGTGAATTCTCCCCATGTCTGCACGGGTTTCCTCCAGGTGCTTTGGTTTACTCCCACAGTCCAAAGGTGCAGGTTGGGTGGATTGACCATGTTAAATTGACCCTTAGTGTCCAACGGTTAGATGGAATTACAAGGATAGGACGGGCAGTGGGCCTAGGTAGGATGCTCTTTCAGAGGGTGGATGCAAACTCGATGGGCCGAATAGCCTCCTTCTGCATTGGAGGGATTCTTTGATTCCATTCCCCACAATCGTATTTCCAAAATGTATTGCTTCATTTCTTTTCATATTGACCTGCATCTGCCAGCTTATCAGTCCATCCAGCTTGTGATTTTGTGCTCTGCTGAAAATAGACATTTTGTCAAAGCTTTTCATCTCGCACTCATCTGAACAATCACAAGAATACCAATGTCAGGGGAAACAACACTTTATACTATATGAGAAGGGAGCGCTGGTTGGCAAGTGGACTCTGATTGGTAGAGGTGTTGCCATGGAGTATGCACCGGTGAATAACTGCCAAGCATTGTTTGAAAAATTTAACCAAGCAGCTTGATTCTGATTAGTCAAGGCATTGCCCTGAGCAATGATCCAGCTGATGGTTATTTTGTTTAGCTGAAACAGGCACAGCACAACACGTGCACATGTTTCTTCTGTCTGCAAAGAACAAGGCCTGTATATTAATATATGCAGCTTGAGGTACATGCAAATGTGTCACACTGCAAAGCTGACTGGCGATGTTAAATTGGTTGTAAGTGGCACTTTTAGCACATTGATATGGGCAGCACGGTGGCACAGTGGTTGGCACTGTTCCCTCACAGCACTGAGGAGATGGCTCCAGGTCACTGTTCGTATGGAGTTTGCACATTCTCCCTGTGTCTGCATGGGTGTCTCTCTCTCTCTCTCCGCCTCCACCCCCCCACTCCCTTGCCCAAAGATTTGCAGGGTAGGTGGATTGGCAATGCTAAATCACTGTCTGGATACATTCTGCCTGTTGTGGAGAGCAGAAGGGACCTGTTGTTAGATGCGGTTCGCCAGTCTTTAGGACATATGGCCTACATGCCTCGCATCACACTGACTCTGAAATTAATGTACCATATTACTCATTTATGTGATAGGCACAACGTCTTTTTGGCTTGATGGTAACATCCTGTGAATGACGAACATCACTCGCATTGCTACTGCATAGTAGCAATGTGAAATAGCTAGCCTCACCTATTGTTCACATTTTTGAGATGCCTTGCCCTTCCAGGGTAATCTCAGGGAGACAAGGAACTTTTCAGGACCAAAAGTGACAGCCTTAGGCCTGTTCATGAGTTTATACGGTGTACAGCTTGAAATGATCTGATCAGGGTAGCCATTTTCCCAGTATTCTGACTCCAAACGCTCCTTCCAGGTGAAGCACAAATTTACTTGTACTTAATTCAGTTTAGTATACTGTGGTCACTGCTGACAATATAGTCTCCTCCTCACTGAGGAGACCAAATGCAAATTGCATGACAGTAATCTATGGGTCACGTTTCAGGGCAGGGAGCATTACTTCACAGCCCCTGCTGACGCAGACAAACGCGTCCAAGAGAATGGCTGGAAAGACAGCAACAAAGGCAACGGTGAGGATATCACTCTGAGAGACTGAAGAACCAAGAGACAATTTGCGCGGAACTGTACCCCCTACTCTAAACTAAACTAAACTCCGACCCCTCTCCCCCTTCTGCTGACGGTTCATTTTCCACAACGAAGTCGACGAACGCTGCCACCTCCGGACGAATCCTAACATTGACCCTCTCAAGGCGAACTTGATTTTCTCCAGACAGTTAGCCAGGTCTCCAACTTCGGGGGCTTTGAGTCCCTCCAAGCTAATAGTATCCGTCTCTGGGCTACCAGGGAAGCAAAGGCTAGAACGTCTGCCTCTTTCTCTTCCTGGATTCCCGGGTCTTCCAACACTCCGCAAATCGCCACCTCTGGACTCGGTGCCACCCTTGTTTTCAACACCTTGGACATGACATCCGCAAATCCCTGCCAGAATCCCCCAAGCTTTGGACATGCCCAGAACATATGTACACGGTTCGCTGGCCCTCACGCATACCTTGCGCACCTATCTTCTACCCCAAAGAACCTTCTCATCCGAGCCACTGTCATGTGAGCCCGGTGAACGACCTTGAACTGTATCTGGCTGAGCCTGGCACATGATGTGGACGCGTTGACTCTACTCAACGCATCCGCCCAGAGACCATCCTCTATCTCTCCCCCTAACTCCTCTTCCCACTTTGCGTTTCAACTCCTCGGTCTGCGTCTCCTCTGACCCCATGAGTTCCTTGTAAATGTCAGAAACCCTCCTTTCTCCCACCCACATTCTGGAAACTACCCTGTCCTGTATCCCCCTTGGCGGTAGGAGGGGGAAGGTTGAGACCTGCATGCGTAGGAAGTCTCGCGCCTGCAGGTACCTAAACTCATTTCCTCTCGTCAATCCAAGTTTCTCCTCCAGCTCCCTCAGGCTAGAAAAGCTCCCCTATATAAACATATCTCCCATCCACTCAATTTTTGCTCTCTGCCATCTCCGGAACCCTCCATCCAGCCTTCCCGGGGTAAACCAGTGATTATTGCAGATTGGAGACCAGACCGATGCTCCTTCCGCTCCCACGTCTCCCCCATTGCCCCCAGACTCTCAGGACTGCCACCACCACGGGGCTGGTGAAGTACCGTGCCGGCGGGAACGGCATAGGCGCCGTTACCAATGCCCCCAAACTAGTGCGCTTGCATGATGCCACCTCCACTTGCTCCCACTTGACAATTTGCGCGGGACTGTACCCCCTACTCTAAACTAAACTAAACTTGATTCACAAGCGTAGCTGTCCATATAAATCAGCCTCCACTCGTGTGTACATCCTACCCCCACCACCCACTTCCTAATCATGGCTATATTCGCAGCCTAATAATAATTACTAAAATTCGGCAGCGCCAGCCCGCCCTCCCCCCCCGGTGAAAGATTGCTTTTATTGGTTAGAAATTCTTAAATAGACTACAAAACAATTAAATGGACAGTTACCATGAATTTCTTTACCAAAGGGAGATTAGATTATAGAATTCATCAGCACAAAATGGTATTGATGCACATCCCATAATTAAACAGTTGTTTAAAAAATATTCATATGTTTGGGGAACAAGTAGGAGTGGGTTGTGCGAAAAACACATCCATAATAACTGTGTTATGCAATGCAGTTTTGTAAATTATACTAAAGCAACTCCACCAATTGTCATGGGAATGTCACTTTAAGAAATGTTTGTCTTCTCAAGTGGCTGCAGGGATGTCAGTGTGTGGGTGGAGCTGAGCTCTGGCTCTGCTTTTTACTTTCGTTTTGAACTAGAAGCTGTTTTGTAGCTGAGTTTTTGTTTTCGCTTCCAGTTGGAGAGCTACATTCGAACCAAGGAGGTGTATTTTGGGTCTCTCTCTGCATGCTAAAGAATATCTCCAGATCACTTGATGATTTCAATGTAATGCCTGTTTCTGTAAGGAATGCGAACCTATTATCTTTGTTAAAAAGGGTTTTTGACTTTTGGATGTTGTTAGGAAAGTTACTAAGGGTTACCTATAGAGTATTGTATCTTTGGGGAGAGTATCAGTGTTGGTAGTTGATAAGATGTTTACTGTGTGTTTATAAAATGTTAACTGGATTCATAGAATAAACATTGGGTGGGTGGGATTCTCCGACCCTCCGCCGGGTCGGCGAGAATCCCGTCCCGCCGCTGGCTGCCGTATTCTCCGGCGCCGTTTTCCGGGCGGGGGCGGATGTCACGCCATGCCGGTCGGGGGCCGTTGGCAGCGGCCCCCCTGGCAATTCTCCAGGCCCCGATGGGCTGAGCAGCCGTCCGATTTTGGCCAGTCCTGCCAGCGTGGGTTACGCATGGTCCCACACGGCGGGACCTGGCAGGTAAGTCGGCGGGGGCAGTCCTTTGGGGGGGGGGCAGGGGGGAAGAGAGATCCGACCCCGGGGGGCGGCTCCCACAGTGGACTGGCCCGCGACCGGGGCCCACCGATCTGTAGGCGGGCCTGTTCCGTGGGGGCACTTCTTCCTTCCGCACCGGCCCCTGTAGGGCTCCGCCATGGCCAGCGCGGAGAAGAGATACGGCCGGCCGATCTGCGCATGCGCGGAACCATGCCGATGGTTCCGCGCACATGTGAAATCACGCCGGCCCTTCGCCGCATGCGCGAACTCGTGCCGTCCCTTCGGCGCCGGCTGGAGCGGCGCCAACCCCTCCGCTGTCCACCTAGCCCGCAAAAATGTGGACAATTCCGCACTTGGTGGGCTGTTGACGCCGGCGTGGTTGGTGCCGGTTCTCCTGCCGGCGTGGGGACTTAGTCCTCTGGAAGGGAGAATCCCACTGATTGTTTTTGTTTAAAAATACTTGATCTCTGTTGCTTCACACCTGTAAAGTGGGTCCTTGTGCTCCCCATAGCCAAAATCTATTCAAATTGTGGGTCAGGTGAACTTCATGATATTCTTTGGTGTTCTCTAAACTCTGGCCCATAATACAGTGAATTATTTTGGTGGTCACTGACTGATGTGCACGGTTTTACATTGTAACCACAACTGTTATATGTTTAAAATAAAAAGTGCAATTTGACAAAGTACTGAAAATCAAAACAAGCTACATTTAGAATTAGTGAAATATCAGAGAATGTCACAAGAGAAAAAGAACTGTACTATCAAATAATTTGTAAAATTTTCAAGTGAAGGCATTATCGAATAGAATTAGAAAATATAATCTTGAATGAAGGCAGAAACCAGCAACTTCACTTTTAAATCCACCAAGTTCTCTTAGTTGATTACTATACTTAATTCATGGCAATGGCATACTTAACCTTCAAACTGCTATACTTTGATAAAGGACAATGAACAAACAAACAGGGACAGGAAAGCACAACTATTCTTTTCAAACTCAGTAATTTTACATTGCAGTTTAAAATAATTAATCTTTCAGATTCAAATCGTACTTGAGGTTTTGATTGACTTATTCTGATATCTCGATTTACAGCTAAAACTATTGGATATTACCCTATTCTTAATGCTGATATGTAGGATTGTCACTATCCTATGCGTCATTTAGACAGTGTAAATGATACAGTGTACTCACTCTTGCACTCAATGAATTGTTGGAATAGCTCAGAGCAGTCCCCTCCACTCTTTAATAGAAAGTGCTCTATTAGAAAGAAAGAATCTTCAATTAAGTATTTGTTTTAGTTAGTTTCCTGCTTGGAACACTTGAATTACTAGCTTCAAAATGCAACCCATTGATTCAATGATGCACACGGATATTTTATTTTGCCCAATGAAATTCATATATTTAAAGCATACATATTATTTGTAGGCAACAGCTATTCTATTCATTTTAAGTTGAATTGCACACTAAATTTCACACATTTGATCTACAATTGACGAAGTAAAATGAGAGCTGGAGGATAAATCCATTTACAGCAAACAGCCATTTTTATTTTAAATTGCGTTCCTTTTCTCAATTCTGCCTTCTCCACTCTCACGTCTCTCTACTGTTACCCTGGCCCCCGACTCTCCCCACTCCAAGCGCTTTACAGGATCAGTAGAGAACCTAAAATTGATTGCAAAATAGTGAAGTTTTAATTATTAGATTGCGTGGAAAAGATTATTCCAAATCACCATCTAAATGAATTTTTCCATATTCATGAGAACACAATATGTCTAAGTAAAATAAAAGATGCTGAAAATAATTCCATCTTTGCTCTCTTGGATGGATTTCACAGGGGGCTGGGGAATGAAGGCTTGGGTTGACAGCTTGACCATCCCCTCAACACTGCTCCCCCCATCCCCCCGGAAAGAAAGTTGGTCCTGAACAGACTGACCGGCTAAGCAGGCTGAGGATGATCAGACTTCCACCCCTCATTGGACAGCAAGTTTGCACCCTCAAGAGCTACTGGCCAATCTGATTCTCTAGCAGAACCTGCAGTGCCAGAATTCAGTATTGGGTGCTACTGGGACTGCAAGGATTCCTGGGCAAGATCACGGTGACTCGAGACAGGTACGTCCTAGGATTTTAGGGCAGGGAAGCTTGGATGGACCCACTCCCTTCTTTCCCGCCCTTTTGAAAGAAGCCATTTAAATAATGGCCTTTGCACTTTGGTCCACCAGCCACTGCCCAATGTTTATGGTAGTGGAGGTGGATTGACGTTTTTAAAACTTCAAATTAATTGGGCTGTTAAGGGATCAATAGTTCTAAGGACAGGTGGCCTAGTGTGCGATTTACCCACACCCGTAGTAGTATAGTTGTGGGTAGGCAGGGAGATGGTGGACTGGGCACCCAACATACTTTATGCCCCCTCCCACCCCCCCACTTTATGAGTTTGCGCTCACTTTATGTGCTCCCTCGACTGCCAAAAACACACACAGTAGGAGGCTGTAAAATGTTTCTCAAGCATGATACCTGAACTAAAAGCCCGGCAATATTGGGAACAAAATGCCTTTTCCTGAAGTTGCAAGGGACCCATGTAAAACCAGCATAAACATCGCAATCCAGCCTTTGCCTTTGAAAGACAGCATGGATGGTGCATAAAATGGCAGGTTTTGAAGGGGGATGTTCCTCAGCTTTGTAACTGGTTTTGTAACTGTGCACCTGCCTTGTGCTTGAAGCAGGTCCTGAAATTAAAAAAAAACATACCATTCCCAGCAGTATTGCTCCTCTCAATGAGGGGGAAAAAAATCCATTTTGATAATTAAATTTTGCTCATATTAATAGCCTGATATACTGCACAGAAATTATCACAAGAGATTTGTCAGTTTATTTATATCCATAGTTTTGGAAACGTTGCATTGGTACACTACCTTTATCTGTGCTTCCATTAATTTTAGGTAACAAGTCATCAACTTGGATTCCTATTGTTACCAAAACAAAAAATTAACTTTAGTTCTAATACCGAATTATATAGTTTTATAGTACTGACAGCATGAAACAAACTTGCATTCAAGTAAGTGAATGCCACAATTCAGTACCGCACACATGCAAAACAAAAGGTTTATTTTCAAAGAATTTAACCACCAACATTTTCATAAAGCTTTGTCTAAAAGTGCAAAGATTTTTGATGCGACAGAATGACCAGAACAAAAAATCACCTGCAACACAGTATTTGCATTAATTCTTTCAATTTCAAAACTGGTTACCAAGCTTTTCAGTCCCTGTCTTGTTCAACCTTTCCATGAAATGGTGGCTAAGATATTTATCTACCTTTTTATCTCTTCTGTTATCAAAATCATGTTATTTCTCAAGCTGACTGAAACGCACTTGTTATTTACTTGAAATATTGAGATACCCACAGTACGGGGCAGCACGGTAGCATTGTGGATAGCACAATTGCTTCACAGCTCCAGGGTCCCAGGTTCGATTCTGGCTTGGGTCCCTGTCTGTGCGGAGTCTGCACATCCTCCCAGTGTGTGCGTGGGTTTCCATCGGGTGCTCCGGTTTCCTCCCACAGTCCAAAGATGTGCAGGTTAGGTGGATTGGCCATGCTAAATTGCCCTAAGTGCCCAAAATTGCCCTTAGTGTTGGGTGGGGTTACTGGGTTCTGGGGATAGGGTGGAGGTGTTGACCTTGGGTAGGGTGCTCTTTCCAAGACCCAGTGCAGACTCGATGGGCCGAATGGCCTCCTTCTGCACTGTAAATTCTATGATTCTATGATAATCTATGACAACACCCAAACTTTAAAACTCACACATAGCCAGAGAGAGATAGATAGAGAGAGCGAAAGAAAAAATATGGACAAATTCAGCTGACCAGAAATAAGAACAAAAACTGTTAGGCTTGCCTGCCCAAGAACAGTTATTTCTGGCGGTAGTTTATAATACAAATTACGTGCAGTGTTGATGTTTACATCAACATAAGTGCAGATATGACAAAGTAAAATGGCATTTTGAAAAATAACAAACAGAATCAGAAAAATGCTTCAAAGCTGAATCAGCGGATTGAATCAAGGTTGATCCCTACACCAAGAAAACAAAATGATTTGGGCTAAAAAATTAGCAATGCATTCAGGAGGTTATATTGTACTTACATTATTTGGACTAATAATCCAGATGCATGGACTAATAATCCAGACAATTGAAGTTCAAATTGCATTAAGAAAATTAGACTTCAGTAAAACAAAAGCTGTAGCCTCATGTCCAACCTGGGACTAGGAGGATAACTAACTAACTAAAACAAGAACTGCTATCAGTACAAGTGACCATGAAGATGTCAGATTGTTATAAAGTTGCACCAGATTCACTAATGTCCTTTAGGAAAGGAAATCTTTCAGCCTTACCCAGGTCTCACCTGCGTGCGACTCCTGTCCCATACCAATGTGATTGACTCTCAACTGCCATCTTAAATGGTGTAACAAGCTAACCGATTGTGTGAGAGCCCTAGAAATGAGAAATAAATGCCAACCGTGCCAGCAATATGCACATTCTAAGAAAGATTTTTTAAAAAGTGTTTTCCCTGTGCGGCACAGACGACAGAATAGACAGGAATGAGCATTCAGACAAACTAGTGAAACTAAGTTGGAAAGACTGGCTTATTAAAAATGATCAGTTTTCTTTCAGGTTAACTACTACATAGCCCTATTCGCAGTTTTGTTTATGAACATAAAGCAGCTCAATTGGACTAGAACTTTTCAGTGCTTTCAAAGTTCAGTGGGGTGAAGATTAGTTAATTTAGGATCAAAAGGGGTAACAAAATGAGAAGAAGTGGA
This sequence comes from Scyliorhinus torazame, assembly GCF_047496885.1. Lineage (NCBI taxonomy): Eukaryota > Metazoa > Chordata > Chondrichthyes > Carcharhiniformes > Scyliorhinidae > Scyliorhinus > Scyliorhinus torazame. Next base: position 170,451,550 of record NC_092719.1, read on the forward strand.
TAAAATTCTGAAGCAATTACAGAAAGTGCAGTCTGTACGACTTGTTAACCAAGGGAATTTTTGAAAACAATTATGTCGCAATAAATCGATTCACTGGGAGAAAAAGATTGTTCAAGATTAAGACTGCAAAAGTGCTGTAAACACATAGGGCTGATAACAATGACATTTTTCAAAACCGTTTCTCTCTCTCCTATAATTTTAGAGCAGCCTCCAACAGTGTTAAAGTGGAGTACAAAATTTAGACTTCAAGTTTATGAAAAGAACAAGCATTTTGCTGCTCTCGTGGGAGCCATTGTCTCGGAATAATAATTAAATAATGACTATCATTTTAATTCTGTGTTACAGTTGGGGTGGATTTGTACGCAGTGTAAATGACAGCATAAAATTACAAAGGAATATTGATACAGTAGGTGAATGGGCAAATGGAAGATGGATTTCAATGTAAGCAAATGTGAGGTTATCCATTTTGGACCAAAAAGGACAATCAGGGTACATTCTGGATGGTATGAAGCTAAATTCAGTGGATGTCCAAAGAGACATGGCGGGGGTGGGGGCGGGCAGGTGCATAGATCTTTAAAATGCCACAACCAAGTGCAGGAAGTAATCAAGATGGCTAATGGAATGTTGGCCTTTATATCTAGAAGATTGGAGTATAAGGATGCAGAATTATGTTGCAGCTTTACAAAACCCTGGTTAGACCCCACTTGAAGTACTGTGAGAAGATCTGGGCACATCACTGTAGGAAGGATATTTTGGCCTTGGAGGGAGTGCAACGTACAGGGATTAAGTTATGAGGAGAGATTATACAAATTAGGCCTGTTTTCTCTTGAATTTAGAAGGTTAAGGAGTGATCTGATTAAGTCTTCCAGATATTAACAGGAAAACACAGGGTAGATAAAAGATAAACTGTTTCCACTGGTTGGAGATTCCAGAACTAGGGGGCATAGTCTAAAAATTAGGGCCGGACCATACAGGAGAGATGTTAGGAAGCGCTTCACACTCAAAAGGGTGGTAGAGGTTTGGGAACTCTCTTCCACAAACTGCAATTGATGCTAGATCAGTTGTTAATTTAAAATCGGAGATTGATATATTTTTGTTAAGCAATGGTATTAAGGGATATGGGTCAAAGGCAGGTATATGGAGATAGGTCACAGACGAGCCATGATCTCATTGAATGGCACAGCAGGCTCGAGGGGCTGAATGACCTACTCATGTGTTAAATCAAAAAAATTGTAAAAATAGCAACTGCATAACATTTTTTTTTTTAATGAAGGTTTTGAACAGTTATACTGAAGACATTTCCAGCTCTCTAGCTCTTTCAGCTAAAAACTGTTGTGTTAACAGAAACCAGTACCTCAAAATGATCACAGTGGCAAAAGTAGTTGGGAGGGAAAACTGTTGCAATAAAGCAGATGCACTGAGTATATAAAAGCAACAATATCCTTCGACAATTCTTTCTTCTTGATGATTTCACATGCCACATTTGCTTTAATATCCTAACTTAGTCTGAACATCAAACATAATATAAGGAAGGTCTGGACTGAATCAGGGCTTGGAGTGGCCTAACAGGGATGGGCAATAAATGTTGGCCTAGCCAGCGACCCCACAAAACAGAGTCATAAAAAATTTCAAATCATCTCATAAGCCCACAACACATAGGAGCAGAAGGAGGCCACTTGGCCCATCGAGTCTGTTCTGCCATTCAATGAGATCATGGCTGATCTGATATGAGACCATAAGACATAGGAGCAGAATTAGGCTACTTGCCCATCGAGTCTGCTCCGCCGTTCAATCATGGCTGATAATTCGCAACTCTACTTTCCCGCCTTATCCTCATAACCCTTGATTCCCTTACTGATTAAAAATCTGTCTAAATCAGCCTTTAACATATTTAATGACCCAGCTTCTATGGTAAACTATTCCACTACCCTCAGAGAATACATTTCTCCTCATCTCAGTCTTAAATGGGCCCTTACTCTTTGATGTGCCCTCTGGTCCTAGACTCTCCCACAAAAGGAAACATCCACTCAGCATCTACCCTGTCAAGCCCCCTGCGAATCCCATATAACACAGTGGTTAGCACTGTTACAGCGCCAGGAACCCGGGTTCAATTCCCAGCGTGGGTCACTGTCTGTGCAGAGTCTACACTTTCTCCCCGTGTCTGCGTGGGTTTCCTCCGGGTGCTCCGGTTTCCTCCCACAAGGTTCAAAAGATGTGCTTGTTAGGTGAATTGGACATTCTGAATTCTCCCTCAGTGTACCCGAACAGGCGCCGTGGTGTGGCAACTAGGGGGTTTTCACAATAACTTCATTGCAGTGTTATTGTAAACCTACTTGTGACATGAAGAAAGATTATAATTATATGGCTCAATAAGGTCACCTCTCATTCTTCTAAACTCCGATGGGTACAGGCTCAATCTACTCAACTTCCATAAGAAAATCCTTCCATACTGGGATCAACCTACTAAACTTTCTCTGGACTGCCTCCAATGTTAGTATATCTTTTCTTCGATAAGGCGACCAAAACTGTTAATAGTATATATCTGTACGAAGTCTTACAACACCAGGTTAAAGTCCAACAGGTTTGTTTCGATGTCACTAGCTTTCGGAGCGCTGCTCCGTCCTCAGGTGAATGAAGAGGTATGTTCCAGAACCACATATATAGACAAATTCAAAGATGCCAAACAATGCTTGGAATGCGACCATTAGCAGGTGATTAAATCTTTACAGATCCAGAGATGGGGTAACCCCAGGTTAAAGAGGTGTGAATTGTGTCAAGCCAGGACAGTTGGTAGGATTTCGCAGGCCAGATGGTGGGGGATGAATGTAATGTGACATGAATCCCAGGTCCCGGTTGAGGCCGCACTCATGTGTACGGAACTTGGCTATAAGTTTCTGCTCGGCGATTCTGCGTTGTCGCGGGTCTTGAAGGCTGCCTTGGAGAACGCTTACCCGGAGATCAGAGGCTGAATGCCCTTGACTGCTGAAGTGTTCTCCCACTGGAAGGGAACATTCCTGCCTGGTGATTGTTGCGCGATGTCCGTTCATTAGTTGTCGCAGCGTCTGCATGGTCTCACCAATGTACCAGGCTTCGGGACATCCTTTCCTGCAGCGTATGAGGTAGACAACGTTGGCCGAGTCGCACGAGAACGTACCGCGTACCTGGTGGGTGGTGTTCACACGTGTAATAGTGGTATCCATGTCAATGATCTGGCACGTCTTGCAGAGATTGCCATGACAGGGTTGTGTGGTGTCGTGGTCACTGTTCTGAAGACTGGGTAGTTTGCTGCAAACAATGGTTCGTTTGAGGTTGCGCGGTTGTTTGAAGGCACGTAGTGGGGGTGTGGGGATGACCTTGGCAAGATGTTCATCGTCATCAATGACGTGTTGAAGGCTGTGAAGAAGATGACGTAGTTTCTCCGCTCCGGGGAAGTACTGGACGACGAAGGGTATTCTGTCGGTTGTGTCCCATGTTTGTCTTCTGAGGAGGTCGGTGCGGTTTTTCGCTGTGGCGCGTTGGAACTGTCGATCGATGAGTCGAGTGCCATATCCCGTTCGTACGAGTGCATCTTTCAACGTCTGTAGATGTCTGTTACGCTCCTCCTCGTCTGAGCAGATCCTGTGTATAGGGAGCGCTTGTCCATAGGGGATGGCTTCTTTAATGTGTTTAGGGTGGAAGCTGGAGAAGTGGAGCATCATGAGGTTATCCGTGGGTTTGCGGTAAAGCGAAGTGCTGAGGTGACCGTCCTTGATGGAGACGAGTGTGTCCAAGAATGCAACTGATTTTGGAGAGTAGTCCATGGTGAGTCTGATGGTTGGATGGAACTTATTAATGTCATCGTGTAGTCGTTTCAGTGATTCTTCGCCGTGGGTCCAAAGGAAAAAAACGTCATCGATGTGTCTGGTGTATAACGTCGGTTGAAGGTCCTGTGCGGTGAGTAGGTTCTGTTCAAACTTGTGCATGAAGATGTTGGCGTATTGGGGTGCGAATTTGGTCCCCATGGCTGTTCCGTGCGTCTGGATGAAGAACTTGTTGTCGAAGGTGAAGACGTTGTGATCCAGAATGAAGCGGATGAGTTGCAGAATTGTGTCTGGAGATTGGCAGTTGTCGGTGTTGAGTACTGAGGCTGTTGCAGCAATGCCGTCGTAATGGGGGATGCTGGTGTAGAGTGCCGAGACGTCCATTGTGACGAGGAATGTTCCTGGTTCAACTGGTCCATGGGTGCTGAGTTTCTGTAGGAAGTCCGTCGTGTCGCGACAGAAGCTGGGCGTACCTTATACGATGGGTTTCAAGATGCCCTCGATGTAGCCAGAGAGGTTCTCACACAAGGTCCCATTGCCTGAAACGATAGGGCGGCCTGGTGTGTTGGCCTTATGTATTTTTGGGAGGCAGTAGAGATCTCCAATGCGGGGAGTACGTGGGATGAGAGCACGTAGGGTGCTCTGAAGATCTGGATCCAAGGTCTTGATCAGTCTGTTAAGTTGGCGGATGTGTTCCTTGGTCGGATCTGCGGGTAACTGTCTGTAGTGTTCTTGGTTGTTCAGTTGTCGGTATACTTCTTTGCAGTAGTCCGTTCTGTTCAGTACGACAATGGCCCCTCCTTTGTCTGCTGGTTTGATGACGATGCTGCGGTTGGTCTTGAGAGCGTGGATGGCATTGCGTTGTGCTTGGGTGACGTTCGGGGCTGTCTTGTGAATGCGACTGATGAATCTGGCATTGATGCGACTCCTGACGGCTTGAGCATACATGTCGAGTCTAAGGCAGCGGCCTTCCGGAGGGGTCCAATCGTGCGACTCGGCCAACGTTGTCTACCTCATACGCTGCAGGAAAGGATGTCCCGAAGCGTGGTACATTGGTGAGACCATGCAGACGCTGCGACAACGAATGAACGGACATCGCGCAACAATCACCAGGCAGGAATGTTCCCTTCCAGTGGGAGAACACTTCAGCAGTCAAGGGCATTCAGCCTCTGATCTCCGGGTAAGCGTTCTCCAAGGCAGCCTTCAGGACCCGCGACAACGCAGAATCGCCGAGCAGAAACTTATAGCCAAGTTCCGTACACATGAGTGCGGCCTCAACCGGGACCTGGGATTCATGTCACATTACATTCATCCCCCACCATCTGGCCTGCGAAATCCTACCAACTGTCCTGGCTTGACACAATTCACACCTCTTTAACCTGGGGTTACCCCATCTCTGGATCTGTAAAGATTTAATCACCTGCTAATGGTCGCATTCCAAGCATTGTTTGGCATCTTTGAATTTGTCTATATGTGTGGTTCTGGAACATACCTCTTCATTCACCTGAGGAAGGAGCAGCGCTCCGAAAGCTAGTGACATCGAAACAAACCTGTTGGACTTTAACCTGGTGTTGTAAGACTTCATACTGTGCTCACCCCAGTCCAACGCCGGCATCTCCACATCAAGTATATATCTGAATCAGGCATCTATTTTATGAACAAAGCATCATTCAACAAACAAGTGACTTCCATACTTAAAAGCTTCTGCAATACTAAAATTCTAAAATTAAAATTTCAACAGCAATCACAAAATCTCCATTTATCTTTCTGCACAGTATTATTGAATCAAAATAACTATATGGACCAGGAAGAACTCAAGTTTAATCCTTGGTTTGTTTGGAATTAGCTTTCAGCCTAGGAGGAAACATTAACCGGAGTAACCTGGATTGGTTTGGGGAAGTGAGAGAAGATTTGAGTCAGTTATCTATATTCTGATCATTATCTAGTGACCGACTCTGAAAGATTGAGGGAGCGCGGGAATAATGGGAGAGCGAGAGAACACGAGAGGAAAGAATGTACACCAATTAAGTACAACTGAGAGTGAAGGGTGTAAGTACAGAGAGAGAAGTCGACCAGAGAGACAGGGTGAGGCATAAAGGCAAATAAACAAAAGCAAAAGACAAAAAAGTGGATAAAAGCCAGAGAAACAAGGAACGTGAAAGGGTAAAAGTGGGAATTAGAAAAAAGGGGCAATGGCAGAAGGTAGCTAGCAGCAAATCAACAAAGAATGAGCAATCAGCCATTATTCATGCAAGAACCCGACTGCTGGTACGTAAATTTTGCTACACGTCATCTGCAAACAAAGTTGCACAAAAACTTGATCCCAATTTTTACCTTTTCTTTAAAAAAAAGAGGAAATGTTATGAATACAATAACAAACTCCTATTTTTCTAAAGCACCTTCAGTCGTTCGACTCAACTTTATGTAAATTAGAACATAAAAATGACTGATCCAACAGGAACAGCTACTCAGTTGATGAAATAAAGCAATCTGAATTATGACAGTAGTCCAGTGGATACTTAGCACCCTCTGCTGGCAATCATACTATAAGCCAGTGGTTTGACAGCTGTCAAAAATGTGCAATTATACATAGTTGTCCTTGTAATTAAGAATACATGGTTTCATTTAATTTTCAATTATTATTTACAAATCAGACCCTATATTGGATATGCATTTTGCTGCTGAAAAAACTGCACTGATATATCAATTTCCCTAATATTGATCAATAAATATAATCTGCTAATATTTTTCTATTACTTCCCAAGTGAAAAATAATAAACCACAAATTTACTATGTGTAAATAATCAAAATCCAATATGGACACCAGGGAAGCATGTAGAAAAAGAAATGTGGATATTTTAATTCTTAATAATTATTTTAATTATTAGGTTAGCACTGCCACCTCACAGCTCCAGGGACCCTGGTTCAAATCCAGCCATGAGTGACTGTGTGGAGTTTGCATATTCTTCCCATGTCTGCGTGGGTTTCCTCCGGGTGCTCCAGTTTCTTCCCGCAGTCCAAAGATGTGCACGTTAGGTGGATTGACCATGCTAAATTGCCCCTTAGTGCTCAAAGCGTAGGTGGGGTAATGGGGATAGGGCAGGGGCATGGGTCTAGGTAGGACCTCTTTTGGAGTGCCGGTGCAGATTTGATGGGCCAAATGGCCTCCTTCTGAACTGTAGGGACTTGATGGGCCGAATGGCCTCCTTCTGAACTGTAGGGACTCTATGATATGATTCTACATAGACTGGGAGAAGCAGAATTATTCAATTAGTAAAGACAATGAATTTCTGAAATACATTCAGGACAGTTTCTACAATGGTCTGTTTCAGAACTGACAAGGGATAAGGCCATCCTAGATTTAGAGATGAATACCAAACCAGAATTAATTGACAATCTGACTTGCAAATAGTGACCATCACATTTGATATTGGTTTTGTGAAAGGGAGAGAAGCATAAATCACAAACTAAGTTTTTAAAAATTTAGTTTAGGTAAACTTACAAGTGCTGAGAAATAAATTGGCCACAGAAAACCGAGCAGAGCTGTTAATGGGTAAACCCACAAACAGTGAGAAACATTCAAAAAAAGTATCTGAGATTATACAAAACTGCACATGCCCTAAAAAGGCAAAAAAAGTTTAATTTGTGCAGTTAAGCAACTATGGCCAACAAAAGAGTCACTATTTAGTGAGAGGTTGACACAAACTGTAAGGAAACGTGCAAATCCAGCAGGCTCGAGTGTTGTCAAGACAACAAAGTGATGCAAAGAAAGTAATGGCAGGTGAAAAAATAAAATATGAACAAAAAATTGCAAGCCAAATGTTTAAAAATAAATATATTAAGATAATGAAAGCTATAATGGGGAATGTGAATTCATTGGAAACAGATGCAGGTGAAACTATGAATTAAGGGAATGGAGCACATGTTAACTGAATGCTTTGTATCTGTTTTCATTGTAAAAGAAAAGGGAGAATTACCGGCAGTACAAGGGAAACTAAAATTAAGGCATGGAGACAAAATTAGTGAATTTAATATGCAAAAAGGTAACGAAGAAAGGGCATTTAAGGGATGTTATCCAAACTCATCAATTAAAAGATACAAGGGAAGGGAGAATTCCAAATGGGGCTGTCATAATTTCCAAAAGCTCTTCTGATTCAGATATAGTGGGCTCGATTCTCTGTTCCAGAGACTAAGTGTTCACGACAGCAAAACTGGTGCTGAACCTAGACTGATTAAGCAACTGTGGAGGGCCTAGCCAAGTGGAACACAGTTCATTCCAATGAAAAACATTGCGGGATTCGCCAGGTCCATGATTGACACTCGGAGGCTGACAAGCTACACCCGCATAGACACATTACAATCCCCACACACACTCATCCCAGCCAACAAGATGGCACTGGCTATGCTGGAGCGCACCCATACAACTGATGGGTCGGCTGGGGTCAGAGGACACTTTTTGGGGAGGGTTGTTGCCCTGGGGGGACACCGATATGTTCCGGGCCCTAAGTTCACAGTGGGCTGTAAGCGGCATGCTACATGACTGCCTTTCTGGCTGCGGCATTGGTGTTGCGTGCATGTCCACCCTGACCCCACAGCCTACCTCCTGGCCACCACCCACTACTCCCCCAACTCTGGCAGAAGCCCCCGGCCAAGCGGCACAACTGTCAGCAAACGATGGCAATTTCTGACACTTTCCGTACTCCCTCTTTTTCCCTCAGCAGCTACAACGCCGATTTCATGATTTTTAAAAGCACAAGTAAACCGCGCTGTCTGGAACTCGGCCCATCGGAGGTGGAGAATGGCAGAGGCCCCTGTTAAGTAATGGGTTAAGAGACATTGCAATTAGTTGTCTCATTTATGTTAAGTATCCATTAATTGACACTGATATGTAAAGGGGCTTCAGGTGGCCTCTGTCAGATGATGTATCTATAGAGTTTTGTGCAAAGGATGTTGGCATGAAATAAATGTGTATTTGTGAAAAAGGAACAGAACCTTAGACTCTTCATATCACAGCAACCAAAACGTCTAACAATTGGTAGCAGAGGATGGTTGCTGTGTAAATGTGAAGGGTTGAAAGATACAACTTTTCCAGATCAAACCAATGAGTGAGTGAGAAAAGAAAAAAAAAAAGGGGATATATGGCTGAACCGAGGATAAAGATGGCTGGATAGGAGTATCCTCACTTATTTTCTGAAAGGGAATCGTACGACCAATGGAGAAGTGCAGTAGTTATGTGGACTAAGGTAACTGCTTTGAGAAAGAGAAAACAAGGTATGGTATTGGCTCTTTCTTTACCATATGGCAGTAAAATCTGAAACAAAGTGCTTTCTGAGCAGTAATTGGAAGAGTTAGACTCAGAAGAAGGTCTGGAGACTTTATTACATTATATGGATCAGATTTATAAGAAAGATGACTTGTTAAGTGCGTATGAAGCATGGTCGGATTTTGATAATTTCCGGAAAATTGTAGCACGGTAGCATTGTGGATAGCACAATTGCTTCACAGCTCCAGGTTCCCAGGTTCGATTTCGGCTTGGGTCACTGTCTGTGTGGAGTCTGCACATCCTCCCCGTGTGTGCGTGGGTTTCCTCCGGGTGCTCTGGTTTCCTCCCACAGTCCAAAGATGTGCAGGTTAGGTGGATTGTCCATGATAAATTGCCCTTAGTGTCCAAAATTGCCCTTAGTGTTGGGTGAGTTTACTGGGTTATGGGGATAGAATGGAGGTGTTGACCTTGGGTAGGATGCTCTTTCCAAGAGCCGGTGCAGACTCGATGGGCCGAATGGCCTCCTTCTGCACTGTAAATTCCAAGATAAAATGGAGGATATCTCAATGGAAGACTATATAATGGAATTTGGCAGACTATATAAAAGGCTGCAGAAACACAATCTGGAATTTCCACAGTCCGTGTTGGCCTTTAAATTACTTGACTGTGCCAGAGTGAGCAACATGGATAGGCTCCTGGTTTTGACAGGAGTTCAGTTTACTGATAAGGATACCTTATTCGAACAGATGACAAAAGCTTTACAAATGTTTCTGGGGAAACATTCGATTCCGATTGCTCTGATGACCCAAATAGGTCAGCCTGCAATAAAGCAGAATATGGAAGATACACTACTAACAGGATGGTGAAATCGTATGGCTACGAACAGGGCTCAAGACTATAGAAGGAGACCGAGACAAGGAAATTATGAAGACAGAAACCTAGTTAGAACCTACAATAGGAAGATGAACCCCAGAAATGCACGGGGCATGATAAATCGATGTTTTCGATGTGACACTCAATACCATTACGCTTTCAACTGTCCAACTCGTTATGATAGAGTGTTTGAAGCGACACATGACACGGAAGAGTCAGAAGAGGAAAAAGATAGTGACCAGAAAGAAGGCATTGTCCTATTTACAAGCAGTTTTACGCTGGTAATGAGGGTGTTGGTTGCAGAATCCTTCAACTGTGCTGTATTGGACAGTGGCTGCACATCTACTGTGTGTGGAATTGACTGGTTAAAATGTTACCTGGACTCTTTGAATGCTGAAAATCGTAACAAGGTTATGGAATTTGAAAGTTCCACAAGTTTCAGGTTTGGGGATGTTTTGTGAGGGCCACGAAGAATCCAGCACGAGTTTTAAGGATACAAAGTAATAACATTTATTTACAATAACATATATATATAAATATATATATATATATATATATATATATATAACAGCAGCAACAACTTCCCTTGCTGCACACTCCTTCCTGCTGGTTCCTAAACTGGCCAGCTTTATTTATACTAGGAGTTTACTAATGGTTTCTCCGCCCCCCCCCCCCCCCCCCCACCTCATTGGGGAAGCTCATACTCCCACAGGATTGTGGGATTGACATTCGTCCCAGCCAATGGTAAGTAGGCAGGTTATAACATCCCTCCCCCCCAAAGTCCAAGGAATCCACCGAAGACCCTGGCGAAGGAGGGCGTCGGACTCGTTTTGCCGCAGGCCGGACACCATTTGCACGCGGCGCTGGATCAGGCGGCGTGTAACGAGACGGAGACCGGCGCTTTTGTGATGAACGGCGCAACAGTTGTACATCCACGGCCCGTGGACCCGAGGATTCCCCCTCTGATGCATCCTGTGTCTCCATCTCGGAGTCAGAGTCTGCTGCCTCCGTCATGTCAGCGTCTCTATCTCCATTCGGTTCTGGAACGGCCTGCGCAGGCTTCGAGTGAGGCACCAGTGGAAGATTGTGAGGACTACCTTCCCTTGTCTCTGGTCTCTGCGGCTGTAGAAATGAGCTCCGGGGGCGGGGAATCTTTTGAGGGGATAGTCTTCTGGACCGAACGTGGTCTACATGTTTGCGCTGGAGACGACCCTGGGCTTGCACCTGGTAAGACATAGGGCCCGTTTGGCGAAAGATTACACCAGGAACCCACTGGGCACCACCAGCAAAATTCCGAACGAACACTGGGTCACCGGGCGCAAACTGCCGAATCAGCCAATGCCGAGAAAATCCCTGTCCCTGCTGTTCTTGTGTGCGGCGTACCTTTGCGCCAATGTCCGGGAAAACCATACTAAGGCGGGTGCGAAGTCTCCGGCCCATTAGGAGTTCTGTGGGAGCTACCCCAGTCACCGCATGGGGAGTGGTCCTATACGTAAACAAAAAGCGAGCCAGTCTCGTGTCCATTGATCCGGAAGACTGCTTCTTTAGGCCTCTTTTGAATGTCTGCACTGCGCGCTCTGCCAACCTATTTGAAGCCGGGTGGTATGGGGCAGTGCGGTTATGGCGTATGCCGTTCATCTTCGTGAACCTCGCAAACTCCTCACTCGTGAATGGAGTGCCGTTATCCGTGACCAGCACCTCGGGGAGGCCATGCATACTAAACGACAAATGCATCTTTTCAATTGTTGCGCAGGACGTTGTCCCCTGCATCTTATGCACCTCTAGCCATTTAGAAGGATTAATAGAATCCTTTATAGAAGGAACATGGATCCTTGAAAACGGCCTGTGAAATCTGCATGCAAGCGTGCCCAAGGCCGCCCTGGCCATGCCCAGTGACGTAGGGGCGCGGCCGGCGGAAGCTCCTGGCAAATGGAGCAGTTTTGGGCCACCTTCTCAATGTCGGTGTCGAGGCCTGGCCACCAGACATAACTCCGGGCCAACATTTTCATTTTGGTCACACCTGGATGCCCATTTTGCAAGTCTGTTAGTATCAGCTCCTGGCCTTTTTCCGGGTCAATCACACGCGTCCCCCACAAGAGGATGCCGTCTTCCACGCTGAATTCTGACAGCTTGGAGGAAAATGCCCGCAACTCGCCTGGGAGCTGTCTATGCTGCCCACCATACAGGACTATGTGCCGAACCTTTGACTGGACTGGCTCCGTCTGGGTCCACTCACTGATCTGTGATGCCGTGACAGGCAAGATGTCAATAAAATTTAGGGTTGCAACCACCTCACCGGTCGTGGGGGTCGACATGGGGCCGGTCGATAAAGGCAATCGGCTCGGTGCGTCGGCATTTGTTATCCGCGTACCTGGTTTGTGCTCCAGAGAATACTCGTATGCAGCAAGCAACAAAGCCCAGCGCTGGATCCGTGCGGAAGCAATGGGTGGTATTGGCTTATCCTCTCTGAAGAGTCCCAGCAGAGGCTTATGATCAGTCACGATAGTGAAATGGCGGCCATACACGTACTGGTGGAAGCGTTTCACCGCAAAAACCACTGCCAGGCCCGCCTTCTCGATCTGCGCGTACTTTTTGTCCGCTGCAGTCAATGTGCGGGCGGCGAAAGCTTTCGGTCGCTCGGCCCCGTTCTCCATCTTGTGGGACAGGCCGGCCCCAATACCATACGGGGATGCATCACATGTGACGAGCAAAGGCTTTCCAGGATCATAGTGGGTTAGTAACCCAGACGACGACAATTGTTGCTTTAATCGCCGGAAAGCGGTTTCTTGCGACTGACCCCAAACCCAGGTGTGATTTTTCTTTAGCAGAAGGTGCAAAGGGGCCAGCGTAGTTGCCAGTTTGGGGAGGAACTTCCCGTAATAGTTTACGAGACCGAGAAAAGAACGAAGATGCGAAGTGTCAGTCGGAGCGGGGGCCTGTTGAATTGTATGCACCTTCTCGGCGACGGTGCAAACCTTCGCGGTCCACCCAATAACCTAGGTAGACTACTTCCTTTGCCCGAAATACGCACTTTGTGCGATGTAAACGGACTCCAGCCTCCGAAAGGCGTCGAAGGACAGCATCCAGATTTTCCAAATGTTCCTGCTCCGACGTCCCTGTAATCAAAACGTCATCTAAGTAGACAGCAACACGTGGTAAACCTCTCAAAATGTCCTCCATAACACGTTGAAAAATTGCGCAGGCAGAGGATACTTCAAAGGGCAACCGCGTATATTCATACAGGCCCCGGTGTGTATTAATAGTTAAATATGGTCGGGAGGCAGGGTCCAGCTCCAACTGCAGGTAGGCGTGACTCATATCTAATTTTGTGAACGAGAGTCCACCTGCAAGCTTCGCATAGAGATCCTCTATGCGAGGCATTGGATATCGGTCGAGTCGGGAAGCCATATTTACTGTAAGTTTATAGTCGCCACACAAGCGAACTGTGGCATCTGGCTTCATTACAGGTACAATTGGTGCTGCCCAGTCAGCAAAACGGACGGGCCTGATAATACCCAAACTCTCCAAACGAGTGAGCTTCCCTTCTACCTTCTCGAGCAAGGCGTAAGGCACTGGGCGCGCCCGGAAATAGCGCGGCGTGGCTCCTGGTTCGACTTGGATACGGGCTACGGCCTCTTTTATTTTCCCCAAATCAGGCTGGAATACATCTGGGTAATGTCCTAGCACCTCAGTCAACCCTTCAGAAACTGTTTGGAGGATGTGCTGCCATTGCAACCGCAAATGGCGCAACCAGTCCCGACCCAACAGGCTGGGCCCATGGCCGCGCACCACGATAAGTGGGAATCACCCCTCCTGACGTCCATAAACAACAGGGGTCATTGTAGTTCCTGCAATGTCCAGTGGTTCCCACGTGTAGGTGGCCAACCTGGCCTGTGAGTCGGTTAATGTAAGGGTCTGTATACCCTGCTTGATGCGGTCCAATGTCCTCTGGGCGATCACGGAGACCGCTGCGCCAGTGTCCAACTCCATCTCAAGCGGGTGGCCATTGACCCGTACTGTCACCTTAATGGGGGCCACACATGGAGCTGCCACACAATGCAACTGCAGGCAGTCGTCCTCCGTCTCCACGTCCTCAGGAGTAGTCGCCGCAGGTTCATCCACATGGAAGGTACAGCCCCTGGGCTGGTCCCAGTTACGGCCCCCGGGGCTGGTCCCAGTTTCGGTCAGAACGACGGCGCCTCTGGCGCCCCCAGGACTGTCATCCGCGACGGGTCGGCGCCTACAAGTCTGACACGGACATGGCTCCTCATCCATTGGTTCTGGAGAAGGCTCCCTTCGGGGAGGAATGTCCGACCACCAGTGGCGTCGGTCCGGACGTTGCCTCGCCCAAGGTACCGCAGGAGTGCAGGGGGACGTTTTCGGACGGAAGGGGTTGCGCCCCATGGCATGCACTTCCATTCCCTGTAGCTCCTGCACTCCTCGTTCTGCGCTCTCTCGGGACAATACTATTTGGATGGCCTGTTGAAAAGTCAATGTTGGCTCAGCTAACAACTTTCTCTGGGTGGCCGCATTGTTAATACCGCAAACCAAACGGTCGCGTAACATTTCTGACAAGGTCTCACCAGAGTCACAGTACTCCGCAATCCGGCGTAGCCTGGATAGAAAATCGGCAAGGGATTCTCCAGGGGTCCTCTCAGCGGTATTAAACCGGTAACGCTGGACTATCGTGGATGGGGTTGGGTTAAAATGTTGCCCCACTGTATTCACAAGTTTATCAAACGTTTTGGTGTCCGGCGCAGCTGGGTACGTAAGGCTCCTAATCACCCCAAACGTATGCGGGCCGCAGGTGGTGAGCAATATGACCACCTGCCGCTCGTTTTTGGTGATATTGTTTGCCCGGAAATAGTAACGCATCCGTTGTGTGTACTGGTTCAAGCGCAGCATCAAAAACATCCAAACGTCCGTACAGGGGCATGGTATAATAGAAAACAACTTCCAACCTGTATCCAATAAAAATCCAGGGAGGTGGCTTTTGCAGTGTAGACAGCTATTCACTTTAACCTTCGTTGCCAGTTTTGTGAGGGCCACAAAGAATCCAGCACGAGTTTTAAGGATACAAAGTAATAACATTTATTTATATATATATAACAGCAGCAACAACTTCCCTTGCTGCACACTCCTTCCTACTGGTTCCTAAACTGGCCAGCTTTATTTATACTAGGAGTTTACTAATGGTTTCTCCGCCCCCCTCATTGGGGAAGCTCATACTCCCACAGGATTGTGGGATTGTCATTAGTCCCCAGCCAATGGTAAGTAGGCAGGTTATAACAGGATGATAATACTCTGAAGTCGCTGAAAAGAGTGGTGATCCCTTGCAATATTGCCGGAGTGAATCATTTCATTAGCACGGATGTTGTATCAAGTGAGATACCTTTGCTTCTGAGCAGACCGTCGATGAAGAAAGCACACATGAAACTGGATATGGAATAGGATAAGGCAACAGTTTTTAGAAAGACGGTGGACTTACAATTTACACAGTCGGGACACTATTGTATTCCATTATTGACAAATAATATTTCAAGTAGAGTGGTTAAGGATGTGTTAATGGCAGTTGAAAATGGGACTTTAGCTGATAAAAAGCTTGTGGTATTAAAACTGCATAGGCAATTTGCACATCCGTCTCCTCGGAGGCTGGAAAATGTATTAAAGGATGCAGGGGTACGGGATGACGACAATACTAAACTGAAAGAACAGGTTAGTGACCGCTGGAAGTTTGTAGGAAGTACAGAAGGACACCAGCATGACCGATAGTAACCCTACCTTTGGCCAGGGATTTTAACGACATTGTGGCCAAGGACCTTAAGATCTGGGATAAAGCAAATAATATATTTATTTCGCATTTTGTAGATTTAGCAACCAGATTTAGTCAATCAACCATTGTACGAAGTAAAGAAAAGAGAGTAATTCTGGATCAAATCGTGGAAAAATGGATAGGGACAGGAATGGGTCCACCGGCAAAATTGCTTACGGACAACGGGGGAGAATTTGTTAATGATGAGTTTAGGGATATGTATGAAAACATTAATATCAGAGTTATGAATACGGCTGCAAAAAGCCCATTTAGTAATGGTGTCTGTGAAAGAAATCATGCTGTCATCGATGACATGCTTCGGAAAATTTTGACAGATCGACCAAATTGCAGGCTAAATTCAGTTTTAGCATGGGCAGTACATGCAAAGAATTCATTGCAGATGGTTGGGGGCTATAGTCCTTATCAATTAGTGTTTGGTAGAAATCCTAAAATTCCGTCTATTTTGGATGACCAGCCTCCAGCTTAGGAGGGGACTACAATTAGCTCTGGTTTTGCTGAACATTTAAATGCATTACATAGCAGTTGAAAAACTTTTTTGGAAGCAGAAGTCTCTGAAAGAATTCGCAGAGCTTTAAGACATAATGTACGGCCATCAGATGTCGTTTTTCAGCAAGGAGGCATGGTATACTATAAGAGAGACAATTCTAATGAATGGAAAGGCCCAGGGAAGATCATGGGCATAGATGGCAAAACAATTATTTTGTAACATGGTAATCAAACTGTTAGAGTACATTCATCAAGGATAATGGGTACAGATTACAAATTTTCTAATTTAGACAGAGCAGACAGACATGACATCTGGTACGCATGTGTTACAGAACTATGAGGACCAATTAACTGATATAGACAGGGTTTCTGTGGAGGAACACAACACTTCTGATGAATTAGAACAGGCCATTTTTCCGAAAGGGCAACTGCCAAAAGTTGGTACAAAAGTGACATACTTGCCTGAAGGGTCTAGTCAATGGAAGGATGCAACTGTTATTAGTAGAGCAGGGAAGGCCACTGGAAAGTATAAACATTGGTTGAATGTACAGCATTCAGGGGAAGGAGTCAAGACAATGGATTGGGAAAACAAAGTTCAAAAATGGAGGGCACAGAAACGCAGTGCCAGTTCAGGTAGTACAAGGGATAGTGAACAGGTTAGAAGGAAAAGGTTGAGAACTATTGAAAGGACATCCCACAGCAGAAGGGAAAGATCAAGCAGTAGCAGTTTAGAACAAGATACCAGGCGGGAGAGGGGACGTAGTTTATCAAGATCTCGGAACATGAGTAAGACTACGAATACTAATAGGAGTAGAAGCCCACATGCACATGAGATTTTGGTGGCTTAAAATAAATTAGATGAAAAAGTTAACAAAGAAGCTAAACAGCACAAATTGCATAGTTGGAGTGAATTTGGGGTATACACGGAAGTACAGGATAGGGGACAAAGAGCTCTATCCCACAGATGGATTTGCACGGAAAAGGTTCTTCCGGATGGAACTTATAAGGCAAAGGCCAGGCTTGTGGCAAGGGGATTTGAAGAAAACCTAGACGATCAGGATTTAAGGGTAAATTCACCTACAGCAGGAAAGGTTATTTTAAAGATCTTCTTGGCTCTATTAGCCACAAAGGCATGGGAATGCAAATCTATAGATATAAAAGCTGCCTTTTTGCAGGGGCATCAGCTCCAGAGAGACATTTTTCTCCGTCCTCCTAAAGAAGCAGCTAACACAGAAGGGGTACTCTGGAAGTTGAACAAATGTGTATATGGATTAAATGATGCATCTAGAGTCTGGTATTTTACGGTCACGTCAGTATGGTTAAAGTTAGGCAGTTGCCAGTTGAAAGCAGATCCTGCAATGTTTTACTGGCACTATAAAGGAAATCTTTCTGGCATTTTTATGATGCATGTCGATGATTTTTTGTGGGGTGGACTAGTGATTTTGAAGCTATTGTAATCTCTGGTTTGAGGAAAGAATTCAGGGTTGGAAGTCAGGCTTCCGGCGCATTTAAATATATTGGACTGGAAATTGGACAGACTAAGTTAGGGGCACTTTACGTCAGCAATCTTATTTGGAAAGCATCAGCCCAAAAGCAATTAGTCGTGGCTGAGTTTCACAAAAAGATGCAATGGTTTCAAAGATAGAAAAAGAGCAACTACGAATTTTAATTGGGCAACTGAATTGGTTAGGTAGACGGACTAGACCGGATGTTAGTTTTGATGTCTTAGAGTTGAGTACAAAAATGAATGATCCCAAAGTGGAAGACATAATAAGAGCAAATAAAGCGTTGGCCAAACTAAAAATGCAGGAGTGTGTTTTGAAGTTCCCGGTTTTAGGTGACCGTAGGCACTTGAAACTCATACTTTATAGTGATGCGTCCTACGCAAATTTATGTGATGGGGTTTCAAGCGCAGGAGGTTTTATAATTTTCCTTTTGGGGAACAATGGTAAATGTTGCCTGTTTGTGTGCGAAATAAAGGAAATAAGGAGAGTGGTAAAAAGCACTTTGGCTGCTGAGACGTTAAGCCTTGTAGAGGCGGTGGATATGGCCTTTTATACAAGTATGATATTGACAGAAATTTTGGAATTAGGGGATTTGGGTAATCTACCTATTGACTGTCACATTGACAATAAATCCCTGTGGGAAAATGTGCACTCTACAAAAAGTGTCAATGAAAAGAGGTTACGGATAGACATCGCAAGTTTGAAGCAGATGTTGCACAGAGGGGAAATAACAAAATTTAAATGGGTCGACAGGAGCTATCAACTGTCAGACTGTTTTACGAAAAGAGGGGTGAGTTCACAGAAACTTTTGGATATTGTTAATGAAGGGCGCTTGTTTCTGTGACTCTTTTTTCTTTCTCGTCCAAAAAATAAAAGGGAGGGAAATCATGTGTGTTGTTTTTGAGTTTCTTGAAATTTTGTTTTCACCAAATTATTTTTTTTCTCCAAGGAAGGGGAGACTGTTAAGTAATGGGTTAAGAGACATTGCAATTAGTTGTCTCATTTATGTTCAGTATCCATTAATTGACACTGATATGTAAAGGGGCTTCAGGTGGCCTCTATCAGGTGATGTATAGTTAGAGTTTTGTGCAAAGGCTGTTGAAATGAAATAAATGTGTGTTTGTGAAAAAGGAACAGAACTCTAGACTCTTCATATCACAGCAACTAAAACGTCGAACAGCCCCGGAGAATACCAGGTCAAGCCCGCTAATAATATGCAACCGGTGTTTACTGTACGTGCGTTCCAGATTCCACTGATGCCGCTGTCAAGGTGACGGAGAATTGGGGTTTGGCGTCAGATCGGGGCCTGCCGCGATTTTGGCGTCGGAACCAATTCTCCGCCCAATCGTGTTTCGCAATTTCGCCGTCAGCCAACGGAGAATCCTGCCCAGTGTCTTCGGTTTAGCAAATTGCAAACTTCACTCCATTATGCAGGGTAGGGAGAAACCAGTTAACTGCATACTTAACAGTTTAACAACAGTTGTGGGAAGTTTCCTGGAATCTATCATTCCAGAATGACTGGCCATTTGAAAAAGTATGAGCTGATTAATGACAGTCAGCACAGATTTGTGACTAATTTGAAAGTTTTGATGTAGTTGCGAATCAGTTGGACAAGGGAGTGTCTATGAATTTAGTCTCTATTTCTACCCACATCTTCAAATCCCTTTAATCTCCAAAGTACTTTAGCATGTTGGCATCTCCCAAATCCGTGATCAGCAACTACAGGTTTTAACTTCTTCAAACAGGTTTCAGCCCCTTCAAACAGGTTTCAGCCCCTGCCACGGCACTGAACAGCTTAATTATAATGTGGAGATGCCGGCGTTGGACTGGGGTGAGCACAGTAAGAAGTCTTACAACACCTGGTTAAAGTCCAACAGGTTTGTTTCGATGTCACTAGCTTTCGGAGCGCTGCTCCTTCCTCAGGTCTGCCGGCATTGGACTGGGGTGAGCACAGTAAGAAGTCTTACAACACCTGGTTAAAGTCCAACAGGTTTGTTTCGATGTCACTAGCTTTCGGAGCACTGCTCCTTCCTCAGGACCCGAGGAAGGAGCAGCGCTCCGAAAGCTAGTGACATCAAAATAAACCTGTTGGACTTTAACCTGGTGTTGTAAGACTTCTTACTGAGCTTAATTATAGTCACAGGTGACATCTTAGGTGACCATGTCTATGGTGCACGATCCAGTCTCATCCTTTATTTGCCTGCAATCTTTAGCCTAGTTCAGAACACTTATTCTCCACCAATTCCGCTCCTCCGTTGATCCAGCCAGTTAAAGCAATAGCAGTTGAGCTATATAGACTAGAAGAATTCCAACCATTGTGCTGAATTGGCCAATCTCAGTCCAATGGACAATAAATTTAACTTGAGCATTGGCAGGTAATTTGGGAAGAAGAGTGGAAGGAATTTTTCAGAGAAAAGAGAAATCAAATCAAAATAATTTGTCACTGCTTTTTATATGTCACGTTAAGAGCAGGCTGTTTCGATAAATTATCAAATTAGTCAACGTATGAACAAACTGTATTCTGCTATTTTTAAAATGGCCAGATCCACTTGTAACAAGTGATCTCACAAATCTAGTCCTTACTGAACAAGTTTTCTTGGAAGTTAAAACTAAAACTATGGCATCAAATATATTCAAATGCATTAACATTAGCCAAAATTTTCCGGCCATTGGGATTCTCTTTTCCTGCTGGCAGCACACCCCCGCCCGCAGGTTTCATGGCGATGTGGGGTGGCTACAATAGGAAATCCCATTGACAAGTGGCGGGAAGAGAGAAACCCGCCCCCAGTGAACAGTCCACCGGCTGGGGGTCTGGAGAATCCAGCTCATTATCAGAATCCCCAGAGCCTGATAATCTACATCCCAGAGTACATAGGGAAGTTACTCTAGAAATAGTGAATGCATTGGAAGTCATCTTCTAAGATTTTATAGACTCTGGAACAGTTCCTGCAGACTGGAGGATAGCTAATATAACTCCACTATTTAAAAAGGGAGGTAGAGAGAAAACAGGGAATTATAGACCAGTAAGCCTGACATTGGTAATGGGGAAAATTCTAGAATCCATTATCAACGATTTTATGGCAGAGCACTTAGAAAATAGTGGCAGGATCGAACAGGCTCAGCATGGATTTATCAAGAGGAAATTATGCTGGTCAAACCTACTGGAATTCTTCAAGGGTGTAACAAATAGAGGGGGAGCCAGTGGATGTGGTTTATTTGGACTTTCAGAAGATTTTCAACAAAGTCCCACATAAGAGATTTGCGTGGGAAGCACGGTGGCGCAGTGGGTTAGCACTGCGGTCTCACAGTGCCGAGGTCCCAGGTTCGATCCTGGCCCTGGGTCACTGCCCGTGTGGAGTTTGCACTTCTCCCCGTGTTTGCGTGGGTTTTGTCCCCACAACACCCAAAAAATGTGCAAGCTAGGTGGATTGGCCACGCTAAATTGCCCCTTGATCGGAAAAAATGATTTGGGTACTCTATATTTTAAAAAAAAGAAGAGATTCGCGTGTAAACTTAAAGTATTAAGACAGAGCTGAGGAGAAATCTCTTCACCCAGAGAATGGCAGTTGAAGCCAAAACATTGTATGCTTTCAAGGAGCAGTTAGATATAGCATTTAGGGCGAAGGGGATTAAAGGATATGGGAGGAAGGCGGGATTAAGCTATTGAGTTGGATGATCAGCCATCACCATAATGAATGGCGGTGCAGGCTTGAAGGGCCAAATGGCCTCCCCTGCTCTTATTTTCTAAGTTTCTATTATCTAGATTATTGATCCAAACTTTAAAACCAGTTTGAAAACCTAAAAGCAAATTCAATTATCTTTTCAAAGTACTGCAACTCGTAATATTAAAATCTATAATCCAGATAGATTTTGATAATTTCTACTAAACTCACCTATACTGTTGTGATCCTTGATATTTTTTTCCTGAAGTTGTTCTAACCGTACTATATTGAAAAAAAAGCAGCATTTAGATTTTTTCATTTATAAATACAAAGAGGTGCACTGTAGTTTGAACGCTTGAAAAAAAGAAAAAAACCAAAATGTGAATATTTTCTACATATCGTCCACATCTAGTGCAATAGTAGCATAACTAAGAACAAAAGCATTAGAGCTATCACTGAATGAACATTTCAGCCTTCAATAATGGCCACATTTTCATTAAGCTTGTCATCTCTTCAGCTGAAACTGTGCATTTTGAGTTTACTGACAGGTTATGTAACATATCCACATGTTCAACAAATACTACCTCCTTCAATTCAACATATGCAAGTCTGAAAAAGTTATGAGAATGTTTACAATGTTAGGATTCCTAACCAGAAATTACCCATTCTCCCAGTAGTTGCCCCTAAGTGATAATGGGAGAGAACAGGAAAATAAATGAATTTAGTAACTGGGAAAAAATATTCAAAGCAGATTTAGAAAACTGATGCTGCCGACATACATATTGTGGGCAGATGTTTTTAAAAGCATACAGAGGAGGCAAAGAAAGAAAACAAAAAGGGCAGAAAGATAGTTGGTCAATCAATATAGTTTTATAGTTGGGGTGGTTAGAGATGAGGAAGAGAAGGTGGTGAAAGATTAGAAGAGGAGAAGAAAGCTGCTAAGCGGAATTCTTAGTGATCAGTCAGAAAATTATAGGCTGACCACTTACAAAAATTAAATTTTTTATCTGTCAGGACAGCACAGTTTAAGTTCTTTGCGCACATCTTTCCTTGAAGCAAAAAGCAATGAACCACTAAGTTCTATTTACCTTGTAAAGCAGTAAGCCGTTCGTTGGTGAAATCATTGTCAGCCTGTAAGGCTTCAATCCTAGCCTGAAGTAACTGTTCCTTCTCTTCCATTTCATCTATTCTGTGCTGCAACTCCTTCTTCTCAGATAGGGCTTTCTGCTGAATCTCTTCTTGTTTCCCTTCTGCCTGCTGTTCACAGACAAAATTGGCACAGTAAATCACTAAAAAACAAAGTCTCCTTAGTTAAGGATTTTAAAATTAGGGGACAAGATGGTGGTTTTGTAGTAATGCTACCACTATGAAAGTTCCAGCACCCCATTACTACATTTAAATATAATTGGCGGACTTCCCCGCTGTATTGTTCCCCCACTTGAGGAACCCCCGCCCACCGGCATGCTGTGACGCCACATTGGTGGGGTTTACAACAGCTTTTGACAAATGGGAACATGGGGAACAGTCTCCGTGGGGGGAGGGGTGCACAGGCATGTACAGCTCCTGGGGGGAGGAAAAGGATCATGTGCAACAGGGGGAAATCCGGTGCGTGCGTATGTGGTGGTGGGGTGTTGTGAAATCCATTTGAAAAATATATATATATATATATATTTTTTAAACAGGCCCACGTGATGCCATAGGGCCCACGTCCAAAGATTCCTTTTGACTCGGTATCAAAAATATGGCAGGAATAGCTGGCAGTGGAGCTTTGAGCTACACACAGCTTTTCTCGCCCGAGTTGACTCTTAGTCAAAAAATTATAAAATTCCACCCTACTATTTTCGATTAACTTTAAAAAAAGTTTATTGAACTATTAACAATATTACATAAAAACTCTGATATTAAACAAAATGAAACTATGTCTACAAAGGAAACCTACATGGGATGGAAATGTGAAAACAGATTGATGAAATAAAAATATGATCCCCTGCTGGATAAATAAATGCAAGTTTGCTACTGCTGAAGCTATTAGTCAAAAAAATATACTTATGATGCAATAGTTTTGTGCAAAACATTTTCTTAAGGTATCTTATATTAAAGACGAGAAACAAAGACACAGATCTGTAGAACAGTAAGGTGCACAAATCTTTGCTTTGCACTGAAAAGGAAACTTTTGTGAGGGCCATGAAGAATCCAGCACGCGTTTGTAGAGTCAAACGGAAAGTAACTTTATTTACAACGCTATAGACACAACAGCAGTAGCTCATCACTATTTCCTTCACTTGCTGGTACCACACTGGCCAGCTCCATTTCGGCAGGTGCAACTGCTAATGATTTCCTGCCCCCCCCCCCTCCATTGGGGGAGCTCACACACCCCAAAATATATTATGGGATAACGAACAGTCTCCAGCCAACAGGATTCAGACAGGTTATAACAACCCTTCCCCCACCAAAGTCCAAGACCCTGGCGAAGGAGGGCCTCAGACACGTTTTACAGCAAGCTGGGTATCATTTGCACAAGGCGCTGGACCAGGTGACGTGTAACGTGAAGGCAAATGGCGCTTGCGAAATGAATTACGTAAAGTCCGCGAGCCGTGGAACTGAGGACTTCCTCTCAGATGTCCTCAGTGTTGAACTCGGAGTCAGAGTCAAGAACCACCATCACCTTGGCGTCTGAACACCCGTGGGGTTCTGTAATGACTCGAGCAGACCTTGAGTGCTGCCTCAGAGGGAGATCTCGAAAATGAACATCCACTGTGTCCGAATATGGTAGTTGCTGCGGTTGGAGAAGGGATCACCGAGGATGGGGAAATCCGTGGAAGAGGCGGCCTTCTGGATCGAATGTAGTCTAAATACTTGCATTCAATACGACCTGGGCTTCTATCTGGCAAGAGATTGGGCACATTCGTCGAAAGGTAACGCCGGGGACCCACTGGGCACCACCAGCAAAATTTTGAACAAACACCAGGTCTCCTGGTGCAAACTGCCGGATCGGCCGATGTCGAGAAAGGCCATGCCCCTGCCGTTCCTGAGTTTGCTGTGCTTTCGTGCCAATGTCCGGGAAAACCGGCGGGTATGAAGTCTGCGGCTCATTAGGAGTTCCGTGGAAGCTACCCCAGTCACCGCATGCGGAGTGGTCCAATAAGAAAACAAAAAATGAGCCAATCTATTGTCCATGCACCCGGAAGACTGTTTCTTGAGGCCCCGTTTGAACATCTGAAATGTGTGCACCGCCAGCCCATTGGAAGCCAAATGGTACGGAGCGGTGCGCATATGTCGTATGTCGCTCATCTTCATGAACCCTTCAAACTCCTGACTTGTGAAAGGAGTGCCATTAGCCGTGACGAGGCCATGCATGCTAAAAGATAAACTCAGCTTCTTCATGGTTGTGTAAGACATTGTTCCCGCTATCCTGTACACCTCGACCCACTTCCATTAGGCATCGATAAGAGGAAAATGGATCTTTGAAAAGGGCAGACGGAATCTGCATGCAAGTGCGCCCAAGGCCGCCCTGCCCATTCCCAGTGATGTAGGGGCGGGGCCGGCGGATGCTCTTGGCAAACGGAGTAGTGTTGGGCCACCTTCTCAATGTTGGTGTCGAGGCCCGGCCACCAGACATAACTTTGTGCCACCATTTTCATCACTCTCAAACTTCGTGCCACCATTTTCATTTTGGTCATGCCTGGATGACCATTGTGATGTTCCTTTAGTATCCTGCTCTTTATCCAAGACGACCATGAGTCCCCCACAAGAGGATACCATCTTCCACGTTGAGTT
Source organism: Scyliorhinus torazame (assembly GCF_047496885.1). Taxonomy (NCBI): domain Eukaryota; kingdom Metazoa; phylum Chordata; class Chondrichthyes; order Carcharhiniformes; family Scyliorhinidae; genus Scyliorhinus; species Scyliorhinus torazame. The sequence continues at coordinate 170,476,749 of NC_092719.1, forward strand.
CTGACAGCTTGGTGGAAAATGCCTGCAACTCCCTTGGGAGCTGTCTATGCTGCCCATTATACAAGATCTATAGGATCGGATCTGTCTGTGTCCACTCACGGATCCGCGATGCCGTGACAGGCAAAGAGTACATAAAATTCAAGGTTGCGACCACCTCACCTGTCATGCGAGTCAACAAGGGACTGGTCGACAAAAGCAATCAGCTCAGTGCATTGGCATTCGCTATATGGGTCCCTGGTTTATACTCCAAAGAATACCTGTAGGCAGTGAGCAGCTTTGCCCAGCGCTGGATCCACTCGGAAGCAATGGGCGGAATTGGCTTATCCTCTCTGAAAAGTCCCAGCAGAGGCTGGTTTAGCACAGGGCTAAATCGCTGGCTTTGAAAGCAGACCAAGGCAGGCTAGCAGCATGGTTCAATTCCCGTACCAGCCTCCCCGAACAGGCGACAGAATGTGGCGACTAGGGGCTTTTCACAGTAACTTAATTTGAAGCCTACTTGTGACAATAAGCGATTTCATTTCATTCATGACTGGTAACGATAGTGAAGTGGCGGCCATAAACATATTGCTGGAAGTGTTTCACTGCAAAGACCAACGGCAGGACCTCCTTTTCAATCTGCACGTACTTATTTTCCACTACATTCAATGTGCAGGTAGATGCAAGCTATCGGCCGCTCAGCTTCGTTCTCCATCTTGTGAGACAGGACGGCCCCAGTACCATATGGGGAGGCATCACATGTGATGAACAAAGGCTTTGCAGGATCATGGGTGGGTTAGTAACCCGGATGATGATAATTGTTACTTCATCCGCAGAAAAGCGGTTTCTTGCGGCTGACCCCAAACCCAGGTGTGATCCTTCTTCAACAGAAGGTGCAGCGAGGCCGAGAAAAGAACGATGACCCTAAGCATCTGCGGGGTGGGGGCCTGTTAGATTGCACGCACCTTCCCTGCGACGGGGTGCAAACCTTCATGGTCCACCCGATAACCAAGATAGATCACTTCCTTCACCTTAAAGGCACACTTTGCACGACGTAAATGGACTCCAACCTCTGAGAAGCATTTAAGCGCAGCCTCCAAATTATCCAAATGTCCTTGCTCCGAAGCTCCCGTAATCAAGGCATCGTCTCAGTAAACAGCGACATGTGGCAAACCTCGCAAGATGCTCCCCATGATGCATTGAAAAATAGCATAGGCACAGGACACTCCAAAGGCAACCATGTATACTCATACATGTCCCTGTGCTTTTTGATAGTAACATATGGCCGGGAGGCAGAGTCCAACTCCAGCTGCAGGTAGACGTGACTCATATCCAATTCTGTGAACGAGAGTCTGCCTGCAAGCTTTGCGTAGAGATCTTTCTTCGATGGTGGGCACGGGATATCGGTCACGCCGGGAATCAGTGTTCACTAAGTTTATAGTTGCCGCACGAGCGAACTGTATTATCCGGCTTCATTACCGGAACTACTGCCGCTGCTCAGTCAGCGAAACGGACGGGCCTGATAATGCCCAGGGACTCCAAATGAGTGAGCTCCACTTCTACTTTCTCGAACAAGGCATAAGGCCTTGGCTTGGCTTCGAGGTCAACCTGAATACAGGCTACGGTCCCTTTTATTTTCCCCTAACCAGGCTGGAAAACCTCTGGGCATCGTCCTAGTGCCTCCGTCAAACCTCCAGAACCCGTTTGAATAATGTACTGTCATTACAGCTACAAATGGCGCAACCAGTCCGACCCAACAGGCTGGGCCTGCGGCTGTGCACCACGATGAGTGGGAAACGCCCTTCCTGGCAACCGTAAGCAACAGGAATCATCGCAGACCCAGAAATATCCAATGGTTCCCCGTATAGGTGGCCACCATGGCCTGTGTATCGGCCAATGCAATGGTCTGTATACCCTGCTTGATGCAGTTAAATGTCTTCTGGCCAACTATGGAGACTTCTGCGCAGGTGTCTAACTCCATCTCAAGGGAGTGAACATTGAACCATTCCATCACCTTAATGGGGACCATTCGGGGAGCTGCCACACAATGCAGGTGTAGGCATTCGTCCTCCGTCTCCACATCCTTGAGAGCAGTATCCTCAGGTTCATCCAAATGGAAAGTGCGGCCTCTGGGCAGGTCCCAGCTCCTGCCAGAACGACAGCCTCTCTGACGCCCCCAGGACCTGCGTCCGCAGGGTTCGGTGCCCACAAGTCCTATACTGACGCGGTTCCTCGTCCATTGGTTCTGGAGAAGGTTCCTTTTGGGGACGAACGTCCGATGGCCACTGCCGTTGAACCTTATGCCGCCCCACCTAAGGTACAGCAGGGGTGCGGGAGGTGCTTTTGGACGGAAGGGGGTGCGTCCAAAGGCGTGCACTTCCATTCCCTGTAGCTTCTGCAATCCTCGTTCTGTGCTCTCTCGGGACACCGGTATCTGGATTGCCTGATGAAAGGTCAATGTCGGGTCGGCTAACAGTTTCCTACGGTTTGCCGCGTTGTTGATGCCGCAAACCAAACGGTCTCGTACCATCTCTGACAAAGTGTCACTATAGTCACAGTACCCCGCAATGCTGCATAGCCTGGATAAGCACTCAGCAAGGGATTCTCCAGGGGTCCTCACTGTGGTGTTAACCAGTAATACTGGACTATCATGGATGAGGTTGGGTTAAAATGTCACCCCACCAAGGTCAAAAGTTCATCATACATTTTACTGCCAGGTGCGCCTGGGTACGTAAGGTTTATCACCCCAAACGTGTGTGCGCTGCAGGCGGAATGACTGCCTGGCATTCGTTACTGGTGATGTTATTCGCCCGGAAGTATTAACACATCCGTTGTGTGTACTCGTTCCAACTCTCCAGTGCAGCATCAAAGGCATCCAAACGTCTGTAAAGAGGCATGGTGCAACAGAAAAAAAAACTTCCAACCTGTATCCAACTAAAGTCCAAGGAAGTGGCTTCAGCAGAGTAGACGGCTATCAAATTTTAGCGCTCGTCGCCAGTTTTGTGAGGGCCACAAAGAATCCAGCACGAGTTTGTAGAGTCAAACAGAAAGTAACGTTATTTACAACTTTATATATTTACAACGATATGTACACAGCAGTAGTTCACCACTGCTTCTTGAAACAGTATGTAGTTAGTCCAACTCGGGAAGGGGCCGCACTGGACCTGGTATTGCAGAATGAGCCCGGCCAGGTAGACGTTTCAGTAGGAGAGCAGGTCAGGAACAGTGACCACAATTCAGTAAGCTTTAAGGCACTGATGGATAAAGATGTGTGTAGCCCTCACATGAAGTGCTAAATTGGGGGAAGACTAATTACAACAATATTAGGCAGGAACTGAAGAATATAGATTGGGCCAGATGCTTGAGGGAAAATCAACATCTGGCATGTGAGAAGCATTCAAGTGTAAGTTGACAGGGATTCAGGATCGGCATGTGCCTGGAAGGATGAAGGATAAATATGGCAAGTTTCGGGAACCTTGGATAACGTCAGATATTGTGAGCCTAGTCAAAAAGAAAAAGGAAGCATTTTTCAAGGCTAGGAGGCTGGGAACACACAAAACAAGTATGCAATACAAGAAAAGTAGAATGAAACTTAAGCAAGGAGTCAGGAGGGTTAAAAGATGTCACAAAAGGTCATTGGCCAGCAGGATTAAGGAAAATCCAAACGCCAGGGAGAGGTTTGGCCCACTCAAGGACAAGGGAGGGAGTCAGAGGAAATTAATGAGATTTTAAATAAATACTTTGCGTCAGTATTTCTCCAAAGAGAAGGACTTGGTAGATGATGAGTCTGGGGAAGTCTCTGTCGATAGTTTGGATCATGTCGAGATCAAAAAGGAGGCATTGGGGGTTTTCAAAAACATTAAAGTAGACCAGTCCCCAAGACCTGATACCCCAGAATACTAAGAGAGGCAAGGGAGGAAATTGCTGGGGCCTTGAGAGAAATCTTTGTATCCTCACTGGCTACAGGGTAGGTTCCAGAGGATTGGAGAATAACCAATGTTCCTTTGTTTAAGAAGAGTAGCAAGGATAATCCAGGTAATTACATGCCGGTGAGCCTTACGTTAGTGGTAGGGAAATTTTCAGAAAGGATTCTTCAAAACAGGATTTAATCCCACTTGGAAATAAGTGGACATATTAGCGAGGGGCAACATGGTTTTGTGAAGGGTAGGTTGTGTCTCACTAACTTGATCGAGTTTTGAGAGAAAGTGATGAAGATGATTGATGAGGGTAGGGCAGTGGATGTTGCCTACATGGGCTTCAGTAAGGCCTTTGACGAGGTCCCTCATGGCAGACTGGTACAGAAGATGAAGTTGCACGGGATCAGAGGTGAGCTGGCAAGATGGATACAGAACTAGCTCAGTCACAGAAGACAGAGGGTAGCAGTGGAAGGGTGTGTTTCTGAATGGAGGGCTGTGACTAGTGGCATTCCTCAGGGATCAGTGCTGGGACCTGTCGTGAAAAATAGGAAGAATATGACATCTGAAACATGAAAGTAACATTGAGAATGCCTGAGACTGTTAATGAAAGGGAGAAGTCCCACAAGGGGTTAACAGCAGCCTGTTTTGAAAGCAGACAGCTTCACAGACAGGGAAGAAAACAGATAGGAGCTTCATTTTAATTTACAAGTTAGAAAAGTCATTTGATAGACTTAAACTCTTAAAAGGTATATGAAAGGGAACAGTATTTCACTAATCTTTAAGCAATGAATTATTTTATTGGACAATTAAGAAAAGCAGCCAGAATCTAAAGTTTAAGATAAGGAACAACTGTTAAGTGTGAAAAGTTGCTGACACTGGTAATAAAGTGAAACAACTGATTTACAAATTAAGAAAACTAGAAGGTGACAAGGTTACATTATAACATACACCATTTTGACATTAAAACCTTTTAGAAGATGGCCAAAGCAGATAAAGTTAGAGTCAGAGGGGATAACCTTATCATGACATTAGCTTAACCCAAAATGACCCTGGTCGAAACTGAGAAAACTCATTGAAAAAGACATAAATCCAAAAGAGTGCTAACTATGACGCAGACAAATTAATTACATGTTAAGCAAAGCGAGAAAATTCCAGTAAGGAATGGCGAGCTGGTGAGGATGAAGCTGCGCTGTCGCTGTTAAAATAGCGCCACGCTTCTAAACCGATAAAACTTAGCTTTCAAACTGTCAAGCAGGCAGTCTGAAGGGTGCCAGGGCAGAAGTTAAGGGACCCCAAATTGCTATAAAAACTGGGGAAAATGAGCAGAAAATCACTTCTTCCTCGGTGATGGGACGAGCAGCATCTGAAGACCGAGCAGCCCAGAGAACCGAACAGAAGACCAAAAGTTAAAGAAAACTGATTGTCAAGAGTGACTTGAAAGTCTGCAACTGGTCCGAACAAGAAAAGATCTTTTTACCTTTCTGTAAAAGTAGTTATTCTCTTTTAACTTGAAAATAAAGTTTAAGTTTAAATTGATAACCTGAAAGAATGGTTATTATTTCCTTTAGAAAGTTTACTTTACTTTACTTTGGAAGCCAGACCCGTGTGTAAGCTACTAAGTGCTGAGTAAATAAAATTCTTCTATGAAGATACGGGTTATGCCGGGGGATAATTTGAAACACTAGTTTGACCCGAATAGCATCCGAATAAGTCTGCATAGGAGTCAGGGAGTGAGAATCCCTGCTCACCATTTAGAATAAATTGACCCTCTTTGGTATAGGGGGAATTCTAAGAATATTAGTGAGGTTAAAAACGACATGGTGTCCAAATGTGGTTCATTTTGAAAGTTGAAAGTTTGTGGGGCATCAGGACCCTGCGGGTCATTCTAAATTACTCCATAGCACCCAGCGTTGAGGCCTAGAATATTAGGAATTTCTAGGTTGGGCCACCTAAAATATTAGAAATTTCTAGGCCAGGCGAGGTTAGAACATTGGAAGTTTCTGGTTGAGCGTGGCCGCCTGGAATATTAGAAGTTTCTAGGCGAGCAAACTATACCAGCCGAGTTAGTTTGAAAGTCATGGGTGATTGACTTAGAAGGATTCTGTAGGATCGGGGGGACTTGGGACTCAGTTGGGTGGGAGAGTTCGTAGTCCAGAATATACTAACCCTGGGTAGAAGTCTGCAGGACGGCTTGGTAACTAGTACCAAGAGTCCTGCATCCAACTGGTAGAAGTAGGCCAGAAATAAATCCTCCTTGGAGTCAGGCAGATTGTGAGGATAGAACCTGGAGCAATAGGGATACCTAGAAAACGTTGGGGACCAATCAATCGACCCTTAACGAACACAGGATAGTGCCTTAGGTACCTTTGCGATAACTGCCCACGACGGGTACATATCCCTTAATTTCAGATCGTGACTGAAAGGGACCACCAGTCACAGTTATAAAGACAGGAAGAAAGATCAGCCATGATCTCATTGAATGGTGGAGCAGGCTCGAGGGGCCAGATGCAGGACTCTTGGTACTAGTTACCAAGCCGTCCTGCAGACTTCTACTGAACATTTTGTTACTGGTGCTCTCTCTTGATTCTAACATACAGTTGTTAAATCCAATCTCCTGAATGTCCTGAAAATTAATGACTTCCTCCGTTATATTTAAACATTTGTTTATTCTTAGTTTTATTATGTGTTCTCTGTGATTCAATCTGGTATCTATTTTTCCATATCTCCTGCTCCTAGTTCTTATGTTATGTTCTTATAACTAAAATAGTTAAAAAATCCACAAAATAGCAATTAGGGTAATCTTCTTGCCCTGGAATACGGGCGAGAGAGATGGAGCAATGGAACAGGAATGGAGAGAATTAAAAGAGCAGAGGAACTCTTGGAAGAAAGTGATTTATCAGGAGGGAGACATATCATTCTTTGTAAGGGTGCATCGAGCCCTGCAGAATAGAGATCCGATTGGGATCCTTACAGCATTATGTAAATTTGCATTTGAAAGAAAAGCTGAATCACTAATTTTGTTCGGACCCAAGCAGAAGCAAGCAGCTGCTCAAGTGGGCAGGATATACTCTAGATTGGTTAAAATTTTCGATCAGAACAATATGAAAGAAATAACTCAAATTCCTAGTGAATACAAAATTAAGTCAAAACTGGCAAAAGAGTATAGAAAACTGTTGCAAAACAATGAGACGTTAGAAATGGAGGAGGATGAGGAATCAGTTTTAGAATCAGATAGTACTGAGAAAACAGTAGGGCTGCAAACGAGTGCGCTACGTGAAAACAGAGGCGAGAAAGAGCAGATGGAGATTTTAAAAATCCTACACCAAGGAGGAAAGCAAATACAATTAGTGGCTGGAGATTTTGTGAATGCCAAAGAGAATGTACAGGTTAATCCTTCCAATAAAGAAGAGAGACAGGTTTCTGGTAGATAGGAGAAGAGCAGAGGCTGGTTGTAGGAGAATTGACCAGAACAGACATCAACCACAGGAGAGGTGTTCGGGACCCTCCAGAGGGGGATTCTGAGGTAGAGGCAGAGGTGGACACAGTGTAAATTGAATGGATGCGGCTTCTCCACTTAAAATGGCAATCCACAATCAGCCCACAGAAACTGAAAACGGTGATTTAGAAGTAGAGTATGGTGGAGAGAGATTTATAGTGGACACGGGGGCTGAAGTGTCAATGGTTAGGGGAGAAGCTGGAAATCCGACAGGGAAAGATTACATTATAGAGGGGGTATTAGGAAATAGAAATGTTAGACCCGAAGTGAGAACGGCAAACATAAGCAATTAGAACAGAAAGAGCAGCGGGAAAAGATGGATGAAATTTTGGCGGATATGAATATCCAAACAATTCATCAGAGAGCACATATAAAAGGAACAGGTGAACTGTGTAAAGGCAATCAGGAAGTGGATGAGCTGGCCAGACTTCGGATGTTTATTTTGGGAAACACTTGGAACAAAACGGCAGAGCATCGAACAATTATCAGACAGATACATGAAGCTACAGGACATGGAGGTACCACTGTGGTGGCAAGAGAAATGGGGAAGCTAGGAATTAGAATAGCATATTGGAGGAAACACTTAGCGGCAGTTAGAAGAGATTGTGAACGATGTATGGCCTGTGGGTGCTAGAAAGGGAATAAAACTTATGGGAGTGTAAAAACTGAGAGGCCAATGGAGGAATAGTCATTGGATTATGCAGGACCGCTTTTTCCTAGAAGCAGCAAAGGTAATCTGTACTTTTTGGTCAAAGCTGACAGTTGTACGGGGGAAACTGACCTTAGACCCACCTGCAAAGCAAATGGAGCCACTACCACAAGGGTGTTAGCAGAAATGATGATCTCGAGAGGTTGGCCAAAATCACTTAGAATGGACAATGCATCACACTTTAGGAATAATAGTTATTAACTTTTGTGCGGACAGAGGAATAATAATCAATTGGGCTGTGAAATATGCGCCTGAGAGTAATGGAATGGCAGAGAGATCAGTGTGAAAATTTAATGATTGTATAATTAAAAATCGGAACGATCTTTCATAAAAACCCTGTCGTAATCAGAATTAAAGAAATTGAAGTGAAAGCAGAAGCAATACCCGAAATGTATCAGGGAAAGTTCAGACCAGATTGGACCACTATGCGAGCGAAAGAGGTGTTTGAGATTCTTCGAATCTCACTCAGGGGTGCAATGATAGAAGGAGGAGGCTTAACCGGCCTTAATTGTATGATGTTTGTACATGAAAAAAACCCCACACCAGCAAAGAAAGGAAAAAGAAAGAGATGGTGGCAAAGGAAATCTGGAAGTCCTGGAGAGGGCACTTCTGGAATATCCAGACAAGAACAGAAAACACAGATTAAAAAATACGGCCCTCTCCAACTTTAACCCGTTCGTTTGATTTTTCAGATGGAGAGAATGATACAGACCCATTTGTTTGGAAGGAGAAAAAGAACTACAATCAAGAGGGAAATAAGAATCGGGGTTGAAGGAGAAATGGAAGTAATTAGGACAAAGAGTAAAATGGATTGGCTAAAATGGGGGGGCAACGATATTAACGGGGATTACAGTAATTCGTTTGGGATTATTCGTATGGCTAATTGCGTTAGGGAAGTCAGGTGAAATAATGGGATATGGAAAAATAGATACCAGATTGAATCACAGAGAACACATAATAAAACTAAGAATAAACAAATGTTTAAATATAACGGAGGAAGTCATTAATTTTCAGGACATTCAGGAGATTGGATTTAACAACTGTATGTTAGAATCAAGAGAGAGCACCAGTAACAAAATGTTCAGTAAAATGTGGGGAGCACTTACAAACAGTCTGGGATACATACTGAACCTATCAGACAGATTGAAGATTTTTAAACAGTATGCGGGAAAAACTAATGATACTCAATGGGACCCCGAGAAAGGACAAATTAAGATAGGAAATGCATTACAGAATAAAACCACTAGTAGGAGAATGAAACAAAATAGATGGAATAAATTCCTCAAACCACCAATAAAAGGAATTTTATGTGAATTAAAATCCAATCTCACAGGTTGGAATATTAGTGATGTATGGGTGAATGAAGGAAGTATTGAATTAACTAAAGTAAAGACAGGTAAAGAACAGGTATAGGTAAAAGAAATAATGAACAGATTAGAAGGCCGGAATGAAATCACTATAATCAGGAATGTAACGCTAATAGATAGAGGAGCATGTTATGAAGTAATAAGCGAAGAAGTCACAACACAAATTAGTTTAGAAGATCCAAATTCAAATAATAACAATAATAAAGGATCAGATAATTCAATGAAAGATTGGTGGACCGAGTTAAAGAAGAGATGGAGGAATAGGTTACACGGCATCGCCTGTGCTCCCATGTTAACGAGAGGACCGGTGTGGCTGGTAATCAGACCGGAGAATAAGAGCAAAGTAAAGGTAGCACTAATTAATTCATTTCCATGGGTACATTATAGAGAGGAATGGGGATTAGCAATAGATGGGGGGGGAAAAACAAAACTTCAAGACAAACAGAGAGTACAGAAGGAATTATTGGTATTCGAGGAGAAAAACTAAAAGTGAGTAAACTAGGAATATTTTATAGCGAAGGGTGGAACGTGGATATGGATAAGGTTCAGGACATAGAAAAAGGGATGATGAGAAAAATAATGGAATTATGGCATGGTCGACAAAAGAAAGATGTTACTAACGGATGGAAGGGTTTGGCTACCCACCCAGAGGATGCTGAAGGAGAATGGATATTAGGTCCGTGTAAAGAACAGTGTGTCAGTAGCAGTCTCTCAAAAAGGGCAACAACCTGCGATGCATCTGAAAGGAAATACAACTGTACTGAGCAGTTATACGGAGGAAGAATGGAAAGGTATTTGGTGAGACAGAAAGTAGCAGGAGGATTTAGTCAACTTGAGGCCTACGAAGGACGTATAGGTCAAGCCTACAGGTTTATTGGATTTACTGAAGGGGAGCTAATTAAAATATTAGAAAAACCAACAACATAGACACCTGAATATACATTGATATTAGCAAAATTGTTTGGTGACTTCTTTATCAAAAACTCATTAAAAATAGCATCACCATTAATGGGGAGACTATCAAGAGGGAGATACCACTGGAACAAAGAAATAAAAATTGCATCAAGAGCAGTGACCTCAGGGTATAGGACTGTTGTTCCAATACCTTGGGTAGAGACAAAATGAGGATTTAATTTTATAGGAAAATTTAGTAAATGGAGGGAACCTAAGAAGGAGATTGAATTTGAACGATGTACATGGGGAAAAATGATGAGAATGAAAGACAGTAGTCAAGCAAAAACAGTATGTTTAAAAAGGGAACACCCTGAAACAGGACCAAGTCTGATGAAACAGTTAACAGCTAGATAAGGTTCAGGCAAAAAGGAGAATTAGATGGCCACTTGGTATGTGGCTAGGACAGTTAGATCAGGAATAGTTTGCCAAATGGACGATAACAAAATGTTAATGGAAGGATGGAAAGATTTCAAGGAAGAAGAATGGTATAAGGGAGCAACTTGGAATAGGACAAGCCCAAATAAAACAATTAACACTGGTGTGTCAGGAATAGAACACCTCCCATATTATCCCAGCTGGAGTAATTTGGGACACAATTTGGTAGACGTGGCTTTAAATATTAAAGAAACAGTTAAAACAGCAATTAAAATTATAACAAGTCCATTTAAATGGTTTTGGACTATGTTAACCTGGATTCTAAACAATTGGTACTTGTTTGTATCAATTGCAGGAGGAGTAATAGTCGGTGCATTGCTATGGAAATTGGGAATTTTAAAATTATGTAGAATTTAATGCTGCAAGTGTTGCAATAAAATTGCTCAAAGAAAAGAGAAAAAAATTATACAATTGGCTACATATTTGAGGAAAGTAAATGATAAGGCCAGGAAGAAATCTTCTCAATTTAGAACTAAACCAAAATATCAAATAATTGCTGAGGAGTGAAATCTCCGGACACCAGCTCTGGCTGGACATGTGTCCTGAGAGCCAGCTGATGGATGATCGGAGGTCTCCACGGGATGTCTATTACATGATGGATTTATTGAGGGTCTCGACAGGTAAAAAGAGAAAACAACGGCATGGAAGACAAATTTCTTTTTATTACTTAATGAAGCAGATATATTATGCTTGATGTTGCGACGGGGAATATATGACAAATGTATTAAACGTAGTTGCCTTGAGGCATTATGATAGTAATTTAAAAATGTTATGTATCTTATACAATACTGTTATGTATGTAAGAGAGAAAAAAAAGATGGCTGAAGCAAGACCTGACATGGCTTGATATATGTGATACCTATTGATAACAGGAGAATATGGAATGCTGATGGTTTGTTGTTTAAAGCAAGAAGTAGCACTCTGAAAATAACGACAGACTGCATCAGGTCGGCAGTCGCATGTCTAGCACTAAGCGAGCAGTGGGGTCTGTCAAAATCATGAATTATTATAGGACACCAGTATGGGTTAGATGAGCGATGAATAGGTATATAAGGATGGGCATAAGCTAAAAGTTTTCAGAAAGATTTGGAACAAGTGGTGGGACATCCCTTTAACTCTCACGACTGAGAAAAGAACATAGGAGAATCCAGCATGTTTTTCGCTGAAGATCTGCAAGACATGCAACTGTTTGAACAAATACTGTTGAATCAGCCACTGCAGGCGGGAGGATTTCATGTTTATCTAGAAACTGATAAGGTCATGGTTCGAAAGGAGGCCAGTGGATTTGACTGGCTAACGCCGCAACCTGCTGGATGCATTAAATGTTTCAGAACTAGTAATAGAAACGGGTTTTTCACCACTTTAGGGTGGCCGTGTGGTGACTGTTATCAAGGCAGGTATAAACTTCATGCCCTTAAGGACATGATAACAGAGGACAGGAATCTTAGTGAGACATGGCAATCAGTTTCGATAGGATGTAGAGCGAATGGCCACGGCCGTAGTTGGTTTAGAGACATATTGCAAACTCATCAGAGATATCGAGGAATAGAGGCAGGTACAAAGACACCTTTTAGATTAATGAAGACTGGGTGTAAATGGTTAATACATGATACAGTCATTTATGCGACCGGTGAAGAAGGCAAGGCAAATTGGATGCCAAGGGAATGGGATTCTCGCACGCCAGCAATAAACACGACGACCTTTTTGGTTACTGTTGAATTAAGAGGCTTACTGATCCTAAGGGACACGAGGAGGCTTATCCGGTGCTGCTATCCCAAGGAGGTAAAATGCTTTGGAGGTAGTGGGACACGTGGCAAACAGCTATTGTTACCTTACTGGACGGCGGCCACTATGATTCGAAGTAATTACAATTAGGGTATAACCAGTCTACCAACACTGGTGTGAGAAATGGATATTTACACAAGATTTAAAATAGGGCAATTGGATATTGACAAAATGATTAGGGGGATAAACATTGGATGGGATATGTCATGTTTCAAATATCAAGAGGGGGTGTCGTGTAAAATCGGAAGAATATGACATTTGAAACATGAAAGTAACACTGAGAATGCCTGAGACTTTTAATGAAAGGGTGAAGTGCCACAAGGGGTTAACAGCAGCCTGTTTTGAAAGCAGACAGCTTCACAGACAGGGAAGAAAACAGATAGGAGCTTCATTTTAATTTACAAGTTAGAAAAGTCATTTGATAGACTTAAACTCTTAAAAGGTATATGAAAGGGAACAGTATTTCACTAATCTTTAAGCAATGAATTATTTTATTGGACAATTAAGAAAAGCAGCCAGAATCTAAAGTTTAAGATAAGGAACAACTGTTAAGTGTGAAAAGTTGCTGACACTGGTAATAAAGTGAAACAACTGATTTACAAATTAAGAAAACTAGAAGGTGACAAGGTTACATTATAACATACACCATTTTGACATTAAAACCTTTTAGAAGATGGCCAAAGCAGATAAAGTTAGAGTCAGAGGGGATAACCTTATCATGACATTAGCTTAACCCAAAAATGACCTTGGTCGAAACTGAGAAAACTCATTGAAAAAGACATAAATCCAAAAGAGTGCTAACTATGATACAGACAAATTAATTACATGTCAAGCAAAGCGAGAAAATTCCAGTAAGGAATGGCGAGCTGGTGAGGATGAAGCTGCGCTGTCGCTGTTAAAGTAGCGCCACGCTTCTAAACCGATAAAACTTAGCTTTCAAACTGTCAAGCAGGCAGTCTGAAGGGTGCCAGGGCAGAAGTTAAGGGACCCCAAATTGCTATAAAAACTGGGGAAAATGAGCAGAAAATCACTTCTTCCTCGGTGATGGGACGAGCAGCATCTGAAGACCGAGCAGCCCAGAGAACCGAACAGAAGACCAAAAGTTAAAGAAAACTGATTGTCAAGAGTGACTTGAAAGTCTGCAACTGGTCCGAACAAGAAAAGATCTTTTTACCTTTCTGTAAAAGTAGTTATTCTCTTTTAACTTGAAAATAAAGTTTAAGTTTAAATTGATAACCTGAAAGAATGGTTATTATTTCCTTTAGAAAGTTTACTTTACTTTACTTTGGAAGCCAGACCCGTGTGTAAGCTACTAAGTGCTGAGTAAATAAAATTCTTCTATGAAGATACGGGTTATGCCGGGGGATAACTTGAAACACTAGTTTGACCCGAATAAGTCTGCATAGGAGTCAGGGAGTGAGAATCCCTGCTCACCATTTAGAATAAATTGACCCTTTTTGGTATAGGGGGAATTCTAAGAATAGTGGTGAGGTAAAAACTACAGACCTTTGCTGTTTGTAATATACATATCAATTATTTGGAGGAAAATGTAACTGGTTTGATTAGTAAGTTTGCGGACGACACAAAGGTTGGTAGAATTACGGATAGCGAGGAGGACAGTCAGAGGATACAGCAGGATATAGATCAGTAGAGACTTGGGCGTAGAGATGGCAGATGGAGTTTAATCCGGACAAATGTGAGGTAATGCATTTTGGAACGTCTAAAACAGATGGGAAATATACAGTAAATGGCAGAACCCTCAAGAGTATTGATCGGTAGAGGGATCTGGATGTACAGGTACACAGGTCACTGAAAGTAGCAAGGCAGGTGGAGAAGGTAGTTAGGAAGGCATACGGCATGCTTGCCTTCATTGGCAGGGGAACGGAGTTTAAAAATTGGCAACTGATGTTGCAGCTTTATAGAACCTTAGTTAGGCCGCACTTGGAATATAATGTTCAATTCTGGTCGCCACACTACCAGAAGGATGTGGGGTTCTGGAGGGGGTACAGAAAAGATTTACCAGGATGTTGCCTGGTATGGAGGGCATTAGCTATGAGGAGAAGCTGGAGAAACTTGGTTTGTTCTCACTGGATCGACAGAGGTTGAGGGGCGACCTGATATAAGTCTACAAGATTATGAGGGAAGTTTTTTCCCAGGGTGGAAGAGTCAGTTACTAGGGGGCATAGGTTTAAGGTGCGAGGGGCAAGGTTCAAAGGAGATGTACGATTTTACACAGAGGCTGGTGGGAGCCTGGTACTCGTTGCCAGGGGAGGTAGTGGAAGCAGATATGATAGTGACTTTTAAGGAGCGTCTTATCAAATACATGAATAGGATGGGAATAGAGGAATATGGTCCCCGGAAGGGTAGGGTTTTTTAGTTCAGATGGGCAGCATGGTTGGTGCAGGTTTGGACGGCCGAAGGACTGTTCCTGTGCTGTAAATTTCTTTGCTTCCTTCATTAGCCGGTACCACACTGGCCAGCTCTATTTATACAGGGACAACTGCTAATAATTTCCCTGCCCCCCTCATTGGGGGAGCTCACACTCCATCCAAGTAGCTCATGCTCTCAAGTGCAGGAGGGGAATCTGTCTCTGAGCTCCTGCTGTCTCTAGCTGTAACCCTACTTCTGGACCTGGTGTGTTATTCTGTATGCTGGCTGTCTTTTCTGGACTTTGAAGCCTGGGCTACGGCAAGGGGGAACTGTGCTACGACCGGTTGAATGGTGGGAAAGGGAAGCCTGTTGCTGCTGCCAGTTGCTTGCAGGGGAGAGAGTGGAGAGTGCTTGCCTGCATTTGCCAAGCCTGGGACTCGTATTTGTTAGTGGCTACCTTTATGCTGATCAGCTTGGAATGGAGCGAGGAGCAGATCCTGGTTGGCTTACTGTCGGGCTGAAAGTTCAATGGAATGGACTTGCTTTTGCAGTTTTAGACTGGATGGGATATGGAGACCGGATGCCGCGACTGAGAGAGCAGTAGGGCGGTGGCCTAAGTGACTATGTGTACTGTCTGTACCGTTGTATTGTTGGGGGATTGTATGGTTATTATAGTATTTTTGTTGCGTATTGTTATTTTGGGCTTAGCGCTGGGTGCACGCCAGTTGCAGCCCTCCTGCTTCTGTGTACTGGGGGTTGAGGGGGCCTTCCTGGTGCTGGTGGGGGGAGTTCTCTCTCTCGGTTTCCTCAACCTTGCGCTGCCTGTCTCTTTCCGGTGAACTGAGCTGCTTGGGGGCGCCTCTTCACCGACGTGGGGCTGGGGCTGGAGAGTGTGCGCTGGCTTGAGTGCTGGCAGCTTTGACTTGTATTTAATTGTTTGTTGGGTTTCTTGTGGTTGCCCTGTGTTTGTTTTTGTAAAGGGAGTTACCCCTCTCTCTCTCCCTCTCTTTTGGCATGTCCAATATCAGTGTGTCCTTTTCCTGGTGGTCTGGGTAGCTTGTTTGGGTGCCTTTCCACCAATCTGGGCTGCCTTTAGGGCAAGGTGTCGGTGTGTCCTTTTCCGGTGCTCTGTGTTGCTCATTTGGGCGCCTTTCCACCGATGTGGGGCTACCGTTAGGGTTGGGGGGGCGGATTGCCGTATGCTGGCGTTGTTGCTGGCGGCCTATTTAAAGGAGCTGTTTTGGATTGAACTGTGTGGTCCCTTCTTGGGAAGGGGTGTTCTCTCTCTCAAACTGTGCCCTATACTGGTGTGGCCTTTCCCGGTGGTCTATGTTGCTCGTTTTGCGCCTTTCCGGCGATGTGGGGCTAGCATTGGGGACAGGGGGTGGTTCCGTGTGTGTGCTGGCTTGAGAGCTGATGGTTTTCGTATCTTGTAAATGCTTTTGGCATATTACTGCTTTTCGTGACTATATTGTTTTGCATGTTGCTGACTCTTTTTTGTATTGTTGAGTTGTCAATAAACTAAAATATATTATGGGTTAACCAATAGTCCCAAGCCAATAGGATTCAGGCAGGTTATAACAGAAATCAGGTTATTAGGTTCTTTTAAACAAAGAACAATATCAAGTTGCCATCGTTTGTCAAGTCCCAAACAAGTAATTGCATAATTATGCAGCTGTTATGATTCTTTTTTCTAATAACAAACTGGATAAAAATGAGCACAGATAATAGGAACCATATGCCACCTTAGGCAGAAAGGCCAAAATGAACCTTGTATTACTTTTGTTGCATGACACAAGATTCCATCCCAGACTTTTGAGCAGAGAATAAAACAAGTGCAAAATATTTTAGATGTATATATTAATTTTTGTTTCAAAGAAGGCTAATACAGAATTCCAGTAGCAAAGTGCAGGTTCAATTCAAGACCAAGGAACATGTAAGAATTGGTACTTTTTAGAATATTATCTCATTTTTATGCACGGAAAGCTGAAGGCCACTGGCCACCCTTTCTGGTAAAAGACATACAATCTCGAGCAGTTGGTGATCAAGCCAAAACAAAGATAATGGCCACAAAGATGATGTTCTCAGGGTCTCTTGCTGCACTTTGTGTACTCTTTTATCTGTACAAGCGTCTGGCAGGAGATAAACCAAAAGATGACCTCATCCATAGTGATGGACTGGGGGAGAGGACACACTTTGGATACCAGCCCTTTACTCATGTTTGACATAGGGTAAAAACCAGCCCATAGAAATAAAGTATAGTAAGGGGTGCTGAGGGATTGAGGGGAGTGTCTCATCAGGCAGGAGACGACAGGAAAGGAAAGAGTTTCATAACTCCTTCGTCAGCTTTAAGAGACAAAGAAAGAAGAGGGCTTTTGCAAACAAACAGATAAGAGAATTCTGCCCAAACTGCTCTCACTTGTCACAGGCCTTACGCTATTAGACTGATTATATCTAAACTGTTGTTTCGAAATAAACCATTGAATAAATGAGTGTCAACTCATTATGGATTTAACCTCATTTTGGGGTCATCTATAACTCCAGGACTTAAAGTTCACAAACACCAAAAAAAGTAATAGGAAAATCCAGTTGGTATCACAGGCCCAGAAATTTTTGACTGATCTCAATCATACAAACACTTCTGTGCATCGTTTAGTCCCTTCTTTTGAACCTATTTGAATAATTTTCTTTAATGACCTTCCCAGTGTTTTATTCCACAAATCTGTCTCCTATTCCAGTAAGAAAAAGTTCCATCAAACTCTGAATGTATTCCGATCAACTTGGTCAATTATTGAGAATGATAATCAGATTATCTTGAAGCAGCATTCTCACCTTTATTAACAACCCAAAACAGAATTATAACATTTGCCTGTTAACTTAAGAATCTGGATCCCCAACTTTGTTCACTCCCCAATGCAACAGCTGGTCATTGATGAGTGGCCAGAAAATTTTACCAGTGCCTTGCATGGAAAAACAAGATCTTTTAATTTTTACTTAATACATTTGTCAAAGCAAACACTACACTAGTTGCCTTTTTTCATCCACAAGCTCCAAATCTTTGTCTTTGAAAGAATGGTGTGCAACTGTGCCTTTAAACTTATTCTCTCTAATTGTTCTCGAAGTTTCACACTAAATTGTATACTGACCCTAGAGCTAAAACCCTTTTTTCCAGGAACAGTATTTTCTGTGCCGCTTACATCATTATCTACAAATCTGAAGATCGTGCTTGCTATATCCTTGCCCAAGTTAATTTTGATACATATTAAAAACTTCAAGGACCTAGGAGGACTCTGAAGTACCCCATTTGTTCAGAAGTCCAGACTATCTAAACAGAAAAGTTGGATTCTGGACTTGACTTGCGTTCTTCCTAAAAGTGCAAAATTCTTCGATGGTTACAAGAAAGAAGTGGTAGTTTTAAAAGCACTTGAAATGTATTTCATTCAGGCTCACCTTTAATTTGTCAGTGAATTCTTTTAGTTCATTCACAGCTCCATTATACTTATTGGCCAGTTCTCGCAGTTCTTCCTGTGTTCTGTCATTCATTTCCTTTAAATGGGTGCATTCATCCTCTGTGTTACTCAGACTTCGCTATAACATTAAAATACATTATGATATATATGTTTGTCTAGTAATTTTGGAATATTTTCAGATCTGAAAAGGATCTTCTAGACTTTTCAAATCACACACTAGAAAAGTCAACGATTCAGCTGTTTGTCCTTCATAAGATTTGGAATAGTGCAAACTGACTCCGTACACAAAAACATTAACTCAAGTCAGAATGTTCATCATATATTCTTGTTGAAAACTTGAACGTAACTAATTTCTTTCAAATTACGTTGCATAATTTTAACTCAGAAAAACAGTCCAAAACCAACCACAGTAATTTAATATAGGACATCGTTCAGCAAAAACAATCATTTTAATAATAATCTTTATTGTCACAAGTAGGCTTATATTAACACTGCAATGAAGTTACTGTGAAAAGCCTCTGGTCGCCACATTCCGGCGAGTGTTCGGGTACACAGAGGGAGAAATCAGAATGTCCAATTCACCTAACAGCACGTTTTTCGAGACTTGTGGGAGGAAACCGGAACACCCAGAGGAAACCCACGCATACATAGGGAGAATGTGCAGACTCCGCACAGACAGTGACCCAAGCCGGGAATTGAACCTGCGACCCTGGCGCTGTGAACAACAGTGCTACCACGGTGCTACCCCCACGACACCTTGTAAAATATATATTAGGCAATTTTCACAAATGCCATTACGCTGTTTCAGAAAGGTTTGATCCAGTATTCAGAAATCACACTAACCCTACAGTGAAGGCGGCCACTTGGCCCATCGAGTCTGCACCGGCCCTCTTAAAGAGGACCCAGGCACACTCACCAGCACACTTAGCCCTATTCCCGTAACTTAACCTGCACATCAAGGGCCAATTTAGCATGGCCAATCTACCTAACCTGCCCATCTTTGAACTGTGGGAGGAGACCGGAGCACCTGGAGGAAACCCACGCAGACACAAGGAAAAGTGCAGACTCCGCACAGACAGTTATCCAAGGCAGAAACTGAGCCCTGGTGCTGTGATGCAGGAATGCTAACCACTGTGCCACCCAAATCCATAAATAGTATCTTCTCTAACTTTATAATTATGAGAGAAATTAATTTGATAATGATAATCTTTATTAGTGTCACAGGTAGGCTTACATTAACACTGCAATGAAGTTACCGTGAAAATCCCCTAGTTGCCACACTCCGGCCCCTGTTCAGGTACACTGAGGGAGAATTCAAAATGTCCAATTCACCTAACAAGCACGTCTTTCGGGACTTGTGGGAGGAAACCGGAGCACCCGGAGGAAACCCACACAGACACGGAGAGAACATGCAGACTCCGCACAGAATGACCCAAGCCAGGAATTAAACCTGGGTCCCTTGCGCTGTGAAGCAACAGTGCTAACCACTGTGCTACCATGCCGCATGGCACTAACTACTTTTGACAGGCCAACTTTTGTATATCTTACTACTTTGGGGGGAAAAAAACTAATCTCATGAATAGATGTGGGCTTAAAATTTACATTAAATAAGATAGGCAAAATCCACAAAGTACATGCTTTAATACATAAATAGTGCTGAAGAGTTGAATTTCATTATATCTTACTTGTCTGGGTACACTACCATACTAAGATTTTTAGTTTTAAAAGCTTTTAAAAATCATGGGGAATATTTAGGAATCTAATTACCTCCACCTCTGAAAGTTTACGGACTACTTCTATTTTCTCCTGAAGGACCCGCCTCAAGGACTCTTTGGCTGTTGTCTCATAGCTGTGTTTGTCTTCTTGTAATGTCACCAACTCTTTCCTTATGCCATCTTCAGTTTGGTTCTTTTAGGTACAAACAGGAAGGGTAAATATATGGGTGATATTTCAACTGCACAATGTACTGCAAAATAAACATCAAGATTTCAACCTCCACCCTGCTACACCCAATCATGAATTTTGTCTGGTACCTAAAATCTCTGCTCGGCAAAGATTTTAGATTAAAACTACTTTTCAATTTAAAGCCAGAAAACTGGTAAAAGCATTTCAACTTCGATATGCATCAACATTTTTAAAAAAAAAGGAATTTTTACCCCAAATAACAGAGCACAATGTAGACATTTGGTGGAAAATTAAATGAAGTCAATCAATTGTGGCAGATTTTGGTCACTCTGTTTTGGAGTCTCAACAATCAAAATACCTGTTTTCAGAGATAGAACACAGAACATAGAACGATACAGCGCAGTACAGGCCCTTCGGCCCATGATGTTGCACCGACATGGGAAGTCAAAAAACAAAAGCCATCTAACCGTGATGCATTCACGGTTTGTCTAAATGTAGATGATCAAAACATTTGATAAAATTGGTATTTTGCAAAATTCAACTTGTTTTACAATTACTTACAATCCTTCAACACCCTCTCACCAACCATCTCTTTATTTTCCAAGTCTTGACATTCATTCTCACTTTGTTACTACATTTCTATTGCTCCTGGCAACCACTCTTCTGTTCCTCCCAAAAACTGAGACCATGGGCAGGATTCCCCACCTCCAACCCCTCGTGGCACGTTTTGCGGCAACTACTTGACCATACTTTAAAAAAATCCTTTTTAGCACATCATTTTCCCCTTTTTCTGTACTGCTTAGTTTGCATCACTTTTGTGCACTGCCCTATAAAGGACTGAGATGTCTTTCTATAAGTAATGCAATAATCATTTAAAATCTTCTGCCATACTGTAAAGTTACAGCATTTGCAAGGTCGAATTAGCTGCATCCAATCTAAACATTACATTAGATTCCATTTCCTTTGGTTTGAAATTATGGACAATTTAATTTCATATCTTTGTGTACTAAAAAACACCTTTTCATTACTCCACAACTTATGATCTTTGAGAAGTCAATGAAACACTTTACTCCGATGTAGCCAATTGTGCACAAACTATGAGTTTCTTTTGGAGCAAGCAATGGTCTACTGAATGGCAGACTTATGGGACAAAGCAAAGTAAACTACCTACTCTACTAAGCTCAGAGCATTCAACTATCAGGTGTAACGCACCTTGAAAAAAATTGGTGAATTGGAGCATTAAAGTAATAAGGGCATACATTAGAATTTCAACAGGAGAAGGAACAGTGGGAGAGTCAAAAAGTGAACAAAAATGAAGGACCAGAGATTTTTAATCATATAATTTAAAGGAAACTAATCAAGCTGACCACACTTAAAGAAACCAATGTACTCAGTGGAGTTGGTTTACTCAGTTGCTTAGAGTGTGGTGCAGAATAACTTCAACATTGCAGGTTCAATCCCGCAGAGGCTGAGGCAGTTCTTAGGGCCTGTATCCTCCCCATTGCCTGGTAGTGATATCATGGTATAAGCCACCATTAGCAACTCTTGGACAATGAGGACACTATATGGAGAGAGACACAGAGAAAATGTACTCAGTTGGCAATAAATGAGGGAGCCGAGTGGAGTTGATCCTTCATAAACCAGATACAGATAACTTTTGATTTTATGCATCATATATTGGAACCATTTCTTGACTTTCAAAAATATACCTGATCAAGACTTGTTGGACAGATTTACGATTTGAGACGGTTTAAGATTTAGATTGAATTATACGTTACAGGTTAATCTGGTCGAAACAGAGATTAAATTTAAATAACTTATTTAACTCATGTATTCAATAAGAAGTTACTATGGTTTGAAATTTTCTTTTTATTGTCAATGTTTAAAAATGCGATCCAAATATAAAAGACTGATAATTGTGAAAATTCCCATCATAAAAAAAATTAACAAACAGGTCATTAAAAATGAAATACAGTCAATTCTTTCGACTAATGCTATCTACAAAATTATTAATTTTACACTTTGTATGTATCCATAGAATATGGGATCATATTCATCACTTCAAAAGTTCAAATGGATTTTCTTTCATAGAAATCAAAACAAAATTTGAGCCAAGCACAACACTGGTAATTGGACAAAGCCTCAAATAGACTAAATGAGTAGAAAAACAGGCAATTTAAAAAAATAGGAAGTGAGAAGAAATTGAACCAAGCAATGAGTAAGTAACGTGAAGTTGCCACAGCCCCAGATGACGAAAGGCTGTTTCCCATTGAGGGGGAGAGCTGACTGGTGGTCGTTTACCTGAGGGCCACCACACCTCAGGCGAGGGGCAATGTTGAGAAGTTGGGCATTCATGAATAACCTCAGCTGGTACAGGAATTGAACCCACACTGTTCGCCGCGCTCTGCATCATGAACCAGCTATCCAGCCAACTGAGCTAAACTGGCTTGAGTAGGCAAGAGAAAGCCAACCAATGAATTATTTGAATTACTTGACATCTTGGTCTGTCAGCATCAATAAAATAGAACAGTGGAGCCAGCCATTTGACTCAGTATATAAATATATATTTTAATCTAATTTCCATGTTCCCTCTATCCTTTTGCATTAATTTCAAAGGCTTATTCAATTCCTTCTTAGATATGCTTTAATAACCCTGAATGTGTAAAAATAATATTGATTCTTCCAGTTATAATGGTCTGTCTCTGCTCCAGTACGAATTCAACTAGCGATGGGAACAACTTATCCCTACTTCTTCTTTCAGTGTTTTTCATAACTTTGAAAATCTGTTTAGAACCCCCTTAACCTTCACTACTCCATAAAAATGTCCCAACTGAGCCTTTCTGCACAACATAGCCATTTATTTCTGATATAACTATAGGGAAGCAAAACAGTTAATTAAATTACTTACCTTTGAATAAGCTTGCAACTGGTTTCCCATTACTTCTAGCCTTGATAGCAACCGGTCTTCATCTATTAAAGCCTGCATTAAGACAGTAAACCACAGAGAAAATATCATTTCAATTGTAGTTATTCAGGAACCTTGTTAAATCTGAATGCAGTAAAAATGTGTGTTTTAACCAAGAGTTCTTTACAGTTTTACTCAACCTATTTTTCATTTTACAAAGCTGATCAAAATGAAGTGTATATTTGGAGACTTCCGGTGGCGTCTGCGAGCGGAGCGGACGCGTTCGGAAGAAGCTCCCACTGGTCCACGACATCGCGGTCTTTTTCGGGGGGGTTCCCCGCAGATATTTTTTGAAGAAATAAACCTCTCCAGGTTGGCCCTGCCTCCCTCGCCCTGTGCTAGCATTAAGGCTCCGTTTCACGGAGCGGGAGGGTTGAAAAGACGGGAGGGGAGAGACTGGACCCGGTGGGCTCGGTGGGGCGGCTGCATGTGGAAGAGGAACTGGGATCACAACTTTGTTCCCCAAGGAGCATCCTGAAAGCCGAAGGTCTCAAAGAGCACAGAGAGGAAAGGAGAATTTTTTTTCCTGTTTTTTCTCGCTCCTGAAAACTTGAAGGAAGCAGTGGGGGCGGAGCCAAGCGGAGGACGCGGCGGCAGGCCCGAAGCCAGGGTGCGATGCAGGTGAGGTGTCCCACATCGGATGGCTCCCGCCTAGAATGTGGTAAGAAGACTGAAGCCCGGTCCCAGGGAAATTCTGGAGGTAGACAAAGAAAAAGGAAGAGAAAGAAGTTTTAAAGAAATTTGAGATTGAAGAAGGAAGGGTGAGAAAAAGGAAAAATAATAAGCCGTTAAAGGATGTGAAAAGCAGCGTCGAGGGAGGGAGGAAACGCGGGCTCGCCGTTGAATGAGAAGACGAGCAAAGGTGCTGACAAGATGGCGGAGGCCAGACCGCATGGTGGGGCCGCACTACTTCCAGTGGAGAAGATGACCGAGGTGATGGCGATGGAGCTAGAAAAACAGTTTGTGAGGCACATGGAGGCTTTGAGGAAGGAGATGGCAGTCACATTGAAGTCATTGGTGGAGGAGGCAATCGCCCCGGTGAGAGTAGCTGTGCCAAAGACATCGGCTGAGGTGAGAGAGCTGGGCGAGAAGATGAAGAAAGTGGAGGAGGCTGCGTCGCAGCACAGCAACCAGCTCACTTCTATGGGGGACAAGCTGCGGAGGGCGGTGGAGGTCAACAGAGGGCTCCGAGCAAAGCTTGAGGACTTGGAGAACCGCTTGCGGCGGCATAATCTAAGAATTATAGGCTTGCCCGAAGGGATAGAGGGTCCAAGGCCAACAGAGTACTTCGCTAAGAAGTTGCCTGAGCTGATGGGGGAGAGTGAGAACCCCTCTCAGTACGAACTGGACCATGCTCATCGGTTGTTAAGGCCGAAGCCCAAAGTGAATGAGCCGCCAAGAGCAGTAATCATCTGTTTCCTCAGTACTATATGATGGAGAAGGTGTTAAGCTGGGCGAAGCAGAAGCGCGAGGTGCAGTGGGATGGTGCCAGAGTTCGGATCTACCAGGGCTTGACGGTGGAGTTGGCAAAAAGACGAGCGGCGTTCGGGCGAGTGAAGGCGGCACTGTACAAGAAGGGGTGCGATTTGGTATGGTATACCCAGCGAAGCTGAGGGTGACGTATGGTGCCAAAGACTTTTATTTCGAGACAGTGGAGGTGGCTGAGGCGTTCGTGAGGGCAGGAGGCTTGGGACAGACGTGAGGAGCGGAGCTGGAAGAGAGACTGTGGACTGTGATTGGGAGCTGGAAAATGTATAAATGTTATAACTTTCTTTTTACTGACATGTATTGTCATGTATTACTTTTCTTCACATTGTTACAGAGTTAAAGTTATGAGTTGGGTTGATGGCATTCTGTGTTGCGACGGTTAGATCTTAGTTTAGTGAATTGTATGGATTGGATTGTTGTTTTTGTTCTTTCTTTCTCTGGGACTGGGTGGGAGAGGACGGTATAGTGTGGTGGGGGGAGCCACCCGCACTAGCTAACTAAAGTTGGCTAGTGAATGAAGGTGAGGTGAGAGGAGGGCTACGGACATTGGAGCTTGGTTGGCAGGGTCCTAAGAGGCGAGCGGGGGGGGGGGGGGGGATTGATGCTGGGAGATGTTTTTCAAGAGGAAATGTAGGGGGGGGGGTTTGGCGGGGGGGGGGGGGGGGGGGGGGAGAGGGGTTCGCTGTTAATAATGGATTGGGGACTTCCGGGTGCGGCAATGACCAGCTGAGTCGCACGTTTCGGCAGCTCCCGGTGAAACTGACTTTTGGGCTCTTGATAGGAGCCCCAACGGCAATTTTGACGGCTAAAAACACTGTGCGGTAAACCAGAAGGGAATCCCCCCTGGATACGGATGAAAAAAGGAGGAGAAAGTGGCTGGATTGCAGTGGATCCTTTAGAACAGCGGCAAGGAAGGCAAGCAAAAACCAAGATGGCGTCGGAAGGTGGCAGTTTAACATGGGGCCCTGAACAACAAGAGTTCTTGAAATGCTGTGTGGAAGAGCTCAAAAAGGAAATGAAGAAAGAGCTGTTGGCCCCGATACTACAGGCGATCGAAGGGCTAAAGGAGGAACAAAAGACCCAGGAGCGGGAGCTTCGGGTCGTGAAGGCAAAGGCAGCCGAGAATGAGGACGACATACAGGGCCTGGTGGTGAAGGCGGGGACGCATGAGGCACATCAGAAACGATGTGTGGAAAGGTTGGAGGCACTGGAGAACAACGCAAGGAGGAACAACCTGAGGATTCTCGGTCTTCCTGAAGGTGCGGAGGGAGCGGACGTCGGGGCATATGTGAGCACGATGCTGCACTCGTTAATGGGAGCGGAGGCCCCGGCGGGTCCGTTGGAGGTGGAGGGAGCATACCGAGTGATGGCGCGAGGACCGAGAGCAGGAGAAATTCCCAGAGCCATAGTGGTGAGATTCCTCCGTTTTAAGGATAGAGAAATGGTCCTTCGATGGGCAAAGAAAACTCGGAGCAGTAAATGGGAGAACGCGGTGATCCGCGTTTATCAAGACTGGAGTGCGGAGGTGGCGAGAAGGAGGGCGAGCTTTAATCGGGCCAAGGCGGTGCTTCATAAAAAGAAGATAAAATTGGGAATGCTGCAACCGGCAAGACTGTGGGTCACATATCGAGGGAGGCACCACTACTTTGAGACGGCGGATGAAGCGTGGACTTTTATTGTGGAAGAAAAACTGGAATGAGCGGATTATTAAAAAGAACGTTTGAACAAAGTGGTGGGGCGAATGTGGCGGGCGAAGAGGGGGGTTAAAAAGGGGGGAAAGAGGAGTTTTATGTACTAATCCTGCGAGGTGGTAACTTTTCTCTCTTCCACAGGTGGTGATGGGGGGAGGAGGGGAGGTGGAGGAGATGGGGCGTTGGCCATTGGGGGCGGGACCAAGGGAGAAGCGCGGGCTTGGTTCCCGCACTATGATAATCATGGCGGGAATAGAGAAGCAGGAAGGAGGGGGCGTCGCACGGTGCGAGCCGAGGTCGGCCAGAGTTTGCTGACTTCTGGGAGCAACATGGGGGGAGTAATTACGCTAGCGGGGGATCTAGCGGGGGGGGGGGGGGGGAATTACTGGGTTGCTGCTGCTGGGGAGAGGGGGGAGCTGGTATGGGAGGGGATGGGCGGGGGGGCACCGCCTGGGGGAGATACAGCTGCGTGGGAACCGGGTGAAGAGCTGGAAAAAAGGGGATGCCTAATCGACAAGGGGGGGGGGGGGTAGGAAGCCCCCCAACCCGGCTGATCACGTGGAACGTGAGAGGACTGAACGGGCCGATAAAGAGGGCACGGGTACTCGCACACCTTAAGAAACTTAAGGCAGATGTGGTTATGTTACAGGAAACGCACCTGAAACTGATAGACCAGGTTAGGCTACGCAAAGGATGGGTGGGGCAGGTGTTCCATTCGGGGCTAGATGCGAAAAACAGGGGGGTGGCTATATTAGTGGGGAAGCGGGTAATGTTCGAGGCAAAGACTATAGTGGCGGATAACGGGGGCAGATACGTGATGGTGAGTGGCAAACTACAGGGGGAGACGGTGGTTTTGGTAAACGTATATGCCCCGAACTGGGATGATGCCAATTTTATGAGGCGGATGCTAGGATGCATTCCGGACCTAGAGATGGGAAAGCTGATAATGGGGGGAGATTTTAATACGGTGTTGGAACCAGGGCTGGATAGGTCGAAGTCCAGGACTGGAAGGAGGCCGGCAGCAGCCAAGGTACTTAAAGATTTTATGGAGCAGATGGGAGGTGTAGACCCATGGAGATTTAGCAGACCTAGGAGTAAGGAGTTCTCGTTTTTCTCCTATGTCCATAAAGTCTACTCACGAATAGACTTTTTTGTGCTGGGAAGGGCGTTGATCCCGAAGGTGAGGGGAACGGAGTATACGGCTATAGCCATTTCGGATCACGCTCCACACTGGGTAGACTTGGAGATAGGGGAGGAAACAGGAGGGCGCCCACCCTGGAGAATGGACATGGGACTAATGGCAGATGAGGGTGTGTGTCTAAGGGTGAGGGGGTGTATTGAAAAGTACTTGGAACTCAATGATAATGGGGAGGTCCAGGTGGGAGTGGTCTGGGAGGCGCTGAAGGCGGTGGTTAGAGGGGAGCTGATATCAATAAGGGCACATAAAGGGAAGCAGGAGAGTAAGGAATGGGAGCGGTTGCTGCAAGAACTTTTGAGGGTGGACAGACAATGTGCGGAAGCACCGGAGGAGGGACTGTACAGGGAAAGGCAAAGGCTACATGTAGAATTTGACTTGCTGACTACGGGCACTGCAGAGGCACAATGGAGGAAGGCACAGGGTGTACAGTACGAATATGGGGAGAAGGCGAGCAGGTTGCTGGCACACAAATTGAGGAAAAGGGGAGCAGCGAGGGAAATAGGGGGAGTGAGGGATGAGGAAGGAGAGATGGAGCGGGGAGCGGAGAGAGTGAATGGAGTGTTCAAGACATTTTATAAAAAATTATATAAAGTTCAACCCCCGGATGGGAGGGAGAGAATTAATGGGCTTCTTGGATCGGCTGGAATTTCCCAAGGTGGAAGAGCAGGAAAGGGTGGGACTGGGAGCACAGATCGAGGTAGAAGAAGTGGTGAAAGGAATTAGGAGCATGCAGGCGGGAAAGGTCCCGGGACCGGATGGATTCCCAGTCGAATTCTATAGAAAATATGTGGACTTGCTCGCCCCGGTATTGACGAGGACCTTTAATGAGGCAAAGGAAAGGGGACAACTGCCCCCGACTATGTCTGAAGCAACGATATCGCTTCTCTTAAAGAAGGAAAAGGACCCGCTACAATGCGGGTCCTATAGACCTATTTCCCTCCTAAATGTAGATGCCAAGATCCTGGCCAAGGTAATGGCAATGAGAATAGAGGAATGTGTTCCGGGGGTGGTCCACGAGGACCAAACTGGGTTTGTGAAGGGGAGACAGCTGAACACGAATATACGGAGGCTGTTAGGGGTAATGATGATGGCCCCACCAGAGGGGGAAACGGAGATAGTAGTGGCGATGGATGCCGAGAAAGCATTTGATAGAGTGGAGTGGGATTATTTGTGGGAGGTGTTGAGGAGATTTGGTTTTGGAGAGGGGTATGTTAGATGGGTGCAGCTGTTGTATAGGGCCCCGATGGGGAGCGTGGTCACGAATGGACGGGGATCTGCATATTTTCGGCTCCATAGAGGGACAAGGCAGGGATGCCCTCTGTCCCCATTATTGTTTGCACTGGCGATTGAGCCCCTGGCGATAGCGTTGAGGGGTTCCAAGAAGTGGAGGGGAGTACTTAGAGGAGGAGAAGAACACCGGGTATCTTTGTATGCGGACGATTTGCTACTATACGTGGCAGACCCGGCGGAGGGGATGCCAGAAATAATGCGGATACTTGGGGAGTTTGGGGATTTTTCAGGGTATAAATTGAACATGGGGAAAAGTGAGTTGTTGGTGCATCCGGGGGAGCAGAGTAGAGAAATAGAGGACCTACCGTTGAGGAAGGTAACAAGGGACTTTCGTTACCTGGGGATCCAGATAGCCAAGAATTGGGGCACATTGCATAGGTTAAATTTAACGCGGTTGGTGGAACAAATGGAGGAGGATTTCAAGAGATGGGATATGGTATCCCTGTCACTGGCATGGAGGGTGCAGGCGGTTAAGATGGTGGTCCTCCCGAGATTCCTCTTTGTGTTTCAGTGCCTCCCGGTGGTGATCACGAAGGCTTTTTTTAAAAGGATTGAAAAGAGCATCATGGGTTTTGTGTGGGCCGGGAAGACCCCGAGAGTGAGGAAGGGATTCTTACAGCGTAGCAGGGATAGGGGGGGGCTGGCACTACCGAGCCTAAGTGAGTATTATTGGGCCGCTAATATTTCAATGGTGAGTAAGTGGATGGGAGAGGAGGAGGGAGCGGCGTGGAAGAGATTAGAGAGGGCGTCCTGTAGGGGGACTAGCCTACAGGCTATGGTGACAGCCCCATTGCCGTTCTCACCGAGGAACTACACCACAAGCCCGGTGGTGGTGGCTACACTGAAGATTTGGGGACAGTGGAGACGGCATAGGGGAAAGACTGGAGCCTTGGGGGGGTCCCCGATAAGAAACAACCGTAGGTTTGCCCCGGGGGGAATGGATGGGGGATATGGAATGTGGCAAAGAGCAGGAATAACGCAACTGAAAGATCTGTTTGTGGATGGGAAGTTCGCGAGTCTGGGAGCGCTGACCGAGAAATATGGGTTGCCCCAAGGGAATGCATTCAGGTATATGCAACCGAGGGCTTTTGCGAGGCAACAGGTGAGGGAATTCCCGCAGCTCCCGACACAAGAGGTGCAGGACAGAGTGATCTCAAAGACATGGGTGGGGGATGGTAAGGTGTCAGATATATATAGGGAAATGAGGGACGAAGGGGAGACTATGGTAGATGAACTAAAAGGGAAATGGGAAGAAGAGCTGGGGGAGGAGATCGAGGAGGGGCTGTGGGCAGATGCCCTAAGCAGGGTAAACTCGTCGTCCTCGTGTGCCAGGCTAAGCCTGATTCAGTTTAAGGTATTACACAGGGCGCATATGACTGGAGCACGGCTCAGTAAATTTTTTGGGGTGGAGGATAGGTGTGCGAGGTGCTCGAGAAGCCCAGCGAATCATACCCATATGTTTTGGTCATGCCCGGCACTACAGGGGTTTTGGATGGGGGTGACAAAGGTGCTTTCAAAAGTAGTGGGGGTCCTTGTCGAACCAAGCTGGGGGTTGGCTATATTTGGGGTTGCACAAGAGCCGGGAGTGCAGGAGGCGAGAGAGGCCGATGTTTTGGCCTTTGCGTCCCTAGTAGCCCGGCGCAGGATATTGCTAATGTGGAAAGAAGCCAAGCCCCCGGGGGTGGAGACCTGGATAAATGACATGGCAGGGTTTATAAAGTTAGAGCGAATTAAGTTCGTTCTAAGGGGGTCGGCTCAAGGGTTCACCAGGCGGTGGCAACCGTTCGTCGAATACCTCGCAGAAAGATAGATGGAATGGAAAAAAGAAGGCAGCAGCAGCAGCCCAGGATCGGGGGGGGGGGGGGGGGGGGGGGGGGGGGGGAGGAGGAACCAGAAGGACTCTCAGGGTTGTTAATACATACTGTATAATATGTATAGGTCGTTGCGACAGATAATTATATATTGGACTGTTAAATTATATTTTTGGAGAGTGTTACTTGTGATAAGGCAGTTGCCAATTAGGGTTAATTTTCATTTTTGTTATTTATTATTTATTCATTTTTGTTTATAAAATAGGTCATTGTTATTTGTGTTGTTATAATATTGTGTAAAGGATGCACAATGTACTGTGTTGGTTGACCAAAAATTTTCAATAAAATATTTATAAAAAAAATAAATAATGGATTGGGGTGGGTCAGGCTTATGGTGCAGGGCCCGGTGGTATGATGATGGTGGATAAGAAGGGTGGGTGGGGTGGGGGTGGAGGTGGGGAGGGGGGTGTTGAGAGACCCCCCAGTTAGGATAGCCACGTCGAACGTGAGGGGGTTAGGACGTCCAGTCAAGAGGTCAAGGGTGCTTGCACATCTTAAACGTTTGAAAGCAGATGTAGCAATGCTGCAGGAGACTCACTTGAGGGTGAAGGACCAGATGAGACTTAAAAAAGGGCTGGGTTAGTCAGGTGTTTCACTCTGGATTTGACGGAAGGGCTCGAGGGGTAGTGGTAATGGTCAGCAAAAGAGTACGCTTCCAGGTGGAGAAGGTGGTGGCAGATCAGGGGGGTAGATATGTGATTGTGACAGGGGCGCTGGAGGGGAGGTTAGTGGCACTGTTAAGTGTATATGGCTCCAATTGGGACGATGTGGGATTCGCAAAGAAGGTGTTTGGGGCCATCCCCGACTTGGACACACACAAACTGATAGTGGGGGGTGGGGGGGGAAGAGAGACTGGAACTTGGTGCAGGAGCCAAGGTTGGACAGGTCACGGCCACGCTCACTTGTCCCATTGGGGGGGGGGGGCGTTAGCTGGACTAATGGTGGAAATGTGGGGGGTGGACCCCTGGAGGTTTCTGCACCCGAGGGAGCGGGAGTACTCGTTTTTCTCAGCTGCCCATAAGGTATATTCGCGGATCGACTTTTTCGTGGTGGTGAAGGCTTTGTTGGCTGGGGTTAAGGCGTCGGAATACTCGGCAATTGCAGTGTCAGATCATGCTCCGCATTGGGTGGATATGGTGCTGGAGAAGGGGGTAGCGCAGAGGCCGGGCTGGAAGTTAGATGTTGGACTTTTGGGGGACCAAGTGTTCTGTGACAAAATTGAAAAGGTAATTAAGGAATATGTAGGTTTCAACTGTACGGGTGAGGTGTCGAAGGGGGTCTTCTGGGAGGCTCTAAAGGCGGTGGTGAGGGGGGAGGTGAACTTGTTTAAGGCCAGGGTGGACAAAGAGGAGAAGTTGGAGCTGCAGAGGGTAATAGATGAGATGTTGGAGGTAGATAGGAGTTATGCAGAGGATGGGGACCCAGCAAAGCTGGAAAAGAGGAAGGAACTACAGGCGAGCTTTGACCGACTATCTAACAGGAAGGCGCTGCGCCAACTGAGACGAGCAAGGGGTGCAGTTTTCGAACATGGAGATATGGAGATACGG
Source organism: Scyliorhinus torazame (assembly GCF_047496885.1). NCBI lineage: Eukaryota > Metazoa > Chordata > Chondrichthyes > Carcharhiniformes > Scyliorhinidae > Scyliorhinus > Scyliorhinus torazame. The sequence continues at coordinate 170,509,183 of NC_092719.1, forward strand.
CGGGGCGGCTGTTAGCAGGTCAGCTCCGGAGGGAAGCAGCGGCAAGGGAAATTGCGCAGGTGAGGGATAGGGCAGGGATGTTGGTGGTGGCGCCGGATCTGATTAACAAGGTTTTTGAGGAATTTTATGAGAGGTTGTACAGGTCAGGGCCACCCGGGGGAGATTGTGAGATGCAGGAATTTCTAGATGGGTTGGAGTACCCGAGGTTAGGGGAGGGGGACAGGGCTACATTAGAAGGAGCGATAGTGGAACAGGAGATAAAGGATGCGATTGGGAGGATGCAGTCGGAGAAGGTGACAGGGCCGGATGGGTTTCCGGTGGAATATTATAAAAAATTCCAGGATAAGCTGGCACTCCTGATGGTGGGGATGTTTGAAGAGGCGATAGGGAAGGGGATGTTGCCACAAACCTTGGGGCAGGCATTGATTTCCCTGTTGCTAAAAAAAGATAAGGATCCGATGGAGTGTGGGTTGTATAGGCCCATATCACTTATGAATGTGGATGCAAAAGTATTGGTGAAGGTACTGGCAGGTAGGCTGGAGGAGTGCCTCCCAAAGGTGATAGGTGAAGATCAGATGGGGTTTGTGAAAGGGAGGCAGCTCTTTTCAAACATTAGATGGGTACTGAACGTTGTTATGGCACCGGCAGAGGGGAAGGAAACCGAGGTGGTTGTGGCATTGGACGCTGAGAAAGCGTTCGACCGGATAGCATGGGGGTACTTGATGGCAGTTCTGGAGCGGTTTGGGATTGGACCAAGATTTGTGAATTGGGTAAAGCTACTATAGCAGGCGCCGAGGGCAAGTGTCCGCACAAACAACATCAGCTCGAGATACTTTTCTCCCCACCGTGGGACTAGGCAGGGATGTCCTATGTCCCCCCTGCTGTTTGCACTCGCGATTGAGCCGTTGGCCATCACATTAAGACGTTTGGGGGGATGGAAAGGAATAGTGCGGGGGGGGATAGAGCATAGGGTGTCCTTGTATGCCGATGACTTGCTGTTGTACGTGTCAGAACAGAGTGTGTCGATAGGGGGAATATTGGAGCTGCTTCGAGTGTTTGGGTCTTTCTCGGGGTACAAGCTGAATCTAGACAAGAGTGAGTATTTTGTGATATCTCGGCCGGGTGGAACATTTCTAGTTTGGTGGGGAGAGTGAAAGCTGATCTGGCAAGGTGGGATGGTCTCCCTCTGTCACTGGCGGGTCGGGTACAGGCGATTAAAATGAACGTGTTGCCACGATTTCGGTTTATTTTTCAATGCCTGCCGATTTTCCTGCCAAAGGCTTTTTTCAGAGAGATTGAGGGAAGGATTACGTCGTTCATATGGGGAGGGAAGGTGGCCAGAGTTAGAAAGGTGCTACTACAGAGGGGAAGGCAGGCAGGCGGTTTGGGTCTCCCAAACTTGTTGTACTACTACTGGGCGGCGAATGTGGAGAAGGTGCGGAGCTGGGTAAGAGGGGTGGATTCCCAGTGGGTCAGAATGGAGGAGAGTTTGTGCAGCGGGTCGGGATTGAAAGCACTGGCAACAGCGCCGCTCCCGATAGCCCCGGGGAAGTACTCAGGGAGTCGATAATAATAGCTTCATTGAGAATTTGGAGGCAGTTTCGGCAACACTTCGGGTTGGGGGCAGGATCAAGGGAAATGCCAATTCGGGGCAGCCACAGATTTGAGTCAGGAGGTGGGATGGAAATGTTCGGAAATGGGAGGAGAAGGGGATTAAGACACTGAAGGATTTGTTATTTAGGGGTCGGTTTGCAGGATTGAAGGAGCTGGAAACGAAGTGTAGGCTGGAGCAGGGGGAAATGTTTAGATACATGCAGATTCGAGATTTGGCAGAAAGGAGATACAGAACTTCCCAGAGGAGCCGGCCTCCACATTGCTGGAGGAGGTGCTGACGACAGGGGGACTGGAGAAGGGGGTAGTGTCAGCGGTCTACGGAGGTATTTTGGAGGAGGAAAAGGCACCACTGGAAGGGATCAAAGCAAAGTGGGAGGAAGAGTTGGGAGAGGATATGGAGGATATTCATTATGCACTTTCAAGAACTGGATATCATTGAACATTAGTTGGGGAAGGGGTGGGGCGAGGGTTGGGGGGAGGTGTTAATGCTGGCCATGGGTGATTCCTGATTCCTTTTTGTCAGTTGTTTATGTGAACATGTGGGTGAATGTTTTGGGTTTGGTGGGAGGATGGGATCGTTGTTATCGATATGGGGATTGACATATTTGTTACTGATTATTGTTTATTACTGATTATTGTTTATTGTTGGTGTGTGTAAATTTGGGAGAAAATGCGACAGAGGAGAATAAAGATTTTTTTTTTTTACAAACTGTATATTTTAATGGACAAGTTTAAAGTTCCAGCAACCTACAAAAATTGTAATAGGTTTCAAACTGCACTATTATGTGATTTATGATCCTATACTAGCATTGAGTGACGTGCAAGTGCCCATTTCTGGTTTCACAACAAACTGCTTACGTATTATAGGCAAGAGCAAAATGAATTGAGAACCATAGATGCTTAGCTGCACGAAGCATTCAAATAGCAATTTTAGGTCATTATTCAGAGATGCCCAGTAAGAATTAGAAGACTTTTAGGCTGCATTTACATTGTTACTTCTCTTTTAACAAGATAATTAATTTCAGCCTGTTACGTTTTATATTGCCTAATTTGCAAAAAAACTCTCAGGATCAGAGGAGAGCTGTGTAAGTGTACTTCCATGCATAAGGACATTCCCAGTTGCCACATTTTATACAAACAATTTGTTTCACTTCATTAAGACACTGAAATAGCAGTGTGAACTTCAAGAATAATTCCTCACCCAGGGAAAAACTGTGTTGCACCAACACTAATATACTGTAAATAAATGGTGAAATATTTAAGGGTCTATCTAACCCGCTTTTCATTAATCATGTTTTTACATCTCACTTTAGACACACCGCCGCATTGTATCAAACATCAATGTAGTCTTAAGTGTACAGATAAAATATCACTAAAGAATTCTGACTGAAATTAATTACCCCCATATTTGTAACCCAGCAGTAAAATAATTATGAACTAAATGAAGCAAATATATTCATAAGAACAGTTTATACTGGCACACTCATGCACAACAACACCTACAAAAAAATCTGGAATAAAATCAAAATACGGCAGATGTTGAAATTTTGAAATAAAACAAAAATGTTGGATACAATCAACTGTCAGATTATAGCATGTTGGCTCCCAAAATTGATGGCAGTGATTCTAGAAGCCCGAGCGCAACTATATTAATTTTTGTTTTATCATACGTGGCATAAAGGGCCCCAAAATGCAAGCTAACATGGTGTGCAAAAGTAATTATTACTGTGTTTTTCCTATACTTCAGTTTTGGGAAAAAACAGAAGTCCTGCATATGGATCAATTGAAGTTAAGAATAACTGCATCTGATTAGTAAAAGGTTAATTTCACTTTAATTATTTTCCAGATGGACAAATTGACTCCTGCATTATGAAATTAAATAAATGCCGTAAGGTCCATAAATTCTACATGACAAAATATTCTAAAGCATACTGGGGGAGGCGGCGGTGTCGTGGTATTGTCATTTCACTCGTAATCCAGAGACCCAGGGCAATACTGTGGAGATCCGGATTAGAATCCCGCCATGGCAGATAGTGAAATTCGAATCCAAATAAAATCTGGAACTAAAAAGCCTAATGATGACCTTGAAACCATTAACAATTGGTGTAAAAACTCAGCTGGTTCACTAATGTCCTTTCGGAAAGGAAATCTGCCACCCTTACCTGGTTTGGCCTACATGTGACTCCAAATCCACAGCAATGTGATTGACTCTTAAAAAATGGCCGAGTAAGTTACTCAATTCAAGAGCAATTAGGGATAAGCCATAAATACCCACATCCCATGAATGAATAAAAGAAAAAAAGGTAAGTCAGGCAGAGAAAGACATAGAAGAGAGAGAATGCAGAAACCTGACACCCAGATTATTTTTGGATCCCAACCATATTTTAAAATGCAGATCCTAATTGGGCTGAAAATCATGCCCAGAGTTCTTGCAATTACTAAATACATACAGTTAACCTACTTAAGACTACAAAGACCTTCTTAAGGACTACCAAATGGAAAAACCCAAAACCCTGAATTGGAATGCAGAGAAAAACTAAAACCCTGCAAGACTGAACAAAAATTTGAAGAAGTATTCTGATCTGAAGACAAGTTCGAGAAGCAGGCATGCAGAGAAAAATTGCCAAGAAAAAGTTGCAAAGAAAGGCTTGGAAACTGAAGGCAGAAATTTAAAATGCCTCACTGCAGCAGAAGACCCCATGGGATCTTTGGAAGTTCAGCTTCAACTGCCAAAGTGCAGAGTCAGCAAATCTAGCAGGGACGAGCTAAAAAAAATTAATTCCAGATTGTAAGTCCTGAGAAAATGCTTTAAAAAAAATTTTTATGGAGTACCCAATTAATTTTTTTCCAATTAAGGGTCAATTTAACGTGGCCAATCCACCTACCGTGCACATCTTTTGGGTTGTGGGGGCGAAACCCACGCAACACGGGGAGAATGTGCAAACTCCACACGGACAGTGACCCAGAGCCGGGATCGAACCTGGGACCTCGGCGCCGTGCTGCTCCTGAGAAACGGTTAAGTAGTTCAGTGTATTATTACCGTTACAAACTCTGAACTCGGTCCAAGGAAAAAAATAAGAAGAATTACGGCTATAGAATCAGCTTTAAAGACCAGCAAAGGTCAAGTTTTGACGCTTTTCCAACCCTAAAGCACAGCGCTGAAAAGGAAAGGTCTGAAACTAGTCGATCTAAGCAACCATTGTTTAGAATTTTTCCCAAGGCTGAGCATGAGCGCCATTGCAAAGGAGCCTGCCAAACCAGCAAGAATGCGTAAACCCTTTGTCTTCAAATGAACAATGGCACTATATTGAATGACAGCAATTTCTTAAAGCTGAACATACACTTTAAACTTTTTAACCATGGACCTGACATCCACTCTTCCAGATCAATTTGGATCTATTACATAATTGGTGACTTTGGAGAAAAAGATTCCATAGATGGATGATTGCAGAAGTAATAAAAACTTCGAAAGGCTAAATTTAGTGAGTGCTTCCTGCAGCCAGGAGAATCTGCTTACTCATTCATTAATTATCTGTACAGGATAGCTGACGGCTGTGAATACAGAGACCACAGTCCAGTTGGTTAAACAGCACAGAATCAGGGATATTCCAGGCCAAGGGAAGTAAAACCTTAACTTACCAGTGGAATGACCATGCCAATGCTGTGGAGCAAAATGTCTCCACAGGTGAGATCAACGCCCTATAATTTCAGCCCAATTCTTTCAATGTAACAGAATTGGACACTTGGGCAAACTGTGCAAGGTCAAAACATCTAAATACACAGAAGCTCTGAAGATGATTTATGAGGTTAAGACTGTACACCAAGAGGAGACACAGCCAAAATTCTTGGGTGGGGACAAAAATCCTGGATTTTCATTTTCAAATGCAGACATGAGCGGCACTGTAGCACAGTGGTTAGCACTGTTGCTTCACAGCTCTAGGGTCCCAGGTTCGATTCCCGGCTTGGGTCACTGTCCGTGCAGAGTGTGCACATTCTCCGTGTTTGCGTGGGTTTCCTTCGGGTGCTCCAGTTTCCTCCTACAGTCCAAAGATGTGCAAGTTAGGTGGATTGGCCATGCTAAATTGCCCTTAGTGTCCAAAAAAAAAAAAGGTTTGGTGGGGTTACTGGGATAGGGTGGAGGTGTGGGTTTAAGTAGAGTGCTTTTCAAGAGCTGGTGCAGACTCGATGGGCCAAATGGCCTCCTTCTGCACTGTAAATTCTATGATTTCAACCGGTGATACAGTCCTGCCAGACAGAACTGTGGCTGAGACATCTCTGGCTTTGATCAACAGACACACCAGTCTACAGGCCCAGAGGAAACTGACTTATGGTCAGAGGCGTGATTCTGGAACCACTAAGGTACAGCAGGAAAAAAATCTTTAAGCTGATGCATGTTATCCATAACCAGGCCTTTTCACTGAAATGCATGTGTACCTCTGAATCTCCTCAAAACAGCAGATGTCAAGGCAACCATTGTCATAAATTGCAAGTTCCCAAGAGCTCAAACAATGCAGAGTATCCTGTCTGGAACTCAGCTCTGAACTGTCTTCTCTCTTTGCAAACCAGATTTGTCCATTTTCAAAACAGGTGTGTTGGACAATCGTCATTGGTCAAACTAGCCAACCACTCAGCTGATTACCATACTGCCTCAAGTGGAGGATAGACAAGAGAGCAGCCAACAACCAGAACAGCCTCAAGTTCCGATTCTGATGACTGTTGATAAGGTTAACTCTGCGACGACAGAGAAAATGCTACAACTCCTGGCCAGCATGACAGCGCCAGCTGAAGCCAAGTAGCAGCCATCCATTTTCAACAGCACACCACAAAGTCGAATGCAAAAGTGGGTTTACTTAAAAAAAAATCAACCTCAGAATGTCAGAGGGTGATGACCCATACAATGGAAGAGGAGAAGAAAAGGACATGGAGATGAGCACAACGGTCATCCATCCCACATGAAACATGATAGAACAAAAATCAACTATCACGACAAAGAGTGGTTCGATACCAAGACATGGAAAGGGAGGATAAAAAGATACCCAGATGCCCGAACAACCTCTAAAATTAAAAGAAGAACCAGCATCAATAGAGCCCACCACTCCTCTGACAGTAGTGTGAACGAGATATTGAAGGGTCATAAGGCCTCCAGACTGCCTGAACCTCAGAGACTTGAGGGGAAGATGGGTAGTAATAACAATGTAAATACATGTGGTAAACAGGAATAATTTGAAATATGTTGAATAAAGACTGGAGGGAGGTGTAATATAAAGGGCTGGCATATATATGGTTAACGCGGGACTACGTGCAATACAGCCCACACACTGATGCAAGAGGACACATGACTCACACCGGGGGGCGGGGGGTTGTCCGTGCAGTGTTGGACAAAGCCCGTCATGTTCATATTTCTAGTAGTTAATAAATACATACAGTTGACCTCCTTAAGTCTACAAAGTGTTCATTAAGACATACCAAATTGTTTCCAGCACCCTGCAACACTAAAGATAGGTTCTTGGGGAATTCCGGAGACAATGGTGGGAAGAATAGGAATATTCGGAGATTTACCGGACTATGACTGAATATGAAGAGTTGAGCCAAACATGGTACCTGATAGCACTGATGTGGTCCAATAAGAGTTGTGATGGATACTTACATCATTTGTGCACCAGGTACGCTGATGTCTTCAACCTTTGGATTTCAGGATGGAAAGATGGGGAGGACAATACTAGGGGGAAATTACAGGGATTTGCAGGAGTAAAATCATTTTTTAAAAATGCAGAAACAGGCACATTGTAGGGTGCAAAGGTACAAATTTTCTTTTTCAATCTGAGGAAAACAAACTGCTTGGAATTCAAACATACATAAAAACTGTCCAGGTACATAAAAGCAAATTACTGCAAATGCTGGAATCTGAAACAAAAACAGAAAATACTGGACAATCTCAGCAGGTCTGACAGCATCTGTGGACAGAGAAGGTTTGACAAAGAGTGATCCAGATTCGAAACGTTAGCACCCTTCTCTGTCCTCCAATGCTGTCAAACTTGCTGAGATAGCCCAGTATTTTCTGTTTTTAACTACAGATACATATTGTATTCAATGTGTTTCTTCTCTATTAGTTTCTGTTTTACACACAAACACACGCCTGGTCTCTTTAAAAACATTTTAATCCAAATATAGCTATGGAAATTTGACCGTTAACTTGTTTTGAAATAATTTTGATAATCAACCAAACAGATTCTATTCGAGGCTGAAGATAAACTTTTGTCATTTTGACTGAAAGTACTCCTGAAGTGTGCTGGAAAGCAGTACACATTGCACAAGCTCAAACTGCAGGCTTTGCACTTAGCTGACAGAACCAATATTTTGAACAAAATAAAACTGAAGTCTTTGAGAGAGGCTGAAGATTTCAAATAATGAAGAAACATAGCCAAACTGTCAGACATGTCAAAACTCAAGGTTTTAGTGAACTGCATCAAAACAAAATCATCCTCAATAGTTGAATGACAAATTTCATTATTTCCTTCTTAAAATGCGTTGATTAAATTATATTCCAAAGAGGGATATTTACAAAGTGTATTAAATATGGAAAGTACCTGCCAGCTACTATCTGATGCCTCTTGGGTGTTGGCTAGCAACCGCTGAAGGGTGGCCAATTTCTGTTCCAGCATCTGTTCTCGATGTAAGGCCTCCTGACATTTTGAAAATCAACAATACTTTAATGTATTATATATCAAATAATGTTAAATCAAAAGTTGCTTGATTAAAATAACCTGAACCACATGCGAGATAGCATTCACTTTGTTCCACATCACATAATATTGAGGTGGGTGGTTGGAGCGAGACAGAGTTATTTATTTCTGGTCTCTCCTTTTCACCTCAAGGATACTGAAACCTCCCATTGCTTTCTCTAGTTGAACATCTCACAAGCTTTTCGTAATAGTCAGCTAGTGATTGATAAATGCCAAAAATTATTTCTAGCCTCATATCTACTGTAATTCCTGTTGTTTCATTGTTCTGCTACTTTTTCCAGCCTTTCAATCAATCCATCCTGTCTCGTTTAATAGTTTTCGATTTGCAAAGCATTGTACTTTTAATTATTTCCATCTTGTACTCTCCTTCAGCTTAAACCGTGATCTTATGTTGACAATAGCAACAGTTTAACTAACTTTGTATATTTTCTTCTTGTATTTGTGCACAAGCATTCATAATTCCTGTCAAAGTTTATTTCTTTTTGATACATTATCTGAATGCCCTATTTTTGCTCCTTGGTCAATGTTCATTATTTGCTCATTTACATTTACCAAAGCATCAGTTCATCTTTTCTATTCTGCTCTTCACCGTCGTCATTTATGTGAATCTAAAATTCCCATTTTTATTATATGTAACTAGGCTTTTGTTCCATTCTCCCTGAGCGATGCCTTCAAATGTTAATAAGAGGATACAGTTTATAGAATGTTCCATTAGCTGCACAGTAGAATAGGTAATTTTTTGTGCCTGTAATTTGCGAACAAGCTGATGATCAAAGGTTTATTTGTGAACAAGAAAAGGCTATATAATTAAATAAACTGTTGTCAGAATAGTAAAAAGCAGCAGCAGAGCTGGTGGGTTTTACCTGTAAATACTGAGAGAGCTGGAATAGTTCCTGAGAGTACATACTGGGAGAATTAGCAGCTACCTGGGGAATTGAAGAAGACACTTATTCAATATAACTGTTTTAAAGCATAATGACATAACGGAGGTACTAAAACAAGAAAGACATTCAGAACAGACTCATCTATTTTGTTTATCAGAACAGTTTTTGTGAAATTACTCTTTTGGGAGGGGAGCAGGAAAGAAAACAGGGGATTCAACAAAGAGCCAATTAAAAATAACCACTTTCTTGAGACAGATCTTGAGGAACTTCCAAAATCAAAAAGCACGCCCCATTGTATGTAACCAGGTGCTGTTTCCTCATTTCTCAGTAAATTTATTAATTTACACGAGCAATTTGTTTTTGCTCCTAACTCACCTCTGAAGTGTACAAATAAAAATAATTAGGCTGGATTTTTTATGCAGTCTCAGGAACCTGACGCCCGAATAAGTCCTTGACTCGGCCCACATCAGCGCCAGTGCAGTTATGCTATCTTCAAACGTAAAATACATAATTGGCCTGGGAGCATGTTTGGCACTCAATTAGTGGCGTCATAAGCAGACTGAAGGTGGGACATAAATACCAAGTGTCAGGTGGATGTACCTTTGCGAAATGGGTGTTTATCAAATAGCTGCAGTGATGTCAGTGTGTGGGTGGAGTTGGGCTGTCTGTCTGTTTTTTTACTTTTGTTTTGAGCTGGGAGCTGCAGTGTGTCTTAGTTTCGCTTTCAGTTGGAGAGCTGCATTCAAACAAGAAGCTGTATATCTCTCTCTATCTAAAGAATGTCTCCAGATCAGTAATAGAGTTGAAATAGATTTCAAAGTAATACCTGTTTAGGAAAGTTACTAAAAGTTACCTATAAAGTACTGTATCTTTTTTTTTGGGGGGGGGGTTATCAGGGTTGGTACAATGTTTACTGTGTGTTTATAAAAATATTAACTGAATTCATAGAATAAACATTGTTTTTTAAAATACTTTTAGTTCTCTGTAGCATCACACCTGTAAAGTGGGCCCTTGTGCTCCTCATAACCAAAATCTATTCAAAGTTGTGGGTCAGGTGAACTCCATAATATACTTTGGTGTTTTCTAAACCCTGGCCCATAGTACAAGGGCCTTTTGAAATGGCAGTAGCAACCATGATTGGCCATTTGCAGAGCACGTCATAGCAGGGTGCTGATTGGGCCAACATCCACATCAACAAGCAGTGCCAAGGTTTACCAGTGCCTCTTTTGAGGCAGTGAAGGAGGTCACTGTAGACCATAACACAAATGTCCAAGGCCAACTGCCTGAATAGGTGCACCCTCCTACAATACAGGTGCTCTGTCATTTGCAGGTAACTGACTTGTGGGTATCATCATCTTCTCCTTGAAGACCCTGTGGTCTTCACCTGTGCAAGAGAATGCACCTGCTAAAGCTGTCAAAGTAGCCTGCTCCCATCTCCACTCCATCAGATGGCTCTCATTTGTTCAGCTGGACTTTAAGACAGAGATAGATAGGTTCTTGGTTAATAAGGGGATCAGGGGTTATGGGGAGAAGCCAGGAGAATTGGGACGAGAAAAATATCAGCCATAATTGAATGGTGGAGCAGACTCAATGGGCCAAGTGACCTAATTCTGCTCCTATGTCTTATGACCTCCTTTGCCCACCTCTGCTTATTTGGCGATGCCAATAGCCTGACATCCCTATCAGGATACCAAACTCTCACTGGTGAAAACACAGGCTTCTCAGCAACAGCAATGGCAACTCTATTACTGATTGAGCAGATTATCTGCCTTTTTAAAAAGAATCTATTAGCTTTAAAAAGAAAGTGTCTATTAGCTTTCATGACTCCCCACTATGTGTAGGTCAGCTGCATGCTGACGTGTCACATACACTACATGCTCTCCATGCCCGAAAACTGAAAATCCAAAACTGCTCCCGAGGCGTGTGAATGAAATCAACAATGAGCTCAAAGTGCACTTAACTGAAGGTGTGCAGGTTTTAGAATTGATCCACCGCATTCTTTTGAAAATCACATTGCCTTCGAGAGGTGGCAGGATCCAGTGTTACCCTCTGGGAACGTGATTTTCAAATTGCATTGTTCCTGAGGAGGCCAGTGGTAGCGGAACAACAATTTATTTTAAACTATATACAATACTCTGCCCATGGCAGTATCTCTCCACAATCTGGACCCTGTCGGGACAACCAATAACTCTAGGCCCTACTTGGACTGGCTTTATATGCAAGTCTAACAAGCTCCAGCTGGGTGGCCACCGCCCCTGACCTAGGAAGCATGTACAATCCACGAGTCCCACGAGAATATTGACAATGGTTTCCCAGTGGTCCTTGTGGGGATCATGGCACCATCCACCGCATTTGAAAATCCAGGCCATAGTGAGGATCAGCCAGAATATCTATAACAGAAATACCTTATTTGTACTGACTGAAACATATATGAACCAACTCTCTTCCAATGGTTCAGTAACTAAAAGTACCTTGTGGGATGGCACTGAATTAAACTAGCGAGAAATTCCCAAATGCAATCTTTAGCACTATGTTGTCAGCCACAGTGGCAGGAAAAGGCAAGGTGCATGTAATGATTATCTCAGTGTTTCTGGGGTACGAATAGTAGCTGTTCCCACTTTAATTCACTTTCCAGCAACCTTAGATGAAAATGTATTTGTGGGGGGCAAAGCTCTGACAACATCATAGTTCAGCATACAAAATGAAGCAGAGCTAGGCTATTTGGCTCCTCGGGCCTCCTCTGCCATTTGTTAAGATCATGGTTGATCTGTTTTTGTTTCAAGTTCTACATTCCCATCTACCCCTGATGACCTTCGATTTCCTTGCCTATGCAGTGATAGGGAGATATCAGTAACTTGGGTCCAGAAAAGTGGTCCAAGATGTAGCAGGAAATTTAGGGGTTACACAGACTGAGGGAAAAGATTGCTATCAGCAGAGTCAGAGGGATACACCTGCAGCCCGAGTTATCTTGTCCCATTCAGACTCAACCACCTTAATGGGAATACACTGGAGGCCCCGGTTCAGCCAGGATGATCCATTCAAGATCCACTGTCCTCAGTTTCAACCTTGCTTGATCAGCCATTAGCCCATCACAGAGTCTGATGATCTATTTGTCCGTCAATGGAAGGTTATTTGCATATTAATGGTATAGCTCTGTTCATTTGTAAAAACAGCAGGAGGATATCAGACAACCAAGATAACGATAATGGATCCAAGTCTGGCCACCTCAGGGCAGAACCTTTGTTTAAGAGGCTGGGCGGAGCTGAGAGAGAGAGAGAAGGAATGCTGTTTAGAACAGTTACAGCAGAAGGCTTTGGAAATCAACTGAGAAGGTCATGCAAGTTGCCACAGAAGGCTTTGGAAAAAGGGTTCAGAACGAATGTCCCTACCAGAAGAAAAACATTGCTTTGTAAATGCAAATATTGCCATTATCTGTTTGAGTAAGTGGATCGAGAGCTGCATGTTCATTTACAGTGTTCTTTAATGGGAACTAGTATGTTAAGGTTAACTGCATGTAATCTGTTATTATTAGGGTTGAAGTTTTAAAAGTTTAAATATTGTTTTTTTTCTTTTAATAAAGTTTATTTATAAAATAACCCCTATTTTTCTTATATTATCACTCCTGGAATGAATCGATCTTTCCGCACTCTGCACCGGCTTAAGAAGTTATTACTCTGGTTCAGCATCTTAGCGACTGTTGAGAGCTGACCAGGCGTTCATAACACCTAATAAGAATATACTTACCTCTTAACTTCAAAATATTCAATGATCCTGCCTCCACTGCCTTCTGAGGCAGGGAGCTCCAAAGACAAACAACCCTCTCAGAGATTAAATTTGTCATCATGTCTGTCCTAAAAGGGTGACCCCTAATGTTGAAACAGTGACCGAGTTCTGGACTCACCCAACTTGTCAAGGCCATTCAGGATCTTGTATACTTCCATAAAGTCACTCCTCACTCCTCCTAACTTCAATGAAAATAAGCCAAGGCTGTCTCACCTTTCCTCCTAAGATAGCCTGCTCATTCCATGTATCAATCTGGTCAATATTCCCTGAACCGCCTCCAACGCATTTACATTCTTCCTTAAGTAAGGAGAGCACAGCTACGCACGATATTTGAGAGGTGATCTCACTATCATGTGAGAGTACCTTTAAGAAATGGGTGTTTATAAATGGGTGTGTATATAAATATCTGTAGTGAGAGTACCTTTAAGAAATGGGTGTTTATTACTGCAGTGATGTCAGAGAGTGGGTGGAGCTGGGCTGTCAGCTTTTTAAAACTTTCGTTTTAGGCTGTTTGCTGCAGGGTGTGTTTTAGTTTCGTTTCCAGAGCTGGATAGCTGCCAGGTGGTGTATGAATCTCTCTCTGTAATCTAAAGACTGTAAATCAATCCTGGTGGTTTAAAACTAATAACAATAGTGACTTTAACCTGATGTGCTTCTGGTAAAAAGTGTTTTAAGTCTTATGGATGTTAAAAGGCAAGCTTAAAGGATTACTTAGTGTTGTATTCTTTGGGGGTTGTATTTGAATTAATGGTTGCTAAGATGTTCACTGTATGTTTTAAAAAGGTTAACTCGAGTTCATAGAATAAACATTGTTTCGCTTTTAAAAATACTTTTCCATTTCTGATGTACCACACCTGTAGAGTGGGCCGCGTGCTCCCCATACCACAATCTATTAAAAGTTGTGGGTCAGGTGAATTCCATGATACACTTTGGGGTTCTCTAAACCCTGCCCCATAACATCACTAATGTCCTTTAAACTGAACCATACATCTTTACATTTATGTTCAATTCCTCGTATAATAAAGGATAATATTTCATTAGTCTTCTTAATTATCTGCTGAACCTGCATAGTAACCGTATGTGACTCATGCACCAGACCACCTAGATTCCTCTGCACCAGCTATTCTCAGTTTAAATACTACCTTGGGCTGGATTCTCTGCCCCGCCACATTTCAGGTTCACCCCGCCGGCGGGATGCTCCGTTACGCCGGCCAAACAATGGGGTTTCCCATTGTGGGGCAGCCCCATGATGTCGGGAAACCCCCGGGCTGCCGGCAAAATGGAGCATCCCTCCGGCGGAGAATCCAGCCCCTTGTTTTTTTGATTCTTCCTGCCAAAGCAAACAACCTTTTTCCACATTATACTCCATCTGCCAGATCTTTGCCCACTCACTCAACCTTTCTATATCTGTCTGCTACCTCTTCATGTCCTCTTCACAATATACTTTCTGACCTATCTTGGTGCCATCTGCAAATTTAGCTTCCATGCCTTTGCTCCCCTGATCTAAGTCATTGATCTAAATTATAAAAAGTTGAGGCCCCAGCAGAGATCCTTGTGGGACTCGTTACATCCTGCCAATCAGACAAATAGATCAACCAACTGATCTTCTACCCATGCTAATGTGTTATCACCTACATTATGAGCTTTTATTTTCCACAACTTTTGATGTGACACCTTGTCAAATATCTTGTGGAAATCCATGTACTGCATGTCGACAGGCTGCCCTTTATCCAGAGTGCATGTTACCCCTTCATAGAACACCACTAAATGGTTAAACATGATTTCCCTTTTACAAAACCATGCTGACTCTTCGGGATTACCTTGAGTTTTCCTATGTGCCTGGCTATCACCTTCTTAAAGATCGATTCGACCACCTTTCATAGATTATCATAGATTTTACAGTGCAGAAGGAGGCCATTCGGCCCATCGAGTCTGCACCGGCTCTTGGAAAGAGCACCTTACCCAAGGTCAACATCTCCACCCCATCCCCATAACCCAGTAACCCCACCCAACACTAAGGGCAATTTTGGACACGAAGGGTAATTTAGCATGGCCAATCCACCTAACCTGCACATCTTTGGACTGTGGGAGGAAACCGGAGCACCCGGAGGAAACCCACGCACACACGGGGAGGATGTGCAGACTCCGCACAGACAGTGAACCAAGCCGGGAATCGAACCTGGGACCCTGGAGCTGTGAAGCAATTGTGCTATCCACAATGCTACCGTGCTGCCCCTATGCCTATGACAAATGTCATGCTAACTGGCCTAGTCTCCTGTTTTCAGCCTCCCTCGTTTCTTGAATAGAGGGATTATATTTGCTACTTTCCAGTCTGATGGAAGCTTTCCAGAATCTGGCGAATTTTGGAAAATTAACAACAATGCATCTAGGATGAAGTCCATCAGGAGCCAGGCTCTTGCCAACCCTCAGCTCCAACAATTTACTCAGTACTGGTCCCCTATTGGATTGTAATTTCACCAAGTTCCCCTCTCCCTTCCACCACTTGATTTACAGCAGTTACAGGAATGCTTTTGTATCCTCTATAGTGAAGACAGAAGCAAACTATTTGTTTATTTCATCCGCTATTTCCTATTATCTATTAGCTTCCCACTGTCATTCTGTAGAGGACCATTACTCACTTTACTTACTCTTTTCCTTTTAAAATACCTGTAAAAACTCTTGCTATCCATTTTTACATTTCTAGTTGGCTTCCTCTTGTACTCTAATTTGATTAACCTTTTAGTTATTCTCTGCTGTTCTCTATATTCGGAGTGATCATTTGACCTGCCACTCACCTTTGCGCAGCTGTGTGCTTTTTCCTCAAGTTTGGTGCTTTCCTTCACTTATTTAGTTAACCACGGATGATGGGTCCTCCCCTTAGAATTTTTCTTATAATCCGAATATCCTTATTCTGAGTATTCTGAAATATCCCCTTGACTGTCTGCCACTTCTTCTCTATTGATTTATCTCCTAACCTAGTGCCCCAGTTCACCACAGCTAATTCAACTTTCATGCCCACATACTTACCCGTATTTTATGTTTAAAATACTAGTCTGAGACCGACTCTTTTTCCTTTCAAACTGAATGTAAAATTCAATCTTATTGTGGTCGCTGCTACCAAGTGGTGTTTTTACTCTGCGTCATTAATTAGTCCTGTTATATTTCACCTTACCAAATCTAATGTAACCTGTCCCCTGGTTGGTTCCAGAACTGCTGCTCTAAGATACGATCAGGAATGCATTCTATGAACATTCAGTCTACGATTGCCAATGTGATTTTTTCAGTATATACATATTTAAATCACATGTGATTACTGTCCTGTCATCCACATCACAAAAAATATTTATTCTTATATACTTTGACCTACAATATGGTTAGTTAAGGAGCCTATAGATCATTCCTACCAGTGACCTTTTTCCCCAACTTTGTTCTTCTCCCTTCTATTCCTCACCGCCACCCAAACTGATTCCAGATCCTGACCTCCTGAGCCAAGATCATCTCCAAGTATTGCACCAATGCCATCCTTGATCAACAGTGCTACCTTTTCTCCTTTACCGATCTTCCTATCCTTCTTGGGCATCATATACCCATTGATATTCAGGACCCAATCTGTGTCAACCTGCAGCCGGATCTCCATAATGGCCATCAGATCATATTTATTTACTTCAATGTGAACAACAGTGTACCATATTTATTTACTTCAATGTGAACAACAGCTTACCAAATACTCTACCAGGCTCATATGGTAACAGCCATTTGTGATATACCAACACCTATGAAACACTATTTCACAAGAAATCCATGTCCAGCCTAGGGAAAGGTTGGGGTGAATTGAAATACACATAGAGCCGTAGCTTTCTCGGACTGTCAATCAGCATCAGGTTGCTTTTCTGAGCCCACTTACCGACGTGGATTTTCTTCAATCCTTCATTCGCCCAACCTTCTGACTCAGACCAGGCAAGGTCCAGGCAGCACAGCTGCCCTTGAGGCCCAGCACTGAAGTCCAGTTCCATTGGATTGAAGTAGGACAAACCCCCTTTTTTCTGGGATTAGCTGCTGTAAACCAGGTAAATGAAAGATCCCACTGAAATTGACAAGCCAGGGAGAGAGTAAGTTTCTAAGATAAATGGTTAGAATTTGGGAGGTGAGGGGGAAAATCAGCAATCATGGGGCATCGGAGAAAAATTGGAGGTTGAGGGGTGGGGCAGTGTGACATTGATACAGAGGAGGGGGGGTGAACCTCAAGAGGTTGGGACGGTCGGAGGGAGCAAGGTTGAGGAGAATCCCATGGTGAATCAGGGCACTACATCTGGGCAATTGCCATGCAAACCTTTACTTGGGAAGTTCCAAGAGGGATTCTCCAGTGCATCTTTTGGGTACCCGTTCCGATGCTGGGGAGCTTGGAAGTTAGAGTCCATAATTCTTGACCAAAGAAATGGAAATGAAAATGAAATGAAAATCGCTTATTGTCACAAGTAGGCTTAAAATGAAGTTCCTGTGAAAAGCCCCTAGTCGCCACATTCTGGCGCCTGTTCGGGGAGGCTGGTACGGGAATTGAACCGTGCTGCTGGCCTGCCTTGGTCTGCTTTAAAAGCCAGCGATTTAGCCCTGTGCTAAACCAGCCCATAAAGAAAAACAATTGCTATTTATAATAAATATTGTCAATTAAATAACTATACAGCTACCCAAAGACATTTAGTATTTTTAATATATAAATTTAGACTACACAATTCATTTTTTTCAATTAAGAGGCAATTTAGCGTGGCCAATCCACCTACCCTGCACATCTTTTGGGTTGTGGTGGTGAGACCCACGCAAACACGGGGAGAATGTGCAAACTCCACACGGACAGTGACCCAGAGCCGGGATCGAACCTGGAACCTCGGTGCCGTGAGGCAGCAGTGCTAAACCACTGTGCCGGCCACATTTACTATTAGCATTAATAGATTCACACAAAACTGCCACTGCATTCAGAATGAAGGACAATACCCATTTTAATGAAAGAAGCTGCTATAGAATTCACATCATTACAAACGCTGGACTTTACAGGTTGGTTGTGTTTTAAAGTATCTCTGTTATTGGGAATTCCAGAAGAAGGGCCTGGTTGCCATGGGCAAATTCAGATGGAAGCCTATCAAAATATTAAGTGACAGTCTTCACACCTGGGACAATTAATTTTAAGACACAAGAAGAGCAACTACTGCTGTTAAGAGCACTGAAAGGTTGTTTTGTGCTAACAACCAAGCATGATGCTCATGAAAGTTGGTTTTATGTTTGAAAGGAAAGGGAGAGAACCAACAGGACTATTGGGGATTTAAGGAACAAGGAGTTGCTGAGCTGGGCCTTATTGGCGAAAGTCGCATCCAAAAGACTTGAACTGAATTTTGAAGGACACTGGACATTTCAACGGAGAAGTGAACCTGCTGGAGAACTGGGATTAACACTGGACTTGTTATTGTAATGCTACACATTTGCAAGTAGTGCAGTGTACAGCAAAATAGATTATAAGATACAAGCACATGAATGAGGAACAGGAGTAGGCCATTCGGCCCCTCGAGCCTTCTCTGCCATTTAATAAGATCATGGCTGGTCTGATAGTAACCTCAAGTCTGCACTCTGTGACTCTCAATAACCTATCTGTAAGATCCAGGCAAGCAACCAGGAAGACCCGATGATGGATTCGAACAAAGGATTCATTAGACTTATTCACTCCACATTCTGCTCCCCAAGGGTCTCCGCGAGTGCCTGGTCCACACTTGGGCCAGGGTATTTACTCCCCAAAGGGTCTCTCCCGCCTGGCCCACACTCGGGCCGGGATATTTATGTCCCAGGGCCACCTTGGTAAAGGGAGAAGTCCCGTACCTTCATCTGGGAAAATCATTCTCAGGTGAGTCCACGGGTAACCAAATAGTAAAGATCCCTTGGCCTCTGGTCGGGGGTTATAGCCTCGACAGCTTCATCATGACCCCAGAATCCACAAGGTATCACCATCAATAAAATTCCGCACATAGATCCCGTCGCCAGCAGAAAATTGACGGATGGATCTGGGTCGTCTTGAGTCGGGGTGTTCCTGCCCGTCAAGGACATTCGCCGCAATGTCAGGTAGGACGAGGATCAGTTGCGTGTGCAGTCAACGTCCCATCAACAGCTCGGAAGTGGCGTTTGGCGAAGTTTGGTAATAAAACAAAAACCGTGCCAAACAGGTCTCCGGGGAACCAGAGGTTGTTTGCACATGAAATGAAATGAAACAAAATGAAAATCGCTTATTGTCATGAGTAGGCTTCATTGAGTTCCTGTGAAAAGCCCCTAGTCACCACATTCCGGCGCCTGTTCGGGGAGGCTGGTACGGGAATCGAACCGTGCTGATGGCCTGCCTTGGTCTGCTTTAAAAGCCAGCGATTTAGCCCAGTGTGCTAAACCAGCCCCTACCCAGCCTCAAACCACATTCCTACCCTGAAAGTTTGTACCACCCACTCGGCCAATTCATTGGATGACGGGTGGTAAGGTGTGGACGCCATTTATCCTTAGGAAATCCCCTAACTCCAAGCTGGTAAATGCAGTGCCGCTGTCCGACACTAAAACCTCTAGGATTCCATGGACACTCTGGCCGAGCTTCTCAATCGCGGCCCGCAACGTCGTTGTCATTATGCAGTGGATGTCCAACCACGTGGGCATCCACAATCAGCAGAAACACTGAGCTTTGGAAAGGGCCCGCATAATCGATGTGCAGTTGAGACCACCACCAGCCCAGCCACTCTCATTGGTGGAGGGGCACCACAGGTAGAAGCTTCTGGTGTTCTAGGCACCGTGTGAGTTATCTTTTCACAGGGGCTTTTCACAGGAACTTCATTGCAGTGTTAATGTAAGCTTACTTGTGACAATAAAGATTATTATTATTTTGCCAGAGCCTCGATGTTTGTGTCAATCCTAGGCTACCAGACATAACTACGGGCCAACATCATCATTTTCGAGACCCCTGTGTGGCCATTGTGAAGGTCCCGTAGAATGGCGTCTTTCAGGTATAAGCACGCATAAACCCCACAGCAGAATACCATCACTCTGCTGAGCTCCGCTACTGTTGTGCTGAACGTCGTCAGGTTGTCCGGGAGTGCCCGATGTTGAGCGCCAAACAGCGCAATGTGATGGACCTAGGCGAACACCGGATCAGTCTGCATCCATGCCTTAAACTGGGTGGCTGTGACCGGCATTGAGTCTATAAAATGCAACGCCATGACTATGTCGTCCGATGCAGCAGGCGCGGTAGCCTGGCTGGCAATGGGAGCGGCTGAGGGCGTCCATGTGTTTTATCTTTGTCCCTGGCCGGTACACAAGGACATATTCGTACACCGCCAAAAGCAATGTCCAGCGCTGGATCCTGGCGGACGTTATGGGCGGGATCGACCGGTCTTCCTGGAATAACCCCAGGAGGGATTTGTAGTCTGTGATGGCTGTGAAGGTGTGACTATACACATACTGGTGGAACCGCTTCACTGCAAAAGCCACCGCCAAGCCTTCCTTCTCTGAGCATAGTTCCATTCTGCCAACATCGAGAGTTGTCGTTTCACGTTGGTAAAAGCCGCCTGTTGCAGTGGGTCCCAAAACCATCATTGGCCTTTTTTAACAAGTGGTGCAATGGGCCCCATATGGTCACCAAATTTTGGATGAATTTCCCATAATAGTTCATCAGACCCAAAAAGAAACAGAGTTCCGTTGGGTCCTTCCGTATGGGAGCCTGCCAGATCACCCACACCTGATCGTCGACCGGGTGCAACCCATAGCGGTCCACTCTGTAACTGAGGTAGACCACCTTTTGGGCATGGAATACACACTTTCCCTGCGTCACCTAACCCTTGCTATCTCAAAACGATGAAGTACGTCCACAAGATTTTTCATAGCCTCACGCTCTGACGACTCGGTCATTTTAACGTTGTCTCGGTAAACCATGACTTGTGGTTACCCCCTAAGTAGGTTTTCCACAACATTTTGGAATATGGCACGGGTGGGCAACACAAAGGGCAGCCAGGTGTACTCAAACAGGCCGCGGTGAGTATTTACCGTCAGATATTTTCATGAATCAGGGTCTAGACTAGCTGTAAGGCATGGCTCATATTGAGTTTAGTAAAAGTGCTAAGACGTATGTACAGGTCTTCGATCTGAGGTACCAGCTAACAATCCAACCGGAACGCACGGTTCATCGTCATTTTGTCGTCCCCACACAACCTGATGGTACTGTCCAATTTCATCACTGACACTATCGGCACCCTGCAATCTGCGAACTGCACTGGGCAGATGATCCCTAACTGCTCTAATCGGTCCAGCTCCGCATCCACTTTCAGCTTCAAGACAGAGGGAATGGGGTGGGTGTGAAAGTACCAGAGGATCCATGAACATCTTGATGGCAGTCCCTCGGCTGGTCTCCAAACCTTCCCTAATGACAGCTGGAAATCTTGCCAGCACTGCATCTGGGCCGTCGAAGCACATCTGGCATATTTGCTGCCAGCCCAACCGGAGGAGCTTTAGCCAATCTCGCCCCTGCAAGTTGGGGCCCGTCCCTCGGACTACCACCAATGGGAGGTTTGCATACTGTTCCCCAATCTACCACCAATGGTAGATTTGCGGATTGCCACCCATACTCCACAAGGACCTTGGGAGGTGTCGGCGATTTCCAACAGCTCATCCATGTGGTGTAAACGTGTCCTGTAGCGCCAAATGTTGGATACCCGAAGGAACATGGTCGAATGTGCATCGACTCATCACGGACACTGCGGCCCCGGTATCCAACTCCATGAGGATTGGGAGCCCACTGACCCTGATTATGACTTGAATCAGTGCCATTCTTGGCGTAGTGATGCAATGTAAATGTTGGTCATAGAATTTACAGTGCAGAAGGAGGCCATTCAGCCCATCGAGTCTGCACCGGCTCTTGGAAAGAGCACCCTACCCAAGCTCAACACCGCCACCCTATCCCCATAACCCAGTAACCCCACCCAACACCAAGGGCAATTTTGGACACTAAGGGCAATTTATCATGGCCAATCCACCTAACCTGCACATCTTTGGACTTTGGAGGTTGTCTAAATCATCGTCCACAAAATGGCTCTGTCCATCGTTGGTGTCGCGGTGGGCGGATGGGCTTCCCTTCTGATACTGCTCTTCTCCAGCTCTTCCGGGCACTAGCGTTTCTTCTAAGTGGGCCGGGGCCCTTCTGAACGGGGGAACATTGACGCTGCTCCTCAGGAGCCTGCCGAAGATAGTCCTGGTCTCGGGGAGGGCAACCCCCACAGCGGGAGTCCGGAACATTAGGGGCCGGGGGCGGGGGGACCTCTGCGTTCTGTTTTATGGGCAGCACAGGAGCACAGTGGGTAGCACTGTTGTTTCACCAGTTCCAGGATCCCAGGTTCGATCAAGTGGCATTTACTCAGCAATAACTTATGCATGGACGCTCAGTTTGGGTTCCGTCAGGGTCACTCAGCTCCTGACCTCATTACAGCCTTGGTTCAAACATGGACAAAAGAGGCAAACTAGAAAGAGTGCAGAAAAGATTTACTAGGATGTTACCGGGACTTGATGGTTTGAGTTATAAGGAGAGGCTGGATAGACTGGGACTTTTTTCCCTGGAGCGTAGGAGGCTTAGGAGTGATCTTATAGAGGTCTATAAAATAATGAGGGGCATAGATAAGGTAGATAGTCAACATCTTTTCCCAAAGGTAGGGGAGTCTAAAACTAGAGGGCATAGGTTTAAGGTGAGAGGGGAGAGATTCAGAAGGGCCCAGAGGGGCAATTTCTTCACTCAGAGGGTAGTGAGTGTCTGAAATGTGCTGCCAGAGGTAGTAGTAGAGGCGGGTACAATTGTGTCTTTTAAAAAGCATTTAGATAGTTACATGGGTAAGATGGGTAGAGAGGGTTATGGGCCAAGTGCGGGCAACTGGGACTAGCTTAATGGTAAAAACTGGGCGGCATGGACTGGTTGGGCCGAAGGGCCTGTTTCCATGCTGTAAACTTCTATGATTCTATGATTCCTGGCTTAGGTCACTGTCTGCGCGGAGTCTGCACAGTCTCCCTGTGTCTGCTCCGGTTTCCTCCCACAAGTCCCGAAAGACGTGCTGTTAGGTAATTTAGACATTCTGAATTCTCCCTCTGACTACCCGAACAGGCGCCGGAATGTGCCGATTAGGGGCTTTTCACAGGATCTTCATTGCAGTATTAATCGAAGCCTACCTACTTGTGACAATAAAGATTATTATTATAAAGATTATTATTATTGGCACCCTAGGTTCAGGACGGCCATCCCAAGCAGCTCCTGCACCCTTTGCTCTGCTCCTTCATTGGAACGGGCGATTTTGGCTGCCTTCTAGGTGGGTCTCGGCCAACAAGCGCTCTTGGGTCACCGCATCCCAGATGCCGCAGTCCAACTAGTCTCTGAGTGAATCAAATGGAGTTGGGCCAAAATTGCAAAATTCGGCGAGCTTTTCCAAATGGCCCAGGAATTTGGACACCGACTCTCCCTGGTGCTGGGTGGCAGTGTGGAAATGAAAACGTCAAGCAGCATTGGATTCAAGTGGTTACTCACCAACGAGACCATCTCTGCGAATGAATGCGTGCTGGGCGAGCTTGAGTAGATCAACTTTTGATGATGCTGTACGTGGTGGTTCCACAGACCGTGGACGGGGTCACCGTCTGCCTTTCATTGCCGATAATGGCGTTGAGATGCAAATAATACTGCAACCTCGCAATATATTGATTCCAATCACCCGTCTCAGCGTCAAACGCCTCCAACTTTCCATTAAGTGGCATACTGTTGTCTTGTCGGGGGCCTCCTGGGGCCTGTTCGAAGTGGGCCGGGTCCTGAGGAAATGGCATCACCTGCAGCTCCATCCCACCCCTAGCCGCCAGTGTAAGATCCAGGCAAGCGACTACGAAGAAACGATGATGGATTGTACCAAAATGGCTTTATTAGATTTACTCACTGCACACACTACTCCCCAAATGGTCTCCCATGCCCGGCCCACACTTGGGCCGAGATATTTATGTCTCAGGGTCCCCTTGGTTAAGGATGTAGCCGCGCCCCCTCAGCAGGGAAGATCATACTCCGATGAGGCCATGGGGAACCTAATGATACAGACCCTGTGGCCTTCGGTCGGGTTGTAACACTATCACTCCCTTGCTTACCAAGTGTCTTTTGACACTGCTTCTGAAACCTTTTCAGAAAGAGAGTTTCAAAGGCTCATGATCCTGAGTGGAAAAAATGACACTTCATCAGCATTTTAAATGGACAATTCCTTATTTTTAAAACAGTGACCCCTAGCTCTAGATTCTCCCACCAGAAGAAACATCCTCCCCTCAACCACCCTGTCAAGACCCCTCAGGATCTTGTGTTTCAATCAAGTTTAAACACCAGTGGATGCATCTAGATTGCAGCAGTTAGCAAATGCAAAAGTTCCTGTTCTTTTGTTTGGTGCATAAGTTTCCTGTTAATTAAATGTTTGATTAATGTTGATTTTTAGTTCTGCTATAGTTAAAATGTGAATATTGTCATATGGTTTATGTCCATTGGTCATTTGAGAAATTCATCTTTTTCAAAATTATTGGTCTCTACAAGGGATCATAACAACATGAAACATCTTAATAGGATGGGAAAAAGCTGTTTGACAAATCAAGCCATTCCCTCCGATATACCATCAAAATAACATCAGTAGTCACCTAACCAAAACTAAAGCTTCAAACTGTTAGACGTTTTAGTTGTTGTGATATGAAGAGTCTAAAGTTCTGTTCCTTTTTCACAAACACACATTTCATTCCAACAGCCTTTGCACAAAACCCTAACAATACATCACCTGACAGAGGCCACCTGAAGCCCCTTTACATATTAGTGTCCATTAATGGATACTGAACATAAATGAGACAACTAATTGCAAAGTCTCTTAACCCATTACTTAACAGTCTCCCCTTCCTTGGAGAAAAGAAAAATTAGGTGAAAACAAAGTTTCAAGAAACTCAAAATCACACACATGATTTCACCCCCCTTTTTTTTTTTGTTTGGACGAGAAAGAAAAAAAAAAAGTCACAGAAACAAGCGGCGTTCATTAACACTATCCAAAGGTTTCTGTGAACTTGGCCCTCTTTTCGTAAAACAGTCTGACAGTTGATAGCTCCCATTTAAGTTTTGTTATTTCCCCTCTGTCCAACATCTGCTTCAAACATGCGATGTCTATCCGTAACCTTTTTTCATTGACACTTTTTGTAGAGGCACATTTTCCCACAGGGATTTATTGTCAATGTGACAGTCAATAGGTATATTACCCAAATCCCCATATCCCAAAATTTCTGTCAATATCATACTTATATAAAAGGCCATATCCACCGCCTCTACAAGGCTTAAAGTCTCAGCAGCCAAAGTGCTTTTTACCACTCTCCTTATTTTCTTTGTTTCCCACACAAGCGGGCAACATTTACCATTGTTCCCCCAAAGGAAAATTATAAAACCTCCTGCGCTTGAAACCTCATGACATAAATTTGCATAGGACGCATCACTATAAACTATGAGTTTCAAGTGCCTCGGGTCACCTAAAACCGGGCACTTCAAAACACACTCCTGCATTTTTAGTTTGGCCAACGCTTTATTTGCTCTTATTATGTCTTCCACGTTGGGATCATCCATTTTTGTACTCAACTCTAAGACATCAAAACTCACATCCAGTCTAGTCTGTCTACCTAACCAGTTCAGTTGCCCAATTCAACTTCGCAGTTGCTCTTTTTCTATCTTTGAAACCATTGCATCTTTTTGTGAAACTCGGCCACGACTAATTGCTATTGGGCTGATGCTTTCCAAATAAGACTGCTGACGTAAAGTTGCCCCTAACTTAGTCTGTCCAATTTCCAGTCCAATATATTTAAATGCACCGGAAGCCTGACTTCCAATCCTGAATTCTTTCCTCAAACCAAAGATTACAATAGCTTCAAAATCACTAGTCCACCCCACAAAAAATCATCGACATGCATCATAAAAATGCCAGAAAGATTTCCTTTATAGTGCCAGTAAAACATTGCAGGATCTGCTTTAAACTGGCAACAGCCTAACTTTAACAAAACTGACCTTACTGAAAAATACCAGACATCATTTAATCCATATACACATTTGTTCAACTTCTAGAGTACCCCTTCTGTGTTAGCTGCTTCTTTAGGACGGAGAAAAATGTCTCTCTGGAGCTGATGCCCCTGCAAAAAGGCAGCTTTCATATCTATAGATTTGCATTCCCATGCCTTTGTGGCTAACAGAGCCAAGAAGATCTTTAAAATAACCTTTCCTGCTGTAGGTGAATCTACCCTTAAATCCTGATCTTCTAAGTTTTCTTCAAATCCCCTTGCCACAAGCCTGGCCTTTGCCTTATAAGTTCCATCCGGAAGAACCTTTTCCGTGCAAGTCCATCTGTGGGATAGAGCTCTTTGTCCCCTATCTGGTACTTCTGTGTATACCCCAAATTCACTTCAACTATGCAATTCTTGCCGTTTAGCTTCTTTGATAACTTTTTCATCTAATTTATTTGAAGCCACCAAAATCTCACGTGCATGTTGGCTTCTACTCCTATTAGTATTCGTAGTCTTACTCATGTTCCGAGATCTTGATAAACTCTCCCGCCTGGTATCTCGTTCTGCACTGCTACTGCTTGATCTTTCCCTTCTGCTGTGGGATGTCCTTTCAATAGTTCTCGACCTTTTCCTGCGGACCTGTTCACTATCCGATGTACTATCTGAACTGGCACTGCGTTTCTGTGCCTTTCATTTTTGAACTTTGTTTTCCCAATCCATTGTCTTGACTCCTTCCCCTGAATGCTGCACATTCAACTAATGTTTATACTTTCCAGTGGCCTCCCCTGCTCTACTAAAAACAGTTGCATCCTTCCATCGACGAGACCCTTCAGGCAAGTATGTCACTTTTGTACCAACTTTTGGCAGTTGCCCTTTCGGAAAAATGGCCTGTTCTAATTCATCAGAAGTTTTGTGTTCCTCCACAGAAACCCTGTCTATATCAGTTAATTGGTCTTCATAGTTCTGTAACACGTGTGTACCAGATGATTCTGGTTCCTCGTCATGTCTGTCTGCTCTGTCTAAATTTGAAAATTTGTAATCTGTACCCATTATCCTTGATGAATGTACCCTAACAGTTTGATTATCATGTTGCAAAAATAATTGTTTTGCCATCTATGCCTATGATCTTCCCTGGGCCTTTCCATTCATTAGAATTGTCTCTCTTATAGTATACCATGCCTCCTTGCTGAAAAACGGCATCTGATGGCCGTACGTTATGTCTTAAAGCTCTGCGAATTCTTTGAGACTTCTGCTTCCAAAAAAGCTTTTCTACTGCTATGTAATGCATTTAAATGTTCAGCAAAACCAGAGCTAATTGTAGTCCCCTCCCAAGCTGGAGGCTGGTCATCCAAAATGTACGGAATTTTAGGATTTCTACCAAACACTAATTGATAAGAACTATAGCCCCCAACCATCTGCAATGAATTCTTTGCATGTACTGCCCATGCTAAAACTGAATTTAGCCTGCAATTTGGTCGATCTGTCAAAATTTTCCGAAGCATGTCATCGATGACAGCATGATTTCTTTCACAGACACCATTACTAAATGGGCTTTCTGCAGCCGTATTCATAACTGATATTCATGTTTTCACACATATCCCTAAACTCATCATTAGCAAATTCTCCCCCATTGTCCGTAAGGAATTTTGCCGGTGGACCCATCCCTGTCCCTATCCATTTTTTCATGATTTGATCCAGAATTACTCTCTTTTCTTTACTTTGTACAATCGTTAATTGACTAAATCTGGTTGCTAAATCTACAAAATGCAAAATAAATATATTATTTGCTTTATCCCAGATCTTAAGATCCATGGCCGGTGTCCTTCTGTACTTCCTACAAACTTCACAGCGGTCACCAACCTGTTCTATCAGTTTAGTATATTCGTCATCCCTTATCCCTGCATCCTTTAATAAATTTTTCAGCCTCCGAGGGGGCGGATGTGCAAATTGCCTTAGCAGTTTTAATACCACAAGCTTTTTATCAGCTAAAGTCCCATTTACAACTGCCATTAACACATCCTTAACCACTCTACTTGAAATATTATTTGTCAGTAATGGAATACAATAGTGTCCCGACTGTGTAAATTGTAAGTCCACCGTCTTTCCAAAAACTGTTGCCTTATCCTGTTCCATATCCAGTTTCATGTGTGCATTCTTCATCGACGGTCTGCTCAGAAGCAAAGGTATCTCACTTGATACAACATCCGTGTTAATGAAATGATTCACTCCGGCAATATTGCAAGGGATCACCACTCTTTTCAGCGACTTCAGAGTATTATCATCCCCAAACCTGAAACTTGTGGAACTTTCAAATTCCTTAACCTTGTTACGATTTTCAGCATTCAAAGAGTCCAGGTAACACTTTAACCAGTCAATTCCACACACAGTAGATGTGCAGCCACTGTCCAATACAGCACAGTTGAAGGATTCTGCAACCAACACCCTCATTACCGGCGTAAAACTGCTTGTCAATAGGACAATGCCTTCTTTCTGATCACTATCTTTTTCCTCTTCTGACACTTCCGTGTCATGTGTCGCTTCAAACACTCTATCATAACGAGTTTGACAGTTGAAAGCATAATGGTATTGAGAGTCACATCGAAAACATCGATTTATCATGCCCCGTGCATTTCTGGGGTTCATCTTCCTATTTTAGGTTCTAACTGGGTTTCTGTCTTCAGAATTTCCTTGTCTCGGCCTCCTTCTATAGTCTTGAGCCCTGTTCGTAACCATACGATTTCGCCATCCTGTTAGTAGTGTATCTTCCATATTCTGCCTTATTGTAGGCTGACCTATTTGGGTCATCAGAGCCATCGGAATCGAATGTTTCCCCAGAAACGTTTGTAAAGCTTTTGTCATCTGTTCGAATAAGGTATCCTTATCAGTAAACTGAAATCCTGTCAAAACCAGGAGCCTATCCATGTTGCTCACTCTAGCACAGTCAAGTAATTTAAAGGCCAACACAGACTGTAGAAATTCCAGATTGTGTTTCTGCAGCCTTTTATATAGTCTGCCAAATTCCATTATATAGCCTTCCATGGAGATATCCTCCATTTTCCGGAACTTATCAAAATCCGACTATGCTTCATACGCACTAAACAAGTCATCGTTCTTATAAATCTTATCCATATACTGTAATAAAGTCTCCAGACCATCTCCTGAGTCTAACTCTTCCAATTTCAGCTCAGAAAGCACTTGGTTTCGGATGTTACTGCCATATGGTAGAGAAAGAGCCAATGCCATACCTAGTTTTCTCTTTCCCAAAGCAGTTACTTTAGTCCACATAACTACTGCACTTCTCCATTGATCGTACGATTCCCTTTCCGAAAATAAGTGAGGATAGTCATATCCAGCCATCTTTATCCTCGCTTCAGCCATATATCCCCTTTTTTTTTTTCTTTTCTCACTCACTCCTTGGTTTGATCTGGAAAAGTTGTATCTTTCAACCCTTCACATTTACACAGCAACCATCCTCTGCTACCAATTGTTAGACGTTTTAGTTGCTGTGAGTCTAAAGTTCCGTTCCTTTCTCACAAACACACATTTATTTCATTCCAACAGCCTTTGCACAAAACCCGA
Source organism: Scyliorhinus torazame (assembly GCF_047496885.1). NCBI lineage: Eukaryota > Metazoa > Chordata > Chondrichthyes > Carcharhiniformes > Scyliorhinidae > Scyliorhinus > Scyliorhinus torazame. The sequence continues at coordinate 170,538,872 of NC_092719.1, forward strand.
ACTGTACATCACCTGACAGAGGCCACCTGAAGCCCCTTTACATATCAGTGTCAATTAATGGATACTTAACATAAATGAGACAACTAATTGCAAAGTCTTTTAACCCATTACTTAACACAAACTAGGTAAAATTTCTGAAACGATAATTCAAAGAGGCTACCTCCAAATATTCTAGTCACATACTGAATAAAGTATCACAAGTGCTCCAAATCTATTTGTCTAATTTTCTGCCTGTAACCTTCAATTTCACTTCCATCCAGGTAAATATGCAAGAACAAAATACTGCAGGTGGCTGAAATTTGAACTAAAAATAGGAAATGTTGGGGAAAAAAATCAGCAGATCTGGCAACGTCTGTGGAGAGAAAAACAGAGTTAACAGTTCAGGTTGATAACCCTTTGTCAGAAGTTCTGAGTATTTTCTGATATCATTCAAATTGTTTAATGTCTCATCTGTCATCAGGATCTACAGATGCAATTGAATACATAAGGTCCCATGGCACTATTCAAAGAGGAGAGTTTTTCTGATATCCTGGAGAAATTCTTCCCTCAACCACCAGCACCTAAAACAGATTAAATAGTCATTGCTGCTTGTAGGACAAAAGCACAACTAGACTCCCTGATAATTTGAAACTATGTTATTTCTTTCTTTAAAAGAGCTTAGTGAATTAGCACCAACTCTGATTCTAAATAAAATTCACTTGGGAGAAAAACATCAATTGCTAAATTAGCAGAAGGTCTGGTTAGGTACTGAAATAAATTTAATATTGTAAGTGTTGTTATTGACTTTAAAATTAGTGGAACATAATCTATAAAATAGATGTCTGAACAATCCATTTGCATCATCGGATTCAGAGGCGTTAAACTGCAAGAATTCGAGATTCCAGTTGTTCATAGAATTTACAGTGCAGGAGGCCATTCGGCCCATCGAGTCTGCACCGTCTCTTGGAAAGAGCACCCTACCCAAGGTCCACACCGCCACCCTATCCCCACAACCCAGTAACCTCACCCAACACTAAGGGCAATTTTGGACACTAAGGGCAATTTAACATGGCCAATTCACCTAACCTGCACATCTTGAGAAGCTGTTTAGCACAGGGCTAAATCACTGGCTTTGAAAGCAGACCAAAGCAGGCCAGCAGCACGGTTCAATTCCCATAACAGCCTCCCCGAACAGGTGCCGGAATATGGCGACCAGGGGCTTTTCACAGTAACTTCATTTGAAGCCCACTTGTGACAATAGGCAGCTTTCATGTCATTCATTTTTGGACTGTGGGAGGAAACCGGAGCACCCGGAGGAAACCCTCGCACACATGGGGAGAATGTGCAGACTCTGCACAGGCAGTGACCCAAGCCGGGAATCGAACCTGGGACCCTGCAGCTGTGAAGCGATTGTGCTGACCACAATGCTACCGTGCTGCCCTTTCATGATGAGAAGAATCTTCAGTTTGCCTCGTTCTGCTTTCGTAGTTGCCTCAATGGTGAAACATTTCCTCCCACTGACAAGTGAAATTGTAAAAATACTCTTCATAGTTGCATTGCAGTTTTAATACAACAATCAGATTAATTCATCCCCTCAATTAAAGGTAAGGTGCAAAACAGGACAGCTCTTTTTGAAAAAATACAGTGCACTACATTGATCCAATACATTAACAAAATATTCATTAGGAAAATAGAACTGTCACACGGAAGTACTTACCAATTCTGACACTTTCTCAAGACTTCCTCTTGCATACGAAGGCTGAAAGCTGTTGGGTGATCAGTTCCATTGTTCAGAAGGGAGCCAAGAGAAATTGCCTCTAAGCTGAGGCAAGTACCTCCATGTGACAAACTTTCCATAATATTAGATACTTTTAATAATCTTATAAAAGGGACAAAATCCTCCAGACTATTGTGGAAAAAAAACCACTGCAGAGTAATTTTCCATCAAAAGTAGAAGCATTTGACCCAAGAATGAAGGTCCCAATTAACCCATTTTTGTGTCTGACAATGCAGCGTCCTAGTTTCATTACAGTGGCCAAAAATGGCTTTGATGACAAGAAGCAATTATTATTAATTCATCAGCAATAGCATGGTTCTGCACTTTCTGCATCTCACATCAACTTATTAATCGAAACATCCAAGCAACTGGTCACCTCTTTATTCACAGGTATCTATTTTAGTACTACCTATCAAAAATCTCATTAACGATAATCATTAACTTTGACTCCAGGTAACTCAGCTGACAACCATTTAATGACACACATGATTTAGATTGCAGTATGGTGATATATTTAATTGATACAAATTAGAAATCTCTATGAAAAAGCAACATTGAAAGTGTATGAATTGAGCCCAATCCCTCCAAAAGATTTACATTAACATTCAACCTAACAAAGTGTTTCTTGTGCCAATACATTAATTACTTCATATTGGGAAATAAATGGTATATATTTTTTTAAAATAAACATTTTATTGAGGTATTTTTGGTATTGTAACAACAACAAAATAAACAATGTACATGAAACTATTAACATAGTGCAAAAGTCGTCTCCCTTCCTTACAGGTCCCACCTTTATTAACCCCCTACTCAAAGCTAAACTAACCCCCCCCCCTTCTGCTGACGATTAATTGTCCGCAAAGAAGTCGACGAACGGTTGCCACCTCCAGGCGAACCCTAACAGTGAACCTCTCAAGGCAAACTTGATTTTCTCCAAACAGAGAAAGCTAGCCATGTCCGATAGGCAGGTCTCCGACTTCGGGGACTTTGAGTCACTCCAAGTCAATAGTATTCGTCTCCGGGCTACCAGGGAAGCAAAGGCTAGAACGTCTGCCTCTTTTCTCCTCCTGGATCTTCCGACACCCCGAAAATCACCACCTCTGGACTCAGTGCCACCTTTGCTTTTAACACCGTGGACATGAGACATCTGCCAAAATCCCCTAAGCTTCGGACATGTCCAGAACATGTGGACATGGTTCGCTGGTCCTCCCACACATTTTGCACACCTGTCTTCCACCCCAAAGAATCTGCTCATCGGGCCACTGTTATGTGAGCCTGATGAATGACCTTGAATTGTATCAGGCTGAGTCTGGCACATGTTGCTGACATGTTGACTCTACTCAACGCATCCGCCCATAGACCATCCTCTATCTCTCCTCCCAGCTTGTCCTCCCATTTGCACTTCAGCTCCTCGGTCTGCGTCTCCTCTGACCCCATAAGTTCCTTGTAAATGTCAGAGATGCTCCCTTCTCCTACCCAACCTCTGGGAACTACCCTGTCCTGAATCCCCCTTAGTGGTAGGAGCGGGAAGGTTGACACCTGTTTACGCAGGAAGTCCCGCACCTGCAGATACCTGTATTTGTTTCCCCTTGCCAACCCAAACTTCTCCTCCAGTGCCCTCATACTCGGAAAGCTAACCTCTATAAACATATCCCCCATCCTCTCAATCCCTGCTCTCCGCCATATCCGGAACCCCCCATCCATACTACCTGGGGCAAACCGGTAATTATTACAAATTGGGGACCAGACCGATGCTCCCTCTGCTCCCACATGTCTCCTCCATTGCCCCCAGACTCTCAGGGCCGCCACCACCACGGGGCTGGTGGAGTACCGTGCCGGCAGGAACGGCAGAGGCACAGTTACCAACGCCCCCAGACTGGTGCCCTTGTATGAAGCCGCCTCCATACGCCCCCATGCCGACCCCCTCCCCAACCACCCACTTCCTGATCATGGCTATATTCACCGCCCAGTAATAGTTACTAAAATTTGGCAGCGTCAGCCCGTCCTCTCCCCGACTCCGCTCAAGCATCATCTTTCTCACTCGCCCGGGTCTTGCCCGCCCAAACGAAGCCAGTGATCACTTTGTTGACCCGTTTAAAAAAGGACCGTGGAATAACGATGGGGAGACACTGAAATACAAACAGAAATCTCTTCACCGTCTGCACCCTCCCAGCCAGTGACAACGGAAGCGCGTCCCATCTCCAAAAATCGTCCTTCATTTGGTCTACTAGTCGGGCCAGATTTAATTTATGCAGCCAGTCTCATTCCCGCACCACTTGAATGCCTAGGTACCTAAAGCTTCTCCCTACTAATCTAAACGGCAGCTCCCCAATCGCCTCTCCTGTCCCCTTGCCTGGACCGCAAACATCTAATTTTTCCCCATATTTAGCTTATACCTCGAAAACCGGCCAAATTCCCCATGAATCCTCATGATTTCTTCCATCCCCTCTATTGGGTCCGATACTTACAGAAGCAGGTTGTCTGCATAGAGCGAGACTCTATGCTCAACCCCCCCCCCACCCCAAACCTTGACCAGCTTCTTGAGGCTCTCAGAGCAATTGCCAACGGCTCTATAGCTAGCGCGAAGAACAGTGGGGAGAGGGGGCATCCCTGTCTCGTCCCCCGGTGCAGTCTAAAATAATCCGATGTTGTCCTATTCGTCAGGCTTGCCACAGGAGCCTGATACAGCAACTTGACCCAGTCAATGAATCCCCTCCCAAATCCGAACCGTCTCAGTACCTCCCACAGATAATCCCATTCTACTTGATCAAAAGTCTTTTCTGCATCTGTTGCGATCACTACCTCCACCTCCCTACCTTCCGGAGTCATCATGATCATGTTTAACAACCTTCTTACATTGGCCACTGTCGTGTGAGAGTACCTTTAAGAAATGGGTGTTTATAAATGGGTGTGTATATAAATATCTGTAGTGAGAGTACCTTTAAGAAATGGGTGTTTATTACTGCAGTGACGTCAGAGTGTGGATGGAGCTGGGCTGTCTGTCAGCTTTTTACTTTCGTTTTTGAGCAGGCTACAGGGTGTGTTTTAGTTTCGTTTTCAGAGCTGGATAGCTGCAGTCACAGCCAGAAGGTGTATGAATCTCTCTCTGTAATCTAAAGACTGTAAATCGATCCTGGTGATTTAAAACTAATAACAGTAGTGACTTTAACCTGATGTGCTTCTGGTAAAAGGTGTTTTAAGTCGTATGGATGTTAAAAGGAAAGCTTAAAGGATTACTTAGTGTTGTATTCTTTGGGGGTAGTATTTGAATTGATGGTTGCTAAGATGTTCACTGTATGTTTTAAAAAGGTTAACTTGAGTTTATAGAATAAACATTGTTTCGCTTTTAAAAATACTTTTCCATTTCTGCTGCACCACACCTAGTAAAAGTTGTGGGTCAGGTGAACTCCACTGACATACTTTGGGGTTCTCTAAACCCTGGCCCATAACACCACCAACTGCCTACCCTTAACAAACTGGTCCTCCCAATAACGTCTGGAACACAATCCTCAATCCTGGAGGACAACATTTTGGCCAACAATTTAGCATCCACATTGAACAGATATATCGGCCTGTAGGGCCCACACTGCTCCGGGTCCTTGTCGCACTTCAGAATCAGCAAAATTGTGGCCTGTTAGAGGCAGTACCCCTCTTTCCCTTGCCTCATTGAACATCTTCATCAACACCGGCCCCAATATCCCAGAGAACTTTTTATAAAACTCTACATCCACATTCAAAGTGCAATGAAATCATTTTATGTCTGGCAAATTTGAAGCTAACAGAGCTCATATACTGAATTTCCAGACCAATATCTTAGTATTCTTAGATGGCAATGCTGTATTACAACTGGTACAGTACTAATTTATGGATACAAATGTTTTAAATCATACAAACATACAAATTAGGAATAGAGAAAGGTCACTTGGTCTTTCGAGCTTGCTCCTCCATAGATACATAGAAGATAGAAGTAGAAGGAGGCCTCTTGGCCCATCGAGCCTGCTCCGCCATTTATCATGATCATGGCTGATCATCCAACTCAATAGCCTAATTCTGCTTTCTCACCATAACCTTTGATCCCATTCGCCCTAAATGCTATATCTAGCCGCCTCTTGAATATATTCAATGTTTCAGCATTAACTACTTCCTGTGGTAATGAATTCCACAGGCTCACCACTCTTTAGATGAAGACGTCCCCTCATCTCTGTCCGAAATGGTTTACCCTGAATCCTCAGACTGTGACCCCTGGTTCTGGACACACCCACCATCGGGAACATCTTCCGTGCATCAATCCTGTCTAGTCCTGTTAGAATTTTATAAGTCTCTAAGAGATCCCCCCTCATTCTTCTGAACTCCAGTGAGAACGATCCTAACCTAGTCAATCTCTCCTCGCAGGACAGTCCCGTCATCCCTGGAATCAGTCTGGTAAACCTTTGTTGCACTCCCTCGAGAGCAAGAACATCCTTCCTCAGAAAAGGAGACCCAAACAGCACACAATATTCTCGGTGTGGCCTCACCAAGGCCATGTATAATTGCAACAACACATCCCTGCTCCTGTACTCGAAACCTCTTGCTATGAAGGCCAACATACCATTAGCCTTCTTTACCGCCTGCTGCACCTGCATGCTTACCTTCAGCGACTGGTGCACAAGGATACCCAGGTCACGCTGCACACTTCCCTCTCCCAATTTACAACCGTTCAGGTAGTAATCTGCCTTCCTGGTTCTGCTTCCAAAGTGAATAACCTCACACTTATCCAAATTATACTGCATCTGCCATTGATTTGCCCACTTGCCCAACCTGTCCAGATCATGCTGCAGGATCTCTGCATCCTCGTCACAGTTCACCCTCCCACCCAACTTGGTGTCATCTGCAAACTTTGTGATGTTGCATTTTGTTCCCTAATCCAAATCATTAATATATATTGTGAATAGCTGGGGTTCCAGCACAGATTTCTGTGGCAGCCCACAAGTTAGTGCCTGCCAATTTGAAAAGGAGCCATTAATGCCTACTCTTTGTTTCCTCTCTGCCAACCAGTTTTCTATGTACCTCAATACATTTCCCCAAATTCCATCTGCTTTAATCTTGCACAATAATCTCTTATGCGGGACTTTGTCAAATGCCTTCTGAAAGTCCAAATATACCACATCGACTGGCTCCCCCTTGTCAACTGTACTAGTTACATCTTCAAAGAATTCCAACAGCTTTATCAAGCATGATGTCCCCTTCATAAATCCCTGCTGACTCTGACTGATCCTGCCACTGCTTTCTAAATGTTCCACTATAAAGTCCTTGATAATGGATTCAAGAATTTTCCCCACTACCGATGTTAGGCTTACTGGTCTATAATTCCCTGTTTTCTCTCTACCTCCCTTTTTGAATATTGGAGTGACATTAGCTACCCTCCAATCTGCATGACCTGTTCCAGAGTCTACAGAATCCCAGAAGTTGACCACCAATGCATCCACTATTTCCAGATCCACCTCAAGCACTCTAGAATGCATATCAGGCCCTGAGGAATTACCCGCCTTCAATCCCATCAATTTTCTCAGCACCAGTTCTCTACTAATATTGATCTCCCTCAGTTCTTCCCTCTCACTAAACCTTTCATTCTCCAACATTTCTGGTATCTGATTTGTGTCCTCTTTTGTGAAGACAGAACCAAAGTGTGTATTCAATTGCTCAGCCATTTCATTGTCCCTTATTATACATTCCCGTTTCTGCCTGTAGGGGGCCTTTACCAATCTGTCTCTTTACCAACCTCTTTCTCTTCACACATCTATAGAAACTCTTAGTGTCAGGCTTTATGTTCCATGCAAGCTTACTTTCGTACTGTATTTTCCCCTTTTTAATCAGTACCTTGGTCCTTCTTTGCTGAATTCTAAACTGCTCCCAATCCTCAGACTTATTATTTTTCTTGGCCAATCTGTATGCTTCTTCCTTGGCTCGGATACGATTTCTAATTTTCTTGGTCAGCCTTGGATTGGCCCTCTTACCCATTTTGCTTTTGTGCCAGACATGAACGAACATTTGCTGCAGTTCCCCCTTGTTTGCCATTGCCTATCCACTGTCAACCCCTTAAGTAACTCTCCCCAATCGATCAAGGCCAACTCACACCTCATAACTTCAGAGTTTCCTTTATCAAGATACAGCACCCTAGTCTCCCAACTCAACTACTTCACTCTCCATCTTGATAAAAAATTCGATCATGTTATGGTCGCTCATCCCCAAGGGGTCTCGCACAGCCACATTGGGAATGATTCCCTTCTCATTACACAATACCCAGTCAAAGATGGCCTGCTCTCTAATTGGTTCCTCTACATATTGGTCAAGAAAATCGTGCAGTTTACACTCCAGGAATTCCTCCTCTACGGCATTGTAGCTAATTTTATTTGCCCAATCTATGTGCAGATTAAAGTCACCCATGATCACCGATATTCCCTTATTACATGCATCTCTAATTTATTGTTTAATGCCAATCCCAACATCAGCACTGCAGTTTGGGGGTCTATATATGACACCCACTAATGTTTTTTGCCCCTTGGTATTTCTCAACTCTACCCAGACAGGCTCCACATTGTCAAAGCTAATACCCTTTCTCACTATTGTGTTAATTTCCTCTTTAACCAGCAGTGCCACGCCACCACCTTTTCTTTTATGCCTGTCCTTCCTAAATACGGAATACCCTGGGACATTCAGTTCCCATCCCTGGTCACACTGCAACCAGGTCTCCGTAATCCCAATTATTTCATACCCATTTATATCTATCTGCACGATTAGTTCATCCACTTTATTGCAAATGCACCGTGCATTAAGGCACAGAGACTTTAAGTTTGTCTTTTCACATTGTTTGGCTTGCTCCCAATATTTTTCTCTTTTGTCCTGTTTAAATTTTGCCCTTGATTTCTTCGCTTTTCTTATTCCCTTTTCTATCTTTTTAAAAAATATATATTTTATTAAAGTTTTCAAACACAATTTTTCCACCTTACAAATCAACATGAAAGATAACACAATAACTAATAAGTAACATGATTTAAATAAAATAGTGAACTAACAAAGTAACAAAAAATAGTGCTCTCCACCCCCCCCCCGAACCAGAACAAAACAGGTTGCCCCCCCCCCCCCCCCTCTGGGCTGCTGCTAACGATCTATTTTCCCTGAACGTTCCGCGAGATAGTCAAGGTACGGTTGCCACCACCTGGAGAACCCCTGAACCGACCCTCTCAACGCAAACTTCATCCGTTCCAGTTTTATGAACCCTGCCATATCGTTTATCCAGGCCTCCACGCCGGGGGGTTTCACTTCCTTCCACATGAGTAAGATCCTTCACCGGGCTACCAGAGACGCAAAGGCCAGAATAGCAGCCTCTTTCGCCTCCTGCATTCCCGGCTCCTCCGCTACCCCAAATATAGCTAACCCTCAACCTGGCTTGACCCGGACCTTCACCACCTTTGAAATCACTCTTGCCACTCCCCTCCAGTACTCAACCAGTGCCGGACACGACCAAAACATATGTGTGTGGTTCGCCGGGCTTCCCAAGCACCTCCCGCACCTGTCCTCCACCCCGAAGAACCTGCTCAGCCTCGCTCCCGTCATGTGTGCTCTGTGTAGAACCTTGAATTGTATCAGGCTAAGCCTGGCACATGAGGAAGAGGAATTTACCCTACTTAGGGCATCAGCCCACAGACCCTCCTCAATCTCCTCCCCCAGCTCTTCTTCCCATTTTTCTTTCAGCTCCTCTACCAGCTCCTCCCCCTCGTCTCTCATCTCCTGATATATTTCAGACACTTTGCCCTCCCCGACCCATACCCCCAAAATCACTCTATCCTGGATCCCCTGTGTCGGGAGCAGCGGAAATTCCCTCACCTGTTTCCTCGTAAACGCCCTCACTTGCATGGATCTAAAGATATTCCCCGGGGGCAACTCATACTTTTCCTCCAGCGCTCCCAGGCTCGCAAACGTCCCTTCAATAAACTTTTCCTCCAGCGCTCCCAGGCTCGCAAACGTCCCTTCAATAAACAAGTCTCTCAATCTCCTAATTCCTGCCCGATGCCAGCTCTGGAACCCTCCGTCCACCCTTCCTGAGACAAACCTATGGTTGTTCCTAATCGGGGACCACACTGAGGCACCCGTCACACCCCTATGTAGCCTCCATTGCCCCCAGATCCTTAAGGTTGCCGCCACCACTGGGTTTGTGGTGTACCTTTTCGGGGAGAGCGGTAGCGGCGCTGTCACCAGCGCCTTTAGGCTCGTACCTTTACAGGACGCCATCTCCAGCCTCTTCCACGCCGCCCCCTCTCCCTCCCTCATCCACTTGGAAACCATCGCCACATTGGCGGCCCAGTAATAATCGTCCAGATTCGGCAACGCCAGTACCCCTCTGTCCCTGCTGCGCTGCAGAAACCCCCTCCTTACCCTCGGGGTCTTCCCTGCCCACACGAAACTCATAACACTCCTATCTATTTTCTTAAAAAAGGCCTGAGTGATCAAAATGGGGAGACATTGAAATACAAAAAGAAACCTTGGGAGGGCCATCATCTTGACCGCCTGCACTCTGCCCGCCAGTGAGAGCGGCAGCATATCCCACCTCTTGAAATCCTCCTCCATCTGCTCCACCAGCCGCGTCAGATTGAGTTTGTGTAGAGTTCCCCAGCTCTTGGCTACCTGAATCCCCAAATATCGGAGCTTCTTTCCACTCTCCTTAACGGCAGGGCGTCTATCCCTCTTCCCTGATCCCTGGGATGTACTACGAAAAGCTCACTCTTCCCCATATTAAGCCTATATCCCGAAAAATCTCCAAACTCCCTCAATATCTGCATAACCTCTGTCATCCCCTCCACAGGATCCGCCACATACAGCAGTAGGTCATCTGCGTAGAGTGACACTCGGTGTTGCTCTCCCCCTCTAACCACCCCCCTCCATTTCCTAGAGTCTCTCAACGCTATGGCCAGTGGTTCAATTGCCAGCGCGAACAGTAATGGGGACAGAGGGCACCCCGGCCTTGTTCCCCTATGTAACCGAAAATACTCCGATCTCTGCCGATTTGTGACTACACTTGCCACTGGGGCCCCATAGAGGAGTTTAACCCAGCTGACAAACCCCTCCCCGAACCCAAACCTCCTCAGCACCTCCCATAAATACTCCCACTCTACCCTATCAAATGCCTTCTCTGCATCCATCGCTGCCACTATCTCTGCCTCCCCCTCCGCTGGGGGCATCATTATCACCCCTAACAGCCGTCGCACGTTAACATTCAATTGTCTCCCCTTTACAAACCCTGTCTGGTCTTCATGCACCACCCCCGGGACACAATCCTCGATCCTCATCACCAGCACTTTTGCCAGCATCTTGGCGTCTACATTCAGGAGCGAGATAGGCCTATATGACCCATATTGCAGTGGATCTTTATCTCGCTTCAGGATTAATGATATCGTCGCCTCCGACATTGTCGGGGGTGGAGTCCCCCCTTCTCTGGCCTTGTTAAAGATTCTTGCCAACAGCGGGGCCAACAAGTCCACATACTTCCTATAAAATTCCACCGAGAACCCGTCTGGTCCCGGGGCCTTCCCTGCCTGCATGTTCCCCAGCCCTTTAGTCACCTCGTCCACCCCAATTGGCGCCACCAGACCTGCCACCTCCTGCTCCTCCACCTTCGGGAACCTTAATTGGTCCAAAAACTGTTGCATCCCCTCTTTTCCCTCCGGGGGTTGGGACCTATATAGCCTCTCATAGAAGGTCTTAAACACCTCATTTACCTTCCCTGCACTCCGCACCGTAGTTCCCGTTTCATCCCTAACTCCCCCTATTTCCCTCGCCGCTATCCTCTTACGAAGCTGGTGGGCCAGCAGCCGGCTCGCCTTTTCCCCATATTCGTATCTCATCCCCTGTGCCTTCCTCCACTGTGCCTCTGCCTTCCCTGTGGTCAACAGGTCAAACTCCGTCTGAAGTCTTCGCCTCCCCCTCTATAGTCCTTCGTCCGGGGCCTCCGCATATCTTTTATCCACACTCAAAATCTCCCCCACTAATCTCTCCCTTTCTTTGCCCTCTTTTTTTCTCCTTGTAAGCCCTAATGGAGATCAACTCTCCCTTAACCACCGCCTTCAGCACTTCCCATATTACCCCCACCTGGACCTCACCATCATCATTGGCCTCCAGGTACCTTTCAATACATCCCCGCACCCTTCCACAGACTCCCTCATCCGCCAATAGTCCCACATCCAGTCGCCAGAGTGGGCGCTGTTCCCTCTCCTCTCCTAGTTCCAGATCCACCCAGTGTGGGGCATGGTCTGAAACGGCTATGGCCGAGTACTCCGTTCTTGCCACCCTCAAAATCAGTGCCCTACTCAAAACAAAGAAATCTATCCGGGAGTATACCTTATGAACATGGGAGAAAAAGGAAAACTCTTTGGCCAACGGCCTAGCAAATCTCCACGGTTCCACTCCCCCCCCATTTGCTCCATAGACCCCCTGAGCACCTTGGCCGCTGCCGGCCTTCTTCCGGTCCTGGTTCTAGACCGATCTAGATCCAGCACAGTATTGAAATCCCCCCCCATTACCAGGCTTCCTACCTCCAGGTCCGGGATACGTCCCAGCATCCGCTTCATAAATCCCGCATCATCCCAGTTCGGGGCATATACATTTACCAGCACGACCGCCATTCCCTGCAATCTACCACTCACCATCACATATCTACCACCGTTGTCCACTACTATATTCCTAGCCTCGAACGACACCTGTTTCCCCACCAATATAGCCACCCCTCTATTTTTCGCGTCCAACCCGGAGTGGAACACCTGTCCCACCCATCCTTTCCTTAACCTAACCTGATCCGCCACCTTCAGATGCGTCTCCCGAAGCATGACCACGTCTGCCTTCAGTCCTTTTAAGTGCGCGAACACTCGGGCCCATTTAGGCCTCACATTACACGTGATCAGCCGGATTGGGGGCTGCCCGCCCCCGCCGACTAGCCATCACCTACTCTAGGCCAGTCCCACGTCCAGGTCCAGCGCACCCACCCGTCCCCCAGGCAGCGCACTCCCATCCCGACCACCTCTTCCCTTGCCAGCTCCCTCTCGTTCCCAGCAGCAGCAACCCAGTTGTCCCCCCCCCCCCCCCTAGATCCCCATCTAGCATGGTTACTCCCTCGTAATGCTTCCGAAAGTCAGCAGACTCCAACTGACCCCGGCTCCTCCTCCTCCTCCCCCCCGCCCCCCCCGGTGTGTGGAACTCTCATCCTCCTTGCACCTATCTTCCCGCCATCGTCTCCCTAGCGCGGGAAAAAAAACGCGCTTTCCTAGATCAGCCCCGCCCCCTATGGCGCAGCTCCCCCTACAGCCCCGTTCTCATTCCCCATCCCCCACCTATGTCCCTTTTTCCACCGGCGCCCACATTTCTCAGTGTCCTCCCGTCAAGAAAAAAAAAAGGGGGGGGATTCGTCTCTTCCCTTTCCCCTCCCCATCTATCATCCCGATACGGTGAACCTCCCATTCCCCAATTCACATTTCTGTACATCAACATCGTCATCTCCCGCACAGCATCAGTCCCTCAGTTCTGGTCCAATTTCTCTTTTTGGATGAAGGTCCATGCCTCTTCCGACGTTTCAAAATAGTAGTGTCTATCTTGGTACGTGACCCACAATCGCGCCGGCTGCAGCATCGCAAACTTTACTTTCTTCTTGTGAAGCGCCGCCTTGGCCCAATTAAAACTCGCTCTCCTTCTCGCCACCTCCGCGCTCCAGTCCTGATACACTCGTATCATCGCATTCTCCCACCTGCTACACTCGTATCATCGCATTCTCCCACCTGCTACACTCGTATCACCGCATTCTCCCACCTGCTACTCCGTACCTTCTTGGCCCAGCTCAGAACAGCCTCTCTGTCGGTGAAGCGGTGAAATGTCACCACTATCGCCCTTGGTAGTTCTCCAGCCTTTGGTCTCCTCGCAAGGACCCGGTGAGCCCCTTCCACCTCCAGGGGGCCCCAGCTCCCATTGGCGAATGGAGCATCGTGTTCACATAAGCCCCAACGTCAGCTCCCTCCACTCCCTCGGGGAGACCCAGAATCCAGAGGTTCTTTCTCCTCGAGCTGTTCTCCAGGACTTCGAGTCTTTCAATACACCTCTTGTGTAGCGCCTCGTGCGTCTCCATTTTTACCGCTAGGCCCAGAATCTCATCCTCCTTCTCAGCTGCCTTCTCCTTCACCCCACGGAGCTCTATCGCCTGGGCCTTTTGCGTTTCTTTTAGCCCTTCGATTGCCAACAACATCGGCGGCAGCACCTCCTTCTTTAATTCCTCCACACACCGTCTAAGGAATGCTGATCTGGGCCCCATGTCGTCTGGGCTCCATCCATCGCCATCTTGCTTCTTCCTTCTCTTCTCTGCCGCTGCTCCAAAGGATCCTTCGCAATCTGGCCACTACCACTTTTCCATACACACTAGGGGGGACTCCTTACTTCGTCACCCCACACTGGGTTTGGTCCGAATAAATTTCCATTGGGGCTCCCCAAAAGAGCCCAAAAGTCCGTTAGAACGGGAGCTGCCGAAACGTGCGGCTTAGCTGTGCATCGCCGCAACCGGAAGTCTATCTTTTGTCCTTGCTCCCGCTTTCTCTGACTTATTACATAAGTTCCCTCCCCCTTGCATATTAGTTTAAACCCTGCCCAACAGCGCCAGCGAACAACCCCCCATTCTCTCCTCTTTCCCCCCCCCCCCCCCCCCCAGGACATTGGTTCCAGTCCTGCCCAGGTGTAGACCGTCTGATTTGTAATGGCTCCACCTCTCCCAGAACCGGTTCCAATGTTCCAAAAATCTGAATCGCTCCCTCCTGCACCATCTCCCAAGCCACGCATTCATCCTATCTATCCTGTCATTCCTACTCTGACTAGCACGTGGCACTGATAGCAATCCCAAGGTTACTACCTTTGAGGTCCTACTTTTTAGATTAGCTCCTAACTCCCTAAATTCAGCGCGTAGGACCTCATACCGTTTTGTACTTATACGATTGGTGTCTATATGCACCACAAGAGCTGGCTGTTCACCCTCCCCCTTAAGAATGTCCTGTAGCTGCACTGAGACATAAGGCCATAAAACATAGGGGCAGAATTAGGCGACTGTCTTAAAGACACTTAGTGATTTGGCCTCCACAGCCTTCTGCGGCAAAGAGTTCCACAGATTCGCCACCGTCTGGCTGAAGAGATTCATCCTCATCTCTGTTTTAAAGGATCGTCCCTTTAGTCTGAGATTGTGTCCTCTGCTTCTAGTTTTTCCAACAAGTGGAAACATCCTCTCCACATCCACTCAGAACCCTTGTACCCGGGAGGCAACATACCTTCCTGGAGTCTCGTTTGCGTCCGCAGAAACATCGGTCTACTCCCCTTACAATCGAATCCCATTATAGCTCTACCACTCTTTCATTCAACAAGGTCATGGTTGATCTGATTTTAACCTCAACTCCACATTCCTGCCTACTCTGATGATCTTTCAAAGTCAAGTCATTACTTAATAACACACAGGAGGATTTACATACCCTTTACCATTTTATACTCTCAGTTGTTAATATTCAAATCCATGTGTTTACCAGAATTATATTTCAATAAATCAGCTACAGCCATTTAGGACAGAACAGAATCATAGAATTCCTACAGTGCAGAAGGCGGCCATTTGGCCCATTGTGTCTTCACCGACCCTCCGTAAAGGCACCCTAACCTAGGCCCACTCCCCCGCCTTATCCCCATTATCCCACCTAACCGTTCCCACGACCAATACCCCCCCCCCCCCCTCCCCAATTAACCGATCCCCGTAACCCAGTAACCCTACCTAACATTCTGGACATTAAGGGCACTTTAGCATGGTAAATCCATCTAACTTGCACATCTTTGGACTCTGGGCGGAAACGTTTATTTTTTAAAATCTTTACATGAAGAAAAATCTAAATTATAAAGGCCACTCACCTTTTCAACTGGAAGTGGTAGAGGAGCCTGGATGACACTAAAAGACAAGAGATACCATATAAGATAAAACTGCAAAAGCCACCTTCACTATCAAAGTCAAATTTCTTTAATTCCTCCCTGTGATTGCGAAGAGTTTAGAATTAATACACTGGAAAGAGTTCAGGTTTGAAAAAAATCATCATTATGCAAGTTGCTTGAATGTGTGACCTATTGGAAATCTGTAAATGCACTTTGCAAATGAATGAGTTGCTCGTGGTGAATTTTCCTGCAGCAACTGAGAAATCTTCAACAGATGTATCAATGAGCTTTGATTATCATTCTCTGCCTTTCAACAGGGAAGCATAAAATACTAGAATTTATTTTCTGAAAAGTTTGAATCTGACAAAGATTTCCAGGCCATTTAATAAATTACATTATCTAAGTTAAGCTATATTATCACTACTCCAATCTGAGTGGATCACATTTGGTCCCATGAGTAATCAACATCTGAACTCAATTTAGCAATGACCCTGTCCTCGACTACTAATCATAAAGGAGCAGGGTAGAAGTCATAGCACTCTCTTAGGAGGAGGGAAGAAAGAATAAGAAAAGACCAGAAAATCAAGATATTCTCTTGCTCCTCTTCAAATAGTGCCTCGTAATCTTTTACATCTGCCAAACTTCAAAATGAAATTTCAAAACACAAAAGGATTGTCATATATAACGTTCCTTTAATTTCCCTGTCACCGGCAATTAGGATGATCAGTATGTGAAAGCACTGCAGGAGAGGTTCCATTCTGAGTAAGGTTAAAGGGAATTGACAGAACAGAGTAAAAATGAGCTTAGTCTGCATCTAGTTTTTCATAGAATTTACAGTGCAGAAGGAGGCCATTCGGCCCATCGAGTCTGCACTGGCTCTTAGAAAGAGCACCCTACCCAAGCCCAGACCTCCACCCTATCCCCATTACCCAGTAACCCCACCTATCCCCATTACCCAGTAACCCCACCCACCACGAAGGGCAATTTTGGACACTAAGGACAATTTAGCATGGCCAATCCACCTAACCCGCACATCTTTGGACTGTGGGAGGAAACCGGAGCACCCGGAGGAAACCCACGCACACACGGGGAGAACGTGCAGACTCCACACAGACAGTGACCCAAGCCAGGAATCGAACCTGGGACCCTGGAGCTGTGAAGCAATTCTGCTAACCACAATGCTACCGTGCTACCCTCGTATGTGCTGCAGCTACTCGATACCAACACCAAGGAAGCTTACACAGCAAAGTCATCCATTTCCCACTGCAAACATTCTATACAGTATATTAAAAGAAGCGGACAATCTTCAGAGCTAAATTCATTTCCTTTGATTGAAATAGAGCTCAAACTATTGTGAAGTTAATTCTCAAAATAAATTGGAGTAAATAATGTTGCATCTAGAGTTAGTATTTGATGCTTGGCATATACAATGTTGAAATTAATGGTCATCATCTGTTAAATCTGTTTTCTTGAAGAGAAAAGAAAATTAGCTGTAAATATCCTTCATAAATGATACCTTGTTAGGAAGGAATATCTCCCTCTTTGTACAGCAGTTATCAAGCAAAATAGTATCAGCACTGAAATTAACTTCAAAAACGGGCATGGCTGAAAATTTCCTGGACCCGCCAAACGAATAAAAATAATGAAAAGACAGCATTCCAAATTAGAAACAAAAATTATTGGTACCAGTTATATGATAATTATGAAGCAGCAACCTGTCAATTAAAAATATTAGTGAAGCTGCGCTACAGTTCTTATGAAAAAAAAACTTAATTTCAATTTGCCATTTGTCCATCTTGAACTCTCAATAATTAAATATACTCACACAAATAAACCTGAAGTACCGTGCAGATATTAAACTGTAGTTCACTTTTATAAAAGTACGCACGCTGGAATTAAAATGTCTACCTGCCTAAGAGTAAAATATACTGTATTTAACATCTGACATCCATCAATGCGGCATTGCCATCATACTGCTGAAGCTTTGAATAAAAGATTAGTTCATATAAAGAACAATACTGATTAAGCACAAGGGCAAACAAATTCAGATTATTCCCATGCAAGGCACATATAAAGCAAGAATGCTTTGTGGGTGACTACAGAATGTCATTTGTGTTCCATGAGGGAGGAAGCGGGCACAACATAAGAAGGAGAAAATGTGAATTCAGTTCTGACCATTTTCTCATTCGAAGAAATGCAACGTATCATTTAAATCAAACAACTAAAATAACTCCTTTTGCTTTAAATTTTAGAGAACTAATTATGGATGAAGCAGTTACTTTATTACCAACAAGGACACACAGTGATCTTTCACCATTATACACAGGTGCTTAGACAAGTCCCAAATTTCAATAGCTGAGATATTCACAGAATATGAGTGGTGGTAACTCAAGCTAAGAAAAGGTTAAAAAGCTTAACTCAGCTTCATGGTTTGAAAACAGCACTAAATATTTCAGAATACTGGTTCAACTGCGTTTTCCTTTCAGCACTAAATAAAGCGTAGTGTTGAATGCCTACAGTTCAAATTCAGGAGGTGCATATTGAATTGAATACCCAGCACACCAGAAGACGCACTGCTTCCTGTGGAATTACAATAAAATTAAATGGTGCACTGAGATAGGCACACAAATCATATTTTGAGAAATGTATACTGCAATTAAATAATTACAGACAAAACACAACTCCTCACGTCATCTTGAAGGAGTCAATACTTTTAACTCCTTAGTTTCGCTAACCGTTGCCTTTTAAAATAATATAGTCAAGTTGCCATTCTGTAAATAAGAACCTCAATGGTGTGTTTTGAGAATCTTATCCTCACCTGCACTTTCCAACAAGTCCTTGCAGGGGGGAAATTAGCTAGGAACAGAGGGAATGATAATGCAGAAGTTAGCGCATTTCATAGCTTTACAGCTGATGTGGAGTGCTTACATGGTAGGGAGGATGAGTTCTGTCGAGTGTGTAATAGGGCAAAATAATGATGGATATAGAAAACTTGAATCACAGTTCCATCTAATAATCTCAGGTCTCAACTTACATGGCAGACAAGATGTCTACATACTGTTTTTCCATAACAAATGTTGGCATAAGTGTCAATTCAAACTATTATAGAGAAATAATAATTTACACAAGAAATTCATGTCATACACAAGGCTTCACAACTCTTTATGCATACACATAAACACACACATATATACAACATGTATATATAATTCTACAATACATACAGATGGATATTGAGATAAATAAAACTTATTCAGTTGACTAAATCAAAATAACTGTTGAGTCTAGGCAGTTTGGTGATCATTTGAATGCTAACTTGGTCCATTCAATTAGATTGCCTCTCTTATGTTTATAATATGAATCATTGGAAATGGAACAAATGTCACACTCAAAGTATTTCTCATGAATACTAATAGAAACAATTCATTAACTTTAATATGTATTCATGATGCCAATTACATCTTTCTTAAAAAACCTTGAAGAAAAAAAATCAGTTTTACTTTCCCTCTTTAGTGGAAATTACAAGTTACAACTTGCAGAGAATTATTCAAATACAGCTATCTCCAAAAAAGGCCAAGCTATACACTGAAAAAACAAACGCTTTAATAACCAGTTACAAACCAAATTTAGAATTAAAATTTGAGGCAACCTATCTTGCTTTTACTTCTATATTAGGCTTGTCAAAACAAACATTGGTTTGGGGAAAATAAAAACCAAAAATACTTCATACTGAAAGCTGAAATATAAAACAAAGCAAGCAAAGTGCTGGTGACATAGGTTAGAGGAATAGAGGATGATGTCTTGCTTAAACTACACACAGCTAACAGAATAAAAGTACATAGAGCTTATAAACTTGCAAGGTTTTAAGAAAGTTGCACTACAAACACAATGCACACCTCTCCCAACCACAACTGTTGGACATACTTACTCAGATCTTCGCCGGCCTTCCATACCATCTGGCATAAAGAGCTTGACTGTAGATACTATGCACCCATGAGTCACTGAAAACAACCATTCAAAATATCAATACAGTATTTAGAACTGAAGACTAAAATCTAGATGTGAAATTAAACATACTAATCATACAGATATTCTTTAAATTTGCAGCTTAAAATTGGCAGTTGGGAGTTACTTTTTCTAACGTACAGACATTTGCGTTCAACACAATCTTGAAATTAGGTAATACTTATTTCCTCTTTCATCTATTGCATTAGCTGCGAAGAATTGTAATTTTTCTTCCTTCCTGTCACTAAAGAAAAACAATTTATTTTTGAACGGGGAGGTGGAGGAGGAAATGAAGAGTAAAAGGAGGATAATAAAAAATGGCTCAGGCACTTTACAGAGTAAAAAGGACTGAACAATGCACCCCAGCGGTCATTTTAGTCGAGAAGATGGAAACCTTGGTTAAAAAAATAAGTTTCAAGAAGAATTTGGTTTTATTTGTGCTGTAATGGTTCTGTAAATCTAAATGACTCCATGATTGTAGAGAGTCAGAGGGCTTTCCAAAAAGAGTGCATACACTGATGGCCAAGATTGGAGGATCTGAGGCGTCTCCTTGGACCCAAGACTGAAGGAGGTCATAAATGTTTCTAGGGATGGTTCGGGAAGGGCAACAACCAAGGATTTTAAATTCAATGTTATGGGGAAAAGTAAAACAATGTATCTCAGCAAGTAAAAGACTGCTGGGTTTTCAGAACACTGCAGGACAGAAAAGAGGGAGGGGAGGGCAGAAGGTTTGAAGCTAGCAAGTAGATTGTTGATGTAAAGTCTGGAAGTGATAAAAGTAGAGATAAGAGTTTGGTTAGACTGGGGATAAAAGTATGAGTGCAGGTTGAAGTAAACTGTTTAAGTAACAGTTGGAATGGAGTTTAAACTTAATTTGCTTTGAATTTTATGCCAAAGCTTTATATCGTGCGATTCAGCCTGGGGATAGAAATGGAATCAGTGGTAAGGGAGTCAAGTACTCACATTATGTTCCAGTCAGCTTTCAACCCCATGCTTCCCCACCACCCACAGAGCATCCCCGATTTCAATCACTGCACTATTATCGGCTGCGCCTTTAGCTGCCAAGGCTCCAAGCTCTGGAATTCCCTCCCCAACCTTTCATTTTTTCATTTCATAAACCATAATGCCATTTGAAATGAAAAACGCCCCAGCCACATTTCAACGGTTAACTAACAAAGTTGTTTCAGGATTACCCAATTGTGTGGTATACATCGACGATCTGGTAATTTTAAATCAGACTTGGAGGGAACATTTAAAGCATCTGATGGGAGTTATTCGATTGACTTCAGGAGGCGGGTTTGGTGGTAAACCTAGCCAAAACTGAATTTGGAAAAGCCCAAGTCACTTTCCTTGGCCATACAATCGGACAGGGTTGAATGGTCCCACACGATGTGAAAACAAAAGCTATTGGGGAGTTTCCAATACCATCGACACAAAGGGAAGTAATGCGATTTCTTGGCATGAGTAGATATACTGGAAATTTGTGCCGAACTTTAGCAGTGTGGTTACTCCATTAACGGACTTGCTGAAGAAATGTCACAAATCTCAGTGGACAGCGGAATGTCAACAGGCATTTGAAGGCCAAAAGGCTGTGTTAACCAATGCTCCTGTGTTGGAGGCTCTGTGATCGATTGAACTAAAGTATCTGACCTTAAAGAGAAATGCCGAGGAGTAAAGAAATGGATGGATCGTACAGAGACCTTCTTGTCCAAAAAGAGACTGTCAATCAAGAGGGATTCCAGTTGGAGGAAGAAGAACTAAATGGGCTATGTTATTGTAAATGTTTGCGTGTTTTGTTTAGTTAAACAAAAAAAAAGTATATTTACTGTCACTGTTGTTTAAAATGAAAGTGAAAAGGTGAAAAATGAAACCATCTTGAAGTTGATAGTTTAATTTTTTTTCTTGTGGGGAGGTGTCATGTGAGAGTCCCTTTAAGAAAAGTGTGTTCTATCAAATGGCTTCAGTGATGTCATTGTATGGGAGGAGCTGAAATGTGATTCTGCTTTTTGGCTCTGTGTTTTAGTATCGCTTTCAGTTGGAGAGCTGCATTCAAACCAAGCAGATATATACTGGTCGCTCTCTGTATGTTAAACATGGTGTTTAGATCACTTGATAATTTAAAAGTGATAACTGTTCTCTGTAGAGAATTCAAACCTACTGTCTTTGTTAAAAAGTATTTTGGCTTATGGATGTTGTTAGGAAAGTTATTAAGGGTTACCTATAGAGTACTGTATCTGTGGGGATTATCAGTGTTGGTAGTTGATAAGGTGTTTACTGTGTGCTTATAAAATGTTAACTGGATTCATAGAATAAACATTGTTTTTGTTTAAAAATACTTTTAGTTCTCTGTTGCATCACACCTGTAAAGTGGGCCCTTGTGCTCCCCATAACCAAAATCTATTAAACGTTGTGGGTCAGGCGAACTCCATGATATACTTTGGTGTTCTCTAAACCCTGGCCCCATAATAGTTCCGACACGTATAACAGCAAATCATCCGCATACAAGGACATCCTATGCTCTACCCCTCCCCGCACTATCCTTTTCCATACCCCGAACATCTTAACGCGATGGCCAGCGGCTTAATTGCGAGTGCAAACAACAGGGGGGACATGGGACATCCCTGCCGAGTCCCACGGTGGAGAGAAAAATATCCCGAGCTACGTTATTTGTGCGGACACTCGCCCTCGGCTCCTTATACAGTAGCTTTACCCAGTCCACAAATCGTGGTCCAATCCCAAACCGCTCCAGAACTGCCATTAAGTACCCCCATTCTACCTGATCAAACGCTATTTTGGCGTCCAATGCCACACCCACCTCTGTTTCCCTCCCCTCCGCCAGTGCCATAACCACGTTCAATACCTCCTAATGTTCGAAAAGAGTTGCCTCCCTCTCACAAACCCTGGTTGATCCTCACCTATCACCTTCGGGAGGCACTCCTCCAGCCTATCTGCCAGTACCTTCGCCAATACTTTTGCGTCCACATTTAAAAGTGATATGTGCTTTACGACCCACACTCTGTCAGATCCTTGTCCTTCTTAAGCAACAGGGAAATCGATGCCTACACCAAGGTTATTGATAATATCCCCTCCTTATCGCCTCCTCAAACATCCCCACCATTAGTGGTGCCAGCTTATCCTCGAATTTTTAATGATATTCCACCGGAAACCCAGCCGGCCCTGCCACCTTCCCCGACTGCATCCTACCAATCGCATCTTTTATCTCCTGTTCCACTATTGCCCCCTCGAATGTCGCCCTGTCCCCCTCCCCTAACCTCGGGTACTCCAGCCCATCGAGAAATTCCTGCATGTCCCGGTCTTCCCCAGATGGCTCTGGCCTATACAACCTCTCATAAAATTCCTCAAACACCCTATTAAGCTGATCAGGAGCCACCACCAGCTTCCTTGCCCTGTCCTGCACCTGAACAATTTCCCTTGTCGCCGTCTCTCTCTGAAGCTGACCCGCTAACATACTCCGCCTTCTCTCCATCCTCGTAAACTGCACCCCTTGCTCGCCTCAATTGGCATACCGTCTTCCTGGCAGATAGTTGGTCAAAGCTCGCCTGCAGTTCCTTCCCCTTTTCCAACTTCGCTGGATCCCCATCTTCTGCATACCTCCTATCTACCTCCAGCATCGCATCTATTACCCTTCGACACTCCAACCTCTACGCTTTATCCACCCTAGCTTTAAACGAGAGTACCTCATCCCTCCCCACTGCCTTTAGAGCCTCCCAGACAACCGCCTTCGACACTTCCTCAGTGCAGTTAAAACCTACATATTCATAAATTACTTTCTCAATTTTATTCCAGAATCCTCGGTCCCCCAACATCTAATTTGCACCCCGGCTGCTGTACTACCGTCTTCTCCAATACCCTATCCACCCAATGCAGGGCATGATCTGACATTGCAATTGCCGAGTACTCCAACCTCGTAACCCCAGCCAGCAGCTGCCTTCTCCACCACAAAAAAGCCGATTTGCAAACCCTCCCATTTCCATCATTAATCCAGTCCATGCCTTCGCCCCCCCCCGCCCCCCCACCCCCTACCCCCCCCCGCCCCCCCACCCCCTACCCCCCCCGCCCCCTACCCTCCCCCCGCCCCTCCCCCCCGCCCCCCCCCCACCCCCTACCCCCCCCCGCCCCCTCCCCCGCCCCCCCCCCCCGCCCCCTCCCCCGCCCCCCCCACCCGCCCCCTCCCCCGCCCCCCCCACCCGCCCCCTCCCCCGCCCCCCCCACCCGCCCCCTCCCCCGCCCCCCCACCCCCTACCCCCCCCCCGCCACCCCCTACCCCCCCCCCGCCCCCCCCACCCCCTACCCCCCCACCCCCTACCCCCCCCGCCCCCTCCCCCCCCGCCCCCTCCCCCGCCCCCCCCACCCGCCCCCTCCCCCGCCCCCCCACCCCCTACCCCCCCCCCGCCCCCCCCACCCCCTACCCCCCCACCCCCTACCCCCCCCGCCCCCTCCCCCCCCGCCCCCCCCACACCCACCCCCTACCCCCCCCCCCGCCCCCTACCCCCCCCACCCCCTACCCCCCCCGCCCCCTCCCCCCCCGCCCCCCCCACACCCACCCCCTACCCCCCCCCCCGCCCCCTACCCCCCCCACCCCCCCCGCACCCACCCCCTACCCCCCCCCCCCGCCCCCTACCCCCCCCCCGCCCCCCCCACCCCCTACCCCCCCCCCGCCCCCCCCACCCCCTACCCCCCCCCACCCCCCCCACCCCCTACCCCCCCCACCCCCTACCCCCCCCACCCCCTACCCCGCCCCTCCCCCCCCCCCCACCCGCCCCCCCCCACCCCCTACCCCCCCCGCCCCCCCCACCCCCCACCCCCCCCTACCCTCCCCCCCCCACCCCCTACCCTCCCCCCCCCCCACCCTACCCTCTCCCCCCCCACCCTACCCTCCCCTCCCCCCCCCCACCCCCCGCCCCAGCCCCTCCCCCCCCCCCACCCCCACCCCCGCCCCTCCCCCCCCCCCCCCGCCCCCCGCCGCCTGATGGGACCAGCGAGCGTGGCCGTGACCTGTACAACGTTGGTTCCTGCACCAAGTTCCAGTCACCCTCCACTTACAGTTCATGTGAATCCAAGTCGGGGGATGGCCCCATACACCTTCTTCACCAATCCTACATCATCTCAATTGGGACCACACACACTTACCAGCGCCACTAACCTCCCCTCCAGCGCCCCTGTCACAATCACATACCTACCCCCCCTGATCTGCAACCACCTTTTCCATCTGGAACCGTACCCTTTTGCTGACCACTACCCCTTGGGCCTTTCCGTCAAAACCAGAATGAAACACCTGGCTAACCCAGCCCTTTTTAAGTCTCACCTGGTCCTTCACCTTCAAGTGAGTCTCCTGCAGCATTGCTACATCGGCCTTCAAGTTTTTAAGATGCGCAAGCTCACTTGACCTCTTGACTGGATCTCCCAACCCCCTCACTTTCCACGTGACTATCCTAACCAGGGGTCACTCACCCTCCCCTCCCTTCTTATCCACTGGGTCCCCGCTGGAGGGGAGGTTAGGTCTGCTTATTCCACCATTTACACATCATTAGAAATTGCGACTGCTTCTTTGAATAACTCCCCACTAAGGAGCGGTCTCGTCTCCTTGGCCGTGATGCTGACCCAGCATAAATTCTCTGTATCGCCTCCAAAATCTCCAACCAACCCTTCAACGAGCTTTCTCGTTATCTGCCTCAGTTGATGACACGTTGCCTTCTGGTGAATTTCTGCAATCGCTGCCTTCATGAAAATCACTGGGAGGTGGGATTGCACCAGGAAATGTTATGCCGCTCAGCAACATTACATTTCAGGCAAGTGTGACTCCAAATCTGCCTCCGCTGTGCAAAAAATCTTGCCCATTATTGTAAGGATGATTTTCCAAATTGTCTCTCTTACAAGTGCCAATATTATTTGTGCAGCATCCCAAGCGGAGTAACTGCCTACATACATGATAACGTTTTGCACTGCTCGTAAGCCTAGGAAAATTACTTATTAATGAAACAAAACGTTTTCATTTGGCCCTTGTTGGCAGTTCAGAAGAGTGTTTACCATTCCGCTGAAATTTACATTTCTGTCCCTTTTACTCCACTTGCCTAGTCATCCTAATGACTTGGCAGGTTTTTTTCATCTCTGCACCTCACAGCAGTATAACTGAGATCATGAATTAGGTTTCATGGAGAAAATCATTGATTGGATTGGTGTTAGCCAGCAGCCAAGTTGTTTAATACTTCAATTATCAAATGCAAAAGGAAATGGAGCAACATTAATGTTAAACAAAACTCAAGAAACATCAACTCAGCACATAACTCAGATTCTGGAGTGCAGATAAGTGGCAAAGACAAAAGACCTCTTGGAGAAGAGTTTCATCAGAGGATGGGTTGAGATGGGTAATGTTATGAAAGTACACAATCCTTTGTGATGGAAATTACATGGGTTACAATCAGGAGTTCCGCACAAGTTTGCAAAAAAAAGAATCAGTTGCAGCTTGAAAAATTGTCATGGTGGCTAGGGATGGGAAAATAGATAAAATTAATTGTGAAACTACGCAGCTTGCTCCAAGATCAAAGAAGATAGCTTTCATCTTCCCAACATAAAGCTGAATGGAACTGTGACAGTGGCGATTTTAAAGATTGGGCACAATGTCAGCAAGGATTGGACTCCAGGAAGTGATGTTGGATGGCTAGCACTGTAGGTGGTATTCAGGTCAAAGGAAGAGGGATGTGCGTTTCGTGGATGAGAAGATTCTGGAAAGAGAGAAGACAGATAGGTTCAGGGTTAGTTGGACATAAGGAATGGAAGAGGTGGGCGGCATGTGGTGCAGTGGTTAGCACTGGGACTACAGTGCTGAGGACACTGGTTCAAATCCTGGCCCTGGGTCACTGCCCGTGTGGAGTTTGCACATTCTCCCAGTGTCTGTCTGGGTTTCGCCCCCACAACCCAAAGATGTGTAGGTTAGGTGGATTGGCTACGGTAAATTGACCCTTATTTGGAGAAAAAATAATTGAATACTGCAAATTTATTTTTTAAAAAGGAATGGAAAGAGGAGAGGTAGCTAAAAAGAAGCCCAAGCTTATATCTACTTAGCAGAACAATACTCGAGTTAGGATCATTTTGGCAGAGGAGAGTGAGCCTCTCAATGTGGTCTATCAAGATCGGACGATGGGTAGCTAAACCAATTGTTTTCATCAGATACATTCGCACCTACATCTCTTAGACTTGAGGAATGAGGGGGCCATACTTCATATTTGACCATATGGAAGACCTTTCTTCCAAGAGCATCAACAGTGGAAGTCAGGTAGTGGTTAAGCAAATTGATACTGCCGGAGTATTGTAGTAAATGGAGGGCCAAAGTCTCGGTGTCGGAAAATGCAGTTAAAAAGTAACTTAGGAACAGGGGTGGTGGGAAAGGTGGGTGTAGTTAGAAATGGGCTCACCTCTAAGTGAGGCCATGGGGTTAAAGAATGCACTAGTAGCATTGTTGCACTTCTAATGCTCGAGATGTTTCAGGAAGATAGAAGGGCAATGAATCCAGAGCCAAATTCAGAAAAAGAGATGCCAAGTATTTGCATACATAATTTAAAATCACTGAGAATCAGGAGTCAGTCAGTGGAGTGGGCAAGGGAAGAAAGGAAGAATGATCTTACTGAGAAACTGGAATTGTGTCTTGGGAGAGGCAGCAAACAATGAGGATCTGAAAGGAGAGGCAAGAGGGATGGCATGAGCCGTAGTGCTCAGAGAGCGTGAAAATACCAGGAGTTGGGGAAGTACAAGGGGCAAATAAAGCCAGGCATGGAGGCTTTTATGTATGGACACGGCAGTAGCACCTCTGAGCCAAGTTGCTGTCAAAACTATGGTGGCAATGTAATCTTCTACAGTAAGGTCATGTATGCCAATGAATTGTTCATTGTAATCAAAACATTCTGGAATTGATGATGATTGTTGATCCAAAGGCAGAATTCAGAGGGATATCTTTGAGTGCGATCAGTGGGAAGGGAAGAAGATGGTGAGATTAAACCCAACCAGATGTGCTGGGTGGGAATTTAGGAGAGAGGAGATGGGAGATTTTCAGATTATTGCTCAAGAAGCTGTGACAGTGCTTTGATGAGACTTTGAAATCCTCAAGAGTGAGTGTAGCTGTTCAAGGATAATTCAAAATTGGGATGGTGATAGGAGAGGAAGAAGAGTAATAATGATTTTGGGTAGGGATGAAAGAGACATGTGGTATTCCTTACAGGAGAAATGAAAGGTGGCATAAAGAGGTAACAGAAAGAAAAGGCGACAGGAGAAAAGGACCAATGTAGAACCATGGGAAAAAAGAAGACAGGATCTGATATAGCTGCCAGAATGCAGGAGGTGGACAGATGCAGATAATTACAGTTACATGGGCATGGCAAAGATTAGGGGGCATGTCCTGATCTAAAACAGGCACGATTTGTACATCAATATTGACAGACTTCAATATAATTCCAACTGGTAAATAATTTGACATAAAATGGAAATAATTGCTAGCTAGCAATAAATATTACGAGGCTGGTAATATAATTTCAGACAGCACTAAATTCAACTTTGCCTTAAGCCACTAGAATAAAGCTTTGGTGTTTTAGGATATCATCGAGGGAATATACATCTGAGTATTTAGTTTTGTTCTACATTTGCACAAGTGATTCAGAGAGATGAGCAGGAGAGCAGAGAAAAACTATGGGTATCAAAGTGCCTGATTGTCGAAGCTAAGAATAAAAGTTCATCTATGGCAGAGTCTGTAACAAAATTTGTTCTACATCAGCAGATCTGCAATATTTTACGTCATGATTGATCAATCAATTCAGTCACTAACAGAGCTGAAGGAGTTGCTTTGTTGCTGGTTTTAGCATTTCTTCCCACTCTACTCCAGATAACACTATGAGCCAATGCCCCAACGGTAAGCTGCAGGAATTACCTAGTTAAACACTCGCAAAAGAAAAAACAAACTTGCATTTATACAGTGCTTTTCACAACCTCAGGGTGTCCCAGAGCACTTGTCCCAGAGATTGTAGCTACAATCACAGCCTGTACAAAAAGATGGGCATGTGTTTTTTTGAGTGCAAACCCAGCTGCTTTAAACACCCTCCCCTGCTGCCAACCAGCTCAGCAATTGTCCAACAGCCAATGAGATACTTCTAAAATGTAGTCACTGATATGATGCAGAAAATGCAGCAGCCAATTTGCACACAACAAGATCTCACAATTAACAATATGGTTTCAACTTGATTATCAGTTTCTGTGAAATTCATAGAATCATAGAAATCACAGAATCCCTACAGTGCAGAAGGTGGCCATTTGGTCCATCGAGTCTGCACCGATCCTCAGAAAGAGCATCCTACTTAGGCCCACCCCCCTGCCCCACCTCATAATCCCTCCTAACCTGTACATCTTTAGACACTAAGGGGCAATTTAGCATGGCCAATCTACCTAACCCTCACATCTTGGTCTGCGGGAGGAAACTGGAGTACCCGGAAGAAACCCACGCAGATACGGGGAGAACATGCAAACTCCAACCAGACAGTCATCAAAGGCTGGATTGAACCCGAGTCCCAGGTGCTGTAGGCAGCAGTGTTAACCATTGTGCCACCATGCCGCTCAACACGGGTTGAGAGATAAACATTGGCCCAGAACACCTGGATGAATTCTTCTACTCTTCTTTTAATCGTTGTCATGGGATCTTTTACATATACCGGAGAAGGCCGAGGGCACTTGATCTGATGTCTTATCCGTTGCATCGTTGTACATGGCCAAAGGGGCTGGTTAGCACAGTGGGCTAAACAGCTGGCTTGTAATGCAGAACAAGGCCAGCAGCGTAGGTTCAATTCCCGTAACGGCCTCCCCGAACAGGCACTGGAATGTGGTGACTAGGGGCTTTTCACAGTAACTTCATTGAAGCCTATTTGTGACAATAAGCGATTATTATTATTATTACTTAGTCCTGCAGATTTTGCTGTGCTAAATTGTACCTTTGCTCTTCTGATTTGAATTCAAGCGTGACATTTCTCTATGGAGAGACTGTATTCCATTGGGCAGACATAAATTCCATGTGTAGATTTCTTAGGTGCATAGTTCATGTTGATTTTTAACATAATTTTGGCTTTCTGTGAAATACACCCAGCTGAGCAGACAGAAATGTACATCTACACTGGATACTGCAACGGCTATGGCCCCTGACAATATTCCGGCAGTACTGAAGACTTGTGCTCCAGAACTTGTCTCACCCCTAGCCAAGCTGTTCCAGTACAGCTACAACACTGGCATCTACCGGCAATGTGGAAAGTTGCCCAGGTGTGCCTGTACACAAGAAACAGGACAAATGCAACCCAGCAAATTACCGCCCTGTCAGTCTACTCTCCATCATCAGCAAAGTGATGGAAGGAGTTATCAACAGTGCTATCAAGCATCACTCACTCAGCAATAATCTGCTCACAGGTGCTTAGTTTGGGTTCCGCCAGGGTCACTCAGCTCCTGATCTCATTACAGCTTTGTTTCAAACATGGACAAAAGAGCTGAATGCCAGAGGTGAGGCAAGAGTGACTGCCCTTGATATCAAGGCAGCATCTGACCGAGTATGGCATCAAGGAGCCCTAGCTAAATTGCAATCAATAGGAATCAGGGGGAAAACTCTCCACTGGTTGGAGTCAAACCTAAAGCAAAAGAAGGTGGAGGTTGGAGGTCAATCATCTCAGCTCCAGGGCATCACTGCAGGAGTTCCTCAGGGTAGTGTCCTAGGCCCAACCATCTTCAGCTGTTTCATCAAAGACCTTTCTTCCATCATAAGGTCAGAAGTGCATATGCTTGCGGATGACTGCACAATGTTCAGCACTATTCGCGACTCTTCAGAAAATGAAGCAGTTCATGTCCAAATGCAGCAAGACCTGGACAATATTCAGGCTTGAGCTGACAAGCTGCAAGTTACATTTGCACCACTCAAGTGACACACAATATCCATCTCCTACAAAAGAGGATTGCCCTTGACATTCAATCGCATTACCATTGCGGACTCTCCCACAATCAACATCCTGGGGGGTTACCATTGATCAGAAACTGAACTGGACTAGCCATATTAATACTGTGGCTATCATGGCAGGTCAAAGGCTAGGAATCCTATGGCGAGTAACTCACTTCCTGACCCCCAAAAGCCTTGCCACCATCTACAAGTCACAAGTCAGGAGTGTAATGGAATACCCTCCATTTGCCTTGATGAATGCAGCTCCAACAACACTCAAGAAGCTCAACATCATCCAGAACCTGGATTGATTGCTTCCCCTTCCACAAACTTTCAAACCCTCCACCACTGACGAACAATGGCAGCCGTGTTTAGCATCTACAAGATGCACTGCAGTAACTCACCAAGGTTCCTTAGATAGCACCTTCCAAATCCACAACCACTACCATCAAGAAGGACAAGAGCAGCAGAATGCTGGGAACCCCCCACTTGGAGGTTTCCCTCAAAGTCACTCACCGCCCTGACTTGGAAATATATCACCGTTCCTGCACTGTTGCTGTAGCAACATCCTGGCACTCCCTCTCTAACAGCACAGTGGGTATACCTACACCTCAAGGACTGTAGTGGTTGAAGAGCAACTAGGGATGGGCAATAAATGCTGGCCTAACCAGTGACGACAACATCCCTTAAATTAATTTTAGAAATGTTTAAATCGCCTCATGGCCTTATCCCTCCCTATCTGTAATCTCCCCCAGCAAGCCCTCAAAAGCTCGACATTCCTCTGACTGGTCTTTTATATATCCTCCCTTCCTTTTCCACCTCACCACCAACACCCCTACCGCCTGCCACGCTCCAGGCTGTAACTTCAGTTACCCAAAACATTCTGGATAGGGGTTTGCAAACTGGGTCATGACCACCAGTGGGATCACAGGATGAGCTCCGAGGTAGTAATTGCAGCTGTAGAGTTTGGACTCAGCTTGGAAAGTTGGAAGGCCCCTTGAAATGGCTTTTAATTTTCTGTGGGTGTGCCTTAATCATTTGTTCTTTGAGGCCCGATTGCTGCGACGACCACAACCTGTAAAAGGTGGATGTGTGTGATTTTGAGGGCAAACCCAGCTGTTTTAAACCCCCCCCTCCTCCCCGCAACAAACAGCTCAGCAACTATCCACCCCCACCCCCAACCAACATGATGTGTGATCACATGAAGTCTGAAGCATTAAAATGTGGTCACATTGGGAAAAGGTTTGGGAAGCACTGGTCTCCCTATTCCTCTAAAGTGCCCCGAAACTTCAGCTATTCTAATGCCTCCATCTTTGAGTTGCTATCCATTTTTGTCCGATTAGATAATTAATGGTTACTTATGTTATTTATATTGTCATCACAATTGGAAAATCAGCATGGTAGCTGGTGCAATACAATGATGACAATACAATAACATAAGTAACCAATGATCATGAAAATAAAAGCAATGTACAAAATAATACATAGAACATAGACATAGAACATACAGTGCAGAAGGAGGCCATTCGGCCCATCAAGTCTGCACCGACCCACTTAAACCCTCACTTCCACCCTATCCCCCTAACCCATTAACCCCATCAAACCTTTTTGAACACTAATTGCAATTCAGCATGTCCAATCCACCTAACCTGCACGGCTTTGGACTGTGGGAGGAAACCGGAACACCCGGAGGAAACCCATGCAGACACGGGGAGAACGTGCAGACTCTGCAGAGACAGCGACCCAGCAGGGAATCAAACCTGGGACCCTGGCGTTGTGAAGCCACAGTGGTAAACACTATGCTACCCTGCTGCCCAAATATTCATAATTGTGCGATCATTTTAAGTGTACAAATAATTCCAACACGCTGCAAAACATGGTCTCCTTAATTTACAGAATAAAAATGGATTTTGTAACAAACTCCTCAGTCATATATTTTCAGATTATGTTCATTGAATTCTCAAATCACTTGCATTCTATGAGTTTATAAATGAGCTGTCTTGTAGTCGATTCATTCAAGATCTTATTTGTGACATTCTGTCCTCGATTCCATTGCATATTTACTTCTGGTTGGTTGCACCATGAGATAATGATAATGGGAGCTTTCTAGAAAAGTTCAGACGTGTCTTTTACCACATTTCAGCAAGCGAACACACAGTGTCAGAATAGCTTCAGTATGTGTTACCAAAGATCAGTTTCAACACTCGTTTCTGAATGTTTGAGAGCTTGTTCACATGCACTTTACTAAATCCAGCATTCCAAACTGTATTCAGTTAGACCTCAGTGGAAAGCCTGTGCGGTAATGGCACTATACAAATACAAACTGTTATTAATTTGACTAGATACTTTATCAATCAGATTCCTTGATCAGATTTCCACTCAGCTGTGGCTTTACTCAAATTTTTAATCCTCACTCCGAGTCTATGTCATCTCAAAAACAAACCAAAGACCCTGAAGAGATGTTGAAAAAAACTGAAACCTCGAGAATCTCTAGAAGTATGATCAATAAACCATCAAGAAGCTGGGAACCATTTGGTACTAAATCTTAACTTGGTGCTGCAGTTGACATGACTAAGACAGGCAACAATTTATAGTTTTTTGGAGGAGGAAGGTCAGGGAAAGAGGAATGCGTCCAAATTACAAATGTCAATCCAGGCTAAACTTTAATCCTAGGTCCTTGAAGATTTAGAAATGCTCTAATAGTAATTTCATAGCAAGGGTTGTTATTCTCCTCTATATGCTACCATTCAAACAGGTTAAATATGACAGCTACACTATCCTGAAGTAGCCTGGCACAGTACGAATCACGTGGTTAAGGTTGAGGAAACTGGCGACATTCCAAGCATTTGTGAAACAGGAGGTATATTGCCCAATGTACTCAAAAAGGCCAGGAAGAATCAAGTGACAAGAATTACTATGTCTTCATTTTTAAAACAATCCTGAGCAGTTGAAATGTATATTATTTTTTAAAATGTCATCGGGTAACTGACCAGTATCTCAAAGTAGATTTGCATGGACATAATTAAGCTCAAATCCAGAGGTTTGTTATTCAAACATGATCTTAAGAGTCATAGAGGTCGACAGCACAGAAAAGGTCCTTTGTCTCATGGCGTCTGCACCGGTCAAAAACAACCGCCTAACTAGTCTAATCCTATTTTCCAGCACTTGCCCTCCACCTCTCCACATCAGTGGCCACGCCCGTCAAAAAAAAGACGAATTTGGTAAGATACCACTGAAAACTACCACCACACTTCAAATGGTGGATCAGAGTCTCTCTCGCTCAAATTTGAAAAACACAACGAGCAGAAATAGGGTTCTTCAATGAAGACAATTACTCAGTTATCAGACAGGCCGCTTGTTAATAGCACCTCATAATTTTTTTTAAAGTCTATTAGAACACAAAAGGATACAGATTACACTGGATACAAATTACATCATGCACAAAGTGATCCACAAGCAATAAATCAGGAATAATATTACATTTTCCAAGAATAAAAGCAAAAACAGCACTTTTTAAAATGGTGAGAGGGTGGAGTAGAAACACTAGTCACAAGACCGGACCAACTGACACAGACAAACCTATATAGGTCAATGGACATCCAAGCAGTATTTTCAACAGTCTTAGAGGATATCTACAACTAATATTTTCGGGTGAGGGAAAAGTTTAAAAAATGGATTCGTACCCTTACCTTTCCTCGTGTTCTCGGTCACATCTACACCAAACTGAATGATATCGCCCGACAGGAGCTCACATGGTGGGCTTTCCTCTGATCCTCGACTTAAACGCTGACTGTTAATAAACGTACCATTACTACTCTTAGTGTCCTGTAGATAAAACTGGAAAAAGATAGAAAAGTAAATATAATTTTCCTGTGAATTGTACCATGCTGTGAAATACTAATTGAAAATGTTATCTTCCTTCATCTAAACAATTAAACAGCTTTCACTCCTAAAAGGCATTATAAATATATTCAACTGTGGGGATGGTTGAGAACATCAAGGCTCCATCTTAATACCTGTGTAAATTTGAGATGCCATCAGACATATTATACATAGTAATAGAGTCGTTATTGCAATGCGGTGGCCATTTTGCCCATCAAATTCATGCTGAATTTCTGGAGAGCAATCCAGTGAGTCTCATTCCCCTGCTCCATCTCTGTAGCATAGCAAGCTTATTTCTGTCAAGTACCCATTCAATTTCCTTCTAAAAAATCATTGATCGCCTCAACTTCCACCACTCTTGCAGGAAGCATTTTCCAGGTCATTACCATACACTTCCTTACATCCCCCTTGCATCTCCTAAAATCTCTAAGATCATAAGAAATAGGACAAGAGTAGGCCTTTTGGCCCATCAAGCCTACCCTGCCATTCAGTAAGATCTGATTGTGGTCTTAATTCCACTTTCCTACCTCTCACTCATAACCGTAGACTCCCTTGTTGATCAAAAGCCTGTTCAATTCAGTCTTGAGTATGTTCAATAACTGAGCCTCCATTGGTCTCTGTGGAAGAGAATTCCAAAGGCAAACAGCCCTTTGAAAGAAGAAATTACTCTACCTCATTCATCTTAAGTGAGACTCATTATTTCTAAACTGTGCCCCCTACTTTGAGATTCCCCCATCAAGCCTTCTCAGAATCCTATGTGTTTCAATAAGGTCACCCCTCTTTCTTCTAAAACTCCAATGAGTATGGATCAACATTCTATTTGCTTTGCTAATTACATGGATAAAGTTAATTATATGAGGTATACTATTCAGGTAGTACTTCAAAAGAAGATTGTGAGAGGGCGGCATGATTAGCATTACTGCCTCACGGCATCGAGGACCCGGGTCCGATCCTGGCCCCCTGTCCATGTGGAGCTTGTACATTCTCCCCATGTCTGCATGGGTCTCACCTCCACAATCCAAAAAGGCTCCAGCACGGTAGCCTTGTGGGCAGCACGGTAGCCTTGTGGATAGCACAATTGCTTCACAGCTCCAGGGTCCCAGGTTCGATTCCGGCTTGGGTCACTGTCTATGCGGAGTCTGCACATCCTCCCCGTGTGTGCGTGGGTTTCCTCTGGGTGCTCCGGTTTCCTCCCACAGTCCAAAGATGTGCAGGTTAGGTGGATTGGCCATGATAAATTGCCCTTAGTGTCCAAAATTGCCCTTAGTGTTGGGTGGGGTTACTGGGTTATGGGGATAGGGTGGAGGTGTTGACCTTGGGTAGGGTGCTCTTTCCAAGAGCCGGTGCAGACTCGATGGGCCGAATGGCCTCCTTCTGCATTGTAAATTCTATGATAATCCTATGATGATATGCAGGGTAGGTGAATTGGCCATGCTAAATTGCCCCTTAATTGGAAAAAAAGAATTGGGCACTCCAATTTTTTGTTTTTAAAAAGAGGATTGTGAGAACTCAGTATCCACATTAAGGAGAATAATGAGTTGACACATGTATTTTCTGGTATAATTGTAGAACCCGAGATTTATTACAGAAAAGTTGACACAGAGGTCTTGAAAAAAGTGCAGGTCTTTTAAGATATGTTCAAGATTATGTTGTTAGGCAGTTCAAATATACTTTTACGAACATTAAAAGCATTATATTTATGCTTTCAACCAAACATCAGAATAAAGTGACCAACTTTATTGCATTTGACCAATTTGGATTTTTTAAACACAAGCTATTTAACATAAACACATTTTGTCTTGTATCGAAAAGCAGAATACTACAAATGCTGGAAATCTGAAATAAAATAAAATGCTGGAAATACTCAGCAGGTCTGACAGTATCTGTGGAAAGCGAAACAGATTTGTGACATGTCATCAGAACAGAGAAAAGTTAGAAATAAAATAGGTTTTCATCAAATGATGGCAGCAAGTGGTGGATGGGGCAAGTACAAAAGGAAGGTTTGTGATAGGTTGAATGACACGGTAGATTGAACAAATGAAGAGTTAATTTTTTTAGGGCCAATGGTAATGGCAAAGGAAAGAAACAAACAAAGAAACAAAAGATGCTGTCAGAACTGCTGAGTATTTCCAGCATTTTCAGTTTTTATTTGTCTTGTATCATTTTGCAGTTTATTTCCTTCTCCCAAATCAGTCTTCCTGCTTCATAATATAAAATGTAAAAGGACATGTGGAATCATAACTTTGACAATCTCTAGATCTCATTAACCATTTGTTGCAGTCATGTCCCATGCAGCAGATTCAGCACCAAAGTCACTCTATATAAAGGTTTATACCAACAAAAAGGAAGGACGGTAAAAAGAGGGAAAATCGACCGTGGATATCTCAGGAAATAAGGGAGAGCATCAAATTGAAGGAAAAAACATACAAAGTAGCAAAGATCAGTGGGAGACTAGAGGACTGGGAAATCTTTAGGGGGCAACAGAAAGCTACTAAAAAAGCTATAAAGAAGAGTAAGATAGATTATGAGAGTAAACTTGCTCAGAATATAAAAACAGATAGTAAAAGTTTCTACAAATACATAAAACAAAAAAGAGTGGCTAAGGTAAATATTGGTCCTTTAGAGGATGAGAAGGGAGATTTAATAATGGGAGATGAGGAAATGGCTGAGGAACTGAACAGGTTTTTTGGGTCGGTCTTCACAGTAGAAGACACAAATAACATGCCAGTGACTGATGGAAATGAGGCTATGACAGGTGAGGACCTTGAGAGGATTGTTATCACCAAGGAGGTAGTGATGGGCAAGCTAATGGGGCTAAAGGTAGACAAGTCTCCTGGCTCTGATGGAATGCATCCCAGAGTGCTAAAAGAGATGGCTTAGGGAAATTGCAAATGCACTAGTGATAATTTACCAAAATTCACTAGACTCTGGGGTGGTCCCGGCGGATTGGAAATTAGCAAACGTGACACCACTGTTTAAAAAAGGAGGTAGGCAGAAAGCGGGTAATTATAGGCCAGTGAGCTTAACTTCGGTAGTAGGGAAGATGCTGGAATCTATCATCAAGGAGGAAATAGCGAGGCATCTGGATGGAAATTGTCCCATTGGGCAGACGCAGCATGGGTTCATAAAGGGCAGGTCGTGCCTAACTAATTTAGTGGAATTGTTTGAGGACATTTAACAGTGCGGTAGATAACGGGGAGCCAATGGATGTGGTATATCTGGATTTCCAGAAAGCCTTTGACAAGGTGCCACACAAAAGGTTGTTGCATAAGATAAAGATGCATGGCATTAAGGGGAAAGTAGTAGCATGGATAGAGGATTGGTTAATTAATAGAAAGCAAAGAGTGGGGATTAATGGGTGTTTCTCTGGTTGGCAATCAGTAGCTAGTGGTGTCCCTCAGGGATCAGTGTTGGGCCCACAACTGTTCACAATTTACATAAATGATTTGAAGTTGGGGACCAAGGGCAATGTGTCCAAGTTTGCAGACGACACTAAGATAAGTGGTAAAGCAAAAAGTGCAGAGGATACTGGAAGTCTGCAGAGGGATTTGGATAGGCTAAGTGAATGGGCTCGGGTCTGGCAGATGGAATACAATGTTGACAAATGTGAGGTTATCCATTTTGGTAGGAATAACAGCAAAAGGGATTATTATGTAAATGATAAAATATTAAAACATGCTGCTTTGCAGAGAGACCTGGGTGTGCTAATGCATGAGTCGCAAAAAGTTGGTTTACAGGTGCAACAGGTGATTAAGAAGGCAAATGGAATTTTGTCCTTCATTGCTAGAGGGATGGAGTTTAAGACTAGGGAGGTTATGCTGCAATTGTATAAGGTGTTAGTGAGGCCACACCTGGAGTATTGTATTCAGTTTTGGTCTCCTTACTTGATAAAAGACGTACTGGCACTGGAGGGTGTGCAGAGGAGATTCACTAGGTTAATCCCAGAGCTGAAGGGGTTGGATTACGAGGAGAGGTTGAGTAGACTGGGACTGTACTCGTTGGAATTTAGAAGGATGAGGGGGGATCTTATAGAAACATATAAGATTATGAAGGGAATAGATAGGATAGATGCGGGCAAGTTGTTTCCACTGGCGGGTGAAAGCAGAACTAGGGGACATAGCCTCGAAATAAGGGGAAGTAGATTTAGGACTGAGTTTAGGAGGAACTTCTTCACCCAAAGGGTTGTGAATCTATGGAATTCCTTGCCCAGTGAAGCAGTAGAGGCTCCTTCATTAAATGTTTTTTAGATAAAGATAGATAGTTTTTTGAAGAATAAAGGGATTAAGGGTTGTGGTGTGCGGGCCGGAAAGTGGAGCTGAGTCCACAAAAGATCAGCCATGATCTCATTGAATGGTGGAGCAGGCTCGAGGGGCCAGATGGCCTACTCCTGCTCCTAGTTCTTATGTTCCTAGTTCTTATGTATATGCAAAAGGTAATATTGCCAAAGTCAAAATGAAAATTTATTTCTAAAATTTAAGACAGGTTCACATATTTGTATAAATATTATTCCTGGTCAGTCAAAATAGACAAGTTAATACTCGTACAAATCAAAATATTTTAATGTTTTTGACGGTCATCATTAACCAAACTGATAAGCAGTGAGTGCGTCTAAAATCAAATGCAACCACAGGATTTGAAAGCAGATTACTGAAATTAATGGCATTCTTTTGCTACAAGTGACGAATGTGATATAAAATAGTTACTTTAGAGATATTAGTTACTGTAATGTAAACATAGACCGGTCTGATTCTGTTAGTTCACAGACAAAGGATTTCAGAACGCATGGCAAAGCAAGGGGCAGGTGTGTCCAGATAAGGAGGAGAAAAGGATGCTGGGTAATAGGAGGCCAGAGGAAGGGATGAGAAGTGAGCCAATCAGGATGTATGGCCAGGTCAGGAGGGATATAGGATGACCTATGGGAATCGTGTATGTGAAACATGATGCCATTTGAATGTATTTGCAGAAATCCCTTTGTCTCCTTCTTCATTCGTTTTCCAGGGGTCTAGGAGACTAGTTCTCTGTCCTATGCCTGTGTGAAATGAATCAGACTGGCAAGTCAAATAAAATAACTAATGCTGTACCTGCAAATCCATCTCGACTTTTATTGAGGCCAGACTGACGGGTAAAGAAATTTATATTTGTCACAAGCACCTTTGTGCTCTTAGCACAAAGAGATCCAATTGGGAGGATTCAGTCTTTGCGGTCCATGTAGATCACAACATAATAGCCAGGACAAGAAAAGAGGTTCTGCATAGTCAGTATGAGCAGGTAGGCATCAAGTAGCACCTCAAAAGGTAATAATCTCTAGATTATTACTGGAGTCACAGGCAAATTGGCATAGGGCAAATAAGATTAGATGACTCAATGTGTGGCTCAAAGACAGGTAGAAGTGGGTTCTGGTTCAAGGAAGAAATAGCTGGAGCTTGTCAGAAAGATACGGTGATAACCCACATATAGACTGGGAAAATCAGATGGGCAAAGGTAGCCTACATGAGGAGCTCATAGAATGTTTTGAGAATAGTTTCTTAGAACAACATGTTCAGGGAGCCAAACAGAGGGCAGACTATACTAGATGTAGTATTAAGCAATGAGATAGGATTAATTAATGACCTCATAGTGAAGGAACTGCACAACGATCATAATACGATTGAATTTAACATTCAGTTTCAGGGAGCGAAGAGTGGGTTCAAGCCTTGTATTCTGAACTCAAATAAGGGCAATTATGAGGGCATGAAAGCAGAGCTAGCTAAAGTGAACCGGTAAATGAGATTAAGAGATAGGTCAATAGAGATGCAGTGGCATACATTTAAAGGGATATTTCAGAATACACCGAATAAATACATTCCAATGAGAACTAAAATTTCCAAGGGGAGGGCCCACCATCTATCGTTAAATTAAAAAATTGAAGAGGAGTCAATCTGGACATGCCACATTTCCTTAGTTTCCTGAGGAAGGATAGGCACTGTTGTGTTTTCTTGGCCATAGCGTCAACATGGGTGGACCAGGACAGATTGTTGGTGGTGTGTACACCTAGGAACACCTCAGCACCATTGATGCAGACAGCGGAGTGTACGACACTTTGTTATATTGATATTTAAAAAGAAAAAGATTTGGCAAATGAGTGTTGATCCTACAGAGGGTGAGCCTGGGGAATTACTCATGGAAAATAAAGAGACGGCAGATTAATTGAATAGGTATTTTGTATCAGTCTTCACTGTAGAGGATATATGTAACATCCCTGAAGTAACTGTAAATCAGGAAATAGAAGGAAGGAACTCAAGACAGTTACTATCATCAAGGAAATGGTACTGAGCAAATTGTTGGAGCTGTGGGTTGACAAGTTCCCAGGGCTTGATTGACTTCATATTCGAGTTTTAAAAGAAATGGTTAGTGAAATAGTTGATGGATTGGTTTTAAGTTTTCAAAATTTCCCAGATTTGGGCGGGGTTCCATTAGATTGGAAAATAATGAATATAACGTCTTTATTCAGAAAGGGAAGAAGATAGAAAGCAGGAAACTACAGGGCAGTTAGTGCAACATCTGTCACAGAGAAAATATTAGAAGTTATTATTAAAGATGTTATAGTAGGGCACTTGGATAAATTCAAGGTTATCAGGCACAACCAACATGTTTTGTGAGGGAAATCTTATTTAACAAATGTATTGGAGTGCATTGAAAAAGTAACATGTGTTGTGGATACAGGGAAACCGGGGGATGTACTTTACTTAGATTTCCAGGTGCATTTGAGAAGGTGCCACAACAAAGGCTATTTTGGAAAATAAAGCTCATGGTGTAGGGGGTAACATGTTGGTATGAATAGAAGATAGCTAACTAACAGAATACACAGGGTAGGTATGAATGGGTCATTTATGAGGACATAAGGAGGTTGCAGACAGATATAGGTGCATTTCATGAGTGAGAAAAAATCTAGCAGATGGAGTATAAGGTGAGAAAATGTGAAGTTTTTCACTTTGGCAGGAAAAATATAGAGAGCATTGCTTAAACACGGAAAACGTCAGAATTGCGAGGTGCAGAGAGATCTAGGTGTCCACGTGCATGAGTTATAAAAAGTTAGTACGCAGGTACAGCATATAATCAAGAAGGATAATCGAATACTATTCTTTACAATGAGAGGAATTGAACATAAATGTAAGGATGTTATACTTTAATTATACAAGATATTGGTGAGACCACACCTCAAATACTGTGTGCAGTTTTGGTCTCCTTATCTAAAGAAGGATGTCGGAGTTGGAGGCGATTCAGAGGAGGTACACAAGATTGATATCTGGAATGAGTGGGGTGTTTTATGAGGAAATGTTGGACGGACTGGGCCCATTCCCACAAGAGCTTAGAAGAATATGGGTGATTTGATTGAAGAATACAAGATGCTGAATGCTCTTTTTTTTTTATAAAATATTTTATTGAAAATTTTTGGTCAACCAACAGAGTACATTGTGCATCCTTTACACAATATTATAACAACACAAATAACAATGACCTATTTTATAAACAAAAAATGAATAAATAATAAATAACAAAAATGAAAACTAACCCTAATTGGCAAATGCCTTATCACAAGTAACACTCTCCAAAAATATAATTTAACAGTCCAATATATAATTATCTGTCGCAACGACCTATACATATTATACAGTATATATTAACAACCCTGAGAGTCCTTCTGGTTCCTCCCCCCCCCCCAATCCTGGGCTGCTGCTGCTGCCTTCTTTTTTCCATTCCATCTATCTTTCTGCGAGGTATTCGACGAACGGTTGCCACCGCCTGGTGAACCCTTGAGCCGACCCCCTTAGGACGAACTTAATCCGCTCTAGCTTTATAAACCCTGCCATGTCATTTATCCAGGTCTCCACCCCCGGGCGCTTGGCTTCTTTCCACATTAGCAATATCCTACGCCGGGCTACTAGGGACGCAAAGGCCAAAACAACGGCCTCTCTCGCCTCCTGCACTCACGGCTCTTGTGCAACCCCAAATATAGCCAACCCCCAGCTTGGTTCGACCCGGACCCCTACTACTTTTGAAAGCACCTTTGTCACCCCCATCCAAAACCCCTGTAGTGCCGGGCATGACCAAAACATATGGGTATGATTCGCTGGGCTTCTCGAGCACCTCGCACACCTATCCTCCACCCCAAAAAATTTACTGAGCCGTGCTCCAGTCATATGCGCCCTGTGTAATACCTTAAACTGAATCAGGCTTAGCCTGGCACACGAGGACGACGAGTTTACCCTGCTTAGGGCATCTGCCCACAGCCCCTCCTCGATCTCCTCCCCCAGCTCTTCTTCCCATTTCCCTTTTAGTTCATCTACCATAATCTCCCCTTCGTCCCTCATTTCCCTATATATATCTGACACCTTACCATCCCCCACCCATGTCTTTGAGATCACTCTGTCCTGCACCTCTTGTGTCGGGAGCTGCGGGAATTCCCTCACCGGTTGCCTCGCAAAAGCCCTCAGTTGCATATACCTGAATGCATTCCCTTGGGGCAACCCATATTTCTCGGTCAGCGCTCCCAGACTCGCGAACTTCCCATCCACGAACAGATCTTTCAGTTGCGTTATTCCTGCTCTTTGCCACATTCCATATCCCCCATCCATTCCCCCCGGGGCAAACCTATGTTTGTTTCTTATCGGGGATCCCCTCCAAGGCTCCAGTCTTTCCCCTATGCCGTCTCCACTGTCCCCAAATCTTCAGTGTAGCCACCACCACCGGGCTTGAGGTGTAGTTCCTCGGTGAGAACGGCAATGGGGCTGTCACCATAGCCTGTAGGCTAGTCCCCCTACAGGACGCCCTCTCTAATCTCTTCCACGCAGCTCCCTCCTCCTCTCCCATCCACTTACTCACCATTGAAATATTAGCGGCCCAATAATACTCACTTAGGCTCGGTAGTGCCAGCCCCCCCCCTATCCCTGCTACGCTGTAAGAATCCCTTCCTCACTCTCGGGGTCTTCCCGGCCCACACAAAACCCATGATGCTCTTTTCGATCCTTTTAAAAAAAGCCTTCGGGATCACCACCGGGAGGCACTGAAACACAAAGAGGAATCTCGGGAGGACCACCATCTTAACCGCCTGCACCCTCCCTGCCAGTGACAGGGATACCATATCCCATCTCTTGGAATCCTCCTCCATTTGTTCCACCAACCGCGTTAAATTTAACCTATGCAATGTGCCCCAATTCTTGGCTATCTGGATCCCCAGGTAACAAAAGTCCCTTGTTACCTTCCTCAACGGTAGGTCCTCTATTTCTCTACTCTGCTCCCCTGGATGCACCACAAACAACTCACTTTTCCCCATGTTCAATTTATACCCTGAAAAAACCCCAAACTCCCCAAGTATCCGCATTATTTCTGGCATCCCCTCCGCCGTGTCTGCCACATATAGTAACAAATCGTCCGCATACAAAGATACCCGGTGTTCTTCTCCTCCTCTAAGTACTCCCCTCCACTTCTTGGAACCCCTCAACGCTATCGCCAGGGGCTCAATCGCCAGTGCAAACAATAATGGGGACAGAGGGCATCCCTGCCTTGTCCCTCTATGGAGCCGAAAATATGCAGATCCCCGTCCATTCGTGACCACGCTCGCCATCGGGGCCCTATGCAACAGCTGCACCCATCTAACATACCCCTCTCCAAAACCAAATCTCCTCAACACCTCCCACAAATAATCCCACTCCACACTATCAAATGCTTTCTCGGCATCCATCGCCACTACTATCTCCGTTTCCCCCTCTGGTGGGGGCATCATCATTACCCCTAACAGCCTCCGTATATTCGTGTTCAGCTGTCTCCC
This sequence comes from Scyliorhinus torazame, assembly GCF_047496885.1. Taxonomy (NCBI): domain Eukaryota; kingdom Metazoa; phylum Chordata; class Chondrichthyes; order Carcharhiniformes; family Scyliorhinidae; genus Scyliorhinus; species Scyliorhinus torazame. The sequence goes on from NC_092719.1 coordinate 170,583,254, forward strand.
CTTCACAAACCCAGTTTGGTCCCCGTGGACCACCCCCGGGACACATTCCTCTATTCTCATTGCCATTACCTTGGCAGGATCTTGGCATCTACATTTAGGAGGGAAATAGGTCTATAGGACCCGCATTGTAGCGGGTCCTTTTCCTTCTTTAAGAAAACGATATCGTTGCTTCAGACATAGTCGGGGGCAGTTGTCCCCTTTCCTTTGCCTCATTAAAGGTCCTCGTCAATACCGGGGCGAGCAAGTCCACATATTTTCTATAGAATTCGACTGGGAATCCATCCGGTCCCGGGGCCTTTCCCGCCTGCATGCTCCTAATTCCTTTCACCACTTCTTCTACCTCGATCTGTGCTCCCAGTCCCACCCTTTGCTGCTCTTCCACCTTGGGAAATTCCAGCCGATCCAAAAAGCCCATCATTCTCTCCCTCCCATCCGGGGGTTGAGCTTCATATAATTTTTTATAAAATGTCTTGAACACTCCATTCACTCTCTCCGCTCCCCGTTCCATCTCTCCTTCCTCATCCCTCACTCCCCCTATTTCCCTCGCTGCTCCCCTTTTCCTCAATTGGTGTGCCAGCAACCTGCTCGCCTTCTCCCCATATTCGTACTGTACACCCTGTGCCTTCCTCCATTGTGCCTCTGCAGTGCCCGTAGTCAGCAAGTCAAATTCTACATGTAGCCTTTGCCTTTCCCTGTACAGTCCCTCCTCCGGTGCTTCCGCATATTGTCTGTCCACCCTCAAAAGTTCTTGCTCCCGCTCCCGTTCCTTACTCTCCTGCTTCCCTTTATGTACCCTTATTGATATCAGCTCCCCTCTAACCACCGCCTTCAGCGCCTCCTAGACCACTCCCACCTGGACCTCCCCATTATCATTGAGTTCCAAGTACTTTTCAATGCACCCCCTCACCCTTAGACACACCCCCTCATCTGCCATTAGTCCCATGTCCATTCTCCAGGGTGGGCGCCCTCCTGTTTCCTCCCCTATCTCCAAGTCTACCCAGTGTGGAGAGTGATCCGAAATGGCTATAGCCGTATACTCACCTTCACCTTCGGGATCAACGCCCTTCCCAGCACAAAAAAGTCTATTCGCGAGTAGACTTTATGGACATAGGAGAAAAACGAGAACTCCTTACTCCTAGGTCTGCTAAATCTCCACGGGTCTACACCTCCCATCTGCTCCATAAAATCTTTAATTACCTTGGCTGCTGCCGGCCTCCTTCCAGTCCTGGACTTCGACCTATCCAGCCCTGGTTCCAACACCGTATTAAAATCTCCCCCCATTATCAGCTTTCCCATCTCTAGGTCCGGAATGCGTCCTAGCATCCGCCTCATAAAATTGGCATCATCCCAGTTCGGGGCATATACGTTTACCAAAACCACCGTCTCCCCCTGTAGTTTGCCACTCACCATCACATATCTGCCCCCGTTATCCGCCACTATAGTCTTTGCCTCGAACATTACCCGCTTCCCCACTAATATAGCCACCCCCCCTGTTTTTCGCATCTAGCCCCGAATGGAACACCTGCCCCACCCATCCTTTGCGTAGCCTAACCTGGTCTATCAGTTTCAGGTGCGTTTCCTGTAACATAACCACATCTGCCTTAAGTTTCTTAAGGTGTGCGAGTACCCGTGCCCTCTTTATCGGCCCGTTCAGTCCTCTCACGTTCCACGTGATCAGCCGGGTTGGGGGGCTTCCTACCCCCCCCCCCCCCCCCCCTTTTCGATTAGCCATCCCCTTTTACCAGCTCCTCACCCGGTTCCCACGCAGCTGTATCTCCCCCAGGCGGTGCCCCCCCGCCCATCCCCTCCCATACCAGCTCCCCCCTCTCCCCAGCAGCAGCAACCCAGTAATTCCCCCCTCCCACCCCCTCCGCTAGATCCCCCGCTAGCGTAATTACTCCCCCCATGTTGCTCCCAGAAGTCAGCAAACTCTGGCCGACCTCGGCTTCCCCCCCGTGACCTCGGCTCGCACCGTGCGACGCCCCCTCCTTCCTGCTTCTCTATTCCCGCCATGATTATCATAGCGCGGGAACCAAGCCCGCGCTTCTCCCTTGGCCCCGCCCCCAATGGCCAACGCCCCATCTCCTCCACCTCCCCCCATCACCACCTGTGGAAGAGAGAAAAGCTACCACATCGCAGGATTAGTACATAAAACTCCTCTTTCCCCCCTTTTTAACCCCCCTCTTCGCCCCCCACATTCGCCCCACCACTTTGTTCAAACGTTCTTTTTAATAACCCGCTCATTCCAGTTTTTCTTCCACAATAAAAGTCCACGCTTCATCCGCCGTCTCAAAGTAGTGGTGCCTCCCTCGATATGTGACCCACAGTCTTGCCGGTTGCAGCATTCCAAATTTTATCTTCTTTTTATGAAGCACCGCCTTGGCCCGATTAAAGCTCGCCCTCCTTCTCGCCACCTCCGCACTCCAGTCTTGATAAACGCGGATCACCGCGTTCTCCCATTTACTGCTCCGAGTTTTCTTTGCCCATCTAAGGACCATTTCTCTATCCTTAAAACGGAGGAATCTCACCACTATGGCTCTGGGAATTTCTCCTGCTCTCGGTCCTCGCGCCATCACTCGGTATGCTCCCTCCACCTCCAACGGACCCGCCGGGGCCTCCGCTCCCATTAACGAGTGCAGCATCGTGCTCACATATGCCCCGACGTCCGCTCCCCCCACACCTTCAGGAAGACCAAGAATCCTCAGGTTGTTCCTCCTTGCGTTGTTCTCCAGTGCCTCCAACCTTTCCACACATCGTTTCTGATGTGCCTCATGCATCTCCATCTTCACCACCAGGCCCTGTATGTCGTCCTCATTCTCGGCTGCCTTTGCCTTCACGACCCGAAGCTCCCGCTCCTGGGTCTTTTGTTCCTCCTTTAGCCCTTCGATCGCCTGTAGTATCGGGGCCAACAGCTCTTTCTTCATTTCCTTTTTGAGCTCTTCCACACAGCATTTCAAGAACTCTTGTTGTTCAGGGCCCCATGTTAAACTGCCACCTTCCGACGCCATCTTGGTTTTTGCTTGCCTTCCTTGCCGCTGTTCTAAAGGATCCACTGCAATCCGGCCACTTTCTCCTCCTTTTTCCATCCGTATCCAGGGGGGATTCCCTTCTGGTTTACCGCACAGTGTTTTTAGCCGTCAAAATTGCTGTTGGGGCTCCTATCAAGAGCCCAAAAGTCCGTTTCACCGGGAGCTGCCGAAACTGGTCATCGCCGCACCCGGAAGTCATGCTGAATGCTCTTGATAAGGTGAACATGGAAAGGATGTTTCCTCCTGTGGCTGAGTACAGAACTAGGGATACTGCTCTAAAATTAGGGTCACCCTTTTAGGACACAATGAAGAGAAATTCTTTCTCTCCAAGGGTTGTACAACTTTGGAACTCTGACTCAGAAGGTGGTGGAAGCAGGGCCATTGAATATTTTTAATGTGGAGATGCTGATGCTGGACCAGGGTAGGCACAGTAAAAAATCTCACAACACCAGGTTAAAGTCGGACATTTTTAAGCCAGAGGTAGATAGGCAATCAAAGGTTATCGGCGGTAATATGGGAATATGGTAATATGGGAATGTGGAACTCGAAATGCAAACAAATCAGCCATAATCTTATTGAATGGTGGATCTGAATGGCCTACTTCTTCTTCTATTCTATATGTTCGTATGTCGGAGAGTCTTTCCAGCTTCCTTTCACATTCAATGGCATTATCACTGTTGAATTGGCGAATGCTCCATCATTCAGAGAGAGGGTCATCTCTAATTTGAAATTCAACTGGGTCAGACAGATACCATAGCATCATGAGCTGGTCAGACTCTGGTTATATTAGTCTCCTGACTCCAAAAAGCCTTTCCGCTAACTGCAACGCACAAGTCAGATGTGTAATGAAATACTCTCCATTTGCCTGGATCATTACAGCTCCAAAAACATTAAAGGAGCTCAACACCATTTAGGTCAAAGCAGTCCACTTGAATGGTACCTCATCCATACAGTGAACATTCATTTGCTCCACCATCACCATACCATGGCTGCACAGTGTGCAAACCCTAAGATGCACTGTAGCAACTTGCCAAAGCTTCTACAGCATCTCACAAACACCCAACTTCTATTGCCTAGAATATTCTATTGGAAATACATTGCCGCTCCTTCATCATCGATGGATAAAGATTATCAACAATAACCTGGAACTCACCAGGGCAAAACCATTACCTGTTCAAGAAGGCAGCTCACCCCCCACTTTCCCAAGGACAACCGGAGATAGAAAATACATTTTAGCAGAGATGTCCATATGCTGTGAAATAAAAATTACTTATGCAACCACTCAATTATGTTCGCATATGACAGGGGCAAATTCTCTGTACAAGTTAAGTTTAAATAATTTTTCCAGGGCCATCTAATCAAAGACACAGGCGATGGTTTCTTTGACACCAGCATAGATTGCTCCTTTCGGTTTTTATTTAATCTTGAAGAAACAACAAGAATTTACACTTTTGGCAAGTGTCAAAATAGTACTGATACGGTGATACTTGTCACAGATCAAGCTCACCTGACAATCTCAACTTCAAAAGGAAGTGTCATTCAGGCAAGTCTGTATCTTTATCGGTTTCACATTTAATCAGAAGGAAGAACTCCACAGCAAAAGCTGGCATACTTTTGTGAGAGGCAACCTCCAGAACTTGAATGACATTGTTGGAAGTAAAATTTATCTTGCCATTTGTTACTAAATTATAAAATACCTTCACTACCAAAGAAGCTAGGATCATAAGAGCGCTTTCAAAGATTATTTTTCATGTAGTTTATGACAATAATATCCTGTAGCTCTAGAATTGCCCATATCCTAAACTTTTGTATATAGCATGCAAGTATAAACTCTGTAATAACTTTAACATTTGGTTTTGTGGTCTGGCAAGTAGTATTTCACCCAACCAAAGATGTACACTTTTGGATTTGGAGGAGAATGGCTCGTTTGTGGAGTAACCTGATGTAACTGTTGAAAGGGAAAGGTGCTCAATGCATTTCACACACTACAAAGTACCAAGATCCTCACCAATTCAGAATTCTTCATTAAAATTGCTTTTTACTCCGAGAGCACCAGGAGGTCAGGGGTAAAAGCAGGAGCAGAAAAAGAGAGAAAGAGGTGGGACGGGGGTGCAGACTGAGAACAGCAGGAGGACGGAGTGCACAGCAGGAAAAACAGGAGTGCAGAGAAATAGAGACAGATAGACAGCACCACAAGAACAATTCAACAACCAAAAAAATCAACAAGTTACAACAGTTTGAAAGCGGATAGATGATTGGTTGATGTGTATTGCCATTTTATATTTGCTCTTTAAGCTAGGGAAGTCTGTCAAGCTGGGTGTGGTTAGAAATGTGAACTTACCCATTATTTATTTTTAATATAGATATTAATTTAATATCTCGCTTAAGTCTTTAATAAGTCTTAAGTTACTTCTGTTACGGTTAGTTAGTCTGATAAATATAGACATGGCAGGATATCTCAGTCCACACTTCTCATGTCCTGGACAACCACATCTGCAGAAATATCTTCAACTGGAACAGTTTGACCTCACTATTTTAGGGTTCACAAGCAGAGAATCGGTGACTATCGGGCAGTCACGGAGGACCAAGGCAGGTAGTGAGTGCATCTCACTCTCCAACAGGTAGCGAGTCTGAATACCGAATACTGGCAAGCGCAACCAGAGCCAAGTTTTTTTTAAAAATTCATTCATGGAATATGGAAGTCACTGGTTCGGCCGGGATCTCCAATTGCTCTTGAACCGAGGGGCTTGCTAGGTCCAGGGTACTTAAGAATTAGCCTCATTGCTGTGAATCTGGAGTCACATGTAGGCCAGACAACATAAAATAAGGGGGGAAATTCTTAAATGGGTGTCTAGAGGGACATGGGTATATATGTGCATAGATCACTGAAGGTGATAGGTGGAGAGAGTAGTTAATAAAGCATATAGTTTTCTGGGCTTTATTAATGGGGGCATAGAGTACAAGAGCAAGGAGATCTTGCTGAACTTGAGCAAGGAGGTCTTGCTGAACTTGTACAAGAAGCTAGTTCGACCTCAGCTGGAATATTGTATTCAGTTCTGGGCACTACATGTAGGAAGGATGTGAACGCATTGAAGAGAGTGCGGAAGAAGTTTACAAGAATGGTTCCAGGGATGAAAAACCTCAGTTATGAGGTTAGATTGGAGAGATTGGGACTTTTCTCCTTGGAGTAAAGGCTGCTAAGACGAGGTTTGATAGATACATTGAAAATCATGAGGGAACTGTTCAGAGTAGATAGGGAGACAATGGTCCTGCTCATAAAAGGCTTCAAGAATGAGAGGGCACAGATTTTATGTGATTTGCAAAAGAAACAAATGTGATGTGAGGAAACAATTCGGGTTTGGAATGCATTGCCTGGATGACTGGTGGAGGCAGGTTCAATCGAGGCATTGAAGAGGCCATTAGATGATTATTTCAAAAGAAACAATGTGCAGGGTACAGGGAAAAGACAGATGCAATAAGACATGATGCTCGTTTGGAGTACACGAAGGGCCAAATGGTTTGCTTTTGCGTCACAACGTGATGGATGGATGGCAGATTATCTTCTCCAAAGGACATTAGTGAACCATTTGGGGTTTTACGACAATCGACAATGGTATTAATTCCAGATTTTTATTAAATTCAAATCTCACTATCTGCTTGGTCCCCAGAGCATTACCCTAGATCTCTGAATTACTGGTCCAGTGACAATACCATAACATCATCATCTCCCCACAGCACCATGGGATGGCTCAGCTGTACACAGGAGTAGCTGAAAGATTGGGAGAATAACAGTGTTAGAGTATTCTACAGTTAGGGGAACAGGCAGATGTTTCTGTGGCTGCAGAGGTGAATCCAGGATGGTATTCTGCATTCTTGGTACCATAGTCAAGGATGTCACCAAATGGCTGCAGAACATTCAATGGGCAAGGGTGAACAGCCAAGTCATGGTCCCTATTGCTACTGACGACATATGCAGAAAGAGGAATGAGGTGCTGCAGGCAGATTTGAGAGAGCCAAGCATCAGATTAGAAAGAAAGACATCATTATAAATGATGCCACGTGCTAATAAACATAGAAATAGGTGGAGAGTCAGGTGAATATGGGGTTGGAGAGATGGTTCATAAGCAATGGTTTAGGTACCTGGAACATTGGGACCAATTCTGGGAGAGCTGGGACAAGTACAGACCAGTCAAGTTGCACGGCAACAAACCAAAAGCAATGTCTACAGAAATCAGTTTGCCAGCGCTGCTGCAGAGGGTTTAAACTAACTAGGCAGAGGAACGGGAACCAGATATAGCATTTGAAATGATCAACGATGATTGAGAGACAGATAGCATTCATGCAAGAAACAGTAAAATATTAGATGGGATCAAGCTCAGAAAAAAAATCATTAAAATCTAAAGTGCATGTATGTAAATGCGCAGACTCTGGTAAACAACATGAGGGAGCTGCAGGTGCCAATAGCCACGAGAGAATATGATGTGATGGCGATAATGATGACTTGGCTCAAAAAAGGGCAGGGATTGGTGAAATATATTCCTGGATGCAAGCTGTTCAGAAAAAAACAGTGTCGGAAAGAAAAGATCGAGTGGCAGAAATAGAGAGAGCAAGAAGAGAGAATGAACAGAGAGGAAACGGTGAAGTCGCCATAATCACTGAGGAGCACAGGCTGCTTTCCCCTTTGTGGGGGAGAGCTGACTGGTGGTTTAACCGATCACCACACCTCAGACGAGGGGAAGAGGTTGCGAAGGCAGAGCCTTCATGAATAACCTCAGCCGGTACGGGAATTGAACCCGCGCTGCTGGCCTCACTTTGCATCATGTCTAGCCAAGTGAGCTAAACTGGCCCTGGAGAGGAGAGAATAGGGAACAGATAGCAGAGAGAGGAGACAAGGCTGATTCCAGACGAAAAACAGGATCCTTGCATGGAGTCAGAGGGCATGGTTGAGATTTTAAATTAGTACTTTGCTAAGGAAGCAGTTGTCCTAGTGTTGCAATTCATTATTTGTATCTGTTCTATCATCACTTATTTATGCGGAAGGCTGTTCATAAATCTTGTTAAAGAGTTCCTAATAATGGTCATTCAGTTCATCTGTTCTTATTTCTTATCAGACTATTGAATCATAGGATTGCTGACTTGGTTTGAGTACTGCTTCAAAGATTGGTACAAAGGGCTGAGATTTCTTGGGCCTTCTGCTTACTTCTGACAAGGTTGTCTCTTCAAATCTCCTCCAAGCATCTCACAGTTGTAGGCCGTTGACACTGCCCGAAGGCAGGTCCAACTTCACCTCCATCATGGGTAGAAGGGGATAGGTCCTGAATCCACCCCAGCCAGAATGGGGATCGGACCCAGCACTATTGGCACCAATCTGATCCACACCAGCTGTCTTGCCAACTCAGCCAAGCAACTCCCAAGATATCCAATTATTGTGGCAACATGCACTTTTACATGCATGCTGTAGTCTGGAGCTATGAATAATGAAGAAAAGGCTCCAACTTTATTTCCATCACATGGCTAACCAGGAATCTCTCCCACTCTTACTGTCTGGCATTGTTGTATGTTGAAAGGATTTGCATGTTGACCTGTTTGGCTGTGTTATGAATAGAGCTTCCTTGGCCATCAGATCCTGTAGTGGACCTTGAATCCAGAGCTTTTGGCTCAGAGGCAGGGACATTACCCATTGCTCCACAAGACTTTACTACACTCATAATCAACTCACCCCATAATAAACTCTTTGTTGACCCATTGCTATTCTATTGTTGATCCCTCAGGTAACTTGTTCACATGATCAGTTATTGAAAGTCAGGTGCTTTACCAGAAATCATCTCCGAGAGAAACCTAGTTCTTAAAGGGGATCTCACTCCAACATAAAGTGTAGGCATGCCCCAAAAGCACACGGGCAGCATGGTAGCACAAGTGGAAAGCACTGTGGCTTCACAGCGCCAGGGTCCCAGGTTAGATTCCCCGCTGGGTCACTGTCTGTGCGGAGTCTGCACATTCTCCCCGTGTCTGCATGAGTTTCCTCCGGTTTCCTCCCACAGTCCAAAGACATGCAGGTAGGTGGATTGGCCATGATAAATTGCACTTCGGGACCAAAAAGGTTAGGAGCGGTTATTGAGTTACGGGAATAGGGTGGAAGTGAGGGCTTAAGTGAGTCAAATGGCCTCCTTCTGCACTGTATGTTCTATGTTCTATCACACTACACGCTTATAACCTCGTTTAGGCACTTTGCTCATTTCCAAAAATTGTGAAGCAGGAGGTACTGGAGATATTAGATAGGTTAAAAATTGATAAAGGAGAAGTATTAGAAAGGCTGGTTGTACTAAACATTGATAAGTCACCAGGACCAGATAGAATGCATCAAAGATACTGAGCAAAGGGTGGAAATTGCTGTACTGCTCTCCATAATCTTCCAATTCACCTTAGATATTGAGGTGGTGCTAGAGGTCTGGAGAATTGCAGAAGTTACACCCATGCTCGATAAAAGGGTCTAAAGATAAATTCAGCAACTATAGGCCAATTAAAGATGAGAAGAATTTTTTTTCTCTAAAAGATGGTGGAGGCAGAATCTTTGAATATTAAGGCAGAGTGAAATCGATTTTTTTAAAATATAAATTTAGAGTGACCAATTAATTTTTCCAATTAAGGGGCAATTTAGCGTGGCTAATCCACCTAGTCTCCACATCTTTGTGAGGGCAAAACCCACGCAAACACGTGGAGAATGTGCAAACTCCACACGGACGGTGACCCAGAGCTGGGATCGAAGCTGGGACCTCGGCGCCATGAGGCAGCAGTGCTAACCACTGCGTCATGTTGCCCGGTGAGATAGATTCTTGACAAGCAAGGAGTGAAAGGTTATGTGGTTAGATGGGAAAGTGGAGTTGAGATTACATTCAGATCAGTATTGAATGGCAGAGTAGGCTCTAGGGCCCAAATGGCCGACTCCTGCTCCCAATTTGTATAGATATTTGCATGTATGTCTGTCAATTTAACCTCAGTGCCTAAAAAGCTGTTTGAAACTATAATCTGGAATAAAATTGAGAGTTACTGGGTCAAGAGTGGATGAATTAAGTAAAGTCAGCTCGAATGTGTTAAAGTCAAATTATGTTTATCAGGCTTTGATACAGTACCACATAGCAGGACTGTCAGCAAAGCTGAAAGCCATGAACCTAAAAGGGGCAAAGGAGACAAGGAAAGAAAGGTGGTTGAGTGACAAAGTGTAGTAATAAAAGTTGTTTTTCAGATGGGAACGGCGCATACAATAATGTTCCCCAGGGGTCTATTCTAGAACCAGTTTTGTTGATCTAAATGAATTATCTAGACTTCGGTGTACAGGATACAATTTCAAAATGAGTATTATAATAATAATAATCTTTATTGTCATAAGTAGGCCTACATTAGCACTGCAATGAGGTTACTGTGAAAAGCCCCTAGGCATCCTCTTCCAGCATCTGTTCAGGTACGCAGGGGGAGAATTCAGAATGTCCAAATTACCTAACAGCACGTCTTTCGGGACTTGTGGGAGGAAACCGGAAGACCCGAAACAAACCCACACAAAGGAAGAACGTGCAGACTCTGCGCCTAGTGACCCAAGCCGCGAATTGAACCTGGGGCCCTGGCGCTGTGAAGCAACAGTGCTAACCACTGCACGACCGTGCCGCGTCACAGAACTCGGAGGTATTGTGAACTATGAGGTGGATGGCATAGACTTCAAGAAAACCACAGGCAGGCGAGTGAAATGGGCAGGTGTAACAGATTAAATTTAATGCAGAGAAATGTGAAGTAATACATTTTGGTAGGGTGTTTGGTAGGGCGAACAGGGGAAGGCAATAAAAAAAACAAAGGATACAGGAACAGAGACCTGGGTACATAAATCGTTGAAGGTAGCAGACTAGGTTGAGTTAAAAAGGTATACAGTTTCCTGGGCTTGATAAATCAAGGCATTGAGAACAAAAAGGGAACGATGATAAACCTTTAAAAAAACTCTGGTTCGGTCACAATTGGTATACTGTATCCAGTTGAAATGAAATGAAATGAAAATCGCTTATTGTCACAAGTAGGTTTCAAATGAAGTTACTGTGAAAAGCCCCTAGTCGCCACATTCCGGCGCCTGTTCGGGGAGACTGTTACGGGAATCGAACCGTGCTGCTGGCCTGCCTTGGTCTGCTTTCAACAGTTCTGGGTTAACGTTAATAAGAATGTGAAGTCTTTAGGGAGAGTGCAGAAAAAGGATAATAAGAGTGAAGTACTTCATCTGAGAAGGATAAATTGGAAAAGCTGGGACGGTTCTCAGAAAATATTTTGAGCAAATTTGACATGTGTAAAATCATGTGGGCTCTACACAGAGTAGAAAGACACAATTTGTTCCTTTTGTAAGATGGGGTTGAAAACTAGAAAACAAGTAACTGACAAATGAAACTAAGGTGAAAAGAAGAAATACCTTTTTGCACACAGAGTGTTTCAGACTGCGCTGCCCAAGAAGTGAAGGCATTCCTCCCCACCCTCCATTTTAACCTACAATCATGCATATATTTTCTCCTTATATATATTTAACAAACAATCTCAAAGATCCTACTGAAATGATAATGCCCATTGTTAACATCTGGTTACAAACATCATCCGATACGTATGCAGCATGAGTTATTAATATTAAGATCAGCAATGATATAATGCAGTGTTAGTTTGTGCCTAACTATAGGTGGTCCCACCGCAACTATTAAACAAACCAGAGAATAGATATGTTACTTTAACAGTATCATGTAATATTGTTTATTTTACAGAGAAAATCCCCGTAGTATTCTAACACTAATTTTGGTGACTGCCTCAGTCCTAATTAATATATTCTGTACATTGCATCACATTGCATCAGATGAACAAGGTGACCACCAATTCATACTTGGAGGAAAGATTCAATACTTGCAACCCAGATAGACTGCACAAGATCTTGCCATTCTGTAGAAGATAACACTCCTGCCTGGGTGCATGATATTGTTCAATATAATTATTTCATCCAAGATGTGGTTAGCACAGTTGCTTCACAGCTCCAGGGTCCCAGGTTCGATTCCCTACTTGGGTCACTGTCTGTGTGGAGTTTGCACTTTCTCTCCGTGTCTGCATGGGTTTCCTCTGGCTGCTCCGGTTTCCTCCCACAGTCCAAAGATGTGCAGGTTAGGTGGAGTGGCCATGCTAAATTGCCCTTAGTGTCCAAAAAAAGGTTAGGTGGGGTTACTGGATTATGGGGATATGGTGGAGGTGTGGGCTTATGTAGGGTGCTCTTTCCAAGGGCTGGTGCAGACTAGATGGGCCGAATGGCCTCCTTCTACACTGTAAATTCTATGATTCCAAGTATAATTGGATTCTATTTTATCAATAACTCACAGGGTAGAAAGTTCAAATGACTCCAAAGCAACAAAGTGGAATGATCGAACAATATAGGTCTTCACAGTCAGTGGGAAATGTTGGAGCGCTTTGGAGTCCCTCTGTGACACAATCTTTAAGCGATCAGAGGATAAAAAGTGAATGGTTCACAATTGTATCAGTGTTTTTTGATCACCAAGCCTGAAGACTCAGCTGATCCTTCAATATATTTCAATATCTACTATGCAACACGATATTTCAATACCTTAAAAAATTAAAAAAAAAACAAAGACAAAATTGGAAAATAGGCAAGTAAAAAAGGACAATAATGCAGGCAATGAAAAAGACTCTTGAGAATCATGTGCAGTGTAAGCACAGATTACTGAGTCATTATGAGTCCATTAAGCACTCCTGTCCTGTCAATCTCACCCCACAAAGCCTGCTCACCATAAACTTTCATTAGCAACAAAATAAACCTAAATCCAACCATGATTGCACCCTCTGTTCACAAGATAATTAATGATGACAAAGGCCATCTAGCCCAGCTCATCCCATCCATCCTAGAATATATAGCCTACATTATACTGGTGACTACAACTCAAGTACTAAATTGGGACGCTTCCTCCTCCAAACTCCCCTGCAACATCCCCATTCGCAACCTTCCCACAAACCCAACACTCTCAAACTTTCTCTTGCCCCCAAAGACCTTCACTCCCAACATTCCCTGCCCCCCCCAAGCCCAACCTTCCCCAACCCCTTCACTCCCATTCTTCCCTGCACCCACCAAGCCCTTCACTCTCAACCTTCCTTGACCCCCCAAACCCTTCACTCCCAACCCCCCCAGCCCCACCAAGACCCCCACTCCCAACCCCTCCCCCCAAAACCCCCTACACCCAATCTTCCCACCCCAAAGCCACCCACTCCCAACCTGACACACACAACTCAGTGAAATTGCCCAGACACTGACAGCCCGCTCAGCTTGATAGATCAAATTATTTTTAAAAGCGGGTCTTTCAGGTTTGAAACTCTGGATTTTCAGTATGGACAATGAGAACTCTGTTTACAACACCAAGTTTCCGCGCCCCCTCCCCCTCTCCAAAAGGCATGGACTCTTAACTGGACTATAATACCATTGGAAACTGAAAACCACTGTTACCTTCCATTAACAGCAAGTGGAGCAGGCTATTTAACCTCACAGGCAACAGGCAATTATTTCCGAGCTGCATCCTACTCATGGCATGCTTCATAATTGACTTTTTCCTCACCTTCCTACCCATGGTCAGCAAGCTAAAAAGCAAGGCTATAATGCCATCTGAAGAGTCAGCACCAAACTGGGGACAAGATGGAGGAGAACAATATTAATGGCGTAATCTGGTATGTGGCAAGGTGTTGAACCAGACAGAACGGAATGTCATAGTTATCATTCGTGATCAATGGCTGCTCTCAGTTCAACACCAGTGGTTTACCATAATTAGCGTCTACCATCCTGGGCAAAGAAAGGAAAGAACAATGGAAGAAAAAGCAGCCAGTATTGCTGCTTCTTATTCAGTGACTTATAGCTAATGCCTAATAAGGACACAATCCAGCTCAGTCAGAAAAATGGGTGTACAGCCAAAGAGCCTAGTAACCCTTAGTTTAATCACACTCATTAAGAACCACTTGGGATAAGACACTAAAATACTGTGAGCCTCAATTTAATTCTGGATCACAAACAAACACCATTAGTTAGAAAAAAAGTTGAAACAAAAAGTTCCATCCCGAACGCAGTTCATTTGTCATCAATAGCTAATGTGTAGATTCTAAAGGAAAACTTGAATCCATTATCTAAAATAGTTGCACCCATTGCTCATGAAACTGCTCTGATCAAATTCAATGCAAGCATAAAATAATTCTGTACTATATAGGAAATTATATAAATATATACATACATACATACAACACTATAAAATACACACAATCTGAACACCAGATAATAGTTTGTAAAGCAAACAAAGATTATCATATTTGGCCTAACTGGGAGAAAGGGCACAAGTAGGACCCATAATTACATTGAAAATACAGCACAGAAACTGGCCATTTGGACCAACTAATCTGTGCTAATGTCTATACACAACACAAGGTTCTTTCTATTGATCTCAACTCAGCCTTTCAGCAAAGCTTTCTATTCCCTTTTCTCTCATATAAATGTGTAGTTTCCCCTTGAAAACATCTGGGTTATTTGCCTCAACAACTTATTTTGCTAGTGAGTTCCACAATCTACCCACTCTTGAGTGAAGATTATTTTCCTCATTGCTCCACTGAATTTATTAGGAACCATGTTGTATTCATTGCCCTTAGTTCTGAAATTCACCTACTATTGGGCTGAGGGGAAGAGAGAGATAGGAGTTTCACTCATCCAAATATTTTTCAGGAACCTGAAGCCATTCTTTATGAAAAGTTAGAATTTTATCATCAGGAAGTTAAGACCAAGAAAGAGAGAAAGGCAGGGCACAGGGCAGTTCAAATGTACAGATTAAATTCAATATATCAATGCCAATCATTCAAACCACACAGAAAAATATTCACAAGAGCATATTGGGTGTGAACCAGATGCAAACTGTGTGAACAACAGCTGTGCAGGATCTTCTAAAAATAACATTTGTTTTTCATACAGAATCACAAGGTAAACACGAGTCAAAATAAATGCCCCCTTGATTTGAGCATAAAAAATATATATATTTCATAAAACTTAACAGTAAGAAGAGGATCAAATGGGAGCAATGTCAGCTTAGTCTAATAACTGTGATTGTAATGGAATTATTGGTAACAATTGCCTGTAAAAGTTAACACAGTTATGGGATGTCCATAAACATGAAGGGTGTCCTGCCAGATGACAAGGTGCAATTATAATCACTCAATTTGCTGTGGAGAGGGTAATGGCTAAAGAAAAAGTTTGAATATCTAGTCGGTCTAAATACTAAGTTTCAGATTTCTCAGCCAGCATTTAGATTTAATCCCAAATCTTTATGATGTAATGACCAAATGTTTTCACATTGTGCTAGAAATTGCTTTGTCCAGACAATGGCTGGCCACACAAAACGCCAGATTTGAACAACTTTAGCCCGAGGTGCAGACTTCTTGTGAGGCACTTTGACAAATGCCTTCATATTACTCATCTCTGTTGCAAGGTTTTAGGCTTTACTATACATTAAATGTCAATCTTTGCAGTTGATATTATCAGTCACTTAGAACAAGGTTCCTCTTTCTGGGATTTCCCTTTGTTTCAATTTGCATTCAAGGATTTCCATTTTTTGTCACTTTGACCTACTTTTTGCTTTTATTGTGAATGGGATACTCTAATTTTGAAGTACGGTTTAGGAACAGTTCTCAATCTTGCATACGGACCCATTTCAGTCCAGTGAAGAGATTTTCCTATACTTCAAACGTTTTTCATATGATATATCTCGTTTCATTTGCTAATTGGAGTTGTTAACTTCAGTGAGGAATATTGTATCTACTGAATTTTAATGAAAGAGGTAAAGAAGGAAATCTGTTTCTTGATCACAGGACATCCCAAATGTTTTACAGTTCATGAAGTATTTCTAAAGTGTAAACTTTGCTGTGAAGTAGTGGAATGCTTCTGCATACTGCTAATTCTCATAAACTGAATTGAATTGAATGTGATTTGTCACGTGTACCGAGGTACAGTGAAAAGTATTTTTCTGCATACAGTCCAGACAGATCGTTCCATACATGAAAAACATAGGACATACATAAAATACACAATGGAAATACATAGGCACAGGCATCGGGTGAGCATAAGAAGTGTAGTACTACTCAGTAGAGAAGATCTATGAAATAATCAGTTCAGTCCATAAGAGGGTCATTCAGGAGTCTGGTTACATCAGAGAAGAAGCTGTTTTTGAACCTGTTAGTGCATGTTCTCAAACTTTATATCTGCTGCCCAATGGAAGAAGTTGGAAGGGAGAATAACCAGAGTGGGAGAGGTCATTGATTATGCTGCCTGCTTTCCCAAGGCAGCGGGAGGTGTAGTCAGAGTCAACGGATGGGAGGCCGAGCAGTTGCCATACCAGGCTGTGTTGCAGCCAGGCAGGATGCTTTCTATGGTGCATCTGTAAAAATTGGTAAGGGTCAATATGGACATGCCAAATTTCCTTAGTTTCCAGAGGACGTATAGGCACTGTTGTGTTTTCTTGGTCGCAGCGTGCTGCAATGATCAAACAACAAGCTTTAATGTTGTTTGAGGGATAAATATTGACAAGAAACCAGAACTTACCCGTTTTTCTATAACTAGTGACTTGAGAAGTTTTACAGTAATTTATGAGTGTATGTAGGGCAGGGTTTCACAAACCATGGGTCGCAAGACAAGGGGTTGCAAGCTTTGAGCCAGCAATGGCTGCCGGCGAGCTCAGACTGAGTGCTTTCAGCTGCAAAACTCCTTTAAATCCTTGCGTGTTTTTGCTGGGCATGACATAAGACAGATCTTTGGACACTTGCTTTCTGCTGCAAAAAAAAAAGGTTTGAAAAGGTAGGTGTCTTTTTTTTAAACTTGTAGTTCAAACACTTCTAAGCAGATGAAGCCCAATCAGCAGAGAGCCGAACCCCATTACCACCCACTTCCCTCTCCCTGCCTGCCCCACTTGCCTCAGCAGTTGATGTGGGGCCTCAGTCTTGCAGGTCTCGACTACTTTTAAATAACAAGATTTAAGACACTCGGAGCTGATTTTTGGTTGTAGACTGTTAGTACAGTTGATTTTAATGGATTTAGGTCAGCCATACAGAAGAGAAAAACACCAACAAAATAACGAGAAAAATCTATTATGAGCATGTTGTGCAGCTAGTCTTCTGATTTGAGAGAATAGAGGGAAATATTTGTTTATCTGAAGCTGTATTAATTGAGAAATCTCTCCATGGCAATTCCTTGGGTTATTAGCCTTCACTCTTCACAAAGAATGAGCAGTAGCAGAGATACATGAAGTAGAAAATATACATGGAAAAGAAAAGGTCGAAGTTAGTGGAATTGAGTATCAAGAAAGAAGTGAAAGAAAAAAGAAATTTAAAATACATACAAGCCCGAATCACTGGTGGCAAAGGAGCACTCGGCATTTGAGCAATTTAGAAAGGGTTGAGAGTATTTAGATGATAACGGCGTGACATAACTTACTTGCTATATCTCTTATTGTAACATCAAAGAACCTGAGAGTATTTGATACAATAGACACCAGGAGGATGTTTCCACTTGTGGGAAAGAATACAGCCAGGGGACACCGACTAAGAATAAGGGGAATAAGTACTATATCTCTCGAGTAATAAATTGAAGGATCCTAGAAGCATGGGAGGAGGCCCTTTAATGTTGTTTGAGGAATAAATATTGATAAGTAGAATTGCCCTGTTTTTCTTTAAACAATGCCATGAAAAGTTTTGAATTGTGCCATGAAAAGACCCCATGTTATCTATTTTGAAAAGCAATCCGGTTAGTCCCATGGTAACATAGGGATATAGGATTTAGGATTAGTAGTAGACCATACAGCCTCTGAATCTGCTCCTCCATTCACTAAGATCTGATCTGGTTGAGGTTTCAACTCCACTTTGCTGTCTGCCCCCCATAACCCTAGACCCCCTTGTATTTCAGAAATCTGTCTAATTCTGCCTTGAATAAATTCAATGAACCAGTCTTCACTGCTTTCTGGGGAACAGAATTCCAGACACTACAGACCTTTGCGAGAAACAAATTATCCTCATCTAACTGGTAGACCCCTTATTCTTAGTCAGTGTCCCCTGGCTGTATTCTTTCCCACAAGTGGAAACATCCTCCTGGTGTCTATCGTATCAAATACTCTCAGGTTCTTTGATGTTACAATAAGATCAACTAATTCTTCTAAATTCCAATGGGTGTAGGCTCAACCTGTTCAACCTTTCTTCACAAGATATGTCCCTCACCCTAGGATGGAGTCGAGTAGACCTTTTCTGTACTGCTTCTGGTCAATTGTACCTCTTTCCTTTCTCCCCCCCCCACCTCCCCCAGAGACCAAAACTGTACACAGTATTCCAGATGTGGTCTCACCAAGGCCTTATACAGTTGCAGTAAAACTTCCATGTTTTTATATTCCATCCCCCTTGCAATAAACACCAAGATTCCATTTGCCTTACTAATCACTTGCTGTACCTACATACTAATGTTTTGTGATTCATGTACCAGGACAGCAAGACCATGTGTACCAATGAGTTCTACAAACTCTCCATTTAATTAGTATGCTGTTAGTCGATTCTTCCTGCTAAAGTAGATGAGTTCACAGTTTGGCCACATCATACTCCATCTGCCTAATTCTTGCCCACTCGCTTCCCCTGTCTATATCCTTTCAAACCTTCCATCCCCTCTGATCCTAGGGACTTGTTAGCCTTTAGGTCTAATAGTTTTCCCTTGTGATGGTTTTAATTTTCTCTCTCCTGTTCACCTCTTGATTTTCAAGCATCTTTTGGGATGTTTTTGAGTCTTCTACAGGGAAGACAGACAAAATACCTGCTCAAAGCTTCGGCCATTTCCTTGTTTTCCATTATCAATTCCCCAGACTCATTTCTAAAGGATCAACTTTACTCTTTGTTACTCTTTTCCTAATAAATATTTGCAGAGCCTCTTACTGTCTGCTTTTATATTACTGACTCATTTTCTCTGCTACTCTTCTTCTCCCTCTTTTTGTTAAGTCATTCTTTGCTGGTTCTTAAAATTTGGCTAATCTTCTGACCGACCACTAATCTTTGCAGATTTGTACAGTGTTTCTTTCAATTTAATACTCTCCTTGAATTTAGCCATGGAAGATGCATCCTTCTTAAAGAGCCTTTCTTTCTCACTGGGATAAACCTTTGGCAAAAGTTATTAAGTATCTCTATAAAGGTCTGCCACTGCATCCGCTGTCCTACCTTTTAACGGAGTTCCCAATTCACTTTAGTTAAGTCTGCTTCAATATCTTTATCATTACCTTTTATTAAGGCTAAAAACCTAGTCTAGGACTGACACTTCTCCCCTTCAAGCTAAACCTAAAATTCTATCGTGTTATTACATTGCAGTTGCCCAGAGGCTCCTTTTCTAAGAGGTTATTAATTAGTCCTATCGCGTTGCTCAGGTCCAGAATAGACTGCTTCCTAGTTAGCTCTAAAATATTGTCCTGAATGCACTCTAGGAACTCATGTTCCAGGCTACCATTGCCAATCTAAATCTATGTCCAGCTTAAAATCACCCGTCATTATTGGGTTGCTTTTTTATATGCCTCATTTATTTCTTCCTGCATACCATGTCCTACTGTGTAACTACTGTTAGGGGGCATATAAAAGACTCCCAACAAGCGATGTCTTACCGTTACTATTTCTTAGCTCTATCCCAATCCCTTGTTATTTCCATGTACCCATGTATTTTTTCTCCAAGTTTATATCCAATATCCTTGGAAGATTACTATTGAATTCATATTCACCCCATTAAGGAGTACAGTCCAAATCCTGAAGAGTTTTTTCTCACGTCATCTCTGGTTCTTTCATAAGTCACCTTAAATCACTGCCCACTAGTTATCAACCCATCAGCCACTGGAAACAATTTCTCTTTATTTATACATCTAAAGCCTTTATCATTTTAAACAGATCTATTAAATCTCCTCTTCGTCTTCCCTGCTCTGAGAATACCCTCAAGTTTTCCATTTTATTCACATAACTGGAATCCTTTATTCCTGGAACCATTCTAATAAATCTCCTCTGTACCCTCTCTAAAGCCTCAAGATCCTTTCCAAAGTGTGGAACCCAGACAGCCTTCTCAACTGAAGATGGTGATTGGGAGGAAGGTGTAGGAACATCTGGGGCCAAAGAGCCTTGATGATGGCAAGTGGGAGCCTGAGGGACAAAGTAACAGTAGACATTGTAATTGCAGAACAAGACCAGCAGCACGGGTTCAATTCCCGTAGCGGCCTCCCCAAACAGGCGCCGGAATGTGGCGACTAGGGGCTTTTCACAGTAACTTCATTGAAGCCTACTTGTGACAATAAGCGATTATTATTATGAAGACAAACTTTTTGGATTTGGTGCCTAAACTGGCAAAGTTGCAACAGTGATCAATTCTCAAAAAAAGTAGTTAAATATTTACATTGGAAATGTGCGAAATAGCAGATGAAAAAAATATGACTCAACTGTCTACTAAATGGAAAGAGGGTATAATGGAAGCAATCAGGCATACCCTGCACTAAAAGACACCCAAAATGTTAACTACTTAGTTCTCACTGCTGATATTGGCTGACCTGCTAGTCTCCCCGGTAGCCTTGGGTAGCACGGTAGCATAGCGGTTCACACAGTTGCTTCACAGCTCCAGGGTCCCAGGTTTGATTCCCAACTTGGGTCACTGTCTGTGTGGAGTCTGCACATTCTCCCAGTGTGTGTGTGTTTCCTCCGGATGCCCCGGTTTCCTCCCACAGTCCAAAGATGTACAGGTTAAGTGGATTGCCGTTAGTGTCCAAAAAGGTTAGGTGGGGTTACGGGGATAAAGGGGATAGGGTAGAGGTGTGGGGCTTAAGTGGGGTGCTCTTTCCAAGGGCCAGTGCAGCCTCGATGGGCTGAATGGGCACCTTCTGCACTGTAAATACTATGATTCCAGCGTTATCTGTTTTTGCTCCAGGAAGTGTCTCATGACAATAAATGTACTCAACCAACAGACAGGTAGGAACCATGGAACGTATGAGATGTCACTAGCTACTAGAATGTTTCAAACAACATGTCAGAACGGACAGATGGATTCACTTGTACAGAAGGATATCTTTGAGAATCCACTGTCAACCGATTCAAAAGGCAAGAGTGTTGCCAATTGAGTCACATTGACAGACTCAAAAGAACGCAACTAAAAAATTACCAAACCGGTCAAAAGTGAAGATAGTTTATTACTTGACCAAAAGCAAATTGCATTTACTATTTGACTACATTCCAACACTGTGTAATAGCAATCAGTCTAGTCCACCTACAGAGAATGAACAGTTAACTAATTAAATCCTAGTAAGTTTAGGAAACTTGCTTTGCATGATGAAAATCTTAGGGACTGTAAACACTTCTTTTTGGAAAAACAAATTGTATCATCTCTCGATTTAGGGGAAAATGTTCACATTTGGTTCATAGACTTTAAAAGGACAAAGAAGAAAGTCTAAGAAGTGCCACTCTTTGACAGTTATGTGACATACAAAATATTGCTGTTTTTCTAAATTACTTTTTCTGAGTTACAAAGCCAGGGCTCAGAGTGTGGACAGGAACAAACCCCTAATCCAGCTCCTTGCCTGCTCCAAAAACCAATTCAAATTCAAACTGAATCCAATTCATGGTCCCCACAAGGAGAGACATACCAGATCTGAGCCAAAAGGCAGAGCAGATACTACACTTGATCTTAGCCAAAAGGCCGAGAAGCGACTGAAAATAGTCTATAACAAATGACCAAAACAATGTTATAACTGTTAATTTTAAAATTTCGGCCAAACCAAAGAAGAAGAAAAATTCTCAGACATTTTAGTCAAATTGACAAATCTGCTCAGTATGTTGAACTTCTTTTGCTCTGGTGACAGGTGCAAATGCGGTACTCAAATCTTTCTTCAATTTTCAGGACAGAATTAAAGTTAAAGGAGCATTATCTATCATTGACCTGCACCAATATATTTGAATATGTAACACCTCAAACATGCAGCATAAAGTAGCTACATCAAAGGGAAACTCCTGGAAGATAAAATACTCAAGAGCTTTCTAATCTTAAGGTCCTAACTATAATCATTGTATAAACACATGGTGGCCAGAAAACAAATCTTCAATCCTAACCAGGACACCACATATTTCAGTATTGTTTTGTTAATATTTGCAGTTGAAACGTAAAACAGTAATATCCCAATAATAAGCCTTCTGATCAGAAAACCATTTCTAATTGCAACACAACTAAACAGCAATGGTTCGCACTGCTGCCTCACATCGCCAGAGACCGCATTCATGTCCAGCCTTGGGTGACTGTGTGTAGTTTGTGCTCTGTGGAGATTACGCTTTCTCCCAGTGTCTGCGTGGATTTCCTCCGGGTGCTCCGGTTTCCCCCCACTGTCCAAAGATGTGCAGGCAAGGTGGATTGGCCATGTTAAATTGCCCTTTAGTGTCTCAAAGGTTAAGTTAGGTTATGGGGATAGGGAGGGGCTCTTTCAGAGGGTCAGTGCAGACTCGATGGGCCAAATGGCCTCCTTCTGCACTGTAGAGATTCTATGTGAACATTTAGGAACACAGGCACCAAATCCCATTTAAGATCAACCACTTCTTTGGAAAGAGGCAGTGATGTTAAGGGGGCTACAGTTCTTCGAGAAAGTTCAAATTCAGGTGCCTATAAGAGGGAATTTAGAAACAACTAAGTAACAATTTCCAAATGCACTTAAGTTTTGGAATCTGGATGCAAATATATAATTTTTGAAAATACAAGGCAAGTAAAACATATTTCCACATTGTGTCACAAACTGAACATAGATAAAACTCAGTGCAGTCAACCAGAACTTCAGTTTATTCTTTTAAAAAAAACATTTCATGGAATTTAAGTGGTAAACTTAGGACCTACAGTTCAAAGATTTAACAAAACAACTATAGTGACTGTACAATTGAACGTTTGTTCATCAGCATCCCAGAAATTCAAAGCTTAATAAATTTCAGTGTGTGACGTTCAGTTTTTGGTGACTTCATTAATAGTACTCCAAGGCCAGAATTATCCTCCTATTCAGCAAATACTTGCTCCAACGGAAAGTTCATTTAAGTAGCTACACCCCAGTTATCAATGCTCCTCTGTTTACAAACAAAAAGCTTCTTCAGAAAAGAAAAACCTTCTTAACCAAAACGCACAATCCAAATACACAGGCTCAACAGTAAACTAAAAATTACTGCACTAAGATGTGTAAATGACTAAACAGGTGCAAAGCAGATCCAGATGTATGGGTGTTTATGGAAAGAGAAGAACTAAAACCAGTTTTCTATGATGCCAGTCAAAGCAAAGTATTAATATTCTCATTCTTAAAATGATTGATGGCAAAAGATCTTCATGCACAAACTTCATGAAATTAACCTCAAATGAGCTGCCGTACAGAATGGTTCAAAATGGACTGGCATCGGGTTGCACTATTAGGTTTGGAGAAAAAAACCATTCCTTGCCCACTTCAGATAACTACTTGGATGATTTTCCTACATTCAATATAATAATGTACCTTCTGCTCTGCTCTTCAAGTTATGATTCAGTCATATGCCCATTCAGGTTTTGTTGTCTGGTTATGACAAGGTTTGACAAAGAGACATTCAGACTCGAAACATTAGCTCCCTTCTCTCTCCACAGATGTTGTCCGACCTGCGAGATTGCCAGTATTCTGTTTTTGATTTGGCCCATGGAGTATCATGCTGATTACTGTATACTGCCCTCCCCCAGCAGATGAATCAGCACTCCTCTGTGTTGAGCACCACTCGGAAGAGACACTGGAGAGCAGCAGGAGACAGAATGTACTCTGGGTGGAGAATTTCAATTCCCATCACCAAGAATGGCTCAGTGGCACCACAACTGATCACGCTGGCTGAGTCCTGAAGGCCATGCGTACTAGACTGGGCAGGTGGAAGGTGGCAAGTGAACGAACAAGCGGGAAAAGCCTACTTGACCTAATCTTTATCAATCTACCTGGCAAGATGCACAATCCTCATCGAGACAAGAGGCTGTCTTCACACTTGAGGATACTGTCCACCATGTTGTGTGGCACTATCATCATGCAAAATAGGATAAATGTAGCACAGATCTGGTTACTCAAAATTGGATATCCAAGAGGCACTGTGGGTGATGACCAGAAGGATGGTTTTCAACCAAAATCAGGCAGATGTAAAAGGAAGTGCCAACCTGTTGAAGCTACAACACAAAACTACATGCATGCTTAACAACAGAAGCAGCTTGCAATAGACAGAGCTAAGCAATTCCGCAGCCAACAGATCAGATCAAAACTTTGCTGTCCTGCCACATCAGCAGGACTGATGATGGGCAGTTAAATGACTAAGTGGAGCAGAAGGCTCCACACACGTCCCATCCTGACGATGGGGCAGCCCAGCACATCATTGCTAAAGGACAAGTTTAGGCATTTGGAACCATCTTCAGCCAGAAGTGCCAAGTGGATGATCCATCTCAGCATTACAGAGGCCAGTCTTCAACCAATTTGATTCACTCCACATGATATCAACAAATGCCTGAATGTACTAGGTACCGCAAAGGCCAGGGCCCTGAAAACAGCATGGTTCAGTACTGAAGACCTGCGGTCCAGAATTAGCAGCAGGCCAAGCCAAGTTGATCCAGTACAGCCAAAAAACTAGCATCTACGCGATATGCCCTGTCCACAAAAAGTAGGGCAATTCCAATCTGACCAATTACCACCTCTCAGGATATTCTCAATCATCAGCAAAGTGATGGATGGTGACAACAGAGCTATCAAGCTGCACTTGCTCAGCAATAACATGTTCATGAATGCTTAGTTTGGGTTCCATCAGGGCCACTCTGCTTCAGGCTTCATTTCAGTCTTGGCCCAAACATGGAGCTACATTTCAGAGGTGAGGTGAAAGTGACTGCCATTGACATCAAGGCAGCATTTGATTGAAAAAGACATCAACAAGCCCAAGAAAAACTGAAGGCAATAGGAATCATGGAGAAAACTCTCCACTGGTTGCTTCTGGTTGTTAGAAGCCAACAATCTCAGCCTAAGACTTTATCAGGCTGATAAGTGGCAAGTTGTTCATAAACACTCACATTCACCAAGAACCAGTCAATGACCAGTCCTAACAAAAGAGAATCTAACCCTCTCCCTTTGACATTCAAAGACATTCCCATCACCGAATCCCCCACAGTCAACATCCTGGGATTTCTAACTGCCCAGAAATTTAACGGAACCTATTAGGCAAATTGTGTGGTTATAATAGCAGGTCAAAGGCTGGGAGTTCTCCCATGAATAAGTCATCTCCTAACTCCCCAAAGCCTTTCTACAAACTACAAATTATGGAATACCCCCACTTGCCTGAATAAGTGTCATTCCAACAATCCTCGAGAAGTTCAACACCATCCAGGGCAAAGCAGTCCATTTGTTTGATACCCCATCCACCACCATAAACATTTACTCCCTCCACCACTGGCACTGTGGCAGCAATAGTACCATCAGCAAGGCGCACTTCAGCAACTCATTAAACCTCCTTCAAAACCTACAATCTCCATCACCTGGAGAGACAAGGGTAGAAGACACATGGAAACAGCACCACTTACAAGTTCTCCTTCAAGCTATACACCATCCTGACTTGGAACTATATCACCATTCCTTTATTCTTGTTGGGTCAAAAACTTGGAACCGCCCTCCCAACGACACCTACATCTGATGGAATACAGTAGTTCAGGAAAGTGGCTCACTAACGCATTAACAAGGATAATTAAGGATGAGCAATAAACATTGGCATTGCTACAAGACAGTAAAAAAACTCAACAGAGTTCAATACTTACTTTTGCCGACTCATTTGAAGCCTACTTGTGACAATAAGCGGTTTTCATTCATTTCATTTCATTCTTTCTAGTCAATGGGCCACTCCCAATTAAGACATCTCTGCTGTTTGCTTTTGGAGGAAATATTGCAGATTCACATCATGTTATGTATTTACCCACTGACCTATCAGACAAGTCAGCAATTCTAAATTCATTCCCATAACTTAATTTTCTTCATGCCTCACCTAAACACTTCAGTGTTGCGAGTATCAGCATGTCCCAAGTACTTCGCTCAAATGGTCATTATTCACGAGTCCAGATGCATGTTGGCATGCTATTTGATAGCAGAGGACATTGTGACCAATTGGACTTCCATGCATGCATATTCTGATCTGATTCACCGGATAGCTATGAGACGTGAATTCAGGAGATTTTTTATTTTGCATTTCTGATCAGGGATGAAATGCAGCTTCCAACTACGGTTCTGACTGAGATTGGCCAACTCAGCAGAGACCACAGATTGAACTAAAGATCTATTAGGTTGTATTATTTACTGATCTCCATGCATTCTTTAATCCATCAAGCAATGAATATCAATAGAGAATATAAAAAACATGCATGGATCATCTTTATATTTCTTTTTGCAAGTTGCAAAATACTTGGATTTTCTCTGGACGTTTTGCAGGAAATACCGGGGTATTTCCGCTTGATAATGGGGGGGGGGGGTTTCAACACTGTGCTGGATCCAGCATTAGATCGCTCCAGATCCAAGACGGGGAACAGGCCGGCTGCGGCCAAGGTGCTTAGGGGGTTTATGGACCAGATGGGGGGAGTGGATCCATGGAGGTTTGCTAGGCCCCAGGCCAGGAAATTCTCATTCTTTTCCCATGTACATAGAGCCTACTCCCGGATAAATTTCTTTGTGTTGAGTAGGGCGCTAATCCCGAAAGTGGAAGGAACGGAGTATTCGGCCATAGCCATCTCAGACCACGCCCCGCACTGGGTGGAGCTGGAGTTGGGAGAGGAGAGGGACCAGCGCCCGCTGTGGCGTCTTGATGTGGGATTACTGGCGGATGAGGTGGTGTGCGGGAGGGTGCGGGGGGTAATTGAGAGATACTTGGAGGCCAATGACAACGGAGAGGTGCAGGTGGGTGTAGTCTGGGAGGCGTTGAAGGCGGTGGTCAGGGGAGAGTTAATCTCCATTAGGGCCCACAGGGAGAAGAGAGGGGGCAGGGAGAGGGAGAGGTTGGTGGGGGAGATCTTAAGGGTGGACAGGAGACATGCAGAGGCCCCCGAGGAGGGGCTACTTAGGGAGCGGCGAAGCCTCCAGACGGAGTTTGACCTGTTGACCACAGGGAAAGCAGAGGCACAGTGGAGGAAAGCACAGGGGGCGACGTATGAGTATGGGGAGAAGGCGAGCCGGATGCTGGCACACCAGCTCCGTAAGAGGGTGGCAGCGAGGGAGATAGGTGGAGTGCGGTGAGAGTAAATGATAGCAGGGGGAATACGGTGCGGAGTGCGGTGAGAGTAAATGAGGTATTTAAGGACTTCTATGAGGAGCTGTACAGATCTGAGCCCCCAGCGGGGGAAGAGGGGCTGTGACGATTTTTGGATCAACTGAGGTTCCCGAGGGTGGAGGAGCAGGAGGTGGCTGGTCTAGGGGCGCCAATTGGGTTGGAGGAGCTGGTTAAAGGATTGGGGAACATGCAGGCGGGGAAGGTCCCAGGGCCAGATGGGTTCCCGACTGAGTTTTATAGGAAATATGTGGACCTGCTAGGCCCGTTGTTAGTGAGGACTTTCAATGAGGCAAGGGAGGGGGGGACCCTGCCCCCGACAATGTCCGGGGCGCTGATCCCGCTGATTCTGAAGCGGGAGAGGGACCCACTGCAATGTGGGTCGTATAGACCGATCTCGCTCCTCAATGTGGATGCTAAGTTGCTGGCAAAAGTGCTGGCTACGAGAATTGAGGACTGTGTCCCTGGGGTGATTCATGAGGACCAGACGGGATTTGTAAAGGGCAGGCAGCTAAACACTAATGTGCGGAGGCTCCTCAATGTGATTATGATGCCATCAGTGGAGGGAGAGGCGGAGGTAGTGGCAGCTATGGACGCGGAGAAGGCCTTCGACCGGGTGGAGTGCGACTATCTTTGGGAAGTGTTGCGGAGGTTTAGGTTCGGGAAGGGGTTTATCAGTTGGGTCAGGCTCCTATATAGAGCCCTGGTGGCGAGTGTGGCTACGAATTGGCGGAGGTCGGAGTACTTTCGGCTGCACCGAGGGACGAGGGAGGGGTGCCCCCTGTCCCCCTTGTTGTTTGCATTGGCAATTGAGCCTTTGGCCATGGCATTAAGGGAGTCCAGGAAATGGCGGGGGTTGGTCCGAGGGGGAGAGGAACATGTGTCGCTGTATGCGGACGACCTGTTGCTGTATGTGGCAGATCCAGTGGAGGGGACGATGGAGGTCTTGCGGATCCTAAGGGAGTTCAGGGACTTCTCGGGCTATAAGCTCAAGATAGGGAAAAGTGAGCTCTTTGTGGTGCATCCAGGGGACCAGGGAAGGGGGATAGACGACCTACCATTGAAGAGGGCGGAAAGGAACTTTCGGTACTTGGGGATCCAGGTGGCTGGGAGCTGGGGGGGCCCTGCACAGGCTCAATTTGACGCGGCTGGTGGAGCAGATGGAGGAGGATTTCAAAAGATGGGATGTGCTACCATTCTCGCTAGCGGGCAGGGTACAGTCGGTTAAAATGATGGTCCTCCCGAGGTTTCTCTTTGTGTTCCAGTGCCTTCCCATTATGATTACCAAGGCCTTTTTTAAACGGGTAGGTAGGAGCATCATGGGTTTCGTGTGGGCAAATAAGACCCCGAGGGTAAAGAGGGTGTTTCTGGAGCGTAGCCGGGACAGGGAGGGCTGGCGCTGCAGAATCTGTGCGGCTACTATTGGGCAGCCAACATGGCGATGATCCGTAAGTGGGTAATAGAGGGAGAGGGGGCAGCGTGGAAGAGGTTGGAGATGGCATCCTGCAGGGGCACGAGCCTGAGGGCGCTGGTGACGGCACCGCTGCCCCTCTCGCCGACAAGGTACACCACGAGTCCGGTGGTGGCGGCAACGTTGAAGATCTGGGGGCAGTGGAGACGGCATAGGGGCGAGGAGGAAGCCTCGGTTTGGTCCCCGATTCGAGAGAACCATCTGTTCGTCCCGGGAAGGACGGATGGGGGGGGGTTTCGGAGCTGGCAAAATTAAGCTGGAGAGGATAAAGTTTGCCTTGAGAGGGTCTGTGCAGGGGTTCTTCAGGCGGTGGCAACCGTTCCTAGACTATCTCGCAGAGATCTAGGAGGAGATCAGCAGCAGCAGCAGCAACCCAGGAGGGGTGGGGGGGGGTTCCCCAAGTGTACTTTTGAATGTCATATGGGGGGGGTTAATATATGCAGGAGAAACCCAATGTATAAGTAGTTTATTATTTTTGATTGTGGTGTTTGTGTTCTTTCTTCTTTTTCTTATTGGGTGGGGGGGGGGGGGGGGGGGGTTTGATTGTTCCAAAAATGTTGTTGGAAAAATTTGAATAAACATTTTATTTTATTTTTTTTAAAGAACTGGAGTACGCTGAAACAAAGAGAAACGCTGTTGAAGGTTTTTGCCTTGTAGTCACCAGGACAGATGCAAGAATGCAAAATTTCAAAGGGTGCACAATGGCTGGACATGTTCCTTTTGTCTGCAGAGAGCAAGTCCCTGCTTAGAAATATATGTAGCTTCCTGAAAGCATAAAAGTGTGCCAGGTTTTGAGCCTGGCTGATAACATGAACTTCGCTGTCAGTTTAATTCTTAGCACAAATTGTTCAGCAAGTGCTGTCCAATCACGGAATTACATTTAACAACATTATGCTCTGAGTTTTGCAAGCACAGGCTAGTTGAATATAAATAGTACTCTGCCTATTGCGAACCGCCAAAAGGAACCTGCTGTTTGACACAGTCTGTCAGTCGTTCAGACATTGAAGGCGTGATCTTCCGGTCACACTGCGCTGGAAAAGCAGCTCGCAGCGGCGCAGCGTGGCTGGTGAAAGCTGGGAGACCTCTCTCCCGGGATCTATCTGGCTCGCAACAGCGAGCGAGAGTCAACGCAATCTCATGAGAAGTTGCATGGGGAATCCAGCCCACAATGGGTGGGATCACTTTATAGCAAATCTGCATATTAGAGCCTTACTCTAATGTGCAGATATCCGAGGCACCTGAGGCTTGGGTATTCAATCCCTTCACCTCGGGCGAGCGCCGTTTGGTACTGGTCGCCACAAACGGAGATCAGACGGAACAGCACTTTTCAGGTCTCCAAGGAGATTGGAGGCCCCCTGCTGCCTGCCCTTTGGGCAGGGTGGTGCCAGCCTGACACTGCCAAGGTACCAAGATGGCATTTTTTGCCTGCGCGCGATCGGCTGGGGTTGCCCTGTATGGGTGTTGGGGGGGGTGGGGGACCCTCCTATGTTGCGTTTAGGCCGGGGGGGGGGGGGGGGGGGGGGGGGGGGGGGGATGCGGGGAGAATGCGGGGATTCTTATCGTGGCTTCGGAGATCAGGACACCATTTCAAAATGGTGCCTCAATCTCTCGCTACAACGGGGAGTCCGGCGAGCGGAACTCCCCATTGTTAAAAAAAACAGGGCCATGTGCAGCCTTCGCTGCGCGTTTCTCGTTCTGGCCCCTTATTCAAAGTGAGTCGCATTGAATAGCCATATGTTTCTCCGCACTGGAGGGCCGGGAAACATGCTGCTAAATACGCTCGCTCTGGGACTTTGTTCCCTTTTGGGAAGATCATGCACAGAGCCTATGCACCACTTTAGGACCTGAAAAGTACCCACTCTACCTTGAAAGATAGCTCAAAGGTTTTACCAACATGGGAGGTTACCCTTTGTCTTCTTCCAAACACCTATCCCTATCCATGCTTCCTGTTGAATGAATGCACCTTGCACCCAACAATAGCCATGAAGAAATGCAGTAGAGTAACCAAAAATAACTAATCGTATGTTCTTTATTTTCTGTATGTGCATGTATGCATACTACAGAAGCATAGGTAAACTTCCTTGATGGTACTGCCAAGGTCTGAAACACTCCTGGAAACACTTTGTATTTCACATTTGCGGGCAAATATTAAATTTTTT
Organism: Scyliorhinus torazame; assembly: GCF_047496885.1. Taxonomy (NCBI): domain Eukaryota; kingdom Metazoa; phylum Chordata; class Chondrichthyes; order Carcharhiniformes; family Scyliorhinidae; genus Scyliorhinus; species Scyliorhinus torazame. The sequence continues at coordinate 170,614,297 of NC_092719.1, forward strand.
CTCAAAACAGCCATGACCCTAAATTCTAAAGAATATGTACTTTAAATTAAATGAAGGAAAAACAGAAGCGATCTCAGCAGAAATACTCCACGTGCTGTCCAAAAAAGTTGAATCTAGTTGTGCCAGATGTCTTCATTTGTGACAATGAGGAAGTGCGTGAGTGGACTTTCAGACAAAATGGTAATATTATATCTATTGAAATCACATCTGCTTGTACTACCGGTCAACTTTTTCCACTGTAAAGTCCCATTTCTTTTTTACCTTTGTTATAAATGTATAAGGGAAAGTGCCTAGGCAAGCTTGACACACTGTAATTATGCCCTCATTGAGACATGTTTACATCGGCAATTGTATGTAGATAGGAATTTCAGAACAAAAGGTAGCATAATAAAAAGGGGACCAAATCATGTTTTTGCAAACTAGTCCAATTTTTCCTCATCTTCCAACCGCCATGAGAGGAAATGGAACACTTCCCATTGTCTGTATACTTTACATAAGTGTGATGCAATGACCATCTCAATAAGAGGGAGCCGACCCATGAACGATTGTTATGCAACAGCATTTCATAGAATCAAAGAATCATAGGATTCCTACGAGGAATGGCAGGAGACGGTGA